>NC_063348.1:8482041-8516844 GCF_021869965.1 Rhincodon typus
GCCGGCCGGGGATGAATGAAGGCATTGGGCGATAGGTGGGGTGTGGGGGCGGGGCCGGTCAGGGATGAATGAAGGCATTGGGGCGAGCGGGGGGCGGGGTTATGGAGAGCACGCTCGACGTGAGTGGGCCAGCCCACCGTGGGCGCTGCTTAAATAACATCGGGGAGGCACTGGGCACAAACATCGCAAACGCGGCGCAGTGGTAGCTGGGGTAATAACTTGCATTGTAGAAGAAGACATAGGGAAAAAGAGAGAAAATTCTTTTTTTCCTTCATTACCTACCACTCCCTACTGTTTGCAGAATTCCCTCCTCTATTCCCTGCCCTCCCCCCTCCTCCTGCTATTCATTCCCCTCCCCCTCTCTTGTTGTTGCTGTTGTTACAATTGCTACTCTCTCGGAGAGAGGGTCATGTCTAGCGTGCAGCCGCAGCAGCTCCCCGGCGGCTGCCTGGAGAGGATGGCGGCCAGGAGGACGTACCCCCTCCACGCCAGGACGGCGGTCTGCCGGAGCCTCTTCGGCCCGATCGACCACGACGAGTTGCGGCGGGAGACCAAGAGCAAGCTGCGGGAGATCAGCGAGCGGGACCGCAGGCGGTGGAATTTCAACTTCGCCACCGACACGCCGCTGCAGGGGGGCGAGTACGAGTGGGAAGAAGGCGGCGACGATGTGCCCGCTTTCTACCGCGAGAGCGTGCACCGGAGCAAGCCGCGGCTCCAGTGCCCCGTCCCGGAGTCCTGTCATTCGGGCACCGACGGCAGCGACCCCGCCGCCGCGCTGGACGGCAATGCGGACTCAGCCGGCCTGGCCCACCGCTTGTTAGGGCTAGAAGGCAACGAGACCAACCAAGAGAACCGCACGGATAACTTGCACTCAGGAATCAAAGCGGGCAGAGCGCCCTGTTTGCGCAAAAGGAACTCCACAGCACGAATCACAGGTGAGGCGAATGGCATTCCCGACCTGATCCCTCTAAAACTGTGTTTTCTTTTATAAATTGACAGTAAAATGCTTTTTTTCAAAAAATAAAGCAGAGGTGTCTTTTTGCTTACAATGCCTTGTGATTGCAATCTCTCCTAGTGGTTGCTGTTAAATTGTTTTGGTGCATTGTAGTAATGATCTCGCCCTCTCAGAAATGCTTGCGCAGCAACTTTCCTCTTTGAGAACCAAACAATGCAATCGAGCAAGACCGGTTGGAGAGACTGCTACCTCATTTTAAAAAAAAGTTATTTTCTTTTTGCCTATTAAGATGGTATCCCTACTTTCAAGTAGATGCGCACGGTTTTCGGAACTATAATGACAAAAGGGTTAAACCTGTTTGTTCTTTTTTAAATCTCTCAAAATATATTTTGTGGGTAGATTTTTTCGCCAAGCGAAAGAAGACGGTCGGATCTAAAGCTTCCAGTGAGAACGCGTCTCTCTCGGGGGTGCCCGGGGAACAGACTCCGCGGAAGAGAATACGATAAAAGAGAAGGAAGGGGCAAAACCCAGAAGGACAAAACAAAAAAAAGTGAGTAGTACCGTGGTGCGCTGAAATGCTGGAATTATGAAGTGGGGGGTGGGGAGGGAGCAACCGTGTTGGGGCATGAGGAACGGCTCATAGTAGATTTTGGTAGTAAACAACTCACTCCGTGATTTACGTCAGGGTTTTGGGGCGAGGTTAGAGTTGTCATTATCCTGTGACTAATATTTGGAGAACTACAGCGAGCAGGCGAGTCGGCAAGACCCCCACCCACCCACTTTATTTTCTTTCAACACCGACTTTTTAAAAAAAAAAAAAAAAATTTTGGGGGGGAAACTAGAGCTGTGTTGTGGTATGGGAGGGTGGGTCATGAGAGTGGGACTTAGTAGCATAGAGTAAGCTCAGACCTTTTTTTTTCGAATTTTGTAACCTGAGTGCCCGCAATCCATGACATTCAGAATTTTTTTTACCAGCATTTTTTTTGTTGTTGTTGAAAGCTAGTAATATCTCCCCGGGACACAGTGACGTCAGTCGGGGGTGGGGGGGTTGCAGACGTCACGGTGTGGTCAGATTTTGAGCTGACTCACTACAGGGAGGGTTGAGGAAGGTGGGGTGGGGGGGAGGTGGTGGCGGCTTTGATTTTTTACTCGGATCATTAACAAATGCTATTGTTTGCTTTGCAGTCCGACTGACCCTTTTTTCTGTCCTTTTTTTTCCTCACCCCAACACAAACTTCAATCTTGTAGATATTTGCACTCCACTTTTTTTTTAAATAAAAAGACGAATTGATCAATAAAAGAAGTGGCTGACGGCGACGATCACCATCTTGACTACTCCTCAGACTTTGCAAAAAGCATAGGACACTGATCCAGGAATTCCGAAGAGCGAAGGGGACTCGCCGTCTTTCGGTTTTTTTTTATACGGAATAAACACACAGTACATGTAGCAACCCAACCTCCAGTGGCACTCCCACTGCAGCAGTGTTAAGGAACACAGCGTGCAATTTCAACTTTTTTTGCATTGTGTCTACACTGTCCAAAGTGTAAACGTTTCACAATGAGTATATTACGGGCAAAAATAAGTTCTAAGTAGTTCTGCTGATTATATCGCAGTACGACTCCAGATGTATATTTGTAAAATACAAAGGCTTATACTAACTTATATTTCCTATTTATGTTAAGAATGGTTTGGACCAGTTGTGACACCCAATTGTCCCCTAACAAAGGGAACTAAAAGAGTAATCTTGACTCGCTTTATTTACAAACTATGTAATTTTTTTATTTTTTTAGTATGTGCCTTGCGTTCACATCTTGTTTGTATCTAAAATGTTTAGGTTACTTGAAGGTGAGCATAGGTCCCATGTTTTGGTTTCTGAGCCGTTTAATGTACCACTGCCACGTTTGTGTGTTGGTAAAAATTTTGGAATTACAAAGTGCATTTCTTGTTTCCGCTGAATAAACGAATACAGTTTAATTATGTCCAGTTCTTTTGTGTCTCGCTTATCTTTTCTATCCTGGACGGTGACCGCTACGGTTCCATTAGGTAAAATTGTGTGTAGAAACGCAACGGTTTTGACTCCACAAATATTGATCTCTCTCTCTCTCTCTCTCTCTCTCTCTCTCATCACTTCCCCCCCCCCTGAAGTGACGGCATTAATCACAAACTTGAACTCCTGTGTTTGTTGGTTAAGGTGTTTGCTTGGCCAAGTCAGCTAAATATGGCAAGATTAAACCGTATTTAGCACGAAACGGCATTTCTCTGTAAATGTGGTATGACTTTTTGTTTTGGAGGGGGGAGGGAGGGAAAGTCATTTCTCGTGAGAGAGGCAGAACAAACTGAGGAAGCAGAAATCAAACGTCCTGATGAGTCCGGCTGACCAAACATGAGGCATTGTCCCTGCAAATACCACACCAGGCCGGGGTGACTGACGCCTGGCCGACTATCGATGAGTCACCGTTACTCTATTTGGGCTCCTTCTTAAACACCTGCTCCTCTTCGCTGTCATTCAAAAGCTGGCCGAATTCCCGCCGCCTTCATCTCATTCTTTCAACAATAACACAAATGGGAGGGGTTATGGGGGGATGGGGGAGCGCTTCAGATTGATGGCCTCAGTGTAACTTTCTCTCACTCCAATCCGGAAGGCAGTGCTTCCATTGTATCTCGGTGGATTAGTTGAGAAACATGTGCCTTGGAAGCGAATGCTCGGTAGTAAGTGATTCATTTCAATGTCATTCAGTAATGGTCAACCAAAGGAAATAAGATTCCAATTCCACTCGTGTTTATTTTTAAAAATAGGAGCAATATTCAGTTCTTTTTATATTCCAGCTGATCTTTTCCTCTTTCTGAGATGCGTGTGTTTGGAGGGGGGGGGGGGGGGGGGGGTGGTGGTGCTGGGTTGTTTTCTGCCCAGCTTCAGTTGCCATTCGTACAAAATAACAGATTGGCTTTCATCATCCAGGTATTCAGTATGACACTGGAAGGATTGAGATTTGGGGGGAGGTGTGGAGAGAAAGGGGACTCACGTGTTAATTTTTTAAAGTCTCCAGCCTCGAACCACTGACTGGACTTTTAACCGTCCTTCCTTTTAAATAGCGGGCATTGCAGCCCAGTGTCTCGATTTCTGCTCTCCGCCCGAGGCTGGAATTGTGGAGGGGAAAGGATCCATACAAAAGATTGGCTGATCCCGTTATCAAAAACTGCATGTGTTTTAATGAGGATCACAGCATCTGAGGGCTGTGATTTGCAGATTGGAGGGTTTTCCCCCGTGAGCACTGAGACTGACTGGCGCGTTTCGGTGAAACAGAAAGTGTGTAAATCCGAGGAGGCATGTCGTTTCTGTAAATCTCCATCTCCGCGGTTCATTCTCCTGCGCAAGTACCAAACACCGTCTCGAAAGCAAGCAGAGCCAAAAGCGCACAGTCAGAAGATTTAACCAACCATTAGCGCCCTCCAACAAAAAAAACACAATGGTATGGGAATGGGAAAACAAAGTCAAAAACACTGTGTAGAGCGGCCAGCTGAAATGAAATCAGAAAATGTTGGGAAACAGACCAGCAAGTCAGGTAGTATTAACATAGGAGTCCATATTCCAAAGAATAAACGGTTCGCCAATTTCAACATTGATGACATTGAATGATAGAATTATGGCTTGTCAGCTCATGAAGGGTTTGAGAGACTGAAACATGCACAATACAACGTGCTATAGCAATATTTCCCGAGGAGGAGGGGGGAGTGGGATGGGCTTTGTATTTCAGTGACCATGTTAAACAATAATAACAATGGCCCAGGAAAGGCAGCTGTATGGAACCCGATTTATAGGCTCACTCCTGCTAGAATGGAAGCAGGTGTCTTACGCACCATTGTGTAGCAGCCGGCAACTAAAATAGCCTTGTCGAAATCACAATGACTCTCTCATAGAGTGCCCTGCCCAAAATCTAAATTCCATACAATTAATGTATATATATTTATATATGTGTGCGCGCCAGATTATGTAATATGAACTGATACATCCCCTTGATTCGCCGTGGCCCAGGTTGTTGATGGTTGTTGCACAGTTTTTTTTGTGTTGTCGCTACTTTTTTTGCAGTAACAGTGCAGGAGTCTTGTTCTCATTACAAACACAAAGCACACTGGGCCCCTATTATTCACGAGGTTTGTAGCCATATGGCAAATCCGTGTAGACATAGTCGAGATCCATTTATTCGGGGCGATAATGTCTTGCATCAAGAACAATTGGAACTTTGTTTGGCTGCTTTATATAGAAGCGAATAAGAGAGAGAGAGGGAGGGGGAAATAATCTAACTAGGAGAGATATCCAGCTAATTATAAACCAAGCCCATATGTGCCTATAATTTTAGAGTAATTGAATGAAGTGGACGAGGTAAAATAAAGTCATAGGAGAAAATACAAACGTTCGATTAAGGTATTTTAAAATATTACATGTACAATTGGACAGAGACATAAACCATATAAATTCCAATCAATGCTCCAAATAATACCCTGATCAATCCGCAATGGAGTCAAAGTTATAGAACATGACCACCAGGATGAATTTCCCCAAATTAATTCGCTTCGAATACACTTTATTTAAAGAGATTCAGCCAGCGCATCTCTGAAAAACCCAATTATCATTCCCCGTTATATCATAGACAAAACACACTCAGCGCATGTATATTTATTGTGTGTCTAAATAACTCAAAACATAAGTATTACTTTTTTTAAAAAAAAAACTTAAGCAACACTTTTTTTCTCAAACACTGAGCATCTACGCCGTGTGTGCAGGGGAACTACTACTTTATTTGATCTTGAGGTTATAGTAATGGCTGATGTCAGCGGATTTGTGTGCTAATACGCCACATGATGCAACTTGCCTTTGTAGACAGCTTTTTAAACAGAATAGATAGCTTTATAGACGGATTTATTAACAATATAGACAGCATCATAAACAATATAGACAGCTTTATAGACAATGGGCCTAATTTTTTTAAGGGGTTGTAACTGAATCTTTCTACTTGACCAACGCATTTTTATCAGTACCAGAGGATTAAGAAAATCCACTGTGATGATATCAACCAGGGAATATACATAAAGTGCCAATATTGATTGTAATACGAGAACCTATGATTCTGGTGTATTTCATAAACAAGGCAACGGATGGAGTTAACTCTAGTGAGGTGACGCCCTTTGATGGGTTGGGTAGGTGGTTTCAGAATCCATACATCAGGCGGATCAAAAACAACCACACCAGACACATTGTGCAACCGACGGCCGACGCAATAGAACTGTGTATCATGCATATATCACTAGCCATAGCTTCCGTTTGCTTATTACTCGTTGACCTGTGCTGTGTCACCCAGGCAAGCTCTTCGTGTGCAATTCCACTTAAGGCGGAGGCCACATTTGCGCCTGAGCATGTTGTTCGGCGTGGCTGATCCTCACAGAGAGGCCTTGGTATTGCTCGTCAAACGTATCAAGAGAAATCGCACCCATTTAATAAAGTGGCGGCGGTCATTGTGTCTAGACCAACGGCCAGCATACTGGGCCGCTTTATATCAGCCGTGTGACTTAGCGTTTGCTAAAAAGTTGATATGTTTCTGTTCTGCTTATTACCCACCAGGCATACATCACACTTAAGCTGCTTCGTTGGTATAAAGGCGAAATCTCAAAATAACTGTGTGGTCTGCGTAACCCAATCTGCTGCCATTGTGCGGGTAAAGATTTCAGCTCTTCCATAAGGAGATTATCACCGCTGTTTTATAATACTTATTGCGGTTGCAGTTCTGAAATAAATCCCTAGCTGTAAAGGAAAATGTTGCTTCTTCCACCATTCATTCATACTTTTTTTTAATCAGTAAAAGGGACTGGAACCCGAAACTAAACCGATTCATTCGTGTTTCCCCGCGCACACTGTTATATTTCAGTATTCGGTATACTATCACATCAAAGGGCACCGTTAAATGAAGTCGACATTATAAACTCATTGGATCGAGGACAAAACAAAATCAGTGCCTTCCCTAGGACAGAATGGAAGAGAAGCTGAGTGAGAAGGGAAAATCAACTGACTTAACCAATGTGTACTGTACGAATATTTTGGGTTGATTTTTGTTCTCACAGGGAGCTGGATCACAGCTCATTTTGGTGTGAACAGAAACGAGATCTTCACTTCTTTTTCCCCAGATGCCAGCGACCCTTCTTTTGAGAAAAAAAACTGTTAATCTCACCGAGGAACTGGACGGGTCTTGTTACAACGGCGCACTGCCAGAAATAGAAAACTTAATAAGCCCCCAATGCGTCCCTCTGACCACCGCCCCCCCCCCCCCCAACCCCAACAAACACGCCCCTGTATTCTGTAGATATGAGGCCGATCCCCTTTAGATCAGGGTCAAATGTCAGGTAACTCGCGCCTTTACATTGAAAGTACGGTAAACAATACCATTCCTATTTGGACTTGCGTCTCATTTATAATACTGAAAATGCTAAGCCGTTAATTTGAACCTTGTCTCGTTTCATTTCGTAGCCAATAATCCTGGTCCTGCTTAAAATCGAATCATCCAGGGCCATTCCACCTACTGAACACAGCACGAGTCCATTGTAACGCGGACTACTGATGTCTGCGCAGAGAATTATTTTTTTTTAAACAACACCTACACCCCCTAAACACCAGACAGCCAAATATTGTCTTTTGTGATAGCGCTTAAGGTGACCCCTGCATGAACCTAGTGGCATTTTTTTTCTTGCACCCATAACGCGGCGAATATTAGCACTGACTCGGCCGGGGTGGCGAAATCAGATCCACACTGAACATATTACAAAGTTGGTTCACCAGATTTAACGCCGTGTGGACATGGAAACCTCGTCTCAATACAAAACGACACGCACATTCCTCGTCCCATCTGCAAAGCAATACAATTTAATTCCAGAGAGAGAGAGAGAAAGCTAAGACAATTAGCATTTTACAGGGCATCTGGTACCAGGGTTTGTTTCGAAGGAGGCGACGTTTGCGAATGAATAACAAAAGGGAGCTTCATGGCGCGTTTAGACTGAGGAGTGGAGTGAGCGTGCCACACTATTGACCTGTAAATAAGCCATTGTCCCCGAATTAAAGCGCTACCGTCCCGGGGCTCGCAATCAGCCCGATCGGCCTCCATCTGAACGTGATCGCTAATGAGTGCCGTCTGCCTTCTCACACACTCCCATTATGTAGCCAGGGTCCCCCGACAACCACACGAAGGGGAAGTTACGAGCGGTATCCGCGGCCCCCTGTGAGCGCAGTCGCTGCTAGTTTCCTGAGGGACCGCGGGGAGACCAGGTCACGGCGTTAATAACCTCTTGTCAATAAATGATATCAGCCAAACCTCAACTTAACCCAGTCGCTGTGCGTCTTCTGCATCTTCACACAGACGTTATTGCTATCATGCAATATTTGGAAAGCAAGAGTTCTGGCCGCAAAATACAATGGGATAAAATCCCCCCCCCACCGCCCAGAATAAAAACAAACCTGCCGATTCTCCCCATTGTCCCGTCAACTCCTAACTGGAATCAAACTAATGGGTCATTTTCAACATATCGGAAACCTTGGCGGTGGATTAAAACAAACAGGTTTGTCCAGGAGCTTGATGTTCTGCCCGGATAGTCGAGACCAACCCCTGGACATCGTTCATTTTTCATGTTTTATTCAGCATATGCCGCCTGCCTTCCTTCACCACCACCACCCCCAACTTTTCATTTGGAAGGGTTGGGATATGTGCACCTTGATGGGCCACGCCTCAGTTTTGCGCGGGAAAGTGGTTCTTTTTCCGCCCTTTCAGCTCTTCGAGTGAAGTGCGGAAGGCGGGGCGTACGGTGCAGAAAGGGACAAACATCCCCCAGCATCTCCTCACCACCAGTGCCGATCGATCAAGCCGTCTCAGAGGCGCGAGTGAAAGGCGCCGCAGAGCTGGGGGACAAGCTGATGACCAACCAGCACCAACTGATCAATCAAATCCCTCCCCACCCCCAGGGGCAGGCCAGAATCAAACTGGCTACATCAGGAAAGAATTCAATAACTATTAACTAGAAATTAGCAAACATTTTCCACTCTATCTCTCCCTTTTTTTGACCCACATTAAAGGAGCTATTTCAGGACCAGTACTGAAGAACAGTCATACCAGACTCGAACATGTTAACTCTGCTTTCTCTCTCCACAGATGCTGCCAGACCTGCTGAGTTTACCCCCTTCCCCCCAGCAATTTCTGTTATGCTTCACAGAACTGTTGCTGTGCAGGAAGGAGACCAGTTGGTCTGTCGTGTAAGCTCTGTTTTCCAAATAAACTTCTCACCTGGTGATATTCTCTCCCCAACCCCGCACATTGTTCCAACCATCAAACCCCTCCTGTTTTGAAAGTCCTGATTAAACCCGTCCTCCCCACTCTTAGGAAATGCATTCCAGACTTTAACCACGTATGAATAAGCTTTCCCTCATGTCACTTTTGCTTCTTTTGCCAATTACTTTAAATCTGCGTCCTCTTGTCCCTGATCCTTTTACATGTAGAGACTTTTTCCCCCTGAATTTACCCTCCAGACCTCATGATTTTGAATACTTCAATCAGATCTCCCCACAGCCTCCACAGGAAGAACAGTCCCAGCTTTTCCAATCAATCTTCACCACTGAAATTCCTCATCACTGGAACCATTCTTGCAAACTTCTTTTGTACTTGGAAGTCTTCACGTCCTTCCTAAAATGTGACACCTAGATCTAGCTGAGATCTTATTAGAATGTTACACAAGTTCAACACATCTCCTCATGGTTGTATTGAATGCCCCGTATTAATAGAGAGCGAATGAATTCAATATTCTTCATTAACTGTTCTCTTCCAACCTGTATGCCCATGTATACCGGGTCCCTCTGCTCCTGCAACTCTTGCGAGTTGTATCATTTAGTTTCTATCGTCTCTCCATGATTTCTTGCCTAAATGTATCACCCCTCACTTCTCCGAATTGAACTTCACCTGCCGCCTCTCTGACAACTTGCCAATGTCTTTTTGAGATTCAAACACAGTCCTCCTCACAGTTAACACTTCCAAGATTTTGAGTATTTGATCAGAAATAAAACTGTAAAAATACTTGACTAATTTGAAGTTTCAACTCCCTCCCTAACTAAGTATTTCTGCCTCCATTCCTCTCTGGACTTTCAAGACGCGCCTTCAATCGACTTTCTTTTTATCAAATATTTGGTCACCTTTTACCGTATTCGTTATTGGAAGGCACTATATAAATGTAAGTTGATGTTGCACAGTCTACCCCTCTGGCTACACACTGGGAGAATCCCTCAAATCTTTCCCGACTGCCTTCAAGCCCCGTTGAACATAATGTAAACCGGCAGTTTAGCCATTACTGTCCTGAATAAGGTTGGGCTTGATCTTTTGAGCTGGTTAGTTGCTTCCAGGTTTAAGGAGCTGCCGCTTGTTTGCTATCTGCATCCATCCCCAGCGCAAACAATGAAGGTCCGTTCAGTAAAAGCGGCCAGGCAGAAGGCTGAGTGCCAAGAAACACGTGGCTGTTTTCTTTCCCAATATTCGGCGAGGGCCCGATTGGGGGGAAACGGTGACCCAAACATTTTTACAAACACCCCCCCTTACCTTTCCCCCAAATGGGCAGCCTTTCAACCCGAGCTGGAAGCTCCAGGAGAACTTCAGTGAGATGTGGGTGAGGACTTTTTTTTTTAGCAAGGGATTACAAGCTACTTAGACAATCTGTTTAACTAACACTTGCTATCAAGTCATTTCGGTTTGGCTTCTTGGAACAAATGGTTATTAAATAGCATTTTATAATGAACATGACCTGGGTAAAGCAATTCATAAGTAAGTCATGGTTCAAGTTGAGATCACCATCTCATCTCTCCATGAAACTTGAGGAGACTGGATTTTAACTTGGCCCAGGTCTAAGCAAAATCCAGTCATAGAGTCATACACAATGAAACACCCCATGTAGAATTGCCAGGCAAAGACTTTGCCACCCATGTACATCTCAGAGGGTGATAGGCTGCTGTGCCAAGGGTATAGCTGGCATGCAGATTTACCCTGCCTGCTCAGACTATTCCAGACTGGAGGTTGTTGTTGGTACATGTGTACAGCATGCACACCAGTCAAAGCAGGACCACGGCAGCAGTTAAATCTGCAACTGAAGTCAGCAATAACATACATGTAGTTATTTCAATGGCACTGTTTGGCCATGTTATAATTATGATGCACGTCTGGGGCAGATAGGATTAATAGGACCAAAAGACATTGGAGTAGAAATAGGGCATTCAATGGATCAGGGCTGATCTGATTATCCTCAACTGCATTTTCTTGCCCTTTCCTCAAAACACTTGATTCCCCTACTGATTAAAAATCTATCTCGGCCGGGAATATTATTGATGGACAAGCCTCAAAAGCCCTATGAAGTAAAGAGTTTCTCAGATTCAGTACCCTCTGACAGAAGAAATTCTTCCTCACCTTTGCCTTAAATAGATGAAGTCTTACCTTGTGATTATGCCCTCTGCTTCTATACTCTCTAACAAGGGGGAACAACCTTTCCACATCTACTCTGTCAAGTCCCATAAGAATCTTGTCTCTTTCAACAAGTTCACCTTTCATTCTGCTATATTCTAATGAGTACAGGCACAATCTTCTGAACTCTCATATCTGCATGAGGTCCCTCCATACCAGGTCCCTCCATACCTGGCATCAGTCTAGTGAATCCTCTCTGGACTGCATCCAATATCAGTTTACCTTTCCTGAGATAAGGGCCCAAAACTGTTCACAGTATTCTCACTGTTGCGTAGTTTTGCAAAAACCATTATACTGTATTCCCTTTGAATTAAAGGCCAACATTCCATTTGCCCTGCCTATTTCCCACTTGGATGCTCATATTTTGTTATCGTGGACAAGGATTCCCAACTCCTTCTGTTCTCTAGCTTTGTGCAGTTTTTCCCCATTTCAATAAAATTCAACTGCTCTACTGTTCGTGCTGAGGGTCACTACACCTTAAGTGAGGGCCGAGGTTGAGAATGGTGGAACAATCATCATGACCTCAACCAGTATGGGAATTGAACCCACACTGTTGGCATTTTGCATCACAAACCATTTGTGCAGCCAACTGAACTGAACAACGCCCCAAGCACACTTTGTACATCAGTGAAGTGATTTATTTAATGTGTGAGAGGTGACTCCCGCAGACCGTGATGTCCTCCAACAAATAAATGCTCCAAATTGTGCCTGCAGTAAGTCTTCACTTAAAAGTGGTGATTGCCTTAATGAAAATTGTAATTTTAGGTAAGATGATGGTTTAAATGAATAATCAATTCTTATATGAATTAATGTTAAAGATGAGCTTAGGTGTCTTTGGACATTTCCCAAACAGAAAAAAGAAAACACAGTTACAAGTTGAAATACTGCATCACACATGGGACACTGTGCATTCCTAGCTGCAAGAACTAGCAAAATAATACAAATCACTCAATATAAAAAGGACTTCTGTACAAATTCAACTTACATTGTACTCACTGGTATCTGTTATACAATTCCTGGTGTTCAGGATGCCCAGCTTGCACTGCAGTTCAATCAGATGCCTGATAAATTCAATCTGCAATTGCCAGACTCCACTGCATAGGGGCATATATGTGTTACTTGTTTGGGGGATGGTCAGTTAGTTGAGTTGCTTGAAGATTTTGCATTCTGCCTACCACATTCATTGAACATTCATATTTTCCCAACAAAGTCTATGTTTGATGCCTTCCTAAATCAAATTTCTCCCTTTATGTTGAGTCACCATGAATTGCTGGAAATGTTTGACTTATACAGGGATTCTTAAAGTGTTTGAGTTTCAATGACTTTGAAGGATTTATGGCATCATCATGGGGCACCTTTGATGGGGTTGTGCTGCCTTTCTTTCTATTGGATTTGGAGGATCTTTTGCTCCTTCTGCCTCACCTGCTGCAGACATTAATGAGAGCTAGACTTGAGCTCCAAACAGATTCAGATGTTTATGGGGTCAGCCTCCTGAAGGAAGGCCTTCTGTGAGCCTGAGAGAAGGAAAGCAATTTGCCCGTGTGCAGTTACAACTGCTACACTCTCACAGAGTTCAGAACGGTTCTGCGCCACACCCACAACAGTCAAACCCAAGGTTCCAAAATTAAAATCAGCTTGCTAAGTCAAGAAAATGAGCCTTTTTCATAGAAATGAGCAGGCCAGGCTTCAACGCTTGGCTTGTAATAAACAAAACCCCAGTCGTATTTTGATAACAACTTTGCTTCAGGCTTTTCTCACACACAAAAAAAATCAAAATTCCATTGAATACTGCAAAAGACCTTACTTTCCTCACAATGGAACCAGTTGGACCACAAGACCCAGAGAGCGGTGAACCTGTGGAATTTACTACCACAGAAAGCATGTGGGGCCAAAGCATATGATTTCAAGAAGGAATTGGATGTAGCACTTGGGGCTAAAGGAAATTAAAGGATGGGGGTGGTGGGGGGGAGGTGGGAAAAACAAGAACAAGCTATTCAGTTGGTTGATTAGCCACATTTGTCATGTTTTGTGGAGAAAGCTCAAAAAACAAATGACCTACTCCAGCTCCTATCTTCATTGTTTCTATGGCCTGACGTTCGATCAGCATTATATGAGTTGCTGCACAGTGGTGTACAGAAAGCAGCATGATTCAATGGAAATTGTAATGTATCTCAGAGAAACAGACCATAAAGAAGACATGACTTTAAAACAAAATGACGTTAAGCAGGGTGCCTTGAAACAAGAACTTTTTAAATAAACAGTCCAGACCTGTTTTTATTCTTTCATGAGATGTGCACATCGCTGGCATTAATTGCTCATCCTTAATTGTCCTTGGGAAGGTGGTGGTGAGCTGCTGTTTTGAACTTCAGTGGTCCATGTGGTGTGGGTGCACCCACAGTGTTGTCACAAAGGATGTCTGGGGTTTTGACCCAGCAACAGTGAAGGGACTGCGATGCAGATCAAAATCAGCTTAGTGGGTGACCTTGCAGGGGAACTTGCAGGGATGGTGTTCCCATGCATCTGCTGCTCTTGTCCTTCAAAGTGATAGATACCACAGGTTTGGATGTTTGTCAAACAGTGTATCTTATTTTGCTGCATGGTTTGGTCTCAGCTTTTGTTCAGTGGCAGTCGTTGGCGGTACAACCTGAGGCACAATTTTAAAGAGGAGCAGCAAATGTCTCTGAATGTCCTGGTCAGTTGTTAACCTTTAACCAATAATTAAAAACAGATTGTCTGTCTATCCATTTTGTATGATTTGTGGGATCTTGCTGAATAGAAAGTAGCTGGCTACATTATAATAAAAATACTTAATTGTCTGTAATGTGCGTTGGATGCCCTGAGGTTGTGAAAATGTTTTATGAATTAGCATTTCTTTCTTTTCAAATGCTGTAGTTGGAAATAATCCAAGGCTTTAGCATTTAGCCTGCTAGATCTAGTCCAACATCTCCAAGGTTCAGTCAATATAGGCCTGAATCTTCCCAGATCCAGAGGAACAAAATCTGGATTTTAAGTTGCGTATCAGGTCCATGCAAACATCTGGACGCATGCACATTGGCTGCAAATCTTAGGAATTTTAAACTTCTGATGAACTGTTTTGCACAATCCAAGGCACTGAGTAAAACTGAGCTCAGGATCGGAGACTTTGTCTAGGTACATGGGACTTAACTAGATACTTACCCCAGAAATATTACACTATTTAATCTCTGGTATAACTCATTGATTACTCAGAGTACCTCAGCTGAGCACCAAAACAACACCCAAAATCATTCCCGACTCAATGCAAACTAACTAACTTGCAAATATGACTTGCCCCAGTAACCAGACAACTCCAAATCAACTTGACTACACCAATTGCCCTCTATCTATCTCAATTCCTGCCTCACATGATTAACTATTCTCACTAATTCATCCCCATTCAGCCATTCACCTACTTACTGACTCACCCACCCATCCACTCAATCAGTTAACCATTTACAGAATCACCCATACACTTACTCATTCACTTACTCATGCACCCGCCCACCCATTCAACACACTCACCCACACGCAAACACTCACCTACCCATTCACTATTCCACTCACCCAGCCAATTACCTACCTGTTCATTCACCCACTTTAAAACTTACCTGAATACAACAGCAGCTAATGTTGTGAAAGAGCAAGGAGCATACATGTTTTCTGTTTGTCCGTCTTTTCTTGTGTTTTTTGGGCCTTGTCCATGGAAGGCTGCGCTGGGCACATCCACACTACAGCTGGGATTGAAGTCTCGACTGAAGTAGTGCAGTACGGATGGGTGCAGAAATCTTTGTGGGCAGAGGTAATAGGCACAGTGCTGAATCAATCCAGAAGATTTGGGTCAAGGTGTTAGATCAGAACATTTTATTATGCTGCAGCTGCATGTTATTGTGGAAACTATGCTTTTGGGTGAAAGTATACGAGCAGCCTGAAAGGGTTTTAGTACCTAACGTCCAACCAGGGGTTATATTACTGCTTCTAGCTACAAAAGAGTGGCTAGACCACAGAATGCTTTCGCCAACTTTAAGAATATATAAATCAGACCACTGATACCTGTTGAATAAAAGTTGGCATGAAACAATCCAAGCATCAAGAAGTTTGTGCAATGGAAGATAACTATTCACTCCAGGAGCAATCTGGCAAATCAATCTGAGTTCTGAGCATTGATATTTCAGTCTTTCTGAGAAAACCATTTGGTTCCAATTCATGATGTGTAGTTTAATTTATTCCAAACTACAACCACGAGTTTCTTTAGAGAACAATACAGGCCTTTAGTAAGATACAAAGTTGTTGTTGTCAGAAGGGATGGGATTGAATTGCAGGAACGAACCCAAAGATGATCTTTTGGTTTACATAAATCTAGAAACTGCTCCATTATTATTTTGCCTTGACCATCCTTTTTATTCTTTGCTTGGTTTGGTTTGTTACTGCTGCGATCAAACTGATTCAAGGAAAGTGAAAGTTGCTTTGGGTGCATGAGATAAAAACAAAATAAATAAATTCATATGATTGATACAATATTAAGGTTTTGGAGTAGATTTGTAGCTCGTGTTGTGGGTGTTGAGGTTGGTTGGCTCGCTGAGCTGGTTTCTTGTTTCGCAGACGTTTCGTTACCATGCTGGGTAACATCCTCAGTGCAGCCTCCGATGAAGCGTCGGTGTGTTTTCCCGCCTGCTTTTTAAACTCTGGGGTCCATTGAGCTGGATTGCCTCACTTCCAGTTTTCCTTCGTAGTGGAATGTATATGAAGTCAAGTTCAATGTGTTTATTAATAGCATGCTTCGTGGAGTGCCAGGCTTCTAGGAATTCTTGTGCCTGTCTCTGCCTAGCCTGTCCTAGGATTTTGGTGTTGTCCCAGTCGAAATGGTGGTTCTCCTTATCCATGTGGATTGAGATGAGTGAGTACTGGTCGAGTCTTTTTGTAGCCAGTTGGTGTTCATGTACTCTTGTTGTTAGTTTCCTTCCTGTTTGTCCGATGTAGTGTCTCTCGCAGTCACTGCAGGGGATCTTGTAGATGACATTGCTCCTGTCCATGGCGGGGAGTGAGTCTTTAGTTCGGTACAATATTGATACAATATTAGCAAGAGTTATTGTAGAATACTGGCAACTATAGTGCTCTACTATATAATTTTATGAAGAACACTTCAGTGTAACTCAGTTTCAAGGACGATCTAGCAGATATGAATGAAGAGATCACAGCTATTACCACCCATACAACTAATTCTTCACTATGAAATGAATGATCTGAATGTCTGACAGTCTATGGTAAGGGCCTCAGATTGATTCAAGCAAACAAATCCCCATGCTTCGAGCTCAACCATTCTGTTCCTTCATAAGACCCCCTCCCAAACCACCTATTTCTTCTGGCAATTTGTATCATGTTGAGTTCTCTCATTGGATGGGGTTCTTCCTGTCACTCGATCTAGTGACATTTCCACTGAACCACTCTTTTCCCTCAAATGGAGTGTCAGGCAGTAATATCTTTCGTTGACACGTCATGTGAACCTTGTCTTCTAGTTACTCTCCATTCAAGCCTGGGACATATTGGCTCTGGAGTCAACCCACTTTTGAACTTCAAAATCCACCTATACAACAATGAGTTTGACCCATTCTGTTCCCTTCGACTCCCCCTCTCTGTTACAGTAGTTATGACAATACCTTTGGATCTAGTATGACAACTTTAAGAAGACTATTTGTTCTTGGGGAAAGGCCATTACAGCCCATGACCAGGCACTCTGCTGCATCCCCTGCTCATCTCAGCCCTTTACTTTAGCCCACACCCTCTCAGATACCTTTTGCCTACTGCTACCTCCCATGACATGACTGAAATATTTGTGTGGAGGTCAGACCTTAGAAGGGCTACTTTATAGGTTAGGAAGCTGCCTGAGGTGAAAGATGTGGCCACATGCTAGAGAGAAATGCCTGTAGTTACTTGATAGCCTGATTCTGTTTTAAGTCTTACTGAAATGTAGAGTTATATAAAGAGAAAGGAAATGCAAGTATGTGAGAGGTTTATGGATAATAAATGGAGATAGGTAGAATTTGGGACGCAAAATAGAAAGCAAGTCAGAAGACTGACTTAAATCAACAGAATGAATGAGAAAAAAATTGACAGGCATACAGAAATTAAGATGACAGAAAGTCAGACTGGGAGATTAAGGGTGGCATGGTGGCTTACTGGTTAGTACTGCTGCCTCACAGCACCAGGGACCCAGGTTTGACTGCACCCTTGGGCAACTGTGTGAAGTTTGTACATTCTCCCTGTATCTGCGTGGGTTTGCTCCAATAGTTAAAAGATGTGAAGGTTAGTTGGATTGGCCATGTTAAGTTGCCCATAGTGTCCAGGATTCTGCAGGCTAGGTGGATTAGGGAGATGGATCTGGGTGGGACGCTCTTCAAAGGGTCGATGTGGTCTTAATGGGCTGAATGGCCTGCTTTGACACTGTAGGGATTCTATGAGTGGAACAGAAAACGTGGAAGGCAAACAGAAAAATAGGATAGAAAACCCAATGAAATATCATCATCAGAAATATTGGACAGGCAGGTCTATGAAGACATTTTTTAAAATGTTCATGAGAAGTATCACAGATGATTCATAGCTGTATAAAAGGTTTTATTTCTGAATATCTTATTTTCTAACTACTTAATGCAAAGAGGGAGCTAGATACAAATTAATTGAATACTTTTAAAAACTGTGCATCACTCCTTCAGTAGGAAAATAAACCTCACAATTTAGAAAATCCAATCACAGATATTATAATTCAGGGTTTCACCTGATAATAGCACTAATATGCTCCTTGCTAGCTATTTTTGCCTCTTCCTGATGCAAGTATTTGCTACATACCCCAGGATGTGCAATTACTTTAATTACATAAAACTGCCAACTGAACATTCATTAGTCTTCAATCAGTACTAAAAGCGGAAATATTGCATGGAAGACAAGACTAACATGGGCTACAATTATAATATTTGTTTACAAATTGCAGAACATATTAAAATGTACTGCAGCCATTATCACATAAGGCAATGTGATTGTTAATACATTTTACTTCATCAAAGCATCAATCTATTTGGGTCACTCCCATGTTGAAAACAGACCTCATAGTCAATTCCAAACCCAATTCGATTAAAACAAAACTGGGCAAGAAACTAGAACAATGTTTATTTTAAAGATGCTCACCAAAGCTTTCTGCTCATGTATCAGTTCCTTGATCTCCAGTAGCATCGGACTAACAGGATAAAATTCCTTTAATGAGGACGTGAAATAGTGAAATAATAATATAAAGTGCAGGAAATCCTTGGCAATGGATCAGTGCATGCTTAAACTGTTGCAAAGAACTAACTGCTCTGAACTTCAAACAGTTAATGGAAGAACACTAAACTACAAATGTACCAGATGGAACTATTAAAATTCAGTTCAGAAGCTCAGACATCCATAACATCATCTGCAAGAATACACATAATGTTTCAACACAGATGTCAAACCAGCACGACTTTAGATAAATGAATGCACATATTTGCATTTCAAACCAATGCAGAGGTCTATTCTCAGAATGACATGACATGGCTTATGCAATTTTTGTCAAGTTTACTGAAGTACCTGGAAGTTATAACGACTAGTGTCAATGCTGCACCCGAGCAGAGATATTTAGGACCAACATTTAATCAAGACTAAATTATGATCTATTTGTATTTCTACCTCAGGAGAATATCTCCATCTCCTACACAGCTCATGTCTATAAAGCAAAGGGACTTTTTAAGGGGTACATGTTTGGAATTTTGATTCAAATCTGCTCCAAACTGAGAACCTGAATCACATTCAGTGCTGAGCCATTACAAAACATAACTAGTGACACTGCATGCTGATACACTAACACAGAGTTTTTCGCAGTGTTCTGTTGATATTTATCCCTCAATGAACATCACTTAAAAACAGATTGGATGGTCATATCACATCACTGTTTGTCTGATGTGGCTGTGCAGAGCTTGACTGCTGGTTTCCTATATTAACATTATACTTCATCAGCTGCAAAGCAGTTTAAAACATCCTGAGGTCATGAAATGCGTTATAAAAATGCATTTCAGAGCCCAAACAAATTGAGAGGTTGCCTTTCTGAACATTCTGTTTAGTCTGCAACTGTGATGCTCAGCTTCTGATCACTTGCTATATCAAGTCTCTGTCCCACTCTGACTTCTGTCTCCTTGGGCCCCTACACTGTACATTGATGGAGCTCAATAGAAGCTTGCACAACAGCAACTTACCCTTCAATTTGTCATTTTACAGTCTCTTGACACTGTACGGACTCTCAACGGCAATTTCAACAATTTTAGATTATAACCATAGCTCCTATTTTTTTCAGACAGCAGGTACTAATAGTGATTTCGCTTCTTCGCTCTACATCTCCATGAGACACATTTTAGTTTCTTTACTTGCAATGTTGTTTCAGAATGGCTTCCAAGCATTATTTGCTCTGTTAGCTAAGAGATTAAGCACCTCTCTGCTGTAGTTGTGAGTTACAAATTGATCCCTGTGGAAGCTTGGCAGGATCCTAAAGAATGTAAGATCTGAATGGTGATGCCATACAGCCACTGACAATGCTGCCCCTGTCACAATGATTGTCTGGAGATTAAGTTCTATGGTATTATTACACCTTTCTACTTTTTTTAAATGAGATACACTATAGTAGGCCAACCTCTGGCTGCAGTTCAGTGTTTGTGGGTACAATCAGTTGTCTGTAGATCAAGTCAGTTATCTGCTCAGCATCCCATCTTCCTCTGCTTTTTCTTGGAAATATCACACAAAACAATGGTTTTCCTGAGTGAATAACAAAGCACTAAAATATGGGTGCAGCAGAATTGACCCAAAATGTACAATAAGAGTGACTGAATGGAAAAAAGGAAAAAAAATTATAAATCCCCAACTAACATGTGTTTTCCTTTTCAATTTTGACTCCCTGTCAGCACCAGCTAGGGTGAGTTTAGATATTTGAATGTAATATTCAGCAAATTCCTAATAAAACTCACAAGAAATTGCTTATGTGCTAATGAGCATATAATTTTCAATTCTTACAATAAGGTTCTCATTCTCTTTCTAGTGCAGGGTGCAATATGGATAAGATGCCTAGCAATTGGGATCTATGCCTAATTTCTCAACTTATCCATGGGTTAACTCTTGTGATACTGCCATCTGCAATGGTGATACACTTAAGTTAGGCTCTGACAGATACTGTGCAAATTCACAAGATGAGCTTTGTTGCCATATCAGCACCTAGTTCCCTTACATTGAAGGCAGTAAGTCTTAGCAATTCAAATTTTTTATTAATTACTACTGAAATGAAAATGATAGAGCAGCCCTCTCAGTCTAATTTGATCATTATTATGTGGCTTGATTGTACCAAGGAGAAACAATTCATTAAATGTACAAAGGTAAAGATGGAGGAGGAAAACATTTACACACGATTAACAGATTATTTAAGAGAAAGACAAAAGACCAAAGGGTAGTCGTCTGAACCAACTTTGCAAAGGGTAAGAGCCTTAGAAAAACATTGTCGGTCAGTTTGTCTGCTCCCCCTCCCCTCATTTCTGAGGGGGTTGATCTGTGCTGTTTTGCCACTGCTTTATGCAGGATAGCTGAGGAGGGAACTCTTCCCACTATTGCCATCAAGCATATTTGGAAGGATTTACAGGCCAACAATCAACCTGTTTAGACATGTTATGAACACTTTTTTTCTTCACTGTGGGCATTGCTGGCTTGGGCCAGCATTTATTGCCCATCCCTAGCAATAATGATACAATGAGGCTCACACAGTCTTGCCAGTGCAGGGTGCCTTATGTGTAAGATGCCCTTCTATGGCCAAGAAATCTGGAGGGGGGGGAACCGGAACCCAGAGGCTGTGCCTCAAAATCTTCTCACTGTCAATGAGTCAATGGAAAAGGAAAACCAGGACTGATATATATAATGGACGGCAGATTCCATATTGGCTATGTAACACTATCACCAGCACTTTAAACTTCCAACACACTTGAGAGATAATTTTATGTGTGCGTATCAAATTCCTTTGTCTGCTCATTTAACAGAAGCATTAACTCAATGAGTGCACTAACACCGCGTGGCGTCATTTCAGGGTTAAAAAAGTGTTTTAAGGACTTATCTGTTCAATCATTACTTGGAGTTTATTTTCTTAGTTACTGCAGACATTCTGCTGGAACAGGTGTCTCCCTGAAATAAGGAGCCTGGGGACATTATTGTGACAGCCAAGTGCAGAAGAGGTCATTAATTTCTTTTAGTGAAGATACGCCGGCTTTCACCTGCTAAAGCGCGCTCCGTTTTCCTTTTGAAGCTTAAAGACCTCATGCAGACGGATAGATGAGGACTTGTAATTTGATCCTTAACTCACAACTCAAGGTCACCCTGAGGTCACTGTCCATACAAGCAAAGCTATTGAAAGCTTTGTTGCTGGTCAGGGCTGTTTAGTTAGGCAAAGATGCTGCTAGGACAAAGCATGACTGCATCTACCCAGGTGCATAAGGGAAAGCCAAACAGCAATAACAGGAGCTTATTATAACACAAAGAGGGAACAGAACTTGAGTTTAGACTGATTCGTTCTTTAGCGTGGTGAACGACAAAAAAAAATCAAACCAAACATTTCTGATTTACTTCAAATAGGCAGTTTGCAGGCCTATCTTGCTTCCTGGAGGCGGGAAAACTGCAAGTGATTAAGTTAGAGGCAGGAAAGCGAACAAAAGGGGAAACTCACCCATTATCAGTGGGCAGTTCATATGTTTAATTGCCCGGTCGCATATAATTTAACTCAAATTCAATGAATTTAATCCCCAGCCACCACCTACACAATCTAGGCAACATTTTTCATTGGCATGATAGCACACGGCTGTATCTTTTTTATTTTCACAGGGACCTGTTGAATAGGAGTTCTCCCCATATCCAGAATGTTATATAATGTCGTGTCTGAAAGTACTGTCTCGTCTTTTTGTGTTTTACCATCGCATCCTTGCACCCCATGTTGCTGTATCTGCACAACAAGTACTCAACACATGAATAGAATAGAATCCCTACAGTGTGGAAGCAGGCCATTCAGCCCATCGAGTCCACACTACACTCTGAAGAGCATCCCACATAATCCCTATAAACCTGCATCTCCCATGGCTAATTCCCCTTGTGGAGGTGCTGCTGTTGGACTGGGGTGGACAAGGTCAGAAATCACACGCCACCAGATATGAAAACACAAGCTTTTAGAGTCTACAAAAGTTTGTGTTTTCAATTAAACCTTTTGAACTATAACCTGGTGTTGTGTGATTTCTGATCTGATTCCCCCTAGCCTGCACATTGCTGGATACCATGGGCAACTTAGCATGGCCAATCCATGTAACCTGCACATCTTTGGACTGTGGAAGGAAACCAGAGCACCTGAAGGAAACCCATGCAGATGCAGGGAGAACATGCAAACTCCACACAGACAGTTGCCCAAGGGTGGAATTGAACCTGGGTCCCTGGTGCTGGGAGGCAGCAGTGCTAACTACTGAGCCACTGTGCTGCCCGTGAGATTGCAACTGGATTGGGGGCAAGAGTGGCAGTGCTTCTGGGCTTACGGCACACAAGTCAATGGAGCAGAGGCTGCGGAGAAGGTTAGTTCTGCACAGTATCCTCTGGTGACTTGGAGCCCCGTTATATATGTGTCCATTCATATCCCTTCCCGTATGATACCATATCATAGCTCTCCAGGTGGGTTTTGTGGATTATTGCAAAGCCTGGGCAGGCAAGTTGAATTGCTTGGGAGGCTGCCTGTCAGACTCCCAAAGGTGAGAAAACTAAGTGATGAAGTCAGAGAAGAGAGGGTACCAAAATGGGAAACTCACCCATTAGCATTCAGAGAACTCAGATGCTTAATTACCCCTCCACTTGCATATAATTGCAATTCGGTGCAATTTAATCCTGTATCCCTGATTTATTGAAACCCACACATGTCCTTTGTGCTTTCACTATCTCACCTGGTGAATGCTGATGACTTATATGTCATTTTATTGAATCAGTGTGAGACAGCTAAATTCCAGGAGTCACAGGGCACTGGATCAAACTTGGAGCCATTTGCTCTGTGTAAAATCTGGCTGAGCTGGCACTCTGTGGGGCAGAGAATCAGGCTGGAAATTCAGAATCCAAAATTTAAAGGGGCAGTGGCCAACTGAGCTGCAGCCTGGCCATCCAATACAGTGGCCTCACAGATCTGAGTTTCCATTGGGAGGAGACTTTGGAACCTGCAAGAAAAGGAAGAGGGAGTAGTCGTATGGGAATCATCCACCCTGTTTTTCCGTATCCTGAAGCACAGAGGGGCTGAGATATTAGACCTCACTGGTGTCACCAAATGATTGTGTGATGATGGAGGAATCTTCTCCCTGGAGTTTGAAATGTCTTTTTTTGTGTAGAAGCAAGGGAAAATCAGATGTTTTCTTAAAGAAATCAGTAAGACGACTTCCAATCTGAACACAGTCTGTAAAATTTGGAGCCAGATTTCGTGTCGCCAATCGGGTGATTGAAGCTTCACCATGCCATGCAGTCTGGCAACAAGTTCCTGTCACCCAGATTGCCACCAAGATCAGCTAAAGCCATGGTCCTGTGCCAGATCCACGACAACCCCTAGACCTATCGGATAGGCCCGAGAGCCAGTCCCTCTTCTGAATCGTCTGTTGAGTTGGCAAATTGACCATCCGTTATCCTCAGCCTGTTTGCAGCTCAGTCACAATCGACCCCAAACTGTAGATCCAAGTATGGGAATTGGAGCTGGTCCTTGTGAATGGCAGATCAGGCAATGGGGATTCTGAAATACTGCTGCGTTATTGCTCTCTCCCTGCCTCTTTAAGCAGCGTTGACAGAGCAGAAGGCAGGTTTTTCTTTGGTGCCTGAAAGCAGCACAATAGAAGATGAAGGTTATTTTGTGGGAAGTATGTTGCTTTAAGAAGGAAGAAGTCAACAGCCACACATTCAGCAGCTTGCTCATCACAGTAGGTTGAGTGTGAGCTTGGATTTGACAAGAGGTTGATTGCAGGAACATACAGTGAACCCCAATTTTCTCACAACATTGAATGCTGCAGGCTCTATTGAAGTTGCCCACAGTATGTTGGAAACTGTTTCCATTGTAGGACACAAGTGATTGAGGTGCTCCCTGGCCAGTTTTTCATATTGTGTGCTCTCTTGTCCTGTACTTGTATCTGACCAGGTTTAGGTGTTGTGCTTCTCAAAGCTCAATAGCTGGAGGTAGCAAGAGGTAGCCCAGCTGTTGTGGCCATCTTTATATTTATAGGTTTTAGAAAGTGCTGAGAGAACATCTCAGAGTGTCAACACTCACTCTCACCCTCACCTGTAATGACAGGTTGCATCTCCTTCTATTGGCTCACCAGCTTTGAGAGACCACCCACCATCCCTAACTGGGTGTGAGCCTGTCTTCAGGCCACTGATTGGTAAATTCAGCGAAAATCACTCCTCAGATACCGAAGCAGATCATGTCCAAATGCAGGAAGACACGGACAGTTTCCAGGTTTGCGTTGACAAGTGGCAAGTAACGTTCATGCCACACAAGTGCCAGGCAATACCTCGGAATCCAGCACTAAGTAACTCACTTCCTGATTCCTAAAAGCCCGTTCACCATCTACAAGGTACAAGTAAGGAGTGTGATGGAATACTTCCCACTTGCCTGGATGAATGCAGCTCCAACAACACTCAAGAAACTTGACAATATCCAGGAGAAAGCAGCCCACTTGAATGGCACCACACCCACAAACATTCACTCCCTTCACCACCGACAAACAGTTGCAGCAGTGTATACCATCTACAAGATGCATTGCAGAAAATCACCTTAGATAGCACCTTCCAATTCTGCAACCACTACTATCGAATGGCACAAGGGCAGTACCAGCACTTCCAAGTTGCCCTCCAAGGCACTCCCCAACCTGATTTGAAAAACACTGATGTTCCTTCAGTGGGTTAAAATGCTGGAACTCCCTCCCTAACAGTGTTGTGGGGCTACCAAACAGACTGTAGTGGTTCAAGAAGACAGCTCAATACCGCCTTCTCAAGGGTAACCAGGGATGGGCAATAAATGCTGGCACAGTCCGCAATGCCCGCATCCCTCAAGTGATTACAAAATGGCAATTGTTCCTGACACAACTTGAGGCCAGGTCTATCACAGGCTCTGTCACTGAAGCTCCATGCAGAAATCTCTAATTCCAGCCCTGGTGTCCAGCAACATTGCTGATACCTCTCCAGCAGCATTCCAGAAAGGACGCTGGTGTGGATGCACAGGAACAATGCACCACGAACATGGCGATGAGGTTGGTGAATCAGTTTTCTACCTCTACCTCTTGATGGGCACAGGCTTGTCGTGAATCATCAGTCCTGCAGCCATAAAGCAAATTCAGTTTGTATTATGCATGATTTCCAGGTTTTCATTTTATTCCAAATGTGGGGTATAATTTGGGACAATCTAACCAATTTCAATTCCATTCAATTAACATCAGACACGTTAACTTGTGAGCAGGTGGAAGATGGGCACCTCTTTCAGTCACTCCCACGATAAGTTGCCAGTAGTTATGGGCATATAATTTCTTCTTCCCAGGCTACTCTGGTAATTCTAATAATTGTGCTCCTCTTTGGCCTGTTGGATCTGTTGCCTGCTTTCAACCAGCTTGGTTCTATTGTGGTATGGAGCTGGAGGAACACAGCAGGCCAGGCAGCATCAGAGGAGCAGGAAAGCTGACTTTTAGGGTCGGGACCCTTCTTCAGAAAAGGTCCCAACCCGAAACGTCAGCTTTCCTGCTCCTCTGATGCTGCCTGGCCCGCTGTGTTCCTCCAGCTCCACACTGTGTTATCTCAGACTCCAGCATCGCCAGTTCTTACTATCTCTGGTTCTACTGTGGGCCTTGTAAAGGCTCTCAACTTGCAGTAGCTGAAGGCAATCAAGAGGGACTGATCCCTTTCACAATGTAGGCCTCCAGTTTCTGATAATTTTAAGGAAAGGGTGTAAATACATACTTTGGAAGTTGACATGATAAGTTGCAAAGTTGTTTGAAACATAAGTGTGTGAGAACCTTGCTTTTATAACTAGAGAGTACAAAAACAAATAAGTGATGCCAACCCTTTATACAACACTGGTGGTGTTATACAACATCTAGCTGGTGTAATCTGGACAATCCTGGGAATTTCATTATCAACATCTTGGAGATGGGGCGAAGAAATTTTACTAGATCAGTTGCACAAAGTGTCTACAGAAGGTGGGATTGTTCTCCTTACAGTGGACAAGATTAAGACAGAATACGATAGAGGTCTTCAAAATCATGAAGGGTTTCGTAGAGTAAATAAATAGAAACTGTCTTCAATTTCAGTAGCCAGAGTACCTCAATTCTATATTGTACCATTCTATGCTGTCTGTCTCTTAAAGTACCACGCCTTATGACACATTGGAAACCATAGACTTCCACTGGATCGGTCCATGCTTAATGCAAAATGCTGCAGTGGCTTGCCATTGCCTTTTGCAGGATGACTAACCAGGACAATTCTTCTGCTCCTACCAACTACCATGAGGGGTACGAGGAGGATGTACAGGCTGATTATTAAACTATTTGGCTGAGTTAGGAAAGCACAGGCCATTCCATCAAATCTTGGTATGGGACTTCAACCCACAGCTTCCAGCTCAGAGGTAGGGGCACTACCACTGTGCAACAAGACTCATTCAATGGCAGTATGTGTGTAAGTTTCACAAGTAAATTTCAGGTTGCCTTTATTTGAAGAGGCAGGTGACACTTTTCAAGTTTCCAGCTATCTCTATAGGTATTGACAATCCCTCCCCACTCTGAACATTAAAATGAATGAATTACTAGGATATTGGAGTGGAGTTAATGGCGGAAGACATTCACTTCCTTTACCACATACTGCCAATGGCACAGCATGGTCCCAGCAATTCATTAGGCCCCCAGAAAAGTAAAGAATAAAATATTTTGTTATTTTCTTGTTGGGTTCATGGCACCATGAGAAACAGTGAGGCCTTGAGACGTTTGTCAGAATGTTGTGTCTTAACTTCTGCTCCAATTTTCTAACACCTTCTTTATATTTTGGAAGCCCATTCATCGTCTCCTGAGCTGAGATTTGGAACTCACTTCTTGAGCAATTGATATTCCACAGCCATACAGCCCTGGGGAGCTCATAATTCCTGGACATGAAACAGAGGAAGGAAAGTGAGAGTAACCTTGTTATCCTAGGATATCCATCTGAGGAATGTATAGGGAGGCTCAAATGATGAGGGACATATCAGATGTAAGCAGAGTCCTCCATTGCAATGAAATGTGAGGGAACTTAGTGAAATTGTGTCAGAATGCCACAATTGGAAGAGTGCTGAGAAAAAGTGGGCCCTAAATTGGCTGTCCAATGCCACTCAGAGGATCTGAGCAGGGTCAAGGTGCCACCTATTGGAGTCACAGGGCACCTACTTATGAAGCTGGAGGAGGAAGAGGGTCAAGGTCGAATGTTTACAGGTAACTGTTTTCAGACATTAGCCTAAAGGTACAGCTACTGGGGGCCTGAAATGACCTACACTCCCCAATTTGAGTTGTTTTAATCAAAGTGGGCTAGCAGGTGATGCCCATCTGGCCCATGTATGAAAAGTTTGATAAGCTTGGAAATACAAATGGGATTTGGGCAATGTTATGCAAAGGGCATGGGGTTGAGCATCAAATGAAATTACAGTGGGTGGAGAAAGAAAAGGGTTTGTGCAGTAGATATCTGCCCGTGTTATGTACTCATATTCATTGTTGATCTCCGAAAATGTTTCACTTGTTACTCATTTTATTTTTAGAAAAGTTAAGATTCCATTTTATTCATAAATATGCATTTAGTTAAGCTAGGCACAGTTTGATGACTGAGAAGACTCTGAAATAAATGATCAAGTATAAAATGCTTGGCATTATCATAAATTGGTAGATTAAATAATTCCATAATTCAGCATGGAATCCTCCCCTATCCTGGTGTTATTTCTGACTGCTTACTTTTTGGCAGTTGCTGCTTTGGCCTCTTGGGTCAGTAGTGTCTCCTCTAAATGTGCCAGCACTATCACAGTGCAATTTCTGTAAAGCACTCACCTATCAGCTATACAGTTCCAATACAATGATTCGCCTCTTCTCAAACAGCTGCAAAAATACTTGATTCAGGAACATGCAGGGCTTACTATCAGTGATCAGTGCAGAACTCAACCTCACGCTTGGACTAAATTTTATAATAGAGTTGTAGAATTTTATTTGGTTTCCAGCAGTTTCAAATTCCCCCTATCCTCCAAGTGTCTGGGGAATATTTAACCTTGTGCCTTGATGTTAGTATATCTCACTTACTATTTATTAACCAGGTATCAGAATCAATTAGGAGGGAAAGAAATGCTTGTTTTTATATAGGGGAGGTGATACACTCGTGGCACTATCACTGGCCTGTCAATCCAGAGACCCAGGTAATACCCTGGGGACCCATGTTTGAATCCTGCTGTAGCAGATGGTGGAATTTGAATTCAATAAGCATCTGGAGTTAAGAGCCTAATGATGACCATGAATCTATTGTTAATTGTCCGGAAAAATCCATCTGGTTCCCTGATGTCCTTGAGGGAAGGAAACTGCCATCCTTACCTGGTCTGGCCTACATGTGATTCCACACCCACAGCAATGTGCAATCTGGACAATTAGGAATGCCCTCGTTCTATGAATGAATTTCTTTTTTAAAAAAAAGCACCTTTCTTGAGTTCAGAATGCCTCAATGTGTTTTACAGCCACTTTTAAATTGCAATCACTGTTGTCACATTGGAAACAGTCAATTCAGGCATAGCAAGCTCAAACTAGCAGCTATGTGATAACTGTTAAACATTTTTGTGACCTTGGGTTACAGGATAAATATTGACCAGGACTCCATGCTCTTGCCATATGATTTGATTTACCTCTGTATGTCTTCAGAAGGTTGGCACCTTTGAAAATGCAGCACTCCCTTAACGTTGTGTTGAAGTGTCAGCCTAGATTCTGTGTTCAGGCTTCCTGGACTAAGCTACAAACCCACAACTTTCGACTCAGAGGTGAGAGTCTCAGCTCTGAAACACAGCTAACAAGAAGGAAAACAAAATGAAATTGTTTCATGAAATTGATGTTAAAAGATTGTGAAATTTATTTTATTGAATCCCCACATTTGTCTTATATTTGAGTGATTTTGAATGATTTTCTAAAAAAAAACTGCATGCCTAGACTGGAACTATTTTGACGTAAACTTCTCCTCAGACTGAGGTACATATGAAGCTGGAATGAAGTAAATGCATCAAATGACTGTTGTAGGATCGCCAAATGCGGAGCATAGCTGTTGCAGAGCACTTTGATCATAATCGTACAGTGCTCACGCTCCATAATCTCAGCCAGCAGATGGGCTGATAGATTTGTGCCCTGAACAACAGCCTTCCAGCAGCCAAGAATAACAGAAGGAGCTTAAATGAAACCGGTTCATTAAAATGCTCTAAAGAGCTATAAAGAAGTGTTCATGGTATGCAGAGGCTGTGTTGACATAAGTGTACAGTACATTAAGAGTAAGTGGAGTAAATTACCTGATCCTTAGGCACATTTTAAGGTAAATGCTTCAGATAGTTCAGGCATTCGATGAGAATGTTTGGCTAACCTGTAAAACTTTATCTTAATTTGCCAGTGACAGAGAAAGGAAATAACTGAAGATTTTAAAATACTATGGTTCCTTTTGATGAACATGCAGAATTGTATTCACCTGCTGTTTTTACTAAACCGGTGATATTTAACAGATTTGATCTGGTTAATTTTACAAGGTACACAGTAATCTTCCGAGGCACCAATTGCAAGTATATAATATTACCCAGAACGAGATTGTCAGATTACACTTGCTAATCGATTCCATCCCCAACCGGGACATCTGAGGCAAATTAGCCGGAAAACTCTCAGCTTACTCTGCAGACTGAAGTTCTGAAGTGCGAATCACCATTGGAAGTACAGGACCCCCGTGCCAGCCTGCATACTGTGCAGGGTTAATTATCCCAGCTTACTCCCTCAGTGAGTTCTCCCTGGAAAATTCTCCCTTTTCCTCCTGTGGAGCGTTAAGGAGCTCAGGTTTGCTGGAGACATTTTCTTGGGTTCATTAGCTTCAATCATTCCTGGGAGCAGTCTATGCATTTGATTTTTCTGGGAGCTGGAAAATGTTGCTCCATATTAATGTGGCATTTGGATCTGCAGTTGTAACAATAAAGACCCATTGCAATTTGAAGTGTTTATAATGTTTCTTCAACCTTTCTGAAATGAGTAGGCACAGCTGAGCCAAGGTTTGGATTGTTCCACAATAAAGTGAGTGAACAGAGAGACATTGTCAGATTCATTAGTTCAATCGATATAACATTTCTCTATAACAATAATGAACGTATTGTGCTACACCACTTCAACAGATTGTTCTGTGTGTTTCAAACAGGTTGGTCCTGCACAAAATACGAAATCAATGAAAAAGGAAATCAGTGTGTAAAATAGTTGATCAATCTGCTATTGCAATTTTTCTGCTATCAGTCAATGTGGATTTATATTCCATGAACTTCTTTGGCTGTGTTTTTGGAAACTGTCTTTTTCCTTTCTGTCTCAGGTGCAACCTCTAGTGAAAAATGTAATGTCAAGTATCCTATAAGACCATAAGACATCGGAGCAGAATTTGGCCATTCAGCCCATTGTGTCTGGCTCCACCATTCAATCTTGGCTGATATGTTTCTCAACTTCATTCTCCTGCCTTCTCCCCATAACCTTTGATCCCATGACTAAACAAGAACCTATCTGTCTCTGTCTTAAATACACTCAATGACTTGGTCTTCAGTGGCAATAAGTTCCACAGATTCACCAGCCTCTGGCTGAAGAAATACCTTCTCATCACAATATTCTCAGTGTTTTACAATCAGAGCAGGATTTTTTACATCAAAAGCTTACAATAAGGTGGGAGATAACACAGTGTGGAGCTGGATGAACACAACAGGCCAGGCAGCACCAGAGGTGCAGGAAAGCTGACGTTTTGGGTTGGGAAACTTCTTCAGAAATCTTACAATAAAGTGGGCCCATTTATCAATTGACTTGATTTTAAGCCATTTGCAACTCAGAGGTAGCACACTTACCTCTAAGTCCAAATATTATGGGTTCAAATTCGTCTGCAGTGAAATGTCCAAAACTAAGCTGAAACCCAGTACAGTGCTGTGTGGATAAAGGTAAAGCCACCATTGTCCCACTTTGTCATTAGAGAGGGGCAATTGGCTGTGGTTTAACTTGGGGGTCACCACACCCTCAGCTGAGTGGGGAGTTTGAGAAGGAGAGTTTTTCATGGTAACCTCAGCCAATGCAACAATTGAACCCTCACTGTGGTCAACACCCTACATTAAAAATGACCCATCCGAGCTAACCAACATAGCTGTATGAGCACTGCATGTTGGAGATAGGTGTTTTTCGGATGAAATGTCAAAGACCGAAGTGGCCTTTCAGAGGTAAAATTTCCCATGGTACCATATTGGAGAAGAATGCTGGGAAGGGTTGGTTCTCCCCAGTCTGTCACTTACCACTCAACCAATATCTTTGAAAGAGATTATCTGGGTCAATACCACATTGCTGTTTGCCAGACCTTGCCGAATGCAAATTAGCTGCTGCAATTCCTACATTTACAATGGGGCTTCAAAGCTTTAATTTGAGACCCTTTGAGACATTCTGAGGTTTTTTTCTTTAAGGTACCAGATAAATGCCAGTATTTCTTTATGAATTGTTTATTAGTGCTGAATCACTTATAGCTTGTAAGGAAATAAGATGCTCATTTGTATCTTAAATCTTTACTGTCTTCCGTCTTTTTATTTTCGTGGTCGTGCGCACAAGCCCAAAATTGGACATTCTAAATTGACCCACTACCGGGCCTGGCAAAAAATTGGCCAAACTAAAATAGCAGCATAGAGGACAGTGGAAATCAAGGTCAAAGAGGTTACAAGTGTTCAGGGGAACCACTTATGAGCAGCCTGAGGATTTTGTAATGTAGAAGTATCAATCAGACGTTCTGGCACCTTGACTTCAAGCCAGTGCCTAAGGCCATGCAGTTTACACCTCTCCATCATGGCAACAGTGAATTAGAATTAGAACAGCTTTTATTGTCACAGATACTCAGTGAGTATAGGGAAAAGTTTAGACGTCGCCAATTGCAGCACTGACTCAGACACAAAAGTACGGAGGCACGGCTTCTTTTGTTACAAGATTTTTAGACAATACGGACATAAGATGTCCAGCATTACAAAAAGGAGTTCAGTACAGCAGAACCATGCTGGCACTTAGCTTCCAGTCTGCATCGAGCCCGAGCTCCACAATGTGCCAGCGACATGCAACGCTGGGAGGTTGCTGTGCCAGGTTGGGAATAGTTGTCACGGGCCGAGAATCAAGGTCGCAGGCCAGGAATCATCGTCGCAGGCTGAGAATCTTCGTGGCAGGCTGGGAATCATTGTCGCAGGCTGAGAATCATCGTCGCAAGCTGAGAATCATTGTTGCAGGCCGAGAATCAACGTCGCAGTCTGAGAATCATCGTTGCAGGCTGAGAATCAACGTCGCAGGCCGAGAATCAACGTCGCAGGCCAAGAATTGTCATCGCAGGCCGAGAATCGTCGTCGCAGGTCGGGAATCATGGTCGCAGGCCGGGAATCATCGTCGCAGGCTGGGAATCAGTGTCGCCGGCCGAGAATCATCGTCGCAGGCTGGGAATCATTGTTGCAGGCCGAGAATCAACGTCGCAGGCCGAGAATTGTCATCGCAGGCCAGGAATCATCGTCACTTGTTTCTGTGCTGTTTGACTGTATGACTCTATGAGGTACCAAGAAAGTACCTAAATAAGAATTGGCCCAGGTGGATTGACCATTGCAGTGAACAAATATCAAATCCAGGACCCACGGGGCGGAAATGGTGGGAGGTGACGTGGAAAGCTGAATGGAATGATAGTTTAAAACTCAGCAAGAAATGGAAGAACAAGCCCATAGATACACCAAGGGCAATGGGAGTGGATACTTCAGTACTCCAGGATCTTCCCTGCCCCATTGAACTCACTGACCACAACCTATCAGGATGACCAGAACAATAATACTTATACAACCCCATTTATGGTGGCACAGTTAATGAAAATATCAAGAAAAATTGCTGTATTTGAGTGCACAGCTGACCCCAACTACCAGCAGAGGGTTCTCCCAGGGCTTGATGATGTCAAGCAGGTAAAATTAATGTGAGTCCCACGATCCATTCTTCCATCTCCAATGGTCCAAATGCGGGAGGAGGAGAGTTGTGGGCCATGATAACAGCGATCCTTGCCGCTGTAGGATACAACAGGGGAGAACCTGTGGAGTGTATGCAGCAAAAGGGAGAGCACACAACTGCATTTGCCAGGCTCCTGTGGACCCCATGAGACCCCAGTCTCGTGTGCAGGAGCCAAGGAGGCAACCAAAGAAGAGAAGTTATTATCGGAGCCATTTACTGCCATATGCCTAACCCCCAGTGAGAGATAGGGACCAGCAGCAGGGAGGTCTGAGGTAGTTGCTGTAAGGGAAATGTCCTAATTGTTAGCGTGCGGGCCATTTCGCAAGGGACTGCAGGGTTTTCAAAGAAGTTAGCACCACTACAGGAGTCAGACTGAAGACCCAGTTCTAATCAATCGAAGGACCAAAGAGACAAGCAGCGGTTAATTTGGTGGGGGAGATGATGCAGCCAATTCTATTGGAGGAAATCCCACTGTCCAACTTCTTGTACCCCCGTTTGGATACACTCCCTAAAATGTGACGGAGCAGCTCCTCTCCTAAGTGGGTGTACAGTATCCGATGGGACAGTATGGGATGACCTCCGGTGAATGACGAGATGGAAGGCCATCCCATTGAGTTTTTATGGGAAACAGGAGATCCAGAAGGACACTTAAAATATCCCAAGATTTTGATAACACATGGCAATTCTTCTGAGTGGATTCAGTGGATATCTACAGGATGGGTTCAGGACAGAACCTATGCAGTTTAAACTGGGAGACACAATCACCCAGCAGTGCTGGTTAATTTCCGTATGGACACCAAGCACATCGTAGGCTCAGGCCTTATGAGGAAGTGTAATTTATCTCTTGTCCTGGCCAATTATCTTTTGACAAATGCCAAAGCTCGATGAGGCCCCAGCAGAGACTGTGACAGGCAGATACACACAGGGATAGTAGGAACTGCAGATGCTGGAGAATCCGAGACAACA
>NC_063348.1:8521844-8541176 GCF_021869965.1 Rhincodon typus
ACCTTATTAAAGCATTACTGCTGGAACATTGAGTCAAAATGCTCTGATGTAGGTTTGTGTTTGCAGCCGTTTCTTCAGAGTAGGAATCATCTGGAGTGACTGGGGAGTGAATTAAGGATGAGCTCGCTGGATCTTTCTCATGGAGCAGAGAATTGACTGTAGGCAACAGATTTTGTGTAAGGATGTAGGGAGCAGGAGGTTAGTAGGGGATCTTATGGGGATGGAGGATTAACAAAAATACCACTCTCATCACAGATACTTACATTTATCATTGAATACCAAGGAAAAACATAAATTTCTCCCATAGGGCAATCCATTGTGAAAGGATCCTAAACGAAGATTGAGCTGTTAAATCCAGCCGGCACCGGCTGTAAAGATATTTGGCATGAGAAATCAAGGGTTCAGAAAAGATTTACCAGCATGTTGCCAGGAATGGAGGGTTTGAGATACAAAAACAGACTGGAAAGACTGGGGCGTTTTTCACTGGAGCGTAGGAGATTGAGGAGTGACCTTATTGAGGTTTACAAAATCATGAGGGGCATAGATAAGGTGAATGACAAGGGTGGGGGAGTTCAAAATTAAGGGACATGATTTTAAGGTGAGAGGAGAAAGAAGGGCAACTTTTTTACATAGAGTTGTTCGTGTATGGAATGACTGCCAGAGAAAGTGCTGGATACAAGTACAGTTACAAAGTTTAAAAGACATTTGACTAATTTCATGAACAGGAAAGGTTTGGAGGGATATGGGCCAAACACAGGCAGGTGGGACTGGTTTAGTTTGGAAACATGCTCAACATGGACTGGTTGGACCGAAGGGTCCATTTCCATGCTGTATGACTCTACGAATTCGTGAGATGTCACAGTGACATTTTAAACAAGGCTGTAGTTGGAGGTAACTCAAGGTGGATGATTGCAATGGCTTTCTTTACATTGTGTCTGACCCATCACATAATTAACAGACAAGTTGCAGAATCTTAGAAAAATACATGCTTCCCCGAGAGTCATCTTTCGTCTGAATAATACTCAGTTAATAGATTTGTAGGTTTGGAATGGGCACTTCTGTGAAGTTCTGATCTGCACTGCCACTGATCCCTTTAATTTTGTAGTTCTGAACACTCTCTGCTGGCAGCACAAGCTGATCTTGCCCAGAACCGGATAGGTCAGCATCCTAGGCTTCATGCCACTCATCCAAGGAAGAGTATATACATCAAAGTGGGCTTCAGCCTGTGGCTGCTACCCATTGGTCTTGCTGGAAAGCTTGTCTGTTGGATGAAGACATAGCCAGGTTTGGTTCTGATCCATCCCATAGTAATACAGCCTGGGGACTGTCTCGGACTGACCTGGATGCAGAAGGAGCTTTACCCCAGCAACCTCCGGGGAAGATGGTGGGGAAAGAGCTGAAGCAATGAAGAAAAGATTTCCATGTCACTGTATGTGACTTGCTGGAGTGAGCTGAAGCTCTCGAAGAAATTTGGCAAGAACGGTGAAGAGTAAATGCTATATAATTCTTAGTGAAAATAACTGGGACAGTGTGATTTTGATCATTCTCTCATCTACACCTGGATATGAAGTGTTTGGCTGGGGATTGCTGTTTGCTGGTTAGCTCATTCACTGCATGCCTGATTTTAGTTACCTCCAAAGCCCACAGCCTCAATCTGTTTCAGACCCCTCACTGATCCAATTCATTTTCTCAGCAGATCCGTGAAACCTCTTTGAGTTGGACACGGCATAAGGTTTACGATACGAAAGGGGGAAGAGAAAAAGTCAAGAGAAAGCACGGAAGATGAAAAGGAGCAGAAGGATTAAATTTGTGGAGCGGGTGTGTATGTTGCTGTCAGCAGTCTGGAGTCCTTGAAAAAGTGTTGGTGTGGCAGCAAATTGAAAAGCACGTTTGAGTTCTCATTACTGCAAAACTCTAAAGGAAGCCCAAAGCTGCAGAGTTTGGAAGGATCCGTAACATCAGCAAAAACACTCTGAGTGACAATGTAGAAGCAGAAACAATATTCGCAAAGCCTGGCCAAGAAAGAAAAAAGAACGGACGAACCCTGACACAAACAGAGTCATTCAGCAGACTCACTGAAGCATATCAATGAGCAAGAGTAGTCAAGGCCCAGGAGCTAAAGTGAACTTGCTGCATCAAGCCAGAGCAGATGCTCGAGCCAGCCATTGGATATTGAAAGTACAAATAATGGAGTAAAGTTTGCAGACAATGGCAACTAGACCAAGGACAAAACCTTTGCGGATATTGTCAGCAGCTGAGTAGCCATGCAGCTAAGAACCTACCGACAACAATGGCAGAGGAAGAAAAGGGAAGAAGCGAGGAGGCTTGTGCCTGAATAAGGCCTGGAGCTGCACATGCTGCGGTCGCCATAGAGACTAACCTCTCCCCTGAGAAGGTTTGATGGAGTATTGTCTGGAAGACATAAGATGTGTCATACACCAGATGGTCGTGTGCTGTATAACTCAGTTATCTGTCAGCATCAAGTGATGGAATGTAGGTTGCAAATCGCTTCAGAAGACAGAACAGGACACCATCTGTTCCTTTAGACCGAAGGCACTCATAAAATATATGGGGAGGATTTACACGAACAATACCTGATCAAGAACAAAATGGAAAGTGTGCATGAGTTTGGCGGGAGTGTGGGAGGTGGGGTGTTGGGGATTGGAGAGAGAATGTATGTTGTATAGGGAATGTCAATAAATATCATGTGATACATTGAAGTATAAATTCAATACTTTTATTAATGAAAAATAAACACTTAATGTATTGTACTGTAAGGCATGATGTATTTGATAGACAGAGGCCAGTGTTTCACTGCAAAGGATTAATATTAAACCATGCAGTGAATCGTAGCAAATTCTCATCAAGTGAAGACACAGGTTTAATGCATCGAAGCTAAGCTTTTTAGGTAAGAAGTTAATAATTTGCATAAGTATGTAGAGAATGCGGCCGCAACAGTGACTTTGACAGTAACTTTGATGCAGTCTACAACATCAATTGCAACAATAATTTGACAGTAATTGTGACAGTGACATTACTGTTACAGAGACTGCAATAGTGCTGTCTGTAACTGCAAAAGTGAGACAACAATGATAAAGGTAACTGCAAGTTAAATTGTAAAAATGATGACAGGATTACGACAGTGATGTAAAAGTGAATATGAAAGGCATTATGGCAGTGATTGCAACAGTGAAGTGACAATGAATCCACCAATGACTATGAAAGGGATGTGGTAATAAGTGTGATAGTGACCCCAACAATGACTGTGACAGGTATGGCAAAGCGACTGTAACAAAGACTCTGAAGGTGACTGCAACAATGTCAATGACTATACCAATGACAGTAACCGTGACAGTGACTATGAGAGTGATTGCAGCAGTGATGGTGATGGTGACTGTGAAAATAAATGGACCAGTGACTATGAAAAGAATGCAAAAATGATGATGACAGTGATGGCCATAGCTACAAGTGACTGTAACAATGACAATTGCAGGGGTGCAATGGTGACTGTGACAAAAATTGCAAGCGTGTAACAACCAAATCTTGTTATTGGATTGGAATGGGAAAATAACTGTTTTAAAAACCAACGATTATTAAATGATTACTGCACTTTTTAAAAATAAGTTACCAACCATTCATTGTAAGTCGTTTCAAGCAATGGGGAAAGTCTAGTTACAGGTGAGCTGAAGCCTGTGTACAAATGGAGATTTGACTGGCGACACTAGATGATTGAATACTGGTCACTATCTCACAGACCAATGATAAAGGCCTTCCACTTTTGAAGAACTATGTGATTGGCTCCCAGGCAAAAAAAAAACGCATCAGACATTTGGAGAGGAAGCAGCTGCATCCACTCTGCAATAAAAAGCTTCTCAATCTTGAAGGCAGCCAGTTTATTTACACTCATCGGTTGCTGTAATCTGTGACTTGTAATAAATAAATCAGAGAGCTTTATAAATATGGACCAGTCACCCTGCACCTGTAAACAAGTGAAAGTATCTGAAGAAGGAAGATCTAGAAGCAGTGTTCTGTTCAGCAAAAGGATCATCTCAGCAAACCCTGTGAATAGGCACCACAGAACTACCTTCCCCATCTTTCCCCTGACCCATCATACTCGTTCATTTGTGTCTGCCTGTGTCTGTCTGTATGTGTGGGGGAGTTTATATATGTGGGTTAGAGTTTTAACTCATAGAGTTATATGTTGACCATTCATACTTGCTTTTCTTTAGTTATAATCCATTTAGAATCAACCCATCTGTGTAATTCTTCCTATTATATAAATTTGGTCTGTCTTATATCAACCTGGCTTTAAGAGACAGGTAAAGTAGAGAATTCTGTGTACTTTCTGAAAAAGTTTAGATTTTTGATGACACAGGGAATGGTGGGGCTTGATTTCCAATGTACTAACCCAGTGATGTGTAACAATAATGAATGCAAAAGTGACCATGTTTGTAACTATGATAACAGTGATTGCAACAGTGACCCAGATAGTGTTTGTGGCAGTAACTTTGACACTGCCTTTGACTGTGACAGTGGCTGCTACAGTGATCAGGTTTGATCTGACGCTGTGAGATCCCATGAGGCCTGGAGTCAATGTTGAGGGCTCCGAGGGCAACACCTTCCCAGTTGTATACCACTGTGCCGTCACCTCTGATGGCTCTGTCTTGCTGAAGACGATAGTAGCTGTGGCAGTGACCGAGAAAGAGACGGGGAAAGCAACATTAGTGATTGTCAATGACTGTGACAGTAACTTTGATAGTGAGAATGACCCTGACACTTTCTGCAACAGTGACTACAGCATTTTTAAAAATTCATTCATGGGATGTGGGCATCACTGGCTGTGCCAGTATTTATTACCCATCCCTAGTTGCCCTTGAGAAGGTGGTGGTGAGCTGCCTTCTTGAACTACAGCAGTCCATGTGCTGTAAGTTGATCCACAGTGGGAGGGAATCCCAAGATTTTGACCCAGCGACACTGAAGGAACAACAAGATTTCCAAGTCAGGATGGTGAGTGGCTTGGATGAGAACTTGCAGGTGGTGGTGTTTCCACGTATCTGTTGCCCTTTTCCTTCTCGATGGTAACAGTTGTGAAGGTGCTGTCTAAGGAGCCTTGGTGAATTTCTGCGGTGCATCTTGTAGATGGTAGTTGATGGCGGAGGGAGTGGATGGTTGTAGATGAGGTGCCAAATAAGCAGGCCACTTTGTCCTGGGATGAGTCAAACTTTTTGAATGTTGTTGAAGTTCTTCAGCAGATTGATTTAAGAAGTGAGGAGGCATTTGAGGTTTTAGCAGACTCAAAAGTAGGCAAATTATCAGGTCCAGATGAGTCGTGTGCCAGGTTGCTTTGAGGAAATGAGGCAGAAAATTACAGGGCTCTAGCCCAAATTTTTAAATCATCTCAGGCTAAAGGGGAGGTGCCAGAGGACTGGAGGACAGGCAATGTGGTTCTACTTTACAAGAAAGGTGGTAGAGATAGACCATGGAACTATGGACCAGTAAGTCTAACGTCAGTGGTAGGGAAACTATTGGAGAACATAGTGAAGGAGAAAATTAATCGCCATGTACAGATTCAAGGTTTCATCAGGAATAGTCATCAGGCCTTGTCAGAGGCTTTGTCAATGTGGACCAAATCTGGTGGAATTTTGAGGAGGTAACCAAGTGTTTGGATGAAGCTAGGACAGTTGCTGTAGATTATGAGGATTTCAGCAAGGCCCTTGACAAGCGCCCAGATGGGAAACTGATAAAGAAGGTAAAAGCTCCTGGGATCCAGGGTAACTTGGCAAGTTGGGTCTGAAATTCGCTTAGTGACAAGAGACAGAGGGTGGTGGGAGAAGGCTGTTTATATTACTGGAGCCCAGTGTGCAGTGGAGTACCACAGGGATGAGTGCTCGGTCCCTTATTGTTTGTAATACCGATAAATGATGTGAATGGGAATGTTGCAGTGATTATAAATAAATTTGTGGATGACACAAAGATTGGCCAGGTGGTAGGCAGTGAGAAGGAAGGTGTTAGGTTACAGGAGCATATAAACAGAGTGGTCATTAGATTGAAAAATTACAAATGTAACTCGTTCATTCAAAAAGGGAGTGCAAAGGCTGAAAATTACAGGCCTTTATTTTATTTATTCATGTGGTGTGAGCATTGTTGGCTGGGCCAGCATTTATTGCCCGTCTCTATTTGTCTTAGAGAAGGTGTTTGTGAGCTGTCTTTTTGAACCGCTGCAGTGCATGTGGTGTAGGTACACCCATATTGCTCTGAGTGGGGGGGAGTTCCAGGATTGTGACCCAGAGACACTGAAGGAACAGTGATATATTTTCAAGTCAGGATGGAGAGTGGTTTGGAGGGATCTTGCTGGTGATCGTGTTTCCATGTATCTGCTGCCCTTGTTCTCCTAGATGGGAGTTTGTCAGTGTGAATAAGGCATTTAATATGACAGTGACTGCGGCAAAGACTATGACAGTAAACGCGATAGAAACTATGACAATGAGAGAGACTATAACAGTAATGACAACAGAAATATCAGTTGGTGTCACACTGAACAAATCAGTGACCGCAATAGGTACTATGACTATGACTGTGATGGTGACTGCGACATTGTTAGTGAAACTAACTACTACAGTGACTACAAATTTAACTGCGACATTGATTTTCACAGTAACCAACGGTAACAATGACAGTAGCCACGACTGTGACGCTGTCACAGAGTCTCTAACAGTGACTACAACAGTGATTATGATATTGAGACAAAAGCTGCAGATGCTGTAATCCAAGGTAGACAAACAGGAGGCTGGAAGAACACAGCAGTAAGGATAATGCCTGAAACGTTGACTGCTCCTTTCCTCCAGATGCTGCCTGGCCGATTATGATATCGACTTTGTCAGTGATGATAATGACTGCTACTTTGATCGCAGCGACCGCAGTGTCTGCGACTCTGAAAATACAATAACTCATGTAAGTAACTGACATTGACTAAGAAAGTGACTACAACAAAGGCTTTGTTGGTGATTATGACAATGAAATTAACAGCACTGCTGACAATGACAGCTGTGACATTGAGTTTGACAATAAATGCAACTATTGCAATGACCTTAATGGTAACTGTGACAGTGACAGTGGCTGCAATAGTACTTATGGCAGGGACTATGACAGAGACTATCTCAGTTACTGTGACAGGGATTGCAACATGGACTGTAAGACTGATGATGACAGTCACTCAGCACCCACAATGACTGCTAAAGTGAATATGTCAGTGACTATAACTGTGTCAGCAACTATGACTATTACCGTGTCTATGACAATGACGAACACAGTGACAATGACATTCCAAAACAAACAAAGACAGAAATTGCTGGAGAAACTCAGCAGGTCTCGCAGCATCTGTGAAGAGAGAAACTGAGTTAACATTTCAAGTCCAGTGACCCCTTATCAAAACTTAATGACTCCAACAATGTCTATGATAATGTTTGTGAATATGTTAAGGACTGCTACATTAGTTATGACTGATGACTATAACTGACTGCAACTATGTCAATTGTAGGGATGGCAACAGTGACTGTGACAGTGATGATGGTGGTGCGGTGAATGGGACTAAATTAGGATATTTAGTTGGCGCAGACAAGTTGGGCCGAAGGGTCTGTTTCTGTGCTGTATGACTCGATGACTGTTACAATTTATAGGATGGTGACTGACAGTAATTGTACCAGTGACAATCAATATGATAGCAGCTGAGACGGTTATTGGGGCAATGATTGTAACATTTGCTGAGACTGGGACTGCAACAGTGACTGCAATGATAATTGCGTTAACGCTGACAATACTATGACAATGAGTATGACAGTGATGACTGTGACAACCACAGTACTGAACCGTTGATGACAGCGTATGTGAAACCATGAGGAAGGGCTTTCTTACCCTCAACTAGAGACGGAAGAGGGTGAAGGAGGAAATAAGGAACTGGCAACCAAACTCACTGCTGAAAATAGACTACAGACTTTGTCTAAGGCCATCACCCACTGGGTCATGCCTCTTCTGGGGCCAGTGATTCACTTCAGACCTGTGCTGTACTGAGCAGGAAGATCTCCGAGTGTCACCCACATGTAGGATACGGGATTGAACACTTGCCTCATCAGCCTGGACCACGAGATTTTGTTTTGACTGGATATCACACACGTACAAGATCTTCAAAATTGGTTGTGGGGTGAGAATCCACAATTGGATCTGACTGCTTTACACAAACATCAATGGTGCAGTCTCATTTCATGGGAGGGAATCCAAAAGCTTCCCGACGGAATCTGGGGTCATATAGTTGTAGAGATCTACAGTGCAGAGAAAGGCCCTTCAGCCCATCAAGTCTTTGCCAGTCAAAAACAACCACCTAACCAGGCAGGTCTGTCCTCTCTCTCCTGCCTTGATTGTCTGTTCCACAGAGGCTTTTACTGAGTCCATCAGGAAGGATGCAAGCCTGAGAGGGGTGTCTACTCCAGGCCTGCGGGTCAAAGCCTACCTCTACATGAATGGCGTTGCTGTTTTTCTGCTTGGATCTGCTGTCAGCGTGCAGACTCATGAGCATCTGCAACCAGTTTGTGTTGGCCTTGGCTGCTGCAGTAAATTGAGGCAAGAATGAGGCTTTCTGTTTGGGAACTGGGCTCTCCTCTCTTTTATCTCCTTCACTATCAGGGCAAATGATCTGAAGGTACCAGGCACATGGTTTAGAGGAGCAGGGGCATGCAATTCAACTTGGGAGGAGTGTCTCGCCAAGGTGAAGCAGAAGCTGAGTATATGGTAGCTCTGCCCCCTCTCCTAAACTTGGCCGTGAGGCGTCAGGTGCTCTTGGTGTTGCTGCATGTTGCTGCATGGGTTGGCCCATTCCCCGAGCCTGTACCTCAGTGGGTACTCAAGGATTTTCTACTTCATCTGGTAGTCAAAAGATGGATTGTATCTACAGGGACACCATGTACAAACCTCCACGTACAGAATGTGTTCAGTGCCCTCACCCTTATTGTCATCTTTGTATTCAGTTGCATTAAGCAGTGGGTAGACCCTCGGTATGCAAATAACAAGCATCAGTTCATCTTGAAGTTGTACCTGTCCTTGGTGATACAAGGGATGCATCTGGCCATGCTGACACATAATACTCAATGTGGCTGGATTGCATTGTATAATCTGTCCCTTGTGGAAATGTTTGTTCAGAAAACCACCTTTGACCATAGGTTCAGCAGTCAGTGGTCAGCATTTTTTTTTATTCATCTGTGGGATGTGGGCATTGCTGACTTGGCCAGTGTTTATTGCCCATCCCTAGTTGTCCTTAAGAAGGTGATACTGAGCTGTCTTCTTGCACTGCTACAGTCCACGTGCTGTAGGTTGACCCACAATGCCCTGAGGGGGGAGAGTTCCAGGATTTTGATCCAAAAATAGGGAAGGAACAGTGATATTGTTCCAAGTCAGGATGGCAAGTGGCTTATACAGGAGTTTGCAGGTGATGGTGTTCCCATGTATGTGCTGCCCTTGTCCTTCTAGATGGAAGTGGTCGTGGGTCTGGAAGGTGTTCTCTAAGGAGCTTTGGTGAATTTCTACGGAATGTACTTGAAGCCCTGCAGGGAAGAGAGAAGGTTGATCCTATTGTGTGGTTCCCTGAGCAGACTGTCAAAGTCATTTGGCAGAATGCGTCATCGCCAGAACTTTCCAACAAGCACCAGGACGTCACTTGGCTGGTGGTGAGAAGGCACTGCCTGTTAGATACTTCATGCATGCCTGCTCTTTCTGTGGCACTGCATAGAGATGGCCTCGAGGCAGCTGCAGGGGCTGATGAGACTGTCATACATCTCCTTTTGGAGCGTGCTTTTGCAAAGATCTTGTTGAGAGACACAGTGTGGTTTTGCTGAGGTTTGTCACCAGCAGCTCCATGATGCAGGACTCTGTTCCCTGGGACGCACACTGAGACAAAACATCAAGTGTGACTGGAGGACTTCCAACTTGGTGAAAGACATTCTTTGGTCTGCCCGAAACTTGCTGATCTTCCAGTGCAAAGAGCTATCCTCCAACGAGTGTCACAGACTGGGGTCCATTCCAAAGCCAGGACTATGTGCTGAGGGACACACTAAAACTTGGGGCAGCCACTACTCAGGCTCATTGGGGAAAGGCCAGCGTCTGTGTAATTTCCACCATAATGTACCGAGGGGCTGTTAACTTATAAAAGTCCTTGTAGCTTCCATTGGAATATAAATAATTTCTGGTCACATTTAGTAAAAGTTCTGTTTTTGTGTTTGTGCATATTAACTATGACTATGGCCAAATGAAAACGTGATTTTTTGAAATAATTGTATCTTATGTAATATCCAACTTGAACCATATTGAAATGTACTCATAGATAATTTATGAATAAAATATATATTTGCAAATAGAATAAATGACTGTGAAGGTGACTGTGGCGGTGATTATTTCAGTACCTGTGACTACGACAGTAATTTTAACAGTGGCTGTGAAAGTAACTGCAGTAGTTGTGAAGGTAATTATGACAAAGACTATGACTTCGATAGTAATTAAGTTAATGAAAGTAGCAGTGACTGACAATGATTATAACAGTGACTGTGACAGCAACAGTAATCGTGATGTCAATAGAGACTGCGACAATAACTCCGACAAATGACTGAAATTAAGACTAAGACAGGTTTGCAACAATGGCTGTGGCAGTGACTAGGAGAGTGAATATGATAAGGATAATTACAGTAACTACGAGAAGGACTAGGACAATAACAATGGTGGTGACTACGTCAGTGATAGAGACAGTGGTGACTGTAGTGAATGTGACAGTAGCTATTCACTGACTGTGAATGTGGCATTGACTATTATTGGCTGTTACCGTAAGTATAACAGTAACAGCAACAGTGGCAGTCACTGGAACAGCAGTAATGACTCTGGCAATGATGGTACTGACAGTGGCTACAACAGTGACTAAGCAGCGATTATAATGCTGACGGGGACAGTGATAGCGACCTTGCTGGGGACTGCAACATTGACAGTCACTGTGATAATGACCATGAGAATGACTGTGAGGCAGTGACCATGAAGGTGACTGTAACAATGTCTAAGACAGTGATTGTGTTGGTCACAGTGACAGGAACAGTGACTATCACCGCGATTGTGACAATGTCTGCGATAGCCAAGGACTGCAGCAGAGATATTGACAGCGACCCTGAGAGCAACAGTGAGTGTAGCTGCATGGACATGAATGCTAAGTGCCTCAGTGGGGAGCTCATGGCCAATCTACATCAGCCAGTGTGGTTGTAATGCTTTTTGAATTTGTAACTCAGCAATACAGAATTTACATTGTTAGCTATGCAAGAAGACTCATACAGTATGGTCTGAATTTTACTGCAAGCTACAGGATCGCAAACCCAAGGTGACAAGTAGCTTCAGAGCCCCAACTTACCAACAGTGGGACCTGATCAGTGAATTTACTGAAGTGCCCTCCCAATTCGCTGCTTAAGGGACACCATCCAATTAGAAATGGTGGGATGATTCCTGATATTGGAGATGTTGGCACTGGGAGAGGTGGGCACTGCTGACACTTTCATTGGCTTAATTACTATCAAAGTCATAGTCTTTGTCACAATTACCATCACAACTACTGCAGTTACTTTCACAACCATTGTTAAAATTACCATCATAGTCTCAGGTACTGAAATAATCACTGCTATGATCACCCTCACAGTCATTTATTTTATTTGCAAAATTATATTTTATTCCTAAATTATCTATGAGTATGTCTCAATACGGTTCAAGTTAGGTATTAAAGAACATACAATTTTTTTTAAAAAAATCATGTTTTCATTTGGCAACAGTCATAGTTAATATGCACAAACACAAAAACAGAACTTTTACTAAATATGACCAGAAATTATTTATATACCAACGGAAGCTACAAGGACTTTTATAAGTTAACAGCCCCTCGGTACATTATGGTGGAAATTACACAGACTCTGGCCTTTCCCCAGTGAGCCTGAGTAGTGGCTGCCCCAAGTTTTAGTCCCTCAGCACATCGTCCTGGCTTTGGAATGGACCCCAGCCTGTGACACTCGGTTGGAGGATAGCTCTTTGCACTGGAAGATCAGCAAGTTTCGGGCAGACAAAAGAAATGTCAGGGCAATTCACAACAGACAGACACTGGCAACAGGTATTGAGAAATTAAAATTTAGGAGGTTTCAGGTGGGGTGTTCTGTAGGACAGGAGAAAACCACCTGCCATAACCAAAATATCAGTAAACATGCAAGATGGCATCTGATTAGGCACTTAGTTGTGCAAGTTCCACCTTTGAACCCACCTCCTGCCCCCTGCTTGGAAACTTCCTGGCAATCAGACAGTGCCATGGAGCAGTCCCAATGTAGTGGCCTCCCTAACTCCTTTCCTGCAATATCAGGCCCAGTAATATTAAGGGTTGGCTGACAGACCAAAAACAGCAGAGAAATAAACAGGTTATTCTAACATTGTTAGGCTCGGATGAATGGGGTATAATGAACATTGTGCCCCAGCTGTTCACCAAATATATCAATGATTGGATGTGAAATCTAACTTAATATTTCCAAATGTACATATGACCAAAAGCTAGGTGGGACTGTACTTTGTGAGGATAAAGAGGCTTCAAGAGTATTTGGATGGGCTTAATGAATGGATAAGAACTTAGAATATAATGTAGAAAAATGTGAGTTATCCATTTTGGGAGAAGGACAAGATGTGCAGAATATTTCTTAAATGGTAGCAGATTAGAAAGTGTAGATACAGTCACAGAGATGTACAGCATGGAAACAGACCCTTCGGTCCAACTTGTCCATGCTGAACAGATACCCCGAATTAATCGAGTCCCATTTGCCAGCATTTAGCCCATACCCCTCTAAACCCTTCCTATTCACGTACCCATTTAGATGCCATTTAAATGTTGTAATTGTACCAGCCTCCACTGCTTCCTCTGGCAGCTCATTCCATACACGCACCACTCTTTGTTTAAAAAATAGTTGCCCTTATGTCCCTTTTAAATCTTTCCCCTCTCAGCTTAAACCTATGCCCTCTAGATTTGGACTCCCCTATCCTGGGGGGAAAAAAGCCTTGGCTAATCACCCTATCAATGCCCCTCACGATTTTATAAACTTCCATAAGATCACCCTTCAGCCTCTGACACTGCAAGGAATACAGCCCCAGCCTATTCAGCCTCTCCCTATATCACAAACCCTCCAACCCTGGCAACGTCCTTGTAAATCTTTTCTGAGCTCTTTCAAGTTTCACAACATCCTTCCTATAGCAGGCAGTCCAAAATTGAACGCAGTATTCCAAAAATTGTCTAACCAATGTCCTGTATAGCCGCAACATGACCCTGCAACTCCTATACTCAATGCACTGACCAATAAAGGCAAGCGTACCAAACACCTTCTTCAACATCCTGTCTACCTGTGACTCCACTCTCAAGGAACTATGAACCTGCACTCCAAGGTCTCTTTGTTCAGCAACACTCTCCAGGACATCCTGCCCTGATTTGCCTTTCCAAAATACAGCACCTCACATTTATCTAAATTAAACTCCCTCTGCCATACCTCGGCCCATTGGCCCATCTGATCAAGATCTCGTTGTACTCTGAGGTAAGCTTCTTCGTTGTCCACTAGACCACCAATTTTGGCGTCATTTACAAACTTACTAACAACACCACCTATGTTCATATCCAAATCATTTATAGAAATGACAAAAAAAAGTGGACCCAGAACCATACTTTGCGGCACACCACTGGTCACAGGCTTCCAGTCTGAAAATCAACCTTCCACCACCAACCTCTGTCTCCTATCTTCAAGCCAGTTCTGTATCCAAAATGGTTGGTTCTCTCTGTATTCCTAAATAGAACGGTGTCCTTGGCAGAACATCATTGAGTTTTACCATGCAGATGCAGCAAATGAGTAAGAAGGCTAATGGAAGCTGTTTCCTGTAGATGGTACGTCGCTGCTACTGAGCGTTCATGATGGAGTGACTAAATGTATGTGGGTGCGGTACAATCGAGCAGCTGTCCTGGATGGTGTCAAGCTTTTCCAGCATTGTTGGAGCTGCACTCATCCAGGCAAGTGTGGAGTATTCCATCACACTCCTGACTTGCACCTTGTATAGGCTTTGGTATGTTAGGAAGTGAGTTATTCACTGCAATATTCCTAGCCTCTGACCTGCTCTTATAACCATGGTATTCATATGGTTAGTCAAGTTAAGTTTCTGATCAATAGTACAGTGAGGGTATTTAGTAATGGCTATGCCATTTAAAATCAAGGGTCGATGGTTAAATTCTCTCTTGTCGGAGATGGTCATTGCCTGGGCACTTGTGGAGCGAGAATGTAACTTGCCTTATACAGTCTAAGTTTTCCAGTTCTTGCTGCATTTGGCATGGACTGCTACAATATATGAGGAGTTATGAATGATCTTGAACATTATACAGCCATTAATAAGCATCCCCACTTCTGACCTAATGCTGGAGGGAAGATCATTGATCAAACAGTTGCAAATGGCTAGGCCAAGGGCACAACCCTTAAACACTAGGGGGTCTTGTGGTGCAGTGGTGGTGTCCTCATCTCTGGACCTGGAGGCTCTTGGTGAAGTTTCGCCTGCTCCAGAGGTATACCATTATGTTTATTAGGAAAATATCTACCCTTAGGAACTCCTGCAGAGACATCCTGCAGCTGAGATGAATGGTCTTGAACAACCACAGCCATCTTGCTATGCGCCAGTAGAGAAGTTTCACCTGATTCCCATTAACTCCAGTTTCGTTAGGGCACCGTGATGCCACACTGAGTCAAATGCAGCCTTAATGTTAAGGGCGGTCACTCTCACCTCACCTCTGGAATTCAACTCTTTTGTCTGTATTTGAACCAAGGCTGTAATGACGTCAGGATCTGAGCGGCCCTGTGGAACCCAAATTGAATGTCACTGATGACACTTTCCATTACTGATAATCAAGAATAGACTGATGGGAAGGGAATTAGCCAAGTTGGATTTCTACTATCTTTTGTGTACAAGTCATATGTGGGCAAATTTCTACATTGCTGGGTTGATGCCAGTCCTGTGACTACACTGGAACAGTTTGCCAAGGAGGTGTGGTAAGTTCCTCAGTACTTTTGCTGGAATATTTTTGTGGCCTTTGGCCTTTGCAGTATCCAATGCTTTCAGTCATTTCTTGATATCATATGAGCTAGCACTGGTGTTGATGAGACAGCAGCACAGCACAACACAATAGAGTTTTCTAGGTTGGTTTCCCATTGAAGTCTCCTCATCATTACTTAGGAACCATTGTGCTTTTGGCCGGGTAATTTGAGAATCATCTCCTCAAACAGATTGAGGACAATGAAGAGCATGCCCTTCTCTCCATTACTCTATCCATCTAAACTGTCAGATCCAGTCCTGAAAGGATTTACTTTTCGAGATTGTCAGTCTCGAGCTTTTCGGATTGAGGGGTGGTTCCTGGCTGGAAGTGTCTGAACTTTAAACAGGACACAAGGGGTAAGTAAACCAAGGTGAGCACTTCCACCTCTCTGGCCAAGCGATTGCCCAAGAATTGAGCCTCACATCTCGGTTACATAATTAATGAGGTGAGAAGTGGATGATTATGTGTGAGTTCATGGCTCATGATGAACTGGATGCCATGAAACTCACTTGCCAACACATTGTGACATTGAAAAGTCAGCTGATAGTGTTTGGACAGTGACAACGAATCAAGATCCGAATTTTGTTGACCAGGTTCCTGCTGGAATGAAGGGTCTAGTTGTACATTGAGAACCTCAGCTTCATTGAACTCTTTGCTTGAGCAAAGACATTTGTATCCTGTCTCCTTGCATTATCCAAGAGGGTGGATTGGGTGAAATGCCGACTCTATCAAATGAATGGTTTTGGGACTAAAAGGACAGCCTCAGGAAGATATTGATGGATGTGACTGAAGAAGTGAGCAGTGTGAATGCAGCCATTGCAGTCTGGAGATTGTGCACCGAACTCCGTGAGAGCAGGATAGGTATACGGCATGACACGTTCAGTAACCAAGCCCAACACACTGGTCTGCTGAGCACTCTCCTGCACTGCACTCCTCAGGAAAACTTAATGTTATAACTCCACTCATTGCACTCTGCAACCATATCCTCATATCATGAGCAGCCACACTCACCTTCAGTGTATTGCCCTCCCACGTCCATGCCTCACAGTGTCAATCCATAAATAGTGTCCTACTCCCTTCTCCACACAAGCCACTATGGACACATACTTTTCTAAATTCCTCTCCTTGGCTCCAAATCTTGTTCAAATTCTCCTCCCCCCTCCTGGTCTCCTACTTCTCCCTCCATTGACTCTGAGCAAGTTTCCCTTCAGGTTTAACAATCCATCAGAACATTCTTTGAATCAAAAAGACAGAAGAAAAGCATCTGTCTTCAGTCTTCCAGTAATTCCTTCCTGCCTCATTTGAAGTGTGTTAATTGTTTTTATGAATTGTACATCAAATGCTTTACGATTATCTATTTCTGGCTTATGACTTCGGTGCACTTCCCAAATGAGTGCTGAAAAGTTTGTGTTGGAAACACATCCAATGTGTCATTCAAAACACATCCAAAACACCATTTAAATGGGAAAAGCTGCTTTGAAGAAGACGACTTTACTCTAAGTAACAGTTTTCAAGAATGCATCTACTCTTTAGAATGAGGTATTCCTGTAGTTATGACAGGCATAAACAACATGGAAGTCCAAGTTACTGCTTGAGAGACAGGGGTTCAAATCCCACCATGGCAGCTAGTAGAATTCAAATTCAATGAATAAGGCCTTTAATTGAAAATTATTCTCATTAATGGTGGCTGTGAAACTACTGTTGATTATTGTTAAAACCCATCTGGTTCACTCATGCCCTTTACGGAAGGAATTTATGGATGTCCTTACCCAGTCTGGCCTAGATTTAACCCAGCATTATGGAGTCTTAACTCACCTATAAAATAGCGTACAAACCCCTCAATTCAAGGGCAATTAACAATGAGCAGCAAACGCAGCGTTGGCCAGTAATTCTCTCAATCTGTGGAAGAATAAGTAAAAGATCTAGACAGTTCAAGTGCTTTCCAAGAAATTGGAAATCACCTGTCAATCAGTGTTGACACTTCCTGAGAACAAATGCTTTTCTCAAGCATCATGGTTCAAGCTCTTCATTTTCACTGATCAACATTTTCCCAGGTTGTTAGTTCCAATGAAAAATCTTTTCCCACTGTGAAATCACCTCGGCAACCCTGCTGAGTTGTTGACAGGTTGGGAAACAAGTATACTGGCCAAGATAGCCAGAACTGAAAGTTCAACAATTATCAATTGACTTTTAATGTACCCTAAATACTTACCTCGCAGATCCAAAATGGTCCCCAGCTCACCTTCAGTCTTGCCTCAGCAAAAAACTGGATCATGTTGGCATCTCTTTAACTTGCATGCATCTGTGCCCACGTGCACTTACCTGAGAAAATTCTCCTCATAGTGTTTGTACACTTACACTGAGTAAAGCCTCTGTCTCTACTGTGATGGTGAATGTTACGTTTTGCTATTAATAAGTCATTGAAATAACAAATTTGTCACAGTTCTTTGTCTTCCACTCATCGGGACCATTCTCAAGAAATAGCAACGTTAAGAGAAAACAACACTTACGCTCTATTAGAAGAGCAATGATTGTTTGGCAAGGGGGCTTTGAATAGTAGTAATGTTACCATGGAGAATACACCAATTATGATGGCTGACAGTTAATTGCCAGACTTGTTTAAATTTTAAACCAAGCAGGCTAATTCTGATTGGCTAAGATATTGCTTTGATAAATGAACAGAAAATGGCTGTCATCTGTGTCATCAAATTGAACAGGGCAAAATGTGTCTACATGTTCTTTCTGTCTGCAATCTGTATACTAATATATTTAATTTCCAGTACCTGCAAGTAGTCCACACTGTGACACAACTGCCAATCCTAAATTGGTTGTTAGAATAATTCTTTGCACATTCAGGATTATGTAGCAAATGCTATCCAATTTCAGAATCACATCTAATGTTGAACACTGTGGGGTGAGTTTGGCATGACTCAGCTGGTTGGGTATAGTCAACACCTTGCTTGTTATGAACAAATACGCTGTTTGATATGATCTGTCAGTCATTGGCCTACATACCTGGCATCACACTGGCACTGAAATTCATACACCACATTACTCACTTGCGTGATATGCTGGATGTATTTGATGGCAGCATCTGATTAGCACTGAACACCACTTGTGCTACTGCAGGAATATACTTCAAGGGTTTAATGACATAATATATCATAATGGGCGACAACTTAGTGCTTGGTGAATGTGTTGAAGAACATGACCTGGAAGTTAGAGAGATTTTGAATCATTGACAGGAAGAGGGCTGGACATTCAATGAGAAGTGTGAATTCTTGAAAACATCTACTTGCTTCTTAGGGCATGTTGTTAGTAAAATGAGCATAATAGCAGACCCACAAAAGACAAGAGAAGTGAAGTTCTAATTCTGCCCCAAGGTATCCAATGATTCCTCAGAATGGCTAATCAGCTGTCCAAACCTCTACCCAATGTGGCCCAAGTGGCAGAATTTTTAGGGCTGTTCTTAAGGAAAGCTGAAGGTCGGGGCTGGAATACACGTCAGGAACAAGTCAGAAATCACACGACACTAGGTTATCGTCCAACAGGTTAATTTGAAAACACAAGCTTTCGGAGCCTCGCTCCTTCTTCAGGTGTTAGTCACCTGGACACCTGAAGAAGGGCTGAGGCTCTGAAAGCTTGTGTTTTCAAATAAACCTGTTGGATTATAACCTGGTGTTTTGTGATTTCTGACTTTGTCCACCTCAGTCCAACACCGGCACCTCCACATCATCAGGAATAGACATTACAAACCATCAAGGAAATGCTGATTTCACCAGATGTCTTAACACATCATAATCCTTCATTACCAATGAGAATGGCAGCAGATGCCTTGGCTATAGGCTCAGCAGCAATCCTTTTCAAGAACTGCCACATGGATGACAAGGACTGTTTTATTATGGGCCTCAAACACTGACACGGAAATAAGGTTTGCAGTCATAGAAAAATGAAGCTCTCTCAGTAAAATAGGCTCATGGAAAATTTTCAGACTGGACCATTCGTCTGACAATGGTTATAGAGCCAGGCCATAAACATTTAAGTTTACGTACTCAATGAGAAGGATCTCGCAAGAATACCTCCAAGAGTACAGAGAGTTGGTGGAGATGGATGAGATTTGCTTATGAATGGTACATGTGTGGGACAAGTTGCAAACAACAGGAAATGCACTC
>NC_063348.1:8541576-8614712 GCF_021869965.1 Rhincodon typus
ACCCTTCATCAGATGAAGGGTCTAGGCCCAAAAAGTCAGCCCTCCTGCTCCTATGATGCTGCTTGGCCTGCTAATTTCTCAGCGGTTTAGTCATGAAATCTTCTTCCGAAAGCAATATCATTGATGATATTAGTGTATGCCAAAAAAGGTAATTATCCCAGTTTCTGCCTGGGAAGACATCTTGGAAAAAAATCTACATCCAGATTACAAGGGTATCACAAAATTTGGAGTTGATGCACAATCATCCAAGTCATGGCCAGAAACTTCAAAGGACATTAAAGAAATGATTTCTAAATTACAAGCTAAGTGCAGTACATTAACCACACAACTAAATTTCCAACTAGACCATGGGAACTTCAGGGGATGGATGGTGTTATCTTCAATGGTAACTCATACTTGATTGCTATCAGCTATGTTTCAAGATGGATTGAAGACATATGGTTATATATTCTGACTATAGAACCAGTGACAACAGCATTGGTATTTCTTACAAATTGGCCTGATGAGCGCAAGACAAAAAGGTGCAACAAAACCGTCTTTTTTGCCATTAAGTTCTCATGATGTTTCAGGTGGGTTGGCTTTCACAGCGTTCATATTCAGGAGATAGTAAGAACTGCTGGAGTCAGGGATAACACAGCATGGAGCTGGAGGAACACAGCAGGCCAGGCAACATCAGAGGAGCAGGAGAACTGACGTTTTGGGTCAGGACCCTTCTTCAGAAATAGGCCATTTCTGAAGAAGGGTCCCGACCTGAAACATCAACTTTCCTGCTCCTCTGATGCTGCCTGGCCTGCTGTATTCATACTCAGGAATCTGTTTTTGCGTTTGTTAGCACATGAATACTCATTAATACCCTAGACCACCGGAATTCCGTTCATGGGTCAAATTTTTTATTCAAATATGGGAAATGTCTATTCCCAAACTCCGCTATTTATGATTATCTGGTGGATAGGCCTCCTCCTTCAAGACCCAGTCAGTACAAACTTCTTCAGTTATTTGGGTCCTTCATAACCAAGTGTTTCTTTGTACAAACACTTCACTTTGGAACCCATACTATTTACAATGTGTAATAATGTCTTAGATGAGGGAACTCCATGTCATACCTCCATGTTTGCTGTTAATATGAAATTGGGTGGAAGGTGAGCTGTGAGGTGGATGCAGAGATGTTTCAGCATGATTTCAACAATTTGAGTGAGTGGGTAAATGCATGGTGGATGAACTATATTGTGGATAAATGTGAAGTCATCCACCTTTGTCAACAAAAACAGGGAGGCAGATTATTATTTGAATGGCTCTAGATTGGGAAAGTGCTACAAGATCTGGTGTCCTTGTACACCAGTTGGTTAAAGAAAGCATGCGGGTGCAACAGATGGTAAAGGAAGCAAACAGTATGTTAGCCTTCATAGCGAGAGAGTTCGAGTACTGGAGCAGCAATGTCTTGCTGTAAATGTACAGAGCCTTGGTGAGACTACAGCTAAAGTACTGTGTGCAATTTTGGTCTCCTTATCTGAAGAAGGATGTTTTGGCTATGGAAGGAGTACAACAAACCAAATTGATTCCTGGGATGGCAGGGCTGGCAGATGAAGACAGACTGGATTGGTCAGGTCTGTATTCACTGGAGTTTCAAAGAATGAGGGGAAATCTCATAAAAGGCTGTAAAGTTCTATCAAACAGGGTAAACGTGGGATCTTCTCAATAACTAGGGTATCTAGAAGCTGTGGTCATAGTCTACGGATTTAGAGTAGGCCGGAGTTGAAGAGAAATTTCTTCACCCAGAGTTGTGAGCTTGTGGAAGGGTCTGCCACAGAGACCGGTTGAGACCAAAACATTAAATGTTTTTAAGAGGAGTTAGGTATGTTCTTAGTGCCAATGGGATAAAGTGGTCTCGGAGGATGTGGGAACAGGATACTGAGTAGGATGATCCGCAATAATCATACTGAATGGCAGAGCAGACTCAAACAGCCAACTGCCTATTCCTGTCTTCTATGTTTCTATATTAGCTTGTTAGGGGTAAAAGTCTCTTCTTGTTGATTAGCCCACAGGACCTTTAGATCAGTGGTCTGGCTTGTTGCTGTTAAACAATAGTGTTAATGCTGATGATTGGCCCAGCAAGCCTGTCAAAACGAGATAGCAACACTGGACGACATCAATAAACCTAAATGCAAGCAGTGTTCAACTCAACAGCTATTCAACTCAAAAGGACACCTTTTGTGGCTGTGACCTTATCCCATGAGAAACTTTGGTGAACTTTTCTTGGATGTGCACACTTTCGTAGTTATAATGAAAGGTCTGTGAACTGATGGTGTGAGAGTTGTTGGATATTGCAGCTCCCATGTATGTTTAGCTCCTTTTATGCTTTAACTGCGGACCCTGGTAGATGTGTGAGAGGCAGTGCCACAGTGACAACTGTAGCGCTACATTGGTAGTGTCAATAAAGTGCCAGACATTGACTGCACACAAGGCACCTGGTGGAGACAGTGTGTGACAGTCCTCTGGATTGCCATCCTTATCAGTATACTCTGGCATGTACCCTGGCAGAGCACTGCATTCCCTTGCAGCACTGGAGCCAGATTCTCTTGAGCTGCCCATGGGCACTGATCTGTGTCAATACCCCTGCCCAAGCTGCCTTGGTAGGTTGAACTGACCCCCTGTTGCCATCCACAGGCAAAAGAAATTCCTTTCTCTCATGGACAACCTTCAGGAGAACCTTGAGGAAATTTTGCCTGATCTCTGACAGGCAGGTTGTGGGCGATGAGCAGAGGTTGAGAGATGCTCCTTGTTTGCAGAAAGTGAAGTACTGTTCAAGTGTTTTTTTTATATATTGGCATCCAGCATTCAAAGCTTGGCAACTTCTAATGGACTTCAGAACTTCCTGTCCAGAGAATAAGGCACTTTACCTAATGAACTGAGAAGATGTAATCACAAAGGAAAGGCCACCCCACTCTCATGCAAAACTACCTCCCAGTTTTACTCTCGCATGCACATTCAAAAAGGATGAAAAATCCACCCATTTCAATGGCAAAAAGGGCAGATGGGGTAAAGCACAGATCAAGATCAATATCGGGAGTTTTACTTATTCAAAGCAAACAAGCTTTAATTAGGGGACGAGTGTGATGAACAATATTTTGCAAATTAGGTATAAAAATAATTCACTGCTGGCAATAAAATAGTGTGACATTGATGGAATGTCCTATAAGGCAATAGTTGCATTCATGTGTGATCTCACACTATAGAAAATTGCTGTACCTGTACAGGAGAAAGTTTGCAATACCCAAATAGCGTCCACTATTCATCAGTCATGTTACAGCCAATTCATGTTAATGAAACATGCATTATAGCAGTACTACCCGTAAGTCAAATTAGTGGATGCTTTGCAGTAGATCTAATGGGGTGATTTCATGTGATGCACTGTGAAAATGGTCATTTGAAATCAGACTACACATCTGTGAGATTTTTGGTTTTATTGAGGCATGATACCAAACTGGCGTCTTCATAATATCTGAGTTAAAAAAGGTATCATTATAAAATTTACCTTATAAATCACAGCATGAGTCGCAGCTGATTTGTTTCATATTGAATATTGCTGAGCAGCCCATTCGAACTGGATTGAAATGAAGAAAGCAAATAAAAAAATGTCTAACAAATCGCTGTTACAATGTCCCACTACATGACAGAAACGTCATGAGAGAGCCAAAGAAGAGAGAAGAGGAAAGGTGAGAATTGCAAAGGAAAGGAAAGAGGTGAAAAGGAAGAGAGGGTTTTGTGAAAATAGACAGGAAGGAGAAAAGAAAGGGGGGAAGGCAGAAAGCAGGGGAAGGTACTAGAACAGTGGAAAGAAAGAGGGTATGATGTAGAGAGGACGGAATAATAGACAAAACAAGAAATGAGGAAAGGAACCTACAGGTGAAGGGAAGATAAAAGGCTCAGAGTGACAGAGACAAAGAGATGTGAGGGAGGAAGAATATATATGTGATTAGACAAGGAAGAGAGAGAGAAAGGAGCAGAAAAGGTTGTCAACAGGGGAAAATGATCTATCAACCCATTCTACATTATTACAGCAATGTTTTTAATTGAATCAACCTCATTTGAGAAGGAAAATTTATAAAATTTATATGAAACCCCAGGTTGTAAATATCAGTAGAAAATCTACTATATATAATCTATGTCTTTATATATACAGATAAAAGACTTCATTTTGTTGATTGACATGTTGGTTTTCCTATTATCCAACAGTAAATAGATATTTGTACACAGTATTGTACCCCTGGCAGGCACCAATTGACTTCATTCTTAAAAAGAAAACTATCAGGTATAGTGCTTTGTGCAATTGTCATGGCATAGCTTATAATTTTGAGATGTACTGGACTTCACTGTAATTCCCTAGCATCTTATGATATCATTAGTTTCTTGGAGGGCTGATCCTTTGAACAGTAATAATATTATACGCAGTGGTTTCATCTTGATATGAATTGGCTCCTTTCCCATCCCTTAAAATGGCAGCAAACATGGGCTGGCGCCACATAAAGCTTTTGTTTAAGTCTGCCCTGTATTTGACCTCAACACTAGCTTGTTTGAATTTTTTTTAATGATGAAGTGGAGTTTCCATGCCTATTGGCTGCTGCCATGTTGGGAGGGGAGGGCAAGAGGTAAGGGGCAGTGGGGCAAATGGCCCTTCTTTCAATGGCCACAGCATAACTTAAACTTTTTGACTAGGTCTTTTAACCGGCAAACAAAACTAAGGAGTATCAACACGTCCGGCAGGTGTAGAAACATTACAATAAAGTGGCTACGTGCAAGGTCCCACAAGGAAAAGATGAAGGGGGAATCAGGAAGTCAGGTTAGAATAAGATATGCATGGCTTCTTCTGAAAATGGAAGACAAAAAATATCTGAGAAACGGAAGATTACAGTAATCTGTCCACTGGGCTTTGCCCAGTCTCCCTGCACTTACCACCTCCCGAACCAGCAGCACACCAACAGTGAGTGTGTTAAACTAGGATGGGTTCCAGTTATAAATCTGAACACATGTGGAGACAGGGGTCAGATTGTCTGGAATCCCACCGCATCCAGCATCTCACAATGATGCTCGACAGAGTGTGATTTTGTCAGATTCTGTGTGGAGCCTGCCCACTCGAGACTAGAGTCTCTAGGCAGGGTGTAGATCAATGCATGTTCTCCCCCAGATTTTTATCTTTTTCACAGTGTCTCAAGTTTAAATTGTCAATTCCTTGCCAGTTTCTTGTAGAATGCTTAGCATGTCTCAGAGTCCAATGTAATAAAGGCACAATTGGTAGAGAGTGCACCAGATGACATGGTATCATGATTGCATATAATAATCAAACGTCTGCCAATTCAGGTCGATGTACTACGTATTTGATTGCTGCCCAAAGTGGCAAGGTCAACAGCTGCCATGGGGCAAGCAGCAAACTTTTATTTGAAGTCTTTAGGCAATTTGACCACGAAATGCACCACAATTCAGCTCAATCCTGATTTCATGGAGCCCTCCTCAGCAAACAGTCAGCAATCACCACTGATTCTCTTCCCACGCCTTTTCCTGACTCCGGGGTTTGGAAGCAAATGATCACACTGCCCCCTAAATGCTGGCTTCAGTTCAGGGCCAGTGCAGACTGAACACGGAGATCTTCCTGCATTGCATCACTCAATACCGTATGCTCATGAGGACAAATTGCAGTGGGGGAGGAGGCACAAAATAGGTAGCAGCAAACTGGTTGCCCATTACACATCCCGCTCAATCTTCCTTTCCACGGGTACAAAGTGACAGGGTCTTTGAGTTTTGCTGAAAGAAAATCTTTGTACCTCTCTCTTTCTTTCCTGATGGTGCCAGGTTTGCTGTTTATTTCTAGCATTTTCTGTTTTTATTTATTTTAAGTTTAAGATTTGTAGTAGATCACCTCCATTCACATTTCAGCAGGTTGAACTGTCGCCACCATTTGTGATCCCATGGTGCCTGAGTGATATTGTGGTTGACACTCACCAGATTAGTGATTACCTTTTGATGAATAAACTCATGGGCCTTTCGCTTATCTAGGATATGACCAGTTCGTTAGTAACACAAATCCAGAATAGTAATTTAAATATCAACTCGCTGTGTCCATCATTGAGTGGATTGGCACGTCAGAATTACCAATTAGTTCTATGTTGAAACTTTATCACCTCCCGTCCCCTGGCAGTAAGCTGGCAGAGAATATGGAGAATGCTCCTGCTGACTTTTCACCCAAGCGGTGAATGTGAAATTGATCCCTGAGGTTCGAAGCTTAGCTGAATGTTTCTTCTGGTCTTTTCCCCCATTCCATCCAAAAACCTAATGACTGATACACATTAAGGCGGCTCACATTTGTCTTAGAAAAGACAAGAGGGTTAGAGGGCTAGAGGGCTTGGGGACGGAAGCTTGGATACATACACACTAACAGTTTCAAGAACAGCTTCTTCTCTGCCATTATTAGACTGATGAATGGACTTGCTAACTTCAAATGATGTTGATCTTGCCAATGTGGATCTTGCTTTGTGCACCTCCTGCGCAGCGTAACCTGTATGCCTCACTCTGTCTAAGCACCCTATGGTCTGTATCTCCTTGCTTACTACGATCTGCCTGTACTACTTGCAAAACAAAGATTTTCACTGTACTTAGGTACACGTGACTACAGTACCTCAAATCAAATCAAATCAAAGGTAGTATAAACAGGTGGTAATGAATTGGTTGACATCATTCCCAGTTGTACTCCAAGGACTCAGTAAAAATTGGCATGTAAAATCCTATACTTTTGATGCTTTACACTATGGCACAAAGTCAAAATTTCCCAAGTGATTTTCTTTTGAGTTATGCAAGGAGTCATCAGTTAAAACCATAGCCATGCTTTGCTTCATTTGTAGAGGGAAGTCAAAAATTGTTTGCAGTAGCGTATTGGTGCGCCAACCCCTGAGAATCATTGGAAAGGGGCAGTGAGAGAAAACAAGCAGGTCAGTGGTTGCACCAAGCTCACTTGTCAATCACTGAGTTGCGCTGACAGTGACAGGGGAAGTCACGGCCACCTTTGCTGTCCTAATTAAAAGGAGAAGTGTGCCCGAGGCTGTATTAGCCCCCCACCCCTTGCCTGCAGGCATTCAAAAATAAAATGGGGAAGGAAAACCCAAGTGTAATAATCTGAGTGAACCCAAGTGTGGAGGACTTCAGCTTTTGAGGAAGTATGCACATTCCGGTCCTGAAGAAAACACTAATCCTGGAATGAACTGGGATCAAAGGTTTTGGGAACTGTTGGTGGGCAGTGACCCATTGTGCCCTGGGAAATTGACCCCACATTGATTTTGCCTGGGTGTTGCCCTTATGGTTAGTATACTGCCCACAGAATAGATGTAAAAGAGAGATGGGTTATTTTTTAAATAATTAAATACATCTTAGGCTGCCACTGAGAAGGTGGGAGAAGAGTGCACACATTACACTGACTTTGAGCTTCAAAGGCTCCTGAATCATACAACATATTGATTTTTGCAATTTAAAACATCTCGCCTACTCTAAAAAGGATTACGTTAACATTGTGTGCTATTTGTCTTTCCCGCTTATCTTTCAGGCTGTCCAAGCATAACCTTCACATTTGCCTGAACGAACAGCCAGAGGAGAGTTGAAATGTGGTCAGGAATTTTCGGAGGCTCAGCAGAGTGGTACGAAGAACTCTTCCTTTGCAAAACTGGTGAGATCAGCAAACCGGAATTGGAAGGGGATGCCTAGGCTGAGAAAACATACACAGTCTAATGGTGGGTGCTTTCAAGTTTCACAGACTTCTTCAGTAAATGGGACAGCCCTCCCCCAGGTTTGTGCCAGTTATGTGTGCGACCTTGAGGGCTGTCTTACAATATTGAACAGGTCTCTTCCAATCTCTTCAACGCTACTAAATTTTAGAAAGTAGAGGATCAGAGATCAGGCCACGTTATCTTGGTCTTTCTTATGCACGGTCAACTGCTCGTAGCTGGGCAAGGAGATGTGAGTTGATGCAATGGCTTGTATCGTGGATTGCTCTGCCTGAGGCTCAGCCTGAGGGTATGACTGTTCCTGTTGGTTGGCAACCAGACGCTGCAGCATGTCGGTGATGGTATTTAACTTCTGATCCATGTCCACAACCTGTTTGGAGAAAGGAGACACAATCATTTAGCTGGAATGCAAAAAACAGAAACAGAAAAGTACACGTTGGAAGTTAGCTGGCATTTTTAATATCAGTCAGTGTTGCATATTTCAAAAAGAGGGAGACACAAGGTTGTGCACTTACGCAGCACCTCGTCCAACCTCAGGATGTCACGATGCTCTTTAAACACGTGAACTATGTTTGAAGTGCCGTGTTGTTCTGTAGGAAACACGGTGGCCAGTTTGCACACAGCAAGCTCCACAAGTAGCAATGTGGTCACATGGAGGGGTATGTAGTGTACAGAAACTTGGAGGCCTGATAAATGTTGCAATACTAATAGAATGAGACTTATGTTATGAGCTTCTCACCTTCCTTTCTCTCAACTGACCAGTAGATGACCTAAAAAAGAGAGCGGTAGCTGTCGAAACCTGATCTTTGGGCATTGGTCAAGGTTCTTGGGACCAGCTAACTCTGGGATCTTGGAAGCATCCTGAACCTTATGGTCAGAGGTAGGCAAATGTAGAATATCACTGTCGCTCTCCAAAAAAAAAATCTCCAGTCTTAGAAGCGAGGGGCACGGTGGGCCTGCTTTTTCACTCTTGGCTGAACTAGAGCTCAGTGCATCCAGAATTCATCTGAATAAGTCCTGTCGAGCTCTCTTCCAACAGCAATAGCTTTCCTCAGGTATTTGGGGGCTTAGGGAGACCTGCCTTGTGTGACCACAGAAGCCAAATCCCCCTGCAAAATCATGTCTGACTCTAAACCCAATTTTAACCTAGTTCATCTGGTTTGACTTCAGGAGTATGAAATTAGGCAGGCTGTAAAAGGGATGCCCAACCTGAACTCATTCTGCTTCAATCAGGCAGGGCAGGTTCAAATTGAAGCTCTACCATCTAATTCAAGGCAGTTGGGCCTTCATTCTGCTAGAAACCTCATGGTTCTTACTTCTGGGCAATCTTCTCAAGATCCATTTTGATCCACGACAGGTGAAAGTCACGGTGAAACAGTGCCTTTCTCTTCACACGGCCAAAAGATAAATCTCTGTTTGGGCATGGTCAGTTTAATAATGAGTCCACAATGCACAGACACAGCAACATGTACATTACCTACACCAATACTTCAATGCAGTACTGAGGGGTACTGTGCTGTCAAGTGCTTTTCAATTGAGACATTAATCTGAGGCCAATTCCTACGGAACTAAAATTGGAGTTGCACAAGACTATTCAGACCTCATTTCAGATAGTGCCACGGGATTGTTCATCCAACCACAAAGACAGATTTTGAAGAAGTGGAAGAGCATTCTTCTTGTGTCCTGGTTAAGACATAGCCATCAATCAACATCTCTGAACCGATTACCCGTGTTATTAATCCCATTGTAATCTGTTGGACATGCTGAACATAAATTGGCTGCCACTTTTGCCTACATTATGATAGAAATCATTACTTTAGAAGTACTTAAATGGCTGAAAAGAGCTTTATTATGCTCCTATAGATGTGAAAGGTCCAGCCTTTAATGGCCTCCTAGTAGCTACTTAAGTATGTTTCATGCAACAACACACTGATACTTGCCACAAAACTGGAAGAAGTAGTAAGCAATGATCCAGAATGACACCAAGTCTGCAGGAGTGTGAAGCTCAGATAAGAATACCCCATGAATGAAAGTCCCTAAGCAGCTCTTTCGGCATTATATGCAGAGACTTAAATTTTGCCAGAGGCAGATCCTCGAGATTGTACTGTTCGGGTACAGGTTGAAGCACACAGGAAGGGAAATTACACCAAAAAAAAGCAGCTGCTATGTATTTATTTAGATGCAGGCACTGCAGGATGACAAGCAGTTAAAGATATTAGATTGAGACAACGAGCCAATTAATTGCGAGTAGCATGTTATAACCAATATAAAGCTCAAGGTTAAGAGTGGGATAAGAAAATGAAAACAGCCATTTAGCACAGACTAGGTAGCATGCACATTGCTCTCTGCAGGATAGGTCTTAATTTCTGGAATTCTCTTGTTCTCTACCTCTGTATCAGCAACAAAACCCTCTTTAAATACTTTGATTAAGCTTTAGGTCACCTCTTCTAATATAGCTCTGTTACATTCTGTTTACTAACACTCCTGTGAAACACCCTGGGATGTTTTACCACCTGAAAGCAGTGTATAAAAGGCAAGTATTGTCATACACTGAGCAGTGAAATAAAACTACAATGGAAACATCTTTTCTTTACCCTTACTACAGCCAAACTCTTTTCTGCTAAATCTTCCCGGGTTATGTAAATAATACAGATGGCAACACAATTTTCCCCGTGACCCAGTCTTTTCCCCCATAACCTGCCCAGGTAATTTATTTTGCTTTGAGAAAATAGGTTTTTATGCAATCAAAAGAGTCAACAGGCAGCCAATTTTGCAATGCTGGAGGTGGGGGAGTCAGCATTGTTTGGCCAGGTGTGCCCAGAAGATTAGCATTCTGCCTCTGTTACAGGCCGATGCTTGCAAGCGACTTTAATTACCAGCTAAACCGAGGCCTGGATCCAGGTGCAAATCCTTACTCCTGCTGCTTTCTTTTGAATAACAGGCTGTCATGTATGAACTGTCAACAGTTTAATGGTGATATTCTATGTCAGCACTGCAATGGGAATTGTGTGAAAATGGGACTCCTAAATTTACTGGACAGGAACTGTTGCTTCAATAAGTGACAATTTTATAGGGAATCTTGCTAACTGCACAAATGAATGGGGCCGGAAGAGCCTACCTGCAGCTTTCAGTCTGTTTAAATCAATGGCTGAGTGTACCTGCAATTACCCTGCAATGAGGTGTTGAATGGTGTGGCTTATCGCTGGCACTGCAGACTTGGAAAACTGAACCTATTCGGTAGGCAGAGTTCCCGAAAGACTGCTATTCCCTCTTTATTGACAGCCCTGGCTCTGCAGCTGTCATTTATCGACTTCAACAACTCTTGGTTGGAAATGGAAAACTGTCCAGAGGCTCCTGTTGCTCGCTGCTATCCAGCAAGTCCCCCAGCAAGTGTGACCAAGACTGGACAAGGCTGCCATGCCTCTGTTGTTGAATTTCTGATTAACACTGTCAAAGTGAACGGTGAAGAGTAGCAGGCTGGGCAAACAAACGGAGAATGACTAGAACCTCTACCAACCAACAGCCAACTAGGAAGACATCACGTAGGGAAGAAGGTGGTGAAAGAGACAATGGGGATAGGAATAAAGATTTTATCCAGCACCTTTCACAAGAACAGCATTGTACTCGGCCATCATTTTAGTTCATGTTATAACATAGGAAACACAGATGCTAATTTACACACAGGAAGATAACACCAGCAGCATGTAATAATGATCAGACTTTCTATTTTCAGCCATGGTGATTGACAGATACACTTTGGCTTGGACCTTCTCCAAAATGCTGTTCTTTAATTTTCCACATCCACCTGTCCAGTTGGTGATTACAGGGATGGATCTGGGACATTTTTTGTTGACAGATTAACCCTGCAGAAGGAAGTCAGGAACTGAACAATCATTCTTCTTGATCCTTTTGATAAATGTATCTCAGGATGTTGCAAAGTGCTTTATTACCATTGAAGTACATTTGAAATGCAGTGCATCGGTGTAATATAGAACTATGCATTTAATTATTTGTGCACAGCAAGCTTCCATACAGAGCAACATAATGCTGACCAGATAATGGTCCACATCTTCTGATCAGCTTCAGAGCCTCTATATCTCACACTGATAAGTCAGAAAACTGTGCACTTATCCTAAACAGGTCTGAGATCTAAACATCATATCTCAGAAACGTAGCTCTTAAAGTACAGCAGCCCCTCAGTGAAGTTGCCATAGTCGTACCAGAATAAAGGGCTGCTCTCTCATTAGACAGGGATGACTGCTTGTGGTTTAACCTGAAGGGAGAGGTTGAGAAGGAGAGTCCTTTATGGTAACCTTGGCCGAAGTGGGAATTGAACCAAAGCTGTTGGCATCACTCAGCATCACAAACCAGTTGTCTAGCCAACAGAGCTAACTGGCCCCTTCTGAGTTAGCTGGATGGCTGGTTTTTGATGCAGGGTAATACCACCAGCTTTGGTTCAATTCCCACATCGGCTGCGGTCATCACAAAGGTCCTACCTTCTTGACCTTGACCCTTACCTGAGGTGAGGTGACCCTCAGGTTAAACCACCTGAAGTTGTCTCTCTAATGAAAGAGCAGTCCATATGTTCTTCTGGGACGATAGCGACTTTACTTCCTCAGCACTGCACTTTGAATGCCACTCCAGATTGTGTTCTCAAATCTTCGGAGTGGGACGTAAGACCTTCTTACTCAGATGCAAGAGTGCTACCCCTGAGCCATAGGTGACATGCAGTAATCGAACAATAACCGACTGTGAAACAATCATAATACTTAGCAGAATGGCACCACAACTGTAGTGTTTCTACACTCTCCAAGGCCGTGGTTAGTTTATTGAAAAATATACAGCATAAGGGCTTAAAGTCATTTTGGATTTTTACCAAAATGTTCCTATCAGGAGGTTGGGAACTCTGCCTTTTCATTGAGTTTTTAAGATTTTTTTTCCCCCCAAACTGAGCAGAAGTTCCATTGTAGTCAATGATGGAGATTGGATTTCAATCAGAGCAACCCCTGAAAAGGAACATTCAGCCTGTGCCCACAAGTCTGACTCTGCACCTTCCCCTGTTTGCTTCTCATATTTCACTGTTCTATACTATGTGGCAGGTCACTGCACTGGAATGCTTGAACATTACAGGTGCAGATTCTCCTGTTATTGAATTTTGTGCTCATTGGTGACCTCTTTGTCTACTCGGAGCAACTTCACAAGGCACCTGCTTATCACACTCACCCGCACATGTTCTTCACACTAGATATACATTCACGCTCACTTGCTCACTCCAGATATGTTATCATGGGGCATTTATATCCTTTTCTTAATCTTAATTCTTGGGGTTTCACAGAAAGGAAGGCAGGATTGGGATCAATCATGTCACATTGGACTCGAAACATTAACTCTGTTTCTCTTTCCATAGATGCTGCCAGACCTGCTGAGTTTCTCCGGCACTTTCTGTTTTTATTTCAGATTTCTAGCATTCACAGCATTCTGCTTTCATATAGCACATTAGTCGTCACAATTAAATCCTCCAGTCTTACCCCTCCACTTTGCCAGATTTGTTATTGATAATCACTATACCTGATTGAGTCAAAAGCCAGGCATAACCAGAGACAAACTAAACAATGCTGTAGAAAAGGATGGAAGCAAGAGCTCAAAATATTGTAAAGACATTTTAGTTTAAGGTTAGACACCTTAAATCACTGTGAATAAAAACTGCTACAAATATTGAAACGTACATTCTTTCTGCATCAATCTGACTTATAAAATACTTAACGGACTCATTTTCCTTGATATGTAGAGAGTAAAACTGAGAACAGCATCGTATTAGGGATGCTGTCTCATTGACGAGATATACAACTTTAAAATTGCCTCCATTAACAGACAGGTGTCAGAAAAATGACCAAAAGAACTGCGGATGCTGTAAATCAGGAACAAAAACAAAGTTGCTGGAAAAACTCAGCAGGTCTGGCAGCATCAGTGAAGGAGAAAACAGAGTTAACATTTCGGGTCTGAGGAAGGGTCACCGGACCCAAAACGTTAACTCTGTTTTCTCCTTCACAGATGCTGCCAGACCTGCTGAGCTTTTCCAGCAACTTTGTTTTTGTCACAAAAATGACTATGCCTTCAATTTCAGTATTACATGATCTTCTGATAGTTTTCTCAGTTGGGCTGTCTTTTTATCTTTTGATGCTAAAATGGTCAAAAAGCAGGGGCTTAGTAAATCCACCAGTTTCCAGTCCTCAAGGAAATGAGACTTTGAGATTAGAGACAGGCTTTTAGCAAAGCCTGGAGCTGCTTACTCTTTTGCTGTTACAAGCAGACTGATTCATAAAAGTTAAAACTGTACAGTTAAAGGCAATTCAAAGTAATCAATAATTTCAGATTTGTGGCTGGGATTTTGGGTGGAGAGACTTGGCTAACAAAATGGATTTGATGGCCTAGCCAAGACTAAATCTTGGGATGGTTAAGTGTGGAGTAATTTGCACTAAGTCAAGACAAAATAGATTTTGATCAGAAAATCAGGCTTTTGTTCAGAATTTGATGAGGTAGACATCCCATCAACTAAACACTTTGTGCACGGAACACCACATTCCAGGAAGACAATGTAAGCTTTTGTCCTCTGGTCTCTGGACAGAACTTTGCAGAAATTGTGGTCAAGTGGCATCATGTAATCAGTGGCAATCATTTTCCCAGTCCAGCAAAGTGTTGATTTTTAACAAAATTTAACCAAGAGAATATGGTTTCAAACAAAACAATTTAAGATCACTCTCTTCTCACCCTCTCATCATTACCAGCTCTTGGCTTTTTTTTTTCTGTGATAAATACTGACTTGATCACAAACTATGGGCTGAATCTTACTAGAAATGTCACTTTTGCTGAGATTCATGAGGGTTTCTTTCTGCAAGGCCTAGCAAGATTACTTGCACAATTGTTCCAAATATGCCTCATTATGTCTGCACCACACTTGTATTTTTCCCACCAGTCTTGTCCTCCCACTTGTTACCAGCAGTAGTACTTGTTGCTGGTGGGATTCCTGGCACCAGTGTCATCTTTACAAGGCTGTGTGCACCCAGTCAAGTGCTGGCATCGATAGCCACCCTGAATGATTTGACTGACTTACCCTGGACATGGAAGATAACGAGAAGTTGGCATGTGCTTTGCAGACAGGGACCTGTAGATCCTGGTGGACAGGATGATGCAATGGAGGGTCACCTTCATCCCCCAGAGCCTGCAGGGGAGGCCACAATACCAGGCCCTGTGTCAGAGTGGTACCCACAGTCTGGAGAAATGCCAAGCAATGCCACAAGAAGGTCAAAAACATTCTCCCCTCCACAGAGTTAAGTGCCACCCTTTCTTCCACCCCACACTCACCCTACCTCTTCTACTGCACCCACCTCCCACCACGGCTTGTGGTTCCTGACTCTCAATACTACCTGCAATTCGCTCTCACAAACCCCAGACTGCAAACCCTGCTTGGCTTCCACGCTGCCTACTCATTGACTCGGGACACCTCACTACCTTTTCCCTACCTGCTCCAGTAACAAAAGCCAATCGCTTTCCTCTCACCGACTCCCTCCCTTTGTCTCATTCCAGGAGAAAATGGTCTACAATAGGGCAGGCAGTGCCAAGATGGGTGCTGGAGTGATCAATATTTGGCTCCTCATCCTCTATGAAGAGAGAATCGTGGCCATGGCAGGCAAAAATGGGACCTCTCCTGTGCAGATTCCGAAATCCTCACGTCCTGGCAACCAAGTAAGAAGCAATGTCCACTGCTCCACTACTCTCCAACTACTACCGCTGTGAAAGTACTATTAAAATGTCCAAGCCTCTACCCCTCACCGGCAACTCTCTTTGACTGTTGCAGGTACCAGTGGAATCAGCATGGTCAAGAGGTTACTAGCGGGCACACAGCACTGCCACATCTCTGCAGCTGGTCCAAGGGGAAATGCCCGAGGTCATTGGCATTCAGAGGAATACCAGAGACCAGGCACCTGCTCAACCGCAGGCAGCCTATGGTATCAGCAATTAACAACATTGTACAAGTGCACAAACAGACACAGGAGCAGTAAGCAGATTTGGCCAAGGCACTGGGTCAATTGATACAAAGGTTCCAGCATCATCGTTGACGTCATACTGCCTCTGGCATGTGACCATCTGGCCGCCTTCACCGAGAGGTTGGCAATGCCATGAACAGCTGGCACATTCAGAGTCAGCTGCATAGATGAACAGACCTAAAATCCATTATCTTGTCATTGGTGACAGAAGGAGGTGTGCCCAAGTGCCCCTTCCTCACTAGAAGGCAGCACAGTGCCAGGGGGTACCCACCTGGAGGAGGAACCACATATAGACCCCTCTGAAATCTCCTCTAAGAACACTCCAGCCTTTCACCTGCACCTTGCCTGCCACCTTCTGCCCTGTGGGAGTTCATGCCTTGGAGGGTGTAGACCTGCCCCTTGGCAGGACACACTCAGCATGGCTGGGCCCTCTAGACACAAATGTCCCCGGGGTCACCCGGCTATAACTTCAAGCCTCCCCTATAGGGCCAGCTCACTCTAATCCAGCTGTGGACCCCAGGGCAGGACTGAAATGTGTTGGGGGGAGGGAAAGAAAGACCAGCTTCTGAGGGCACATAGGTGGCACGGGTGACAATCCATTGCAAATACATGATCACACAGGTTAATGAATGTTCACTTCTGACCTTCAGGTGTGTGAGGGAATGTCTGTACAGCTTCAGCCTCTAACCATCCTCAGTGCTGAATGTGATTCAGGGTGTGAAGTGAGCAGCTGCTGCAGCATGGGACTTTGGAAGGTGATGTCAACTTTAGCCAGAACAGTGAAGTTTACCAGGTGAAAATACATTGCTTCTGCATTATAGCCATTGCATGGTGTGGTCAGGAGTGCTTGGGACCAGGATTTCTATTCCACACAGTCGGTTAATGCCTAAGGTTCATGTATTGCACGTAGTGCCCACTGCTGTCTGTCGCCAATACCCTGCAAAGGTGCCTGTGTCTGATGGTATTTTCTTTGAAGGGCTTCAGCTTGCTTGAAAGTGAAGCTTCTCTCCTTCACAGAATTAAATACTCATCCTGCCTGCTCCCAGTGTGGTGGCAGCCATTTTCATCTCCATTGCATCCTTGCTATTTGCAGTACATCAGAAGGAAATTGTGGACCTACTTTATTCTGAGTCTCAGGTTCAGCCCCTTTCCCTTGATGACTACCCCCACCCCCCCACCCCCCTCCTCCAAATGGACACATTCCCTTCTTGGTAGCCTTCCCCATCAACCTCATCAGATACAAACATCGCCATGTTCTCACCCAATCTGTCTTTCTAAATTCTCATCTCCCCACTTTGCCCTTTGCCAATCCTTAGGTTTATGGAGTCAAGATGCCAGACATAGTAGTCACTGTCCCCCCACTCTCAAAACCAGAGTATTGCTGACTGTCAATAATTCCCCCCCCCCCCCCCACATTAACTCTATTGCAACAATACTTCATCACTCCCCTCCTCATATTGCCCCCTTTCACAATTGTTACCCCTATATGTCCTGGCCAATATTATTCTCACCTGTGTAGCCACTGATTGTCCCTGTGCACAGGGACTGTCATGCTGCTGCGTGACCTCCACTTCTGAAAGCCCTGCACTAGTCTCAGAGTCCACAGAGGAGGCAGAAAAATTAGGAGGAACATCTATCCCATCATGCAGATTCCAAACTCCACAAGTGAGTTTCCCAGCTTCTCTCCCCCATCACTGATAGCCTTGATAACCTTAGGAATGGACTTAGATGGCCATCCCCAGCCGATGTGTCCAGACCCTTGACTGATCTCTGTTCAGCTCTCAAACTGACTTACCATGGTTTCCCACACTGGTTATCAGAATTGAGGGCTGACGGTGGCTCATTCCTCAGACTGTAGAGCTAAAGACACCTTGGTTCTGGCCACCCCCGATAGTAGATGGATCATGCCCAAGGCACTGGACTGATATTGGAGGTTGCCTTTGACTTACTGTGCTGGGACCACTGCTCCCTAACTAAAGTCTCCCTCCCTTGACCTAAATAAGAAGTGCTCCCATTAAACTTCAAGGCGTGGCCATCTGGTTGAAGTACAGGTTTTCCATGGATGTGGTTGGCACATGGTGAAGGTGTGAGATTGACGTGGTACGATGAAGTACAACACCAGGTCCAGATCCTTGACTGATCATTACAACCATGACAAGTTGCCAGGCTTTGTGACAACACAAGAGGGCAAGTCATAATATACATGCTGAGGGTCTTTAAATTCGAGCTGAGGGGCCAAAGTGCAAAAACGCAAAATAATGCACATCATGCTTGAGATGCAGCTCAGTCCAATCCAGGAAATGGGTGCCTGCCCCTGTGTGCAGTGTGTCTTGGCAGCACAGTGTTTCAGTGAAACATTGTGCTCCAAAGTACACCATTCACATGTAGAAACTTAGTGGGAGTGGATAAGAGTTGACGATGGGGTGAAGCCAGTAAGTATGGAATGCTAAGATCTGTGGACGAGGGGTTCAAAAGGTCGCTGTCCATGAAGGGTGCCCAGAGATATTGGTGCCCAGTGTCCAAGATGGAGGCCCAGAGGAGCAAGCAGCGAGCTGGAGTTGCTAGGCAACTGCTCTGACTTTCATGTTAGGAATTGTTGTCACCTAGTCCAGCTGACGGGAAAGTGGGAACCTGCATGTCAATGTGGTGAGATCAACTAATAAAGAGATGATAATGAATGCAAATAGGTCTCTTGCCATGCATCAGCAAGTATATTTGGCCATTGAACCCTTGGGTGGAAAATGGGACTTTCAGTCGAGAATTTCCATGTTAGCCATCTCACACAAATTTTCCAACTTTCTCACTATGGTATACTTTCTACAGGGACTGGGAAGATTTTATCCTACCGTTTATTTTGCAGTTTTAGCGATCATCCCTATGAATGCAATAACTGAACATAGGCAGTATAAAAAAAACAGTGCAGTTAAGAACTCTGCTCTGTGCTTACTTTGATACATATATTCTGATGTGAGATCAGGAAGAGTTTTTGATCCGTAGGTTTGAGGAGAGGAATTGGCTTATTGAGATATGTAACAGAAACAGATTGCCCTCATGTATCTATACTAAGTCCAAAAGAACTGAAACTTCATCTTGTAATTTTTATAATCTCCCAAAACCTCTCCATTTAATTTTGTGGGCCATTACAATGTACTATGACTAACTGTGTTTCCCTTATCTTCTAGATCATAAAAAGACATGTGTGACTGGAACTTTTACCAAGGAGATAACATTTCCTTCCTTTTTTCTGAACCAAACACAGTTCTGTAGATTTGTCTGCTTGGTCTTCATAAAGCAGATACTGCTTGCCTTTAAAAAAATTACATCTCTTTTAAAATCACTTCTAATTCATCCATTTTATTTCTCATGTTCTTCCATTCATGTCGATACATATGACAGCATTGCCTTGCTTTCCTTACTTTATCACCCTGATTCCATCCTAATATTTCTTCCACTTTGAGATTAAATCTAGCCGAACTTTTATTTCAGTTTCGGCAAAGGCTGCTCTCATAGTAGTTCTGGATTCCTTAGAAATAGTCAACTGGGACTAAAAATTAACTCCCCCTCTGTTACAAATGACATCACCATAGTCCGACAGGACCATGGGGCAGTTCTGCAATTAGAGAGATGACTGACGGTGGTTCAACCTGAGGGTCACCATGCCTGAAGCCAGTTAAGAAGGACAGTCCTTCATGGTAACAATGGCTGGTGTGACGCCGTTGACATCACTCTGCATTGCAATCCAGCCATCTGGTCAACCCTTCTGCTACAAATATTTGCCCTCTGGATCTATCTTTCCTTTATGCTTCCAACGTATGGCAATAAATCCTGTGGTTACCAATCTATCAGCCCCTCAGTCTTTTGCCTCGCTCCTGCTGTCCATTTTAGGACCTTTGTTCTCCAGTTACCTACATTTGGCCCCCATACAAGCCGTGTTCCTCCGGTACTGATGTAACATGTGCATTAGGAGCAAAAATAGGCCATTTGGCCCCTTGAGTCTGGTCCACCATTCAAATAGATGATGGCTAGTTTGGTTGTGATCTCAACTCCACTTTCCTATCTGGCCTTGAACGCTTTGGCTGGCTTGTTAGTCAAGAACTTATTGACCTCTGCCTTAAAAGTATGAAATGATCATTGCTGTTTGGGTAAGAGAGTTCCACAGATTCATAAATTCCCTTCATTACTGTGTTAAAAGGGAGATCCTTTATTTTTAAACCGTGTTCTCCAATACTAGTCCATCCCACAAGGGAAAACATACTCTCAGGATCCACATTATCAAATCAGCTCAGGACCTTACATGTTTCAATAAGACCACCTCCCTCTCTTCTAAACTCTAATCAAGACAGACCCAACATGTCGAGTTTTTCATTGGAGGATAAATCATTTGAGTGAACCTTTGCTGAACAGTTTCAAAAACAAATAGAATACATATGGCTCTGACACAAGCCAAAATCCTCTCGTGCATTTTACCCACCCAACAGACAAGCCCTGAAGCTTGGCACATGGGAAGCAACATACTATGTGAGATTCCTGATTGTTCTCTTGCAGTAAATTCTATCACTCCCTCGTAGTATGGATTTCTTCTCTGTTCCCCTTAATGCAAACAACTTGCTGTCCTGAAACATTGCCTTGCTTATGCAATTCAATTCTTGCCCACTTCTAAAGCTGAAAATCTGTTAGGAACTTTAGTTCCCTCTGTTCCTACCTCCCCTTTATATAAACTCTCAGGGCTTCCATGCCATCCTGACTCCCATTACTACACCACCAACACCATGGAATGTCTTTCACGCACTTTGGCTCCTCACACACAGCGTAGCTAATTGCAGCTCAAGCCTGATCAGCATTTCATAAAGGATCCAATTAGTTGGTACCTCATACAATATTCTTTCCACCCCCCGACAAAGATCTTGAGACTCCAGCATGGCATACTTCATGCACACTTGTGAATCATTGAGGTTTTTTTAGACTAAACTTACAATTGAGTTTTTCACAAAGCTAACAGCAATCCCTATTTCAAAGATTCAGACTTCTGGTTTTGCTAAGATTCTGCATGGCTGGATGGCTTCAATTAAGGGACTTCTGAAGACCCACTGAACAGCAAACTGCTCATGTCATCAAATGGGAATGGTAAGCTCTTTGGAATAACATGAGACATCCATTCATTTTTCAATTAATAAAGCCACATGGCATCCTAACACAATATCAATATTTACCGTTTGTTCACAAAGAACAAGAAAATTTGTCTTTGAAATTCTTTGTTCTCACACAAAGTTCCCAGGGTTTTATTTGAGATGTTGACTGCTCTCTTAGAGGATACTGGAAGCTGTCCACTATTGCCGCGTCATGGACTGTTTCAGCATCCAAGAAGGTGCCAATGGAACTCAATACTGCAATCATCAGCAAATATCCCCACTTCTGACTTTAAGTTGGAGGCTTTGATGATACAGCTGAAGATGGTTGGGCCTGGGACACTACATTAAAAACTCCTGCAGTGATGTACTGGCGCAGAGATGATTCACTTTGAATAACCACATCTTCCTTTGTACTGGCTGTGATTCATTCAGTCGAGATTTCCCCCTGACTCCCATTGAGGTCAATTTCCTAGAGACCCTTAATGCCACATTCAGTCAAATGCTGCTTTGATGTCAACATGTCTTACCGCATGTCTGAAATTCACCTCCTTTTTCCATTTTTGGATCAAGGTTTGAAATGAGGTTTGGATCTAGGCGGATCTTGAAGTAACATAGGTGAATTAATATTACTGTCAATGACAACGTCCAACATTTTGTTAATAATTCAGAGAAGATTAGGGGCTGTAATAGTTCATAATAGATTTGTCCTACATTTAATGGACTGCATAGAAAACCATTCAATGATATTAAATCACTATCAACACTTCAAGTTTGAGGTTCCCATCACTTTCTCAGGGCAACTAAATGCCAGGCCAGCTCGTAATGCATTGCCAAAATGAGTTTAATAAGTAGACTCTGGATGGTGGGACTGATAAACCCTTATCTAAAGCTGTTGAACTGGGTACAAGCTGAAGATGAAAATGAGATATTCCTTTTTTGGAACTTAAACTGGTATTATTAGTAAAACATTAAATAATAATTGCACTGGTACTTCTGTTTTTAATCTATGAAAAGATCACCATTTATTAAACCTACAGCACACTTTCAAACAAACATAGTCTTTTTTTTATTTCAAAAATATACTTTATTCATAAAAATCTTTGTATATATACATTGACACCAGTTCAGTTCTGCACAGTTGCATATCAAGCAAACAAACAAAACGTTGAACTTTGACTATCTCAAAAAATCGAAAGACCTCTCTTACATAAAACTAATATTTACATATATTTGAGGTGCTAGGAGTGTTCAATAACTGAACAGACACCCATTTACCTTCAGCAGGAAGACCTCAGACAGTGGTCTATCCTCACTGCGCCTCAGTGGCTGCTGTCCCAAGCTATAGTGCGTCCCTCAGCACATAGTCGTGGACCTTGGAATGTGCCAGTTTCCAACACTCAGTTGGGGTCAACTCCTTGTTCTGGAAGACCAACAAGTTTTGGGCAGACCAAAGAGTGTCTTTCACCAAGTTCATAGTCCTCCAGGCACAGTCGATATTTGTCACAGTGTGCATCCCAGGCAACAGACCTAAGAGCACAGAGTCAATATCACGGAGCTGCTTGAGGTGAACCTTGACAAAACCCACTGCATCTTCTCTTTCCAAAGGCACATTCCAGAAGGAGGTGTGTGACAGTCTTAACCCCTCCGCAGCCACTTCAAGGGGAGAGTGCGGTGGTGCAGACTGACCAGGCATACATAAACGATCTCACAAGTGGTACACTTCTCACCACCAGCTAAGCTACATCTTGGCGCTTGTTGGAAAGTTCTGGTGATGAGGCATTCTGCCAAATGACTTTGACCGTCTGCTCAGGGAACTATGCAACAGGATCCATCTTCTCCTTTTCCCCCAGGGTCTTAAGGATCCTAAGTACTGACCACTTCCTGACGGACTTGTGGTCAAAGGTGTTTTTCTCCACAAAGGACAGGTGATACGGAGCATTCCATTGCAGTGAGGCCAGTCCCATCCTTTGTAACACCAGGGACAGGTAGAACCTCAGTACATAGTGGCACCAGGTGTTTGCATACTGAGGGTCTACGCACAGTTTGATGCAGCCACACACAAAGGCGATCATCAGGATGAGAGCGACATTGGGTACATTCTTCCCCTCCTTATCTAGAGTTTAGTACATGGAGTCTCTGCAGACCTGGTCTATCTCAGGTTTCCGGATGAAACAGATGATGGCTTGGGTGACTGAAACAGTGTGGTTTTAGGGGAAGGGCCAGACTTGTGTTATGTACAACAACAGAGAGAGTGCCTTACACTTGATGACCAAATTTTTACCCACAATAGAGAGGGGGCAGTGTTGGTAAAGGTCAAGTTTCTGCTTCACTTTGGCGATGCACTCCTCGCAAGATTTTGCGCATGCCCCGGCCCCTCAGAACCATATTCCCAGCACCTTCAGGTAATTTCTCCTGACGGTGAAGGGGATAAAGGATCGGTCGGCCCAGTTCCCAAAGAACATGGCCACACCGTTGCCTTGACTTATCTTGGCTGCGGGGGCCAGTTCGAACTGGTCGCATATGCTCATGAGTCTGTGCACTGACAGCAGATCCGAGCAGAAAATGGCGACGCCGTCCACGTACGGGGAGGCTTTGACCTGCTGGCCTCCACTGCCTGAACAGTCTCAGGCTTGCATCCTTCCTGATAGACTCAGCAAAGGGCTCTTTACAACACACAAACAAGGCAGGAGAGTGTAGGCAGCCCTGCGTGACTCCAGATCTGATCAGGAAACTTTCTGATTCCCACCCGTTGATTGAGATTGCGCTAACGATGTTGATGTAAAGCAGTCGGATCCAATTCAAATAAACACAGTCATCAAGAGAGCCACTAGAAAATAAAATTTATATATAGTGCATCTTTATGATCTCAAGATGGCCAGGGGTTTTACAGCCACTTTTAAAGCGTAGTCACTGTTGTAAAGTGACAATATACAGTATGCCTTTGAGTTTAATATGGATATAATATTAACAGCATGAAATACAGCATGTGACAGCTTTATTAAAACAAGCAAAAGTTTATGCCAAATTAAATTTTACCGTTATTATTAAACAGTGAACCTTAAAAATTTAGCTGAATTCACTGGCTAATAAACAGAGTAGCCTTCACCTTCACTGAATAGAGCATTCTTTCATTTGAAGAACCATTGCATGTCCCTGCAGTTTTGTAAACAGACAAGTTGATATAAATATGTATGTAAGCATACAGGGGACAGTGTGAAGCTGTAGAGTATTGATCTTTCACAGACTGTCTTTGGTTTGAGGATTCCTTCCAGCAAAATGCATCTTCTAAATAATGATAAAAACTGCATTATACTGTTTGCAGAAGTCATGGCAATCATATGCTGTTTATGAGTGCAAAGAACCAGATCGAGCCAGTTTCTGTTGAATACGGTGGCAAAAGTTCAGACTTGCCATCATATCTGGCTTTTTTCTCCCACTATGCAGCACAAAAGTTCTGAACTGGTAAACAGCAATGCAGTTTGATGATTATACTGTTGGATGCTTCACATCCTACAATTCTGTACACTGGTTTTATTACAGCCCTAGATTAAATAAGTATGTATAATGTATATATACGTTTTGTTCAACTTCTGGCTACATCCTGCAGTGTTAGTTTTGACTAATTCTCCATGGAAAAAAATCCCTGTTGATCATTATTTTGTTGTTTAATTATCTTGCTGCTGATGTACAGTTCTATTCAACGTGGTGTCATTTTACATCGACGAGGAATAAATGCTTTGCCTTTCTGAGGTCGATTGAAAGTTAATTGGTCTCAGGCAAAGAACAAGCAAACTTGACTATTTATATAATGGGGTGGATTTTGAAATAGGATTCAGGTCTAAATGTCGTGTTTTTTTTTGGAAATGCAAGTTTATCATGTCTTCCCAGCCCTGTCACATTTCTATGCAGCTGTTTCACAGGTTGTGATCCTCCACATTTGAATTTCTCTGCCCATCCTGCTATTTTTATATGCCGTTATAAAGTTTTGAAAGCGACAAAACTCCTGCCTCACTGGAGGGTTTGTGACCACTTGGGAAAACCGATTGAAGAATTGAAAACACTCTCACTGTTAAGTGCTTTGACTATTCAAAATGTCAGTGTTAGATGCTGTTTTGTTGTGTAGGTATGTTTTAACAGCAGTGACTAATCATAGTGCATCTTCCCAGGAAGGAACGTCATAAATAAATTGACCAAAGTTGAGAGGCATTAGACTACTTTTCATCCTCTTGCACTTATGCATTTGAAATAGAAGATATCGCTGCTTGAGATCTCCAGTGTACTAATCCAAAGCAATTTTGGATCCAAGAATCCTTTTAAATTGAAACAAAAGAAAATCTGAGGCTTTCACCTCAAAGATAAAAAATTGCTGGATGGGTTGTCTGGTGTAAGTTAGAAAATAAATCACCCTTTATCCCTCCAGTTTCAGCAGACTCTATTTTTTACATTAGTCATAGTTTGTTTTTGGCAACACAACCTATCATGAATGCTTGGCTGAGTCTCAAAATTACGTAACGACTTATTTCAGCAGGGGACTACATTCACATTTGATTGTCAATTTTAAGAGGCTATTAAAGAGAAACATGTCTTTGATGTAGTTACTGAGTGTTTATTTTACAGTCGATTGATAACTTAAATGGATATTTAAAATTGTTTTTTTTAGGGAGTTTCTTTTCCTTAGTAAGTTGTATGTTTGAATGGCAACTTTGTTAACTGTTAGAAATTTATATCTTTTAAATGTTCATTTCCAAGATATCTTGAATTAAACTCATAGTTGATACTGAAGAGGTGTCCAAGGGGGTCACGTAGGCATTGCTGGGGTGCATGAGGGGTTATAGAGAATGAATCAGCTAGCCTGGGGAGGGTATATCAGGCTGCGAATGAGTGGTAGTGAACAGGATAAGCAGGGAGGAGTAAGATTTAGGGGACATCAGAGTTATGTTGCGAGATGGGCTACATTAATAATTCTATTCTATTTAGTATGTGTTCAAGCAGATGTGAAAGGCAATAATAAAAATAATTTCTATTTACATTGTACTTTTCACAATCTCAGAACCTCTGAAAGCATTTTAGTTAAATGAAATACTCTTGAAAGTGATCACTGTTGTAGAAGTGTTGTGCACAGCAAAGTTTAATAGACAGCAATGTGCCAGCGCAAGTTGACAGATATTTATCAGAAAGTCCAGTCTATCATTAAATTTTCTGCAATATTAAATGGCCTGGTCATTACAGAATCTTTCCTCTTGAAGAATTAGTTGGAAATACTTGCAATAACCAAGCAGAATTTGTTCCCACCCCTTTCTTTAGACTTCCTTCCAGTTCACTGAAATCATCTGGAAAATGATAGCATGAAGCAAATATCTTTATGCTAATTGAATAAAGCACTTCTGTGTTTCTTTCATGATTTATTTGGTGTTTGTCCTGCTTAGGTGACTTCTATTTTGTGACATTTACAGACTGGGAGCTTTCATGTTACACAAGTTGTCATGTTTAAAAACTTGGCAATGGTTTACTCACACTCACTTGCCATACTGACAGACAGAGCCACATGATAGCACCTACAGTCATGATAAAGGGATGTTGATATTGACTTTGACCATCTGGATTCAGGGTTAGTTGGATCCCATTTAATGTTTGGCTGATCTACTGGCACTGGGAAGCATTACTCATTAGTAAGGCAACCAAATCCAGCTATGTCACAACAGTCAATGGTATCCCAATATGGCTCCTTATGGGAATGCTGATTCACTCATTCACCAATACAGGCCAGAAGGGTAGCCTTGTTTCTGCTGCTAGATCTCCTTGTTGAAATCTTTATGGGTTCATGAAAATCAATTCTTAATAAAGACAACAACTTCAGAGCGAATTTCACAATCAGCGGGACTTAGAGAATTCGAGCAGACAGAGGCTCTCTTCAGTCTTTCTGCTGTCATGGAGAGGAGCTGCTATGCTTTCCTTAGTTGCATACTTGCTTGGGGATCAAATTTAAGATTTGTTTTGATACCAATTAATGGTTCTGACTGGGTCGCTCCACAACTGAATAGAAACAAAGCTGAATAATGTCTAACCAAGAGGCCTTACCCTCACATAACTGAGAGTACAAGGGATGCTGTGATTCATTCCACGCCTTCCCACTTCTCTCCCCCTGTCCCCACCAAGCACTACCTCATAAACCGGGACAAAGAGAAGATAAAGGAAAAAGGTGCAGGAGATAAAGGAACAGAGGCAGGAAAGAGAAAAATGAAGAGAGAAAACAGATAAAGTCACAGGGTGGAAGAGGACAGAGAAGAGGGGTAGACATGTCTCCTGAAGGTCCTCTAACCTGTGTATGGCTTTGTGAATATTACACATTTACAACTGTTTCAAACGTAAGTAGACCGGATTTGAACTTGGACCTTGCATTAAGAAAGGACACAGCTCATGCTTTTGGTTTATAATAACCACTCAGTACAATCACTGTTCTTTCAATATTCACAGAGAGAAGTATAACCTTGTTCCAAGTTCAATTCTTTTCTTTGTCTTCTCAATTCCTTTTCCCTCCGTGAAATTACAAACCATTCTTTCATTAACAGGATAAACAAGTGACCTCCTCCTGAGCTTGTTGCACACTTTTGCCTCTGCAGCATTAAACAGAGGCTAGAGTCTGTGGGCAATTGGCCTGTTTGGATTATTCAAAATTACACATTAAAAAACATGGTTGAAATAACTGTGTGTTTTATTAGAGAGAGGAGCAGATTTTCAGTGCTTTCCATGACCTTGCTGGTGTTTTATTTACTAGACATTGAGTAGAACACTTTAACTGTGTGTTAGTGAAATATAAGCTGGTGGTATTAAGCTCCCCCCAATGCAGAAACATGCACTCCTCTATTCACACTGAGTCCATACACTTTGACAGCCAGAATCAGTCCTTAGCAATTACGTTAGGAGGAAAATCCCAAATGTGTTGTTTTTCATCCCAATTGACAAGGCATCAGCGCCAGATTTCCATAAATCAGCATCCAACCTCTGCATGGAACAGTCTGCGATAGATCCCACTACTGAGAGAGGCAGGGAACAGATTCCTAACAACATTGAGGGCGCCCAAGAGCTATCTTGCAACACCGATTTCATACCAGTTCCTGGCACCGCAAACAAAGCAGATTGCGACAAGTGTAGCAATCCACAGCAATTTCCATTTAACCAGCACCTCTAACGGAGCCAAAGGCATGTCTCATTCAGAAGTACAATCGATTCACTCAAGTAGTACGATTCAGGCTAAATGTTGACAGAGAGATTGATCTTGGACCCACTCACACAGAACACACACAGGCTGGATTTACCATGTGGACCACACGTCTGGAAAGAAATAAAATACTGCACACTGACACTGGAGCAGCAGTCCTTTGTCAACCTACCAGATTCTGATAATACGGAAGGCAAGTAGCTGCTGAAATGGAAAGTCCATCATTCATTCTGGCAAAAGAATTCAAGATCCAATTGTCTGCAGTTTCTTGTTGCTAACTCCATTTTTCCATAGTTGCTCTGGCAAAGTATTGGGAGAGAGAAATGGTGGAGGCTGGAGTGAAAAGATCAAACAATTCCAGTCTGCTTCCACTACTTTGCCAGAATATGTAAAATCCAGCTCGTGATTGGCAATTTTAACAAACAGGCCCTTAGATCCTGATGCCACATATTAGACCTCAACACTTCTCGAACAGTTGATGTGGCTACCCACAGCAAGCCAATGCTTTGTGATTTTAAGCACTTGGGTTCATTATACATCAATATGATCCCTAACTGCAACTAAATTGAGTCCTGAATGGCAAGAATAGAACAGGAGTAAGCTATTGAGCCAATCGTGTCTATTGTGCCACTTAATTAGATATTGGCTAATCTGTGTCTTAACTCCATCAACCTACGTTGGTTCCACATCTCATGATGCTCTTAGCTAACAAACAAAAAGGTTAGTTTTGATGTTTTCAATTGACTGAACTTCATCAACTATTTGCAAGGGGAGTTATTCGATCCCCACTATTGTTTGTGTGAAGGTGTACTTTCTAACGTAACTATTGAAATGGCTCAGCTGTAATTATAAGAGTCACTTACAGCATGGAAGGATGACCATTTAGTCTATTGGGTCTGTGTCAGCTCTCCATTGAGTGTTCCAGTCCATCCCATTTTCATATCTCCACAAGTTGACTTATTTCAATCGCCCACCCAATTTCCTTTTAAATCACTCATTGTTTCTGCTCCCATTACTCATGGAAGCAGTCATTATTAGCCACTACATAAAATTATAACCCTGGATGGGTTTCTGGCTGGGTTCAAATTGGGCTATACAGAGAAGAAGATCTTAAAGTCAAATCTAGAAATTCCTTTTCTGGGCTCCACAAAGCAGGGGAGTTCCTCCAGGCACGGTCGTGACCTTTTACCTTGGTCCCCTCTTCTTCCCTCTAACAAGACCGATACAAAATCTTAGTTTCTTACGTGCAATCTGGTGGAAGCCCAAGTTTCCCCTCTCATCCTTCTGCAATTTTTCACCAGTTTTGCTGACAGTTAACTAGCAGCATGTAAGTATGGCTGAGTGATAGATACCCCAGGCCTTTGGTCTCAGCTAAGTACAAATCAATTCACACTTGTACCTCCTGGCCCTATAAGTGTTCCCAAAACCCTGTGATAAGAGAGAGAAAAAGAGATTGATTGACGATGAGAAAGCTTATGACCATATCTTAACATCACCACTAAGGCTGGCAAATTTTTACCTTGAATCAAATAATCCCTGCATGCAGAAAGAGGCCTTTCAGCCCATTGAGTCTGCACTTACTCTCTGAAGACCATCCCACTCAGAACCCCCATCCCTATACCCCCACATTTAACCTGCCTAATCCACCTAGTCTACACATCCCTGTACACTACTGGGCAATTTAGCATGGCTAATCCAACTAGCCTGCACATCTTTGACCTGTGGGAGGAAACCAGAGCACCCGGAGAGAACATGTGAACTTCACACAGTCACCCAGGGCAGGGATCAAACCCGGGTCCCCAGTCCTGTGAAGCAGCAGTGTTAACCACTGAGCCACTGTGTCTCCCTAGCTTCATTCCCATTTCAGCTTATCTATTGCTGAAACTATTACTCATTTTTTGAAAAAATCTCCAGACTTGCCTATTCCAAAACATCTTGACAGACATCCTACATTCAACTCTCTATAAACTTGAGGTCATCCAAAACTCTAATGTACTTAACTTGCACAAAGTCCTGATCAACTATCACCTCTATTGTGGCCAACCTGTTTCCAAATCTCTCCATTGGCTTTGTCCTCTCTATCTGTGAAATTTCCTTCAATCCCTCAATTGTCCACCGTATCAGTGCTCCTTAATTCTGGCCTCTTGAGCATCCCAAATTTTCTATCACTGGTGGCCATACCTTCAGTTGCTCTGATATTCTCTCTTGATATTTCTCTGCCTTTCTATCTTACTTTCCTCCTTTGAGAGACCCTTACAATCCTTCTCTTTGACCAAGCTATGCATCGTCTGACTGAATCTCTCATGGGACTCAGCATCACATCTTATTTCATGATGCTGCTGTGAAGCTCAGTGGAATATTTTACGATGTTAAAAGTGCTCTATTAATAAGTCGTTATTGAAGCTACAGACATATTGCCGTATCCTACTTCCTTCATGCTATCTGAGGCTACATTTGGCATGCAAATGGGATCGGAATAAATATATGTTTACCAATATTGACAGCACACTTTACATTGTCTTGTAGAGGTCAACATCTGGCATTAACGTTCACCTACCCCTCGCTCATGATGAAGAATAATGATTTGAATAAATAAGTTTCATTCTGATTTGTTTCCTATGCCATTGCACTATGCATTTATTAATTTCAAAAATATACTTTATTTATAGAATATCTTACCATACATGTCTAGTCCTTAAAGCAATTCGGTTCTCTACAGTAGCAGATGGAGTAATATTGCATTTCCTTAAACATTGATCATCCTGATTTCTCTACAGTCTATTAGAATGTCTCAAACTTCCACATCATAACTTTGATGTGTGGTTACTGTTGTAATGATGCAATACAGGGCCAATTCTCATACCGCAAGTTCCTATAAACATCAATGAACTAATGACCACACTTTCTGTTTTTGCAATGTTGCTTGAAGAATAATAATTAACCAGGATGCCACTTGAAAGTGCTCCTTGAAAGGGATCAAAGTTACAATTCTTAGAACTTTGACGAGCTTCCTGATGGCAAATGGTTGGAAGCCCTTTTGCACGTGTTTGTATGTCATGTGTGCTCATTAAAAGGCCTGCTCGCCAGAATCAGGATTCACTTCCCAGTCGAGTTCTCTAACAGTGTGAAATCCCGTCCTTCAGACACCCGTTTCCATTTAAAGGGCACAATGCAGGTGAGATGCTTGAGTTGCTGGAGTTTGCAGTGAGGAGCAAGTGCATTTGGCCTCTTCAGGCAGCATTCACCTACTGACATCTGGTGGTGGTAAGCCTTCGGGTCACGGAGGACAAGTGAGAGAAGGAGGCTGACGTGTAACAGGACCAGACCTCCCCTCATCCAATTCATGAGAGACCCTCACAATATGCTACAGGGGAAGCTTCACGGACAATCAGACTAATTGTTATTTATGGCATGAGAGAGCGTGGCACTAAAGCAAAAGAGAATATTTGTTGAGGTGCAGAGCTAAGTACTGCACTCCTCAAGTCGCCTCACTGCTTCACTGGTGCTAAGACCGTATCCAGTTGTGTGGAAGTCAAAATCACGCAGTCACTGGAACTGGTGGCTGGTCACACCCAGGCAACATGCACTGGACAGAGGCTTTCACTCTTTGAAGTGGCATTACCACAGAATCATTTGCTGGATTGACGATCTCCACAGCATGAGGTTTTACACAACAAGAACTGCTCTTTGGCTTGAACGTCTCGAGTTGTTTCCAATTTGATAACTGATTGGCCATGAAAGGTTTATTTGCCTCAGAAGGGCCCTTTCTTCTCCCTGTGATGTCTTTCTGTGTGGTTCTTTTGAAAGCTGGTTGTTTTACAGTTTAGTGGTAGCACTCCTGCCTTTGAATTAGAAAGTCAGGGGGTCATGACTGACTCCAACAACTTGAATCCAGGCTGCAATCAAGCTGAGGGAAGGACACAGTGTTGGATGGGTTCTCTGCCTTTCAGGGGGCCATGAAAGATCCCAGGCCGCAAATTTGAAAGAGAGTAAAGAAACTTCGCCCCGGTCATTTATATGCACATTAAAACTGACATTGGTAAAGTGATCATTGTCTGTAGGCGCTTGCTATGCACAAATTGGCTTCAGAGCTTCCTACATGCCTCCTTTAGGAGGCAAGAAATCACAACATTTGACCAATCCCTCACTATGATCCGTTTCTGTCTCCAGCCAGCTGTGATACACAATACTGCGTTATCTGGGGGGGTGCCATAATTAACCTGGAGGTAGGCCTGCCATCCAATGAGTTGGCAATTGAGGGAGTAGGAATACAGACAAGACACCAGTGAAGTGTCCACATTCTGGCTTGAATATGTCAGGATGTGGTCTTAAAAAGAAAAAGACTGGGATGATCTTCACTTACAAAGTGCCAGAGCAAATGGAGATCTAGGTCCTGGGTTTGGATTAGAAGTTAGCTATTAAGATTTCATGACAGTTCAGAAGCTTTTCTTGGTCATTTTGTTGCTGCTGTCCTTGTTCCTGCCATGTTGGGGTTGGTCAGCTTCAGAGAGCTCCCAATAACCCCTCCATTCCCATGAAAGTGACAGAAAGTCAAAACGTAAGCTGTTAATGAGCTCTACAGTGACCTCAACACACCCAAGCACATGCAGGTGCCTTCATTCTCCCACCCACTATCCTGCTGCAATGTCAGCAAAGTCCATACAGTGGGCACTGGAGTTGGCACATTAGTGCACAGGTCCCGTTTATTTTTGAGGTTCTGCCTCCATCCTGTCCAGTTCAGGATGGGAAAATCTGGACCACACACTCACCCTCGCCACCCCAACCCCTCCCTAAGGTCTTCCTTTTCTTATCATCAGATTCACACTTGAATTTTTGCAGATTATTTTGAAGCACTGTTTGACCATGGATTCCAGCAGAGCCGGGCCTGATATCCACATGATAGGAATAACAAGTGCTATTAATGCTTTTATTCCAATGCATCACCTTCTTCAAAATCTTGCTGATGAAGCCAACTGTGCTATCTTTTTACACTGAGCAGGATGAGTTTAGCTGACTCACCCAAGGCCAGAGTTTGAATCAATAACCTCTTCACTTCGATGACTCAACAATGCTGTCTGGTCACTCGTTCAGAACAAAGCAGCATATCTGTGTAAAAGCTTCAGCCTCTTGTGTTCAACTTTAAACAGAGTTTCAAGCCCCGAAACCACCTTTTCTTTCTCTTACCTCAACTACTCCACGACTGAAACCTTTATTTACACTATCGTGACTTCTAGACTTGACTTCTCCAAGCGTCTACTTGCTGCCATCCTCCACCTTTCAAAAATTCCCAAATTGAACAAAACTCAATAGGCCATACTATGTCCTGCATTAAATTCCTATTGACCTTCAAACTTGTTCATTCCACAACTGAGTTACATTAGTGCATTTGAACAACAAGGAGTCAAAGTTAGAATCTTAACCTTGGATTTCTCCATCACCTTTTTCCAGTTCAGGTCTGCATCTTCGGTCTGATTTGGTTCTCCAACTTTGACATTTAAACAAACAATTTTCTGCCTCTCTAAACCCTTCCACTTTGTATTTGATTCTTTAAAAAGATTCTTAAACATGGAGCAAGCTGTTGTTCTCATCTCATATATCCCTCCCCCACTCCTATCATGCTGTAATGACAGCTTTTTCTACGATTTATGATTTGACCCTTCACGGTAATTTCTTTACAAAATGTCCTGCATAAATGAAAATTGTTGTTGTTTGAAAATGGATATTATTGTTATAAAGTATGTTTGTTATTTCAAGAAATAAGGACTTTTTACAGGGCAGATTCGTAAGTTTCAATGAGGAAGAACAGTATGAACACGTACTGTTTTAGAAATTCTTTTTTAATGTTCTGGATATGAACAAACTTAACTGCTAACAAAATTCATATATGCTGATTTCTGATGCCTCTTCCATTTTGTTACCTTGTTTACTCTCTATTGGTGGTTCTTAGCTAATTGCAACCTCAGCTAACGCAAGTGTAAGCGCATAGTTTCTCAAACATGTTTTAACTGGGTCTCTCTGGGATTGATCAGACAGAAAGCCAACCTGCTTTAGATTAAATCACTTAAAACAGTATAGAGTGAGATCGACCTTCTAAATTTCCACTGCTTATCTCTAATGGCCTCCTGGTGTCCTATCCTCCCTGACAATCCTCCAACTGGTTTCACTCAGAATCACAGAACAGGTCCGTGCCAGTACTTAAGCTCCACATATGCCTCCTCCCAATATAATTAATTTAACCATGTTAATGTGAACTTCTACTCCTTTCTTCTTATGAGCTTATCTAGCATCACCTTAAATTCATCATTGGGAAAGTACCTCTCCGAGGTGATGCTTTGTGCCATATCAATCATTACGTTTCAGGTCAATTAAATAATAGAATAATCACTCATCATTCGAGGTATGTTGAAATCCTGAACATAATCACTCATCACAAGCTGGAAGATCAGACACCCACTTGCAGTATTACATTGATTGCATGTTGGTCTAGCGCCAAATCCTTAGTTGATTGAATTACCAGAGACATGGTCTTCTTGTCATAGATGGGTTAACTTTCTCTCAACAGGTGCACTGGGCACTGTGCCTACCTCCTACCCACCTGCACTCCACAGGTACAAGTGTGGAGGGATGTGGAGTGGTGGGAGTGGGAGAGGTTTGGTGGTGGTGTGGATGTCAAGTGGCTTGCTGTCCTATGAGGAAATTGATGCCCATGGGTGGTCAACTAATACCCACTAAGGACCTCATGCCATTGCTACTGGAGTTAAACTGCAGAAGAGATCCATGCTAAGCCTGGCTGCTTCATGGGAGCTGGAGGGGATTTATGGGGAGTCTCCCCTCCCCTCCCATTCTGCCCAAGCCCAATGGAGAGCTCTACAAAGGCACCTCCAGATACCCCTCCCACTCCAGCCTTTCTACCACCGTTTCCAAACCCCTCACCAGAGCCTGGCAGCTTGGCTACTGCTCCTGGTGCCACTGTTAGTACAGGAGAGCTGCCTGCCTCTCATTGGCAATGTTGCTTCAAGCCAAATAATGGCCAATCATGTGCTAAATGGCTGGGGGCAGGCAACTGAAGGAGAGACAGGCTCCCCTTGACCTTTTAGCATAGGCTGTGGGACATGAACTGCAGCGCCCTGTTAAATTTACCCGCAACACCGTGAACTCCAACATCAATCGCCAAGATCCTACACCAGTCAGATATGTATTGGAATTCGGGATGACTCCCCTTCAGATTTTTCCTGCTAATTTATAACTGGAATTGCTGGCTTGAACAGTGGAAGGAAATAAGAAGGCTTACATTTACGTAGCTGTTTCATGAGCTCAGGATATTCCAAATTGCTGCTAACTAGGTGCTTTTAGTTATATTCCTTGCTATCAAATTTCAAAAACCAGCATATTCCTCAGAGAATTTCATTTCTTGCTATTACAACCCTTGCAGAATTGCCCTGCACTTTTTCCACTTTGAATTCCTTCATCAACCAACAGTACTGTGTTCCAAGGGCAAAAAACACAAACGTCGTGTTAATCCACTTTCAGGAAACCCTGATTGAATCAGTGAAATGGTATTACAATGGACCTTACCGCTACAGACCAAAACGTGTCGCAAAAATAAAGAAAGACAATGAAGAGTCTTCCATTATCCAAGGAAAGGTGCCACAATGTGTAGCTACTTTGTAGGACACTGATAGCTTTCTTTTATGGGTTCTGCTATGGGTCAATAGCATACTGACCACACCAGGACTGCCGGCTAAGATGGTACCTTGACTTTTTTGGAATTTATCAATCTTCTCTTGATTGTATCGCTGTGGAATATCTCATGTTCCATGAAGCATTATTGGCTATGTCTTAACTTGCAGCAAGTCACATTCACCTGGTCTTCAGTGGCCTACATTGGCTACTGATGAAGCAACATCCCCCCTCCCCGATTTTAACATTCCCATCCTTCTTTTCAAATCCACTCTCAGGCCATGCCCCTTCATGGGTCTGTAATTTCCTCCAACTGCACCAGCTCTCTCAGACCACTGCTTTCCTCTAACCCTGGCCTTATGTACATGCCCAAATTAGAAAAGCCTCACCACTGGGTGTTGAAGTTTTAGTCTCACTTGCCTCAGGAATGTCTACCTTGCTTTGTTCCTTTAAGACATTTCTTAAAACCTATCTATCTGAACAAGCTTTTGGCCATATAACTAAATTTCTCCATATGTCGCTCTGTTTGTTTCGCAACACTCCTGTGCAACACCTTGAGATGTTTCATTACATCAAAAGTGCTATATAACTATAAACTGAATTAAATTACTAATTCCTCTTTAAGTGCTTAAGGCAGCAGACATCCACTTCAACAAGGTTTTCTTCTGAAACAGAAAATAAACACATTGCCTGTTTGTACACCATCCCTAAGTGAAAGGTGCCAATATGAACCATAACTGGATCCGCTCCCTCCCACTCTAAGCTCCTATCCAGCCCTGACCTGATGTCTGATTCCTTGGAGTAAAATAAAGAACTGCAGGTGCTGGAAATCTGAAAGAAACCCAAAAATTTCAGGAGAAACTCAGCAGGTCTGGCAGTATCCGTGGACAGAAAGCAGAGCTAACGTTTCAGGACAGTTCTGTAAAAGGGTCACTGGATTTGACATGTTAACTCTGCTTTCTCTCCACATCTGCTGAGTTTCTCCAGCAATTTCTGTTCTTGTTTCTGAATCCTTTCACAGAGTAGGCCATACAGTCTTCTTGAGTTAAGCTCTTGGTTACATGGAAGAATGTCTATGCCCCTCCTATTCTATCCCCTACAATCACTCCATTCCTTTTTGCTTCTCCCCCCACCACCATGCACCCCGCCACCCGCTTCCCCACCACCCCCCACCCCCCTCCACTTCCCCATCGCGTAAATTGTTTTCTGTGCCACAGTGGTATGATCAATTAGCTCATCTACCCTCCAGCCCTCACTCTCATCCAAACAAGCAGAAAGAACCTCACATCTATTGGAGAATTGCAAAGGCTGCAGCTTCTGCTATCTGGATCCCCTTAACTGATTCACTTGCAGTCACACACCCTGCTTTCCCTGACCACTGATCAAACGAGAAGACCTTATCCAATGTGGTGTGACTGCTTCCTGGTACAAAATATTGAGGTCAACTTCCACTTCCCTTGCGTGGCAATGTCTACAGCTTGACCTCCAGCTCATTAACTCTGAGCTGAAGCTGTGTGACCCATAAACGTTTAACACAGCCATGTTTACTCATGATTTTACAGGCATCAAGGAGCCCCCCATATGTTGCACCTGTACTAACACCCTTAATATGTTTTGCTTTCTTAACTAACCACCTAAATCTTTCATTCAAAAAAATTTTGTTACATATTTTATCTTTTGTTCACTTTATATATATTTTATTTAGTCCACCACGATGGAACTGATGCCACCATGATCTGATGTTACCTAATTGAATTAGATAAAAGGAGAAAACTGTAAATAGAACTCAAACAGATTGTGGATTGTGGTCCTTGCCAAATTATTCACGGAAAAGAGACAGAAACTGCAAACGGGCCCACATATAAACTGGCTGTAACCCAGCTTGTTGACTGGAGAAAGTATAAATGGGACCCACAGAGAGGTAATCTTCAGTAATGGGCTAGTATTAGGTCAACTTTTGAAGACGGAGAAGAAATTGAAATAAGACAAGAATATCAATATAATCTGACACTAAATGAGATTACTTATTAAAATGGCATGTCACTTTACATGTCTTAAGGGTATGATGTGTGGTATATTTTGCTTTGAAACACCTCTATGTTTTTCAGCCTTGCTTTTCCTTTATAATGGACTAACTTTTCAATTTCAAACTTGGCTCAATTTGATCAACATCATTACTTTACATTGAGTCTACAGACCTTTCAGATTTGATGGACCTTGAGCCTTCTTTGTAACAATAATCTCAGATTATTAAGTGTCCGACGCGATCGCTATATGGCTCCCTGACTTCAACACCCAATCTCTACCCATATCCAATAAAGAGACCAATTACAAGTTCTAATGAGAGCAGCACGGACAGAACAGTTTTGAACATCTGAAAAGTATTTTCCCCAAGTCAGAGCAAATTCCAGATAGCAGAATCAGTGCTCAGTTCTGGGTCATGTGGCAGAGCAGATCCATTCCTGTTAAGTTGTCTTTCAATGTCCACATCTATCAGTGTCTAAATCTATTTGCTAATTACCAACAAATGGCTTCTAACATTGCAAAGATGCTTCTGTTTGTTGTAGACATTATTCCTACAATGCTACACTTGGTGTCATTCTTCTGTAGAAAGGAATAGTAAGTAGATAGAGAGTGAAAAGACAACTGAATTTTACACTGTGCAAGGTTAACTTGAGCATATTTTCATATGCTGAGGTGGGAAGGAAGTATTACAATGCATGTTAATTATAGGTTACATGGTACCCCAACTGTACCAACCCAGATCGAGTACCACGTGCTTGAAATTTAAAATTAAAAGGCAAAGTATGTCTAATTATAGGTGGTAGGTCAATAACTTCAAAGAAATATTGTTATTTTTCCACCCTTTTTAATTAAAATTTCCTTGACTAAAGTTTTGATCTTATGAAGTTGAGGCATTGAAGTGCAGAAACATTAGTTTTCACTTTGAAGGTAGTTTATTTGCGCCCATCACTCCTCTGCATTATGATACATATTAACATCCTCCTATACAATTGTCAACAATGTGCCTTAAATGCAATTTGAGAAAAACATATCCAACTGAACTAGTGTCTCTGTGTGTGTGTGTGTGTGTGTGTGTGTGTGTGTGTGTGTGTGTGCATGTGTCCACTTCCCACCCCATTGTTTTGGCGTCTCTGAGTGGGAATGCCAATTTGCATTGTATTACATGAGGTCTTGTGCAATGAGCATGCATCCAGTGAGATCATCGTTTATTTCACATTGCCAACAGAAGAGACCTTTAACATATAAATGTTTAATTCATTAAATAAACTGAATGAATTTAACTTGTGGGTTAGGTTCAAGCATACTGCTGACTTTGAAAGAGATGATCATGCACCTGAAACCAAGGCTGTACAACGTGAATTAAATTGGTTTTCATTAATTGGCTTCATCAAGTGATCCATGGACCAATGGGATTGGACAGAGGGATGAGAAGTGGTTCTGTGCAGGCACACTTTGGAAAGGCCAAGCCAGTTATCAACAAGGCAAGCCCAAATAAGCACAATAAATATAAAGTCAGAGAGTCATACAGCATGCAAACAGTCCCTTCAGTCCAATTCATCCATTCTGACCAAGTTTCCCAAACTAAACAGTCCCATTTGCATGCATTTGACCCATATCCCTTTAAACCTTCCCCATTCAGGTACCTGTCCAAATGTCTGTTAAATGTTGAAACTGTACGTGCATCTACCACTTCTTCTGGCAGTTCATTCCACATATGGGACCCCTCTGTGTGAAAATGTTGCCCCTAAGGGCCTGTTAAAGTCTTTCTCCTCTCACCTTAAAATTATGCCCTCCAGTTTTGAATTCTCCTACCCTGGGGAAAAGACTTTTGCTCGTCATCTTATCTATACCCCTCATGATTTTATAAACCTCAATAAGGTCACCCCTCAACTTCCTACGCTCCAGTGAAAGAAGTCCCAGCCTATCCAGCCTCTCCTTATAACTCAAACCCTCCAGTCCCAGCAACATCCTGGTAAATCTGTTCTGCACCCTCTCCAATTTAATACTGTCCTTCCTTTAGTGGGGTGACCAGAACTGTACACAGTACTCCAAAAGAGTCCTCACCAACATCCTGTACAACCACAACATGCTGTCCCAAACAGGACAGAAAGATGTCACAAGAAGCCTTGGTGAAGTTACCAATATGCGTTTTGCACATGTGCATTTTGGGGGTGTCAGCTGACATCCTCAATCGAAAAGTAACATTTCTGTTGCCTTCTGTCCTATTGCCAAGCTAGCTTCATTAACTCAATTGCACTTCAGTGATTATGGATTAAGAATTTTTGGTAGTCGGGAGTGCCCCATGGTTCATATCTTTCTGGTATGTCATAAACAGTATCGCATTTATATGCTATCAGAGAACAGCAAACTACCTCAACTTTAATTATGCCTCTGTGAGTCCATTTGATGTATCATTCCCCTTTTCCCTTTTTGTTGAATTTAAATGGATTGAATCTGACTTAGGCCTTGGGAATGGTTTGTAGATCCTGCAGATTTAAAGCTTTTAAAACTTTTCAGCACTTCACTGTTTGATGAGCTATAATTAGTACTATTTCAGGCTTTCGTCCAGTATTTGTTAAATAGAGTTATATTTCAGGCCAGTTATGTATTCAACTTGAAACTGAATTAGAAATGAAGTCTTCTTTATTTTTTTAAAGGAATTAAGCTAATCAAAAGGAGTTATAGGGAAAATAAACTTTCCTTAGTCAAACAATGTGGGTGTAATTACCAAGAAGCACCTGAAGCGGGTGTGAGGTCAGTAAACTGGATGCCTACACTTTGACACTTCTGCCAACTTGCACTAGTGTAACACTTTTTAACACAGTAATACATCCCAGAATGTTTCGAAGATAATTTGACATGAAGCCATACAAGATGATATATGATGACTGAATGGAACCTCGGTTAAGGAGACAGGTTCTGATGAGCAATTTAAAGCAGAAAGAAAGTTAGAGACACGATGAGGCTTAGCGAGGCAGTTATAGAATCTATGGCACAGGCAGCTGAACGGATGGACACAACTGGGAACCTGGTTTAAAACTGACTGTTGCTAACTGGGTTTCTCGGTGGGGGAGGAAAGGGCAGCCAGAGCCTTTTCCAGCCATGAAGCATTTGTGAGCCATGAAGAGCAGGAGTACACTTCCCGAGTCCATCAAAGAAGCCTCTGCCACTATGTACCCTCAATGTATCCCAGCATGCTTCAGGCTCCATGATACTGTCTTGTCTTACAGGATTCCCATAAAGCCACTTTCAGGCTCCACCAAAGAAAGTTCTATTTATGTAGATGTACTTAAAGAAGTAGTCAGAAGTCACACAACACCAGGTTATGGTCCAACAGGTTTATCTGAAATCACACAAGCTTTCACAGCGCAGCCCCTTCGTCAAGTGCAGTGAGAGGGTGGAGCACACAGACCCAGAGTTTACAGGCACAGAGATCAAGGGCAGAGAGATCAAAAGATCATACAACTGGTGTGAGTGGAGTGTCAGATGACAAGTCTGTGCAGGTGACCAAGTGTGTTAGAAGCTGTGTAGGGTGTCAACAACTGAATAAGCAGCAAAGGGGTGACCTATAATCCAATTAAGTGAGGCAGAGAGGTAACTACAAAAAATTAAAACTAAAGTAGTGCTGGAGACAAACTAAATGACTGGAATTGCATGCCGAATTCAAAACTGTACAAACTAATTAAGGTAGAGAAACGATAACAATTTATCAAGGTGATGCTGTCAAAACAGGACGGTAAAGAAGATTTTACAAATACAGAACAGTGTGGTGGGGTCACCTGTAGTGTGACATGAACCCAAGATCATGGTTGAGACCGTCTTCATGGGTGTCAAACTAGGCTATCAGTCTCTGCTTGGTGATTCTGTACCAGCCTCCTCCACTTCCTCTGGCAGCTCATTCCATATACGCATCACCCTCTGTGTGAAAAAGTTGTTCCTTAGGTCCTTTTTAAATTTTTCCCCTCTCACCTTAAACCTATGCCCTCTAGTTTTGGACTTTCTTACCCTGGGGAAAAGACATTGTCTATTTACCCTATCCATGCCCCTCATGATTTTACAAACCTCTATAAGGTCACTACTCAGCTTCCAACACTCCACAGAAAATAGCCCCAGCCTATTCAGCCTCTTCCTATAGGTCAAAACCCTCCACCCTGGCAACATCCTTGTAAATCTTTTCTGAACCCTTTCAGGTTCCACAACATCCTTGCATACAGTATTCCAAAAGTGGCCTAACCAATGTCCTGTACAGCCTCAACATAACCTCTCAACTCCTATAGTCAATGCACTGACCAATAAAGGCAAGCATACCAAATGCCTTCTTCACTATCCTATCCATCTGCAATGCCACTTTCAAGGAACTATGAGTGTGCACTCCAAGGTCTCTTTGTTCAGCAACACTACCCAGGACCTTATCATTAAGTGTGAAAGTCCTGCCCTGATTTGCCTTTCCAAAACACGGCACTTTACATTTATTTAAATTAAACACTATCTGCCATTCCTCGGCCCGTTGGCCTATCTGATCGAGATCCTGTTGTAGTCTGAGGTAACGTTCTTTGCTGTCCTCCAATTTTGGTGTCATCTGCAAACTTACTAATCATACCCCTTACGTTAACATCTAAATCATTTATAGAAATGACAAAAAGCAGTGGAGCTAGCACCGATCCTTATGACATACCGCTGGTCACAGGACTCCAGTCTGAAAAGCACCACTCCACCACGACCCTCTGTCTTCTACCTTCAAGTCAGTTTTGTATCCAAATGGCTAGTTCTCCCTGTATTCCATGTAATATAACCTTGCTAAACAGTCTACCATGAGGAACCTTGTTGAATGCCTTATTGAATTCCATATAGATCACTTTTCCCTCATTAATCCTCTTCGCTACTTCTTCGAAAAACTCAATTAAGTTAATGAGACACAATTTTCTACGCACAAAGCCATGTTGAGTATCCCTAATCAGACCTTGCCTTTCCAAATACAAAATGAAGTCAAGCAATCAGGGCTTGTCTGAGATTTGAACCCAGGATCTCTCACATGTCTGCCACTTTACAACCCCCAAAGTGAGAATCATACCCCTAGGCCAGCGAGCCACTGCCCCTTGTCAAAACAAATGTGAAAACAATCTCTAAAGTAGACCTATCAAAATTGTTCAGGGGACGTCTTCAGAGGACTTGTCAAAAGGGTCAAAAGCAACTGTCACAAGTGCCTGTCAAATGGATCTATGAAGCTATCAACGTATGTAAATGTCCTACCCTTTAAACCTCTGAAAAAAATTTGGAGTGTTAAAAGAAATTCCTTATTATTTTAATGTGTCCACTGACATAAGCCTGAGAGTTTCTTTTAGTGGATTATTACTCTAAAATAAATAATTTCACAACCTTCCCTTATCACAGCAGGGTACCTGCTATTTTACAGTTTGATTTACTGCTACAAGTGGTTACAGAGTCTTTGAAATGAGACTATGAATTCCAATCTTGTTAGGAGGAATTGTGTAAATGAATGAGATGTTTGTTGTTAAAAGGCAAAATAAAATTGAAAGAATGTAAATGTACTGAATTGATTTTTATGTATAAGCATGTATTTTTTCTATATAGCGAAGTCTAGACACTTTCGCTGAAAAACCTTCATTATGTCTCATTTTTTCCCTCATTCTTAAAGTCCACTCATGGTAAATGGGTGAGTTGGCATGGTGGATGTAAGGGTAAAGAATGGTTAGTTGGTGGAGTATGAGCTGGTACCAAGTTAGCACTGGGGCTATGAAGGGCCATGAGAGTAGATACACGGGGCACTGTTGATGTGGATGATGTGAGAGGTTACAGGGTAAGTAAAGGATCATATATTGGCAACAGAAATATGGGACCTAGGAGGAGCAGGCCATTCAGGTATTTAAACCTGCTCAGCCATTCAATAAGACCATGACAGATCAACTCTACTTTCCTCTGTGTTAACCCCCACTTTCCAATAATTCTTGACTCGCTAGTCTATAAAAAACAAATATTTGAATGCTACCTTGAATAAATTCACTGACCAAGCTTCACTGTTTCCTGGGAACAAGATTTGAGAAACTAACCATCCTCCGAGTCAGAAAATGCCTCATCTCCATCTTCAAGAAGACACTTCTTATTCTTGTACTGTGTTCCCTAGTTCTACTCTCTCTTACAAGGGGAAACATCTTCCCTGAATCCATCCCTTCAAGTCTCCTCATGATTTTATCTGCTTCAATATAGCTCTCTTTTTTCGAAACGCCAATGGTTATAGGTCTAACTTGTTCAACTTTTCTTCGTAGATAAACACTTCATTCCAGGAATGAGTCTGGTGAACCTTTTATAAATTGCCTCTAACACAATTATATCCTTTTCCAAATAAATAAACCCAAACTGTATGCACCAGCCCAGATGTGGCCTCACCAATATCCTGCACAGCTGCAGTAATGCTCCCTTACTGTACGTAAACTGTCTACCTCCTCTTGACAACTTACCTTCCTACCAAACCTGGTGTCTTTGGCAAAGTTAGCTACCATTTATGCAGTCCCCACATCCAAGTTGTCAATATAGGTTGTACGTAGTTGAGGTCTCAGTACTGATCTTTGTGACAGTCCGTTCCTTACGTTGTGACAACTAAAGTAAGATTCATTTATAGAAACTCTTGGAAAAACTCAGCAGGTCTAGCAGTATCTGTGGAGAGAAAGCAGAGTTCTCATTTTGAATCCAGTGATGTTGCTGCTCAGTTTGTCCAGTAATTTCTGTTTTTGTTGCAGATTTCCAACATCTGCTGTTCTTTGTTTTATTATATAAGATTTGTTTATCCCTATGTTCTATTTCCTGTTATTTATCCAATCTGTTATTAAGCTAATATGTTACCTTTACACCACAAGCTTTTATGTAGTAATCTTTGATATGGCACATTATCAAATGTGCAAATTCAGATATACCATTCAGGTTCCTCTTTTATCCAAATAGCTTGTTGCTTCCTCAAAAAAATGCACTATCTTAAATTAGTTAAATATGGCTTCTTTTGCACAAAGTCATGTTGACTCTGCATGTTCCCATTGTGATGTTCCCTTTGTACACTTCTACACCCTTTTTAATAATGGATTCCAGCACCTAGCCTATGACAGAAATCAGGTTACCTGACCCACTCTTTCCTAGTTCCCATTTCACTCCTTTCTTAAAAAAAGCTGTTACATTTGTTGTTTTCCAACCTACAAAAAATGTAAAAATAAATTGTTCACAACATTCAACCAGCAAAGAATATTAGCTGAAGTTAAAAGACAAAATACTGGAAATACTCAGCTGATATGGCAGTACTTCATTTTTTCTAAAACTACCCTCTCAAGTCTCCTCAGAATCTTGTATGTTTCAATAATATATTCTTCCAAACTCCAGTAAGTACACACCTAACCTACTCATCCTCTCCTCATAAGACAGCCCCTCCATATCTGGCATCAGTCCAGTGTACCTTCTCTGGGCTGCCTCCAATGCCGGTATATCTTTCTTAGATAATGCTGTTCATTGTATAGCAGCTGTGGTCTGACTAGTATCTTCGATAATTTTCACAAAACTTCTCTACTTCTTTACTTCAATCCCTTTAAATATAAAGGCCAACATTCCAGTTGCCTTCCTGTTACTTTAGATACTAGCGTTTTATAATTCATGGACGATGACTTCTAAATCGTTCTGATCTGTAGCTCTAGGTGAGGGAAGAAAGATGAAGAGGCAGACAGGACAGCTTTAGGTTAAGCCATACTGCCAATGGTGGAGTGATCATGACCAGGAATGCACAGAAGGCCAGAATCGCCCTGTACCGAAACAATCTGCATTGTGTATTTCCTGTTTACCAGGTTAATCATTATATCCAGTAAACTTTATGCCAGGTATCTTCTAAAATTGGCTGTCTTCCAGTTGGTATCTCATCTTTGCTGTTTCTTTGTTTCTTCCATAACTGCTTTAAATCCGATTATATTATTGTAGTGATTGGAACGAGGGCTAGGTGGATCCATTGACTATGAGATCCTTGATTGCGGTTGTTAACCTGGGTCAATCAGGGAGCCCTGGCTGACAGATGTAAACAGGAGATTCAGAATCTCCTCATTCTAGGGACTGGCTCTGAGCTGGCTGGTCAGAGACTATGTCCTGTGCACATATAAATAAAAGGGAGATTTGGTAACAGGATACTGGCCTCTGTGCAGTTATTTTACTGGCGACGAGAGAGAACAGTATGCTCCTGAAGAAAATTTGCTGAAACAGAAATTTAAAAATCCAGGAGATTCAGAGCGTTGTCATTCTAGGGACTGGCTCTGAGCTGCCTGATCAGAGCCCATGTGCTGTGCACATGGAAATAAAGGGTGACCTACTTGGTAATGGCCTTTGTGCCGTTATTTCAATGATGCTCACTTACATGTCCTCCATTTATGTAACACATTTCGAGGGCCCCCACACTTCATTCCCCAGAATCAAATTCAACTCCGCTCCCTTCCTTGTTGAGCTACAAACATGCTTATTAAGAGCATTCTTCCACATGCGATTTAAGAGTTGTTCATATTCCTAAGTAACTTTATTTTCCCCCAGTTTATATGATGGTAATTTAAACAATTTGACAGCTCTATTACTCTTACATTTCTCATAAAATTGATTACGTATTTGCTTCTCTACCCCCTTATGAATATTTGGCGGTCCACATTAAACTACCAACAATATAATAGCTCCTTTTCTGTAACTTAACTCGAACCAAATAGATTCATTCTTTGAACCCTCTAGCCTCTCGTTCTTCTGTAGCACTGTAATATTATCCTTGATCAATACCTAGCCTCTTTTTTCTTCCTTATCCCTCCTGAATACATTGTAGCCAGGAATGTTTAGTTCCTATTCCCGAACATGTTTAAGCCAAGTCTCCATTATAACCTCTACATTATAATGATAGATATCATATATCAGCTTGTGTCTGCAGTTCAGAAAGCTTGGGCTGGATTTTTAGCCCAACAAGTGGTCAAAAATGGAGGGGCGGCGTTGACATTGAAGACAGCAGAACGAGCCTGCAAGCTATTTCCCCTGCCCTGTCCTATCCAAGTTCCCAGAAGTGGCAGTGGGCAGTTTAAATGCCTACAGGCATCCTCCTGGTGACAAAATACGATGGGCAGGTTTCTCAGACTTGCCTGGGTGCAGTGTCAGCTGTACCTAACCGTTCCAACTTCATCACTGCAAATTCCACGGTGCTCATTGGATTAAGTGCTGTATGCATGTAATGTGTAACTCTGTGAATAAATATAGTAGTGTGTAAGGATTGGCTCCTGTTCTATCCTTCATCTGGATTACAGCCTGCATTTGCCCCTCCCTGCCGCAGCCATGTAATCTGCTGGGAGACACATGCCGTTTCTTTGGGTCACAAATCTGACATGAACAAGTAGCCCCACAAAACCCGGCATGTCTGGCATCCTTTCAAGTCATTCGGAGTTGGAGTCCTTGCTGCTGAGGAACATTGAGGATGAAAGCCTCTGCATTTGATTTGGTGCATTTCTGATACTCCCCACTCAGGGCTGTGAATTTGGTAACATTGACCAATTCCATTGTGTGATGAGCAAGTGGACCCTCTGCGTGCCAGTGGAACAGCCACCCAGAGCCCAGTTAACCCTTGTGGCATTCAGCAAGTTAGTTTCTAATGAGCTAGGGCATTGTTTTCAAAATGTGTGGCTCAGACATTCCTCTCGTCAGCAAATATCTGGGAGCCAGTATGTTTGAACTAAGTGGCAAACTCTCTTTTATTCATACTGCTTTAGTAAAAAAAAAGCTCCTGCCCAAAGTGTTTTAAGCCTGTGCTGCAGTCCTGCCTCTGATGCCGAAACTGCATGTAAAGATGAGATGGAGATGTTTCAGGGTTTGAATGTTTATTTTACATCCTCTTGTTTACAATTGCACAGGGGCAGCAGAAAGGAGTCTGGGCGGAGAAAAGATCACATCGCGTACTACAGTCTGGCAACACTGGGACAGCGTAATCCACCCTGCCCCCACCCCCGGCTTTGTATGTGGCAGACCACTGAGAGCAATTGACTGAGTCAGCAGTTCCCAGTGTACAGACCACTCGACACTGTAGCCCAGAGGCTCCATTTATCATTTCCTGCAAGAGAGTTTCTTGGCTTTTCTCCTTTCAAAACAGAATTTTAACAACAACTCAGCATTCCAACAGACTCAGAATACCAAAATATATATTCTTCTCCTTGGCTTTTTGGCTGCTTTTCATTGCCAAGCAATTAAACTCTCTGCTTTTGTGTTTAAAGTCGAAATACCTCACTCATAGTAGGCAAAGTTTGCAGTTTGAGGTGTAACAACTATAAACACAAAACCTTTTGTTTTATTTTAGCACCTTCATGCTTTTGGGAGTTTACAAAGTTTCTCATCCCACTGCCACCCACCCCCCACCTCTTGTTTTGCAGTCATCCCAGACTGTGCCCAAACTAAGCAAAGGACATTTCTTTGCACCTACCAATGCTTCTTTATCTTGTAAAGAAAAAACAAAATGTACATTTAGAATTGTTTTTAAATTCATTCATTGGCTGTTGGCATCACTGGCTAGGCCAGCGTTTCTAGTCCATCCCTAGTTGCCCTTGAGAAAGTGTTGTTGAGCTACCTTCTTGAACCGCTACAGTCCATTAGCTGTAGGTAGACCCACAATGTCATTAGGGAGGGAGGTCCAGGATCCTGACTCAGTAATATTAAAGGATGGCGTGTGGCTTGGAGGGAAGTTTACAGGTGGCAGTATTCCCATGTATCTGCTGCTCTAGTCCTTCTAGATTGGAGTGGTCATGGGTTTGGAAGGTGCTGTCCAAGGAGTCTTGTTGAATTTCTGCAGTGCATGTCTAAACACTGCTGCTACTTAGCATTGGTGGTGGAGGGAATGGGTGCTTGTACATATGGTGCCAATCAAGCGGGCTTGCTTTGTGTCCTAGATGGTGTCAAGTTTCCTGACTATTGTTGAAGCTGCATTCATCTAGGCAAGTGGGGAGTATTCCATCACACTCCTGTCCTATGCCTTGTGGATAGTGTACAGGCTAGTCCAGTTCCATTTCTAGTCAATAGTAAACTCTAGCTTGTTGATAGTGGGAGCTTCAGTGATAGTAATGCCATTAAATATCTATGGGCAATGGTTAAATCCTCTCGGGTTGGAGATGGTCATTGTCTGGCACTTGTATGGCTCAATTGTTACTTCCCACTTTTCAGTCCAAATCTGGATTCTGTCCAAGTCTTGCTGTGTTTGAACATAGACATTTCAATATCTGAGGAGTCACAAATTGGAGTGAATATTGTACAGTTGTCAGTAAATATCCTCAATTCTGACTTTTTGACGGAGGGAAGGTCATTGATGAAGCAGCTGAAGATGGTTAGGTCTAGGGCACTACCCTGAGGAACCCCTGCAGAGATATCCTGGAGCTGAACAGGCTGACTTCTAACAACTACCATTATCTTCCATTGTGCCAGGTATGACTCCAACTAGCAGAAAGTTTCCTCCTGATTTCCATTGACTCCAGTTTGGTTAGAGGTCTATGATGCTACACTTGGTCAAATTTGGCCTTATTGTCAAGGACTGTCACTTTCACTTCACTGCTGAAATGTAGCTCCTTTGTTAACCTTTGAACCAAAGCTGTAATGAGGTTAGGGGTGGAGTAGTCCTGCAGAACAGGTTATTGCTAAGGAAGTGCTACTTGATAGACACGTTACATCACTGATGATTGACAGGAGAATGATGGGACAATAATTAATTGGGCTGGATTTGTCCTTTTCTTTGTCTATAGAACATACTTGGGCAACCTCTCACACTGTCAGGTAGATATCGATATTGTAGCTATACTGGAATAGCTTGGCTAGGATGCGACAAGTTCAGGAGCACACGTCTTCAGTACTACCGCAGGAATATTGTCGGGCCCATAGCCTTGCCCAATATCCAGTGACTCCAATTGCTTCTTAGTATCACATGGAGTGAATCAAATCACCGAAAGTTTGCCATCTGCGGCATTTATGCTGGAGACTTTTGGAGATGGATGATCCACTTGGCACTGCTGGCTGAAGATTGCTGCGAATGCTTCAGCCTTTTGCACTGATGTGCTGGGTGCTCCCTTCATTGAGGACGGGGATACTGTGGACCCTCCACCAGTGAGTTGTTTAATTGTCCATCACTATTTGTGACTGGATGTAGCGAGACTGCAGAGCTTAGATCTGATCCGTTGGTTGTGGAATCACTTAGCTCTGTCTCCCACTTGCTGCTTATTCTATGGCAAGCAAATATTCTTGTTTTGTAGCTCCAACAGGTTGACAACTCATTTTTAGGTATGCCTGGTGCTGCTCCTGCACTATTCATTGAATCATGGATGACTCCCTGGCTTGACAGTAATGGCTGGGATGGGAAGAATATGCAGGGCAATGAGGTTGTCGATTGTGTTGGAACATGGCTGCTGCTGATAATGGCCCATTGCATCTCAAAGATGCCTAGTCTTGAATTGTTAGACCTTTTCAGTGTTTATCCCATTTAACAAGGTGATAGTGTCGCACAACACCAATGGAAGTATTCTCAATTTGAAGACGGGACTTTTTAGCCACACTATCATGGACAGACGCAGTTGGCAGATTGGTAAGGATGAGGTCAAGTATGTTTGCCCTTCACTTCCTTCACTACCTGTCAGATACCCAGCCTGGAGGCTATGTCCTTTAGGACCTGACCAGCTCGGTCAGAGATGGTGTTGCTGAGCTACTCTTGGTGATGGACATTGAGTTTCTGCACACTTGCCATCCTCAGTGCTTTCTCCAAGTTCTGTTCGATACGGAAGGGCACAGATTCATCACCTGAAAGTGGAGCGGGCGGGGTTGCAGTGGGTAGCAGCAGTGTGTGTGGTATTCAACAGATATTCTTGCCCACATTTGACCTGATGTCATGAGACTTCTAGAATCAATGTTGAGGATTACAAGGGCTGCTCTTTTCTGACTGTACACCACTACCGCTGTGCTGCCACCTCTGCTATGTCCTTCCTGTTTCTGGAACAGGACTTGCCCAGGGATGTTAATGGGGTTGTCTTGGATATTAAGTGTTGGGATGTATTCCATTACTTTGCAAATATAACTATGTCAGACAATTGCTTGACTAGATGTGAGACAGCTCTCCCAATTCAAATGTTAGCAAGGAGATCTTTGCAGGACGAGCAAGACTGAGTTTGCCATTGTCATTTCCCATCGATGCCAAACGGTCCGTCCAGTTTCAATCATTTTCTTTCCTTTCTCGTAATTTTCTACAACTGAGTGGCTTGCTGGGGCTATTTCAGAGGGCAGTTAATAGTCAATTACATTTCTGTGGGTCTGCTTGTAGGCCAGGCCAGGTAAGGACAGTGTTCCCTTTCCTTGAAGTGAACCAGATGGGTTTTTATGACAATCGACAATCATCATGAGATTTTCAATGCAATATTTTTAATTGGATTCAAATACCACTGTCTGTAATGGTGGGATTCAAACTTGAGGCACTAGAATATTAACTGGGTCGCTGGATTACTACTGTAGTGATGATATCACTAGGCCATTTTGTAATCTCAGGATTTCTCATTTTCACTTTAAGGTCCTTTGGAGAGCAGTCATTGTTGAAATGGGAGGAATACAACACCAAATGTACAAACAGCAAGCTCCCCCAAAATAGAAAAGGGATAATGACCAGGTCATCGAGTTGAGTATAACATGTCGAGAGTAAATCTAGGTCAAGGACACCAAGGAGAGATTGCCTGCTCTTCTTTGAAAAGCACCAATATCTTTGCACCCACTAGATGGAGGCTTCTTTTAATCTCTGATCTGAGGGATGACACCTTTGACAGTGTAGCACACTCTCAGTGCTTCCTTGGAGTGTCAACCTAGTTTAAATGCTCATGGTGTGGCCCAGGACTTTTTAACTGATGCATAGGGGAGTTACCAGTTGGCCAAGGGCCACTGGTCTGAATAGCATCAATAACACTTGGCCTGTTAGGTGCCAAAGGTGCCAAGTGGGCGGCTGGATTATTCTTTCTGGCCAACAGATCGTCTCTGCTCAACGGCTCCCTGGGATTATTCAGTCTGGAATCTTGTTACGTTGAGGACCCATGGTGAATCTGCTCCTGAGAGATGCACTCAAACCTCCCCTGTGCCTTTTAGTTGATTCTTAATGCTTATTTCTCAGCTACTCACATGGGTTGAGGTCTGTGTTCTTCCAACAGTGACCTTATCTCCCACCCACTCAACCAATACCTTTTCTGGTGAGCTGTATGAAGTTTATGGTGTCTATTTTTATTTGCTCTTGATGTTTTTTGCACTTATCAAAGCAAAGGTTATCAGTTGTAGGAATCGAACATTTCTCTTACACCCACTCAAAACATAAAGCACTTTCAGTCCAAATTCTGCTTAGAACAAGTCCAATTCAACACAGAACTACTTATGTATTGTCTTAGCTCATTTTTATTCACTTTTGTTGTAACCCCATCCTTGGAGAAGCACTTTTTCCCTCTCAGTAGTATCTCTTCTTTGGGATTTTCACAGACTGTGTCCATTCAGTGCCAATTGCACCATCTATCAGCCAGTTTTACACTGGTAACCTGGTGTGCTGGCAAAAGGCCATTTTTTTAAAACAAAATTTGGGTGACATACAAAGAAAATGAAGCCTTTGTTGAATTTCAAAGGTGAAAGGGCAGTACTGTATAGCAGGATGCACCAACTAGTTCCTCCATCAGAAGGAAGGGCTTCATTTCCTATGTTTGAGCTGGAATCAAAGCCATGGTTTGATGAAGAAAGGTCAGCGCTTGGTCTCACAATACACCCAGTCCCAAGTTTTTCTTTCTCTAGACAAGTACAGGGGACACATTGTTGTGAGGGCATAAAGGATTGTAATGAGGGTGTTGTACCATTTTCTCTTTTGATTGCTTTGGAATGCAGCCCTGAGTTTGTCAAAGAGGTTCCACCTGCAGCTTTCTCTTGAATATAAGAGTCGGTTATATTTTCATAAAATGTGAAATCTATGTTAACGTTCGCTAGTCCACAGCCTAAACTCTGGGCACAGACTTTCTCATGAGAGTTTGTGCAACAAACAAACAATTAAAGCAGTGATGGACATTAGTGTGCTCAACAACAGTCAACGCTGAAGTAATTGGATAACTGATTTCTATAAACATGGCACGTCAATCAACAAGTTCAGACATCACATGGGACTTGGACAACATCCAAAAGTTGTATGCCTGGGAAGAGGTCTGTTCTCTTCCCAAACCGGGTGGGAGCCTAACAAAACACAACGTGTTCTGTCTTGCAAGTTGGATAGAAAGGGAAGTGAAATGTGGGTCAGCAAAATAATAGTAGAATCTGTGTTTACTGCCCACTGAGCCATAGGATAATAGTCCCCTACGGGACTGGTGTGCAACCACAACTCTTGCCCAAGTTTCATGATTCATTTCTAACTCACAACCATCATAGTAACCCACTACTCCTTCAACTGCTGAAGGCCTACCACGTTTATTAAAAAAAGAGCTAAATCCACTGCCTATTTCATTCCCTTCAGTCCTTCTACTTTTTTTTGCCTTCTCCGGTCCCAGGTCTTGACAGTGTGAAGCTCATTCAAAGCTCTGCTGGCTGTACCATTTCTTAAATCTTGCAGTACAACCTCTGTACACACTGACCTATGCTGACAGCATTTCCTACACTGCTGCTAGGAAGAAACTTCCAGGGTCTTGTAAAATGGCAGCAACCCCTTTCCAAGTTAGGGCTGGTGTATAGTGTGCAGGGGATCTTGCAGATGGTTCTCATATGTCTCCTGGACTCGCCCTTTGAAGTGGTAGAGCTTAGGATGTTCTCGAAGGAAACTCAGCTTGCTGGGTGGAGATGCACAAGTTGGGGGACGTGTGTAATGCCTAGAACATTGTGGATTTCAAGGCTATTATTCCAGCTGGGACCTACTCAGAATGAGAGGCTCACAGGCCTCAATACGCATGTGTTCCTGCTCATCCGTATCTACCCCATCATCCTCATCCAATGAGGATTATGCCTCCTCCATTTAGTAGCTGATAGATATACACCCCTCAGCTGCACAACGTTGCATCTTACCAGTGGATTGCGAATATCCTTGACACTGTCTGATTCAGGGACTGCCACCTCATCATGAACAAGTTGACGGTCTGCAGTATTGTTGTCCTTGTTACATAGAATGATTTGGAGTTGGGGACTAAGTGTGGTGTGTCAAAATTTGCAGATGACACTAAGGTGAGTGGTAGAGCAAAGTGTGCAGAAGACACTGAAAGTCTGCAGAGGGATATAGATAGTCTAAGTGAGTGGGCAAAGATTTGGCAGATGGAGTACAATGTCGTTAAGTGTGAGGTCATCCATTTTGGTAGGAATAACAGCAAAATGGACTATGTTTTAAATGGTAAAAAATTGCAGCATGCTGCTGTGCGGAGGGACTTGGGTGTCCTGGTGCTGAAGGTGGGGTTGCAGGTGCAGCAGGTGATTAAAAAGGCAAATGGAATTTTGTCTGCCATTGATCGAGGGATGGAGTTTAAAAACAGGGAGGCTATGCTGCAGCTGTATAAGGTCCTGGTGAGGCCACAGCTGGAGTACTGTGTGCAGTTTTGGTCTCCTTACTTGAGAAGAGATATACTAGCACTGGAGGGGGTGCAGAGGAGATTCACTCGGTTGATTCCGGAGTTGAGAGGGTTGGATTACGAGGAGGCACTGAGTAGACTGGGCTTATACTCATTGGAATTCAGAAGAATGAGGGGAGATCTTATAGAAACATATAAGATTATGAAGGGAATAGATAAAGTGGAGGCAGGGAGGTTGTTTCTGCAAGCAGGTGAAACTAGGACTAGAGGGCATCGCCTCAAAATAAAGGGAAGCAGGTGTAGGACTGAGGTCAGGAGGAACTTCTTCACCCAAAGGGCTGTGAATCTGTGGAATTCCCTGCCCAGTGAAGTGGTTGAAGCTACCTCACTGAAGGTTTTTAAGGCAAGACTAGATAAATGTTTGACCAGTAAAGGAATTAAGGGTTATAGTGAATGGGTGGGTAAGTGGAGCTGAGTCTCAAAGATCAGCCATGATCTTATTAAAAGGCGGGGCAGGCTCGAGGGGCCAGATGGCCTACTCCTGCTCCTAGTTCTTATGTTCTTATGTACAGCCGTGGCAAGTACTGTATTCCCTCCTTGGCTTGGGATCACAGGTTCTAGACCAGACCAGGTGTCAGTGATCATGTTTTCAGTGGAGAACCCAGGGCGCATCACTATTGTCATGCTCATGTCTTGAATGTAGGAATAGTGAGAACTTCATGGGAACCAAATTTGCCTTTCTGTTGTCCGAGGTGAACTGAACATTGATGGGATGGGAACCTTTATTGGTTGATGAATGTTGCAGGCCATTCCCAGGGAACTCTAAACACGTAAGCGTTGACAGGTGACTGCCTTGCAGAAACTACATGTCCCCATTCAGGACCTGGAGAAAGCCACTGCCATGGAGTTGATGCCCAATCCACGGGATTGCGTGTCATTCTGAGAGAAAGCGCACAAATGTGAGGTGTTGCATTTTAGTAAGGCAAACCAGGGCAGGACTTGCACAGTTGTTGGTAGGGCCCTGGGAATGTTGCAGAACAAAAAGACTTTGGGGTGCGGATGCATAGGTCCTTGAAAGTGGAGTCACAGGTAGACAGGGTGGTGAAGAAGCCATTTGGTACACTTGGCTTCATTGGTCAATCCATTGAGTATGGGATTTGGGAGGTGCGGGTGTACAGGACATTGGTTAGGCCAATTTTGGAATACTGCCTTCAGTTCTGGTGTCCTTGCTATAGCAAAGGTGTTTTTACACTTGAAAGGGTGCATAAAAGATTTACAAGGATGTTGCCAGGGTTGGAGGGTTTGAGCTATAGGGAGAGGCTGAATAGGCTGGGGCTATTTTCCCTGGAGTGTTGGAAACTGAGGGGTGACCTTGTAAAATCATGAGATGCATAGATAGGTGAATAGCCAAGGTCGATTTCATAGGATACGGGAGTCCAAAACTAGAGGCTGTGGGTTTAAGGGGAGAGGGGAAAAATATAAAAGGGATCTGAGAGGCAACTTTTTCATGCAGAGGATGGTGCTAAAGTGGAACAAGCTCCCAGAGTAGGTGATGGAGTCTGGTACAATTACAACATTTAAAAGGCATTTGGATGGGTATATGAATAGGAAGGGTTTAGAGGGATAGGGGCCAAATGCTGGCCAATGGGACTAGATCAGTTCAGAATATCTGGTCAGCATGGTTTGTTTCCTTTGTGTATAACTTCATGACTATTAGTCAGTGACTGCCTCTCCATGCTGCTGATGCCTGTCTATCAACCTGCTGGTCATTAATGTGCAAATGGAGCGTTCTATATTGCACCACTGCTCAACGTTAGAATCTGGAATAAAGGATGCAATAACAGGATGCTTGGTAAATAACAGGCAGGTTGAGCAGTGTCAAAATGGGATCATGACAGGAAATCCATGTTTGTTAAATATATTGGCGGTTTTGAGGATGTAACCAGCAGAACAGATAAAGGGAAACTAGTAGGTGTGGTTACTTAGACTTTCAGAAGGCTTTTCATAAAGGTCACACACAAAAGAGGTGGTAACCATCTGGTTCACTAATGCATCTTTTTCGGGAAGGAAACTACTATCCTTATCTGGTCTGGCCTACATGTGACACCAGATCCACAGCAATGTGGTTGACTCTTTTAAAGAAAAAACCCTCAGGGCAATTAGGGACGGGCAATAGATGCTACCTTAGCCAGCGTTGCCCTCATCCCGTGAATGAATAAAAACATGATAATAAGAATGGCACAACATGGTAGTGACAGTGCCTTGAATTAAGGAGTAGGGAGAAAAGTTCAGTCTGGATTTCCACCTTAATCTTTATTCAATGACCGCTGCTCCAAATGTGCGTGCATAGGAACATAAGATCAGTGGAGGATTGACCTTGACTGTGATGTTAAAATAACTTGACAAAGTCCATCTCACACAGGAAGAATGGAAACGTGGGTGGTACATGTAAACTGTAAATAATAACAAGGGAAAAGGGGGTGGGAATCTGCTGGACTGGATTGGAGAAGATGCTTTGATTTTTCTCTCAAACACCTCCCTGAGAAGCAGTTGGAGCACCGCATAGGCTTAAGTTGTGGAGTGGGTTACATCCTTCTGGATAATCATGCTGCAAGTTGAGGGGATCTAGAGTTTTATTACTGATTGCAGAAATATGTAAATTCAACAAGTTGCATGCCCACTGCGCTCAATAACTGAACAATGCCTTCCTCTTTCTCTCGTGGCAATGCAACTTTAGGCAGCTTTCACTTGTCATTTTCTGCAGACAGAACTCTCACATTTGTACACACCCACATTCACTTTGGTACTCATTGTTACTGTAAAAACAAGGTCTAACGTTGTGAAAGTGGTTATCTCAGGCTCATCTGTATTTGAGACCCAACACATAAAGAAGTACTTTCCACTTACTTGACCATCTAAACAGATTAGAAATAATAGCACTGTTCCACAGAAAGATGGGCTAGCCTCACTTCAAATGAACTGCAATCTGGCCGTCTCTTGGCACTGTATGTTGAACGATAGAAATAGGCCAGTTCATCGGTCTCCACCTGGCCAGATCCTACACTTGGAAATGTTCCCATCACAATTGGCTGAAACTATGCCAACATCATACGCAAAATGCTGGCAGTCAGCTCAGGGGGTAGATGGCAATGATTCAATAGCAGGAAGTTCATTCTGGGGGAAACAAGGAAGGCAGAATACAATGTGTGCTCTAATGTGAAGCTATGTGAACAGATTATTATCTGAATAGAAAGGATTCAGAAATAATCCACTTCTAGCAAGTCCTAGAATGACACACAATTTCTCAAACGTTGATAGTCCAAATCCCTGCTATTACCTGAGCAGAACTCTTAACTGGGTCCTTATTCTGATTTTTATCTGTTTTAGCACTCAAAACAAGTGGCTAATATAGATTAAATTCAAAAATTTAACTTTTAGGACATAGTTAATGTTACTGTTGATAAAGAGAAAAGGATAAAGACAAATGACTGAATCTATGTTGTCCCATGGTCAGTTTAATTTTGCAAGGAATTTCAGGATTTACTTCCCAAACACTGAAAAATGTATTGGGGTACATGATATATTCTAGTACAAAAACACACCATTAAGGGTGTGTAATAGCTTGAGTCGAAAAGTATGCTTACTTTCTTTAATGAGGAACTGAGAGGCACAAGACTCGGTTTTCTTCTGTGGTTTAGAGCCAAATGGGTGGTGGTGGACTTAAAAACTGTACCAACACAAGTTTACACACAATTTTCTGAGGTCAGTACATTTGACTAACTTTAGAGGCAGATTGGAATGAGTGCATGCATTGTTCCAATGGCAGGAATGTAAAATTATACACAGGCAAAATTTAATGGGAAGGCAACAATTAAGTGAGAGTATTCAAATACCGGGGAGGTTGATGGGTGCAAAAAAACAGCTTGCAATCATGCTTAGCAGATATTTCAATCCAATGGTCAAAGTTCAATATGAATATTCTATGTGTTAATGTTTCTCTGTGACCTCTATTTAAAGGCAGCTGAATGAGGTCAGTGCTGGATGAGGTCCTGTCCTGTTCCATCGCTGCAAATTCTTAGTCTAGAATGGCTCCGATAGCTCTCCATAATTGGCTCTAGGTGAAGATGCATGGTTGCTGAAGCAGATGGCATAGCACATTGAGAAGCCAGTTTCTACAGTCTGTGCTATACCTCTTGAAAGCATTGATCAGAACAAAGCAGAGGAACATTCCAGTTAATTAGCCAATTCACATCTGTGCAACACCATCAGGGAAGAGATGTCACCCCAGGGACTGGGCTGAACCACATTTCCCCACTACCCTTGCAGAAATGATGTCATGGTACACAGCATACAGATTTTCTGCTCACACTGCCTGAGTATTTGTGTGCGTAATTCGGAGTAAGGCCAGTCAGCAGGAACTGCAGATGCTGGAAATCTGAAACAAAAACAGAAACTGCTGCTGGAGAAACTCAGCAGGTCTGGCATCATCTGTGGAGAGAAGCAGATGTTAATGCTGCTTCTGTCTTCACAGATGCTGTGAGACCAGCTGGCTTTCTCCAGATATTTCTGCTTTTTTTTAAGGCAATTCTGAGTTGATGCCAGGAGGTAATTCTTCACGCAAAGGACAGTGATAAATCTGAAACATTCTCCTCATAACCTTTTGAGGTTGAGTCAGTCGAAAATTTCAACATTGTGAATGCTGGATTGTTCTTAGGTAATGGTTATTAAGTGAATATGAAACCAGGGTAGGGTGAATGGAGATGAAATGCAGACTAGACATGATTGAGTGAATGTAGGAAAAGGTTTGAAGAGACAAATTTCCTACTGTTGTTTCCATAAATGTTGGCTCCGAGAAGACAGTTGGTTGGGAGCCAACAATGTTTAAGTTCCTCAGAACCACTGAGGTCCAATTATATAAAAGTGGGAAAGATTTTATGACTGCATTGCACTGACTTAGCCCCGAGATTCAGTTTGGGTCAAGACACTTTAGCTTCAAACTGTGCCTGTGAATTATCATGTCTCTGGATGATAGGTATCTTAGGTATTGCGGAAAAGAGATGGACAGACTGTAAGGAAGATACTGGACAGAGGAAGTAATCCCAGAACAAAACTTTTCAGGTTGGCAAAGGTCAAGGGATAAAAAATTTCAGTTTCAGGGTTGTGAAAGGCAACTTTGGAACAGGTATCAGGAAACACTTCATAATGCAGAGTAGTCAGCTGCTGGAATGAGCTGTCAGGTAAAATAATTGAGACCAGGAGACTACAGTTATTTAAGAAGCAGCTGGAGTCTATAATGGGAAGGCAGCAGAGTCGGCATTGTGGAAGACTGCGATCAAACAAACTGGAGGCTCAATGTGAATTTACCTTCTAATAGCCAACAGGAATTGAACATGAGGGAATGTGGCACTGAACACAGTTATTTTAAAATTATTCCAGGGTGGAAAGGGTAACTACAGGAGGGCACAAGTTCAAGGTGAGAAGGGGAAAGATTAGGGGAGAAGTGCAGGGAAAATTTTTCACACACAGAGTGGCGGGTGCCTGGAATGCACTACCAGAGGAGGTGGTGGAAGCAGGCATGTTAGCAACATTTAAGGTGTATCTCGATAGGCAGGTGAACAGGAGACGAACGGAGGGATAGAAACCGTGCATGGGCAATAAGTAGAGGGTCTAAATAAGTGTTAGGAATCGGCGCAGGCCTGATCCTGTGCTGTATTGAATTGTATTGTTATCCTTCAGTGTATACACTGCTTTATTTTTTTCCAGAAATCCCCATTGTTGTGGATAATGATCGATTTATAATGGAAAATAAGTAAATGCTTAACTTCTGTACTGCATAATTTACTTTTGTTCCCTGTGATATGCAGCACTTATAAGATAATACTGCAATTATTCCCTTGAAAAATCGGAAGTCCAGTGACCATTTAAGTATTGAACCCAAGCTCCTCTTCTGAAGTAGCCAGGGACATGTTGCCAGTGGTTTTCGAAGCCTTGCTCAACTTAGGGGAATATGCATCCTTCATGTGGGACCAGACAGAAGCCATGGCATTCCCGCCTTTCATAAAGGACTTGCATCCTTATGGCACTTTTTTCATAACCACTGGACATTTCAAAGCATTTCACAGCTAATGAAGTACTTCTGAAGTTAGAAAACCAGCCATCAATTTACGCAAAACAAATAGCAATGTGATAGTGAGACAACAACCCATTTCTGTGACGTTGATTAAAGGATAAATATTGCCGGAAACACAAGGGGTAATCCCTTAGCTCTTCTGCAACGTAATGTCACAGTATTTTTTCCATCCACCTGAACTGATGGATGGAACATCAGCTTCTTATCCAAAACACAGCACTCCCAACAGTGCAGCACTCCCTCAGTCATAATATTTCTGCGCAAGACTTTCAATTGGAATTAAACCCTACAGCCATGAGAGCAGAAGAAGGGAGCTACTGACCGAGCCCCGGCTGACACACCAGGCAGTTGTGAGTTTGAATCTTACTGTTTGCCTCAAATCTAGCAATGAAATATTGTGGAAGTGCTGCTGTGTTGGAGGTGGAGTCTTTTAAATGGGATGTCAAGCTATGTCCACATGTGTCCTCTCAAGGAAAGGTAAAGGATGGCACAGATTATTTTGAAAAGGAGGAGAGCTCTCTCTACTGTCCTGGTCAATATTTATTCCTCAACCAATGTTACTAGGAAACAGCTTAACTGGTTATGATCATATTACTTTTTCTGAAAATTCGCTGTATGCACCTTGGCAACCTCTTTACACCGACGACGACACTTCTAATGTGTTTCATTATCTATAAAGCCGTTTGTGAGATTATGAGAAGCATTCATCTGGAGAATTGAGAGGAAGTGACTGTTCATTCTCTGACTCACTTCTCCAGGTATGGAAATCGAAGACATGGCCCAACATTCACAGGCTGGACAGTAATCACTCAGCAGATTACTGCTGATGGAGAAGGGTAGGCCAGAAAAGATGTGAAACACCTTCTTAAACTTTTAAGAAAGAGAGTAATTAACTTTCAAACAGTGTGATGAAAGAACCAAAAATGAATCGGAATAACTTCAAGAATCAGAAAAGGATAAATTTAATTGATAATCTTGTCAGTCTATCTTATGTACGTTTGCCATGTCAAGTCTTTTAAATAGCCGATGAGAATAATACCAAAGAATTTTATATAAAATAAGCATTATAAATTTGTCTGGTCGTTATAGACGAATAGTCTTTCCTCAGCAATATTTAGCTTCCTGCAGCATGCAAGTTCTGCCAACTTCACATAGTAGTCTTTGTCCCACTATGTCACACTGTAACTCTCCTCCATGTAATGTTCTTCATCCGCCTCTCATTTCTACAAGCACGGCTATCTTACCACAGTATCCTTTCGTATTCTGTTTCCTCCCTATCACTGTTTGTATGTGGACCGTTTTGCAATAATGATCCAGACAATAAAAGTCAAATTTCTCCTCAGCAGGTTGAGGATTTGAATTCAGTTTAAAATATAATCTGAAATTATGATGGAACTGCCAGGTTGTCATAAAAACTCAAATGATTCCTTAAGGTCCTTTAGAGAAGGAAAGCTACCCAGAATGTCTAAGTGAGACTTCAGTCCACCCCAACTTGGTTGGTTTCCTTCAGAGGACAGTTACAAGCAATTCAGTTGCATCAAATATTGAACATGGTTGTGTATAGGTTGGGCTCCTTAAGCCAAACTGTCCATCAAAACATATGGAATCAATTCATACACATGCAATATTTCCAAGGTGTTAGAATTTCTTCATTTAGTTTAAGATAACTGCAGAACCACCCTCTCCCATCATCTTGCCAGGCAATGGCCACTGGATGGTCAGAGAGCTGCTGGGCACTGCCCTCAAAACTGGGCAGTAAGTTACTAATCTCCAGTGTTCTTCCCTGAAACTTGCCAGCTCACAAGACCACAGCTCATAATGAAGGTGGCTGCTACCACCCACTTCAAGTGTAGGTATGTAAACGGCCTGATTGGTCTAGTGCAGTGGAGGAAAACGGTTAGCTCAGCTGGCTTATGATGCAGAGTGATGCCATCAGCATGGGTTCAATTCCCACACTGGCTGAGGTTACCATGAAGAACTCTCCATCTCAACCAGTCCCATTGCCTGAGGTTTGGTAACCTTCAGGTTGAACTTCACTGATGAGAGAGCCCTGTGGTCCTTTATAAGGAGAGTGACTTGACTTAACAACATACATAATCCAAAAGAATTGTTGGATAATATCAGGAAATTGAAATTAGCAGCAATACCAGGATGTTTATCACCGCATTAGCTGGTTCAGAATGGAGGATTGGAATGGATAACACTGTTGGTAACATCTGCTGTTGTTTCGCTGGTATCCTGCTTGAATCGATTCACAACTGATGGTATTTCTCATCTCAAATAGCTTTATAAGGAACAATATGGAATACCAGAGGATAAGTAACACGTGTAGGTGATCTAATAGAACTGATAACATAATTATGACATCAGGAAATTTTAATTAATGATTGTAACCCATTTTTACATTATTTTGTACACCAAAACCATGAGAAAACACTTTGTTCTACCATCTTGCAGAATATTGGGTCGTCATGTACAAAACATTTTCAAAAATTGAGGATTCTTTTGTCCAATTATCAGAGATGACTTCTACATGAGATTAACTATTAGTCAAGGATACATGGTATCCACATAAGTATGAAGTGTATCAAAAGATTAAGAGCTTATTTTGATAGGAGACCGGTAGATTTCTGTAGCACTCTGCACAGTTGTGTGGCTAGCAACTTAAGGATTTACGCTTTTTAAGGGTTGATGCCGTTTGGCAGTTAGAAGTCATGTGTGGCTAGAAAATTATTTGTTTGGCATTATGATGTATCTAACCCATAAAAAACAACGTGCTAGCTTTACCAAAATCTCTTTTCCTAGGTAAGTATTAGTAACACAGTACAGAATTTGCTTTTGCAGGTCCTTTTCTTTTGATATTGGCCACTCCAACTTTCAGTATTACATGGAGCTATTGAGATGATGAGCAGAGATGCATTTAAGGGGAAGCTAGATAAGTACAGGTGGGAAAAATGTTATGCTCATATGGTGAAATGGGATAGGGTGAAGGAGCAGGCTGGAATATAAAGGCCAGCACAGACTCAATGGTCCAGAAGTCATCTTTCTGCCCTGTAATTTCTAAGGCTCATCGCCATTTTAGGATGATTAGGAACAGCATTACTCGTAACGACCAACCCTTCTGAAATTCTGTTTATCTTCCAATTTCCATTTTCAGTCCAGCTCCAAGGGCTTCACTATTGAACATTGTCTGTCCTGACAACCATCAAAGCTGCTCTGTGACAGTTTGTGAGTAGGTCCTCCTGTTGGACATGCTTACCCCTTCCAATTAGGAGCTGCTTTCTGCAATTTCACTGATGCAATTTCAGAAGCATTAGCTCTCATTTCATAATGCTACTGCAATAGATATGCATCAGAGTTGGTTCATGCTAACGAAAATAAACCCCTTTGAAATGTTAAATAATTAGCTGAGATTGAAATTTGTGAGAATAAACTTAAGCAAAAGTGACTGAATAGTTTATGGAGCAGTGGAGATGCATTATCCAGTTTACAGCAAGAATATTAGGAATGTGATTGGTTTTTATCTTTGAATCTATCTAGTTTAACTTACCTCATCAGAAATTTTTGGACTGGATGAAATGAAAGCATTGATAGTGCATTTGATGGGAATGGTGTAACAAGATTTCTCCCATTCGAGGACTGTTAATAACTATTGTTAATTATTCACACGGCATAACCCCAATGTCTCAGACATTCTAACAACCAGAGAGTTACTGGGACAGAAAATTTTAAATTAATTAATCCAATTCAATCATATGCAGGACAAACAGAAAGAGAAGAGAAAGAGTTAGGAGTAGTGATTACACAAATTAGACCTCCTTACTCTAGAAGTTAGAAGGTTGATATGATCGAAGTCTTCAAGATATTAACAGGAAAAGGCAGGGCAGAGAAAGATGAACTATTTCCACTAGTTGGGGATTCTAGAACTAGAGAGCATAGTGTGAGAATTAGGTCCAGACCATTCAGGAGAGATATTAGGAGGCCTTCTACACACAAAGGGCGGTAGAGGTTTGGAAATCTCTTCTGCAAATGCAGTGGATGCTGGATCAGTTGTTAGTTTTAAATCTGAGGTAGATAAATTTTTGTTAAACAAAGATATTAAGGCATAGGGGCCATAGGCAGGGATATGGAGTCAGGCCACAGATCTGCCATGATGTGACTGAACAGTGAAATTGGCTTGAGGGGTTGAATGGCCTACTCCTGTTCCTATATTTCCATGTACCACCATTTCTGGATTTGGAATCCTTAATTGGAACTTTCCAATGGGTTGGTAATCTTAAGTTGAAGTAACTAGCAGCGCTTCAGTCATTACAACGTCCTTTCAATTCTGTGCCTCATGGCAAGCTCTGCCACACTTTAAGAGTCATTCTCATGTTTGCATTTAAGGTCCTCCAAACCCTTGGTTACCCTCGTGGAATTCTTCCAACTCCTCAACTTCATTTTCCCCGCCAGTGGTGACTATACCTTCAGCCAATTACTCCCCCACCCAGGGAGCCCACAAACAACCCTGATAAGTGTTTTTGTTTTTCAGGATTCCTGCCTGATTGGTTGGGGCATCAATTGCTGGTGGGGTCCTAAGTGAGCAGTACTTGGGACTCATTTGGCTGCCGGGTGGAAAGGCCATCCAGCAACATTTTTGCCCTGGACTTAATCAGTGCAGAGGAGACCAGGCAGCGGGCTTCTTACTTTGTGCCCAATTAGCTGCTCCACTTTCCTATAACCAAACTCACCTTAGGTGTGTGAAAGGACATCAAATTAGCATGCTGTGCTAGTGGAGTATGCTATTGTAAAAATGCATAGTCTTACATTAAAATCTGTAAAGGGAAGCTGGTAGGGTTGGTAACCTATTAATTAGGGTGAGATCCTCTGTACCCGCATTATGAAATTTTACATTGCTGTTTTGTGTTGGAACAGCTCACATTTATGCAGTCCTGTTCACACAGCAGTGTTTCCACAGGGATGAGGCAGGGGTACCCTGTCATTCCCAAAGCAAAATGGAAACACATTTGGCAAACATTACTTCCCCCTTCAAAACAGTGACACTTGTATAGGCAGAATAGACAGTATTGAAATCCACAAATGATGTTGAATGCAATTATGTGTGTGACAGAGAGAGTGTGTGTACATTTGTGAGATTGCGTCTGTGCATGAGATTGTGTGTGTGTGTGGGTGTGTCTGATTGTGTGTGTGTGTGTGTGTGTGTGTGTGTGAGTGATCGTGTGTGTGAGATTGTGTGCGTGTGTGCTTGCGTGTATGTGTGATTCTGTGTGTGTGATTGTGTGTGTGAGATTGTGTGTGTGTGATTGTGTGTATGTGTGATTCTGCGTGTGTGATTGTGTGTGTGAGATTGTGTGTGTGTGATTGTGTGTGTGTGTGATTTTGTGTGTGTGTGTGTGTGAGTGTGTGTGTGTGAGTGTGTGTGTGAGTGTGTGTGTGTGATTGTGTGTGTGTGAGAGAGAGATTGTGTGTGTGTGTGTGATTCTGTGTGTGTGTGTGATTATGTGTGAGAGATTGTGTGTGTGTGTGAGACTGTGCATGTTGTGATCACGTGTGTGCAGGTGCATGTGTTTGAGATTGTGTGGGAGAGTGGGTAGGTGGGTGTGCGTGTGTGAGAGTGTGTCAGAGTGTGAGAATAAGATTCCGAGAGATCGGTGAGTGAGTGTGAGCTGGTGTACTGTGTGCAACAGATTCTGTGTGTGTGAGATTCTGTGTGCGAGAGAAAGGCGAGGGACTACGAGAGTGTGTGTGCGTGAATGACTGTGGGTACATGAGTGTGTGTTAGCAAGTGCGTGAGATTGTGTGTGTGTTAAAGAGAGATCATATATGTGTGAGAGATTGCGTGTGAGAGAGAGAGAGATTGTGTGTGCATGATTGTGTGAGAGTGAGACTGTGAGAGATTGTGTGTGAGAGAGAGTGTGTGAGAGAGAGTGTGTGAGAGACACTGCGTGAGACACTGCGTGCATGATTGTGTGAGACTGAGAGATTGTGTGAGTGAGAGAGAGATTGTGTGTGTGCATGATTGCGTGTGTGAGAGAGAGAGATTGTGTGTGTGTGTGAGAGAGAGAGAGAGATTGTGTGTGAGATTGTGAGTGTACATATTGTCAATTCCAATAATTCTGAGACTAAAGGCTTCTTTTTGCTCTTTGCCGCTCAATTGAAAACGCCCCACCTGAATTTGATTCTCTTCAGTTCGCTCGCTCGTGCTGTAAACCATGTAAACACAGGACGCAGACGAGAGATGCCGTAGAGATGGAACATTATGTACTCTGTGCAGCCCTGACAGTAACGGCACACAGACCTTTTCAGAGCTTCTGCACTGTCAGTCAGCCAGCAAGCAAACCATCTACTGCAAACAATACAAACCATTGCGTCCAACTCACTACCAGGCAAATCTGAAAGACCAGAATAGTTTGAATGTAAACAGTAATCTGCTGTCTATATATTCGTGAGGCTTTTACTAGTTTAATTACATGCCAGGAAAACATGTTTCCAAAATGCCCAGTTCAGCTTGCCTGAGCTTTTACATACAGCTGGAATTATTATTGACATTGTAGTACAAAAACAGCAGCAAATCCTTGCTTTTCCCCACACCCAGCGGCCAAGGCATTCACACCACAGTTTGCTTGTTCAGGTGAAGCTGGTTCCCCGCTCTCTGGTGGGGGCACTGGAGAAGTCTTTAAAGGGCCATTGTCTTCATGGGAAAGGGCTTAGCAAACTTCTTTCTATGTTTGCAAACAAAACCATCTAATGAATTAATTTGCATAATTACAGTGTCATTATGGCATCATGTTACACCCTACGCTCTCATGCATTGACATTATGCAAATTACACCAGATTGTTTGCAAATTCAGAAAAAAAGAGACCCGCTAAAGCTTTTCTACAATGAACCATGTCCCTTTAATTAAAGATACAAGTTGATTAAAAGCACACAGTTTTGTTTTAGCACGTCAATGGCACATTTTGAAACATTTTTCTATGCACAAAGATCTACATAAATGTAAGATTTTACTGATTATTATGCCTCTCCTTAATTACCACTGAACAAAAGCAGGCTAACCAAGACTTTTCAAATAAAAGAGGGTACATTGCACAAGTTCAGAATAGTTATCTGTTATACTTGTATAAAAGTTGATATTTTTCAGCTCAAATCTTTAAGAAAATAGAAGGGGGTTGATTTATAAATGAGTGTGCAGTAAGTAATAAAGTAATACACAGCAATTTGGTGACTCTTAACTGCCCTCTGGGCAATTAGGAATGGACAATAAATGCTGCCTGGCCAGCGATGCCCTCATCCCGAGAATGAATAAAGGAAAAAAAGCTAGATATCCTTATACGAGCAGAGTGTGAAGTAGGGGGTTGAGGGAAAGTCATTATCACTTAACACAAGAAGGGGTGAACAATTTTTACCACTTTAACCCTGCCCAATTCCACAATAAAAAAGTTCTCTTTGATTCCCTATAAAGTGCACCTAATGTAATGGAACGCTAAGCTGGCTGGTTATGGATTTGCTGTGAATAGTGTCTCCTGTTTTTAGTTTGTAGACTTGGGAGGTGGGATACAGTGGTATTGAAGGAATGAGAGGTAGAAAGACAGCCCCACAACTAATATTTTGGAGGGCGTTGAAATCCAACCATATTCACGGGTACGATGATGCACTGCAGGACTCCCACAACTGCATTGCGTCAGAGTCAACAGAGCATGCGTGACCCGATTGGCACTCCTTTGGAGCGGGCTGCTCCACAAGTTGGAGTCTTGCTCCCGTCCGCTGCTTCCCCTTCCCGCTTCTCCCACTGTCAGCTCCTTGTGCTTGCTTCCCCCTTTCTTGCCAGCCCGGCCCTGGGCCCTCGCAAAGGTTTTGCGGGAGAAATCGGCGAGTTGGGTGAGTAGCAAGCAGGTGAATCGGGACAGGGAGAAGGTCAGCCTGAGTTTGGGAGATGCGGGCGACCAGGAGAGTCGGTAAGAAGGGAAAGGGTTGGCTGGCTTAGCTGGCAGGAAAGTGGTGGCAACCAGGTGCTAAAGAGAAAGATCGAGCATTTGTTTTGCCCAAAGTGAGGAGTCGATTTATCAATGAGATCGGCAAATATATATGTGATGTGGAGAAAACTCACTAAAAGAAAGCTTTAACATCCCTATGAACAGCGCTATTTATGCAGTACACCACTTTGTACTTAATTCATGTAGAAGACTGGTGGATGTTCGCTCTGGCTGGGGGTAGTGCATTTTGGGGGCTTTACTACTATCTCTCACTCTCTCTCTCTCTCTCTATCTGGCATCTCAGAGAGTAATGAGACCCCTGTACGAACAAACCTTTCTTTTATCTCTTACAAATACTCTATTACGTGATCTAAAGCGACGGGAGCTTTTTTTTTCTTGCAGTCACAACGAAAGAACATTGTGGAGCTTCCTGTTTGAAGAGGAGGACTGCGTGTTCTTGATCTGCGAAAACCACATCCTACTTTGCACATGTCCTGCGCATGCCAATACCATCACGGCAGCTGCTCACTGAATTCTGGCAAGATGTTTGCATAGAAAATAAAATAAACTCGGCCAGGCATCCTTATGTGAGTGGAGTGTGAAGTAGGGGTTAAGGAAAGGTCGTGGTCACATAACACAAGAAAGAAGGGGTTAACATGTTTTACCCCTTCAACCTTCTCCAATCCCACCTTAAACAGAGTGCTATTTAACCCCAAGAAGTAATATGAACTGGGCAGGTGATTATGAGGCACTAATCTGGCTGGTTGTACATTTGCTGTGACTGGTCTCTCCTGTTTTCGGTTTGTAGAGTTGGGAGGTGGAATATGGTGGTTGAGGAGGGGGTGAGAGGTGGAAGGATAGCCCTGTAACTACAGCAAGGACAGATGGGACGAGGAGACATCAAAATCAATGCCGGTAAAAGTTCAGGCCAATAAAATAACTGGGGAAGCATTACACCGGCCTCTTTCTTCTAACTCTCTCACTACTGGAGTTGCGCCTTCAGCCGTCTGAGCTAATGATGTTTCTCCCTTCTTCTCTCTATCCATCCTTGGCTCAATGTCAAATTATTTCATAAAGCTCTTGGTAAAGTCCTTGAGACATTTCGCTGCATCAAAAGGTGCTAAATAAAGTTTTTGCTGTAGTGTTGGTTTTCCTTCTATAGCATATGTCTACCTGTGTGCACAAAAAGGTTTCACCATAAAGAGGAAAAGAATGGCAAGTCAATCTGGATTCCTCTTACCTAACAGTTCGGGCTCTAGTGGATAACTGAATTCCTCCCAATGGATTTACGAAGAGTGCAGGTGGGTGTGCCAGGAGCAGCACAAAGTAGGCCTAAAAATGAGGTGTCAACCTGGTGAAGCTACAACACAGGACTACTTGCATGCTAAAGTAGCTGAAGGAGCAAGTGATAGACAGAACTAAGAAATCCCTTTATCAATGGATCATATCTAAGCTCTGCAGTCCTGACACATCCAGCCATGAATGGTGGGCAATTAAACAACCCACAAATATCTACATCCCCAAGCATTTGCAATCATCTTCAGCCAGAAGTGCGAAGTGGATATTCTATTTTAGCCTCCTTCAGTGGTCCCCAGCATGACAGATGCCAGTCTTCAGCCAATTCGATTCGCTCCATCTGAGATGAAGACCTGGCTGAAGGCACTGGATATTGCAAAGAGTTTGGGCCCTTACAATATGTCGCGAGTAATACTGAAGACAAGGGGTGTGTTCCAGAACTTGCCAAGCTGTTCCAGTACAGCTACAACACTGGCATCTCTCCAACAACATGGAAAAGTACCCAAATACTCCCCATACACAAAAATCTGGACAAATCCAACCCAGCCAATTACCGTCCCACCAGTCTAATCCAACCAGTGAAGTGATGCACAGTGTTGTTGACACTGCTATCCAGTTGCTCAAACTTAACAATAACTTGCTCACTGGTGCTCGGAGATAGCAGGAACTGCAGATGCTGGAGAGTCTGAGATAACAAGGTATAGAGCTGGATGAACACAGCAGGCCAAGCAGCATCAGAGGAGCAGGAAGGCTGACGTTTCGGGCCTAGATACTTCTTCAGAAATGCCTGCTGTGTTCATTGATGGTAGTGTGCTTTGGAATGTCCAGAGGCTGCAGAAGGTGCTATTTGACTGTTAGTCTTTATTTTTCCCCTTGTCTGTAGATGAACAAAGAAACATTCAAATTCTTAACTTAGAGATGCAGCCGGTATAAGTGAAAGTATGAAGAGAAACTGTCCCATGTGTTGTTGTGCTATTTGAGTACCATTTCTCCAGTGTATTCACTTAATAAGGTGCCACACAAAATGTTAATACACAAGATAAGCTCACATGAGGTTAAGGGTAATTAACTTGGATAGAGGGTTGGCTATCCAACAGAAAGCAGAGAGTCAGGACAAATGGGTCTTTTTCTGGTTGCTAAAATGTAACTAGTGGGGTGCCACAGGGTTCAATCCTTGGATCCCAATTACTTACAATCTATGACTTCTACACAGAGATAAGAAATTTACAAATGCATATGAATAGGTTCGGTGAATGGGCCAAAATTTTGTGGATGAGATTTAACGTGGATAAGTGTAAGGTCAGAGGAATCAAAAGGCAACTTAATATCTAAACGAAGAGAAACTTCAGAGTGTTTCAGTGCAAAGCAATCTGGGTCTCCTTGTGTATGAATCACAGAAAACTAGCATACAGGTACAGCAGGTAACAAGGAAGGCAAATGAAATTTTGGCATTTATTGCTAGAAGAATAGAATATAAAAATAGGGAAGTGTTGCTGCAACTGAACAGGCATTAGTATGATTGCATCTGGAGTTTTGTGTACACCTTTGGTTCCTTTACTTGAGGAGAGATGCAATTGGATTGAAGACAATTCAGAGGACATTCACTAGATTGCTTCCATAGGTGAGGGGTTTGTGTTTTGAGCAGTTTAGGCCTATACTGTCTGGAGTTTAGAAGAAGGAGAGAAGATCTAATTGAGGTATACAAGATGCTAAAGGGGATTGACAAAGTAGACGTGAAAAGGGTGTTTCCTCATGTGGAGCAAGCTAGAATGAGAAGTCATTCTTTTAGGATGAGAGTAGCAGATTTAAAACAAGTGAAGAAAAATTATTCTCTCAAAGGGTCATGAATCTGTGGAATTCACTGCCCCAGAGTAAGGTGGATACTGGGATATTGAGGACATTTAAGGGGAAGATAGAATTTTAATTACTGATGGATTGAACAGTTATGGAGAATGCACAAGAAAGTGGAGTTGAGGCTGAGATGATATCAGCCATGATCATATTAAATTGAGGAGCAGGCTTGAGAGGTTGAATTGCCAACTCCTGCTCCTAATTCTTGTGTTGTTATGTGTAAAAGTTCTATCTTTCATATTTGCTATGGACGAACGAGTCATCTCTCTTTAACTCCCTTTGAAGAATGACCTTAGCATTTTGAAATAATTTTGCAGCATCTCTAACATATTTGTCTTTTTCCCCCTGTACAGATATAGATGAATGTACATCAGGAACCCACCAATGTAACCCTTCACAGATCTGCATAAACACTGAGGGAGGCTACAGTTGTTCCTGCACTGAGGGTTATTGGTTAGTAGAGGGACAGTGTATGGGTAAGTGTTAATTCATTTCATGATAAGTGAAGGAATTAAATTAAAATCATGCAGGATTCTTGCTCAGTGATGCTATCCCTGCAGGGACAAATGGGGAGGAAATAGATTAGGACTCAAATTTTTGTAGTTTCAATGCTCAAGTCCTTTGCTGTTTGAGCTCTCTCATGGTGAGTCTTAGGTCAGTGAGCTAGCTAATTAGTAAGTGAACCAGTGAACTAGCTAATAAGAAGTAGAAGCTGCAAAACAAGTACATTGGGCTTTGCGCATTCCCTGTCAGATTGACTGGTCTCACATGGGCAATCTATTCCAATCACACATTCTCCAGTGCCATTGCTTCCAACTCAACCTGCTCCACCAGATCTCACTGACCCAGCCCAGACTGCCATGATCCCATTCTTACCCTCATTTCCCTCCCAAACTCCATCCAGATTAGATTTCTCATGTTTCCAAAGCTGAAACCTATCCTCTCCCTCAATCCTAATCAGAACCCCCACTCTCAGCAGGAACCTCCTTCACAGAAGGAAGAATCGGTAAAGCTTGCAAATGATACGTAGGGATTTGACCTGTCTTGTGTACCACAGAACAGTGTTCCTCCAGTACGACCAGTATTTTCATTTCAAAGTAATACTGTATTTTTATACTGGAGGATAGGAGCTTGCGAGGTTACCTTATTATAGTTTATAAAATCATGAGGGGTACAGATAGGGTTAATGGTAGGTATTGTTTCCCCAGGGTGGGGAATTTCAAGACGAGAAGGCACATTTTTAAGATGAGAGGAGAGAGATTTAAAAAAACACACCTGGGGGCAAATTTCACATGTGGAATGAACTTCCTGAAAAAGTTGTGGATGTGGGTACAATTACAACATTGAAAAGACCTTTGGATAAGTGAATAGGAAAGGTTTGGAGGGACATGGGCCAACAGTTGGTAGGTGGGACTAGTTTAGTTTGGGATTATGTTCGGCATGGACTGG
>NC_063348.1:8615112-8641639 GCF_021869965.1 Rhincodon typus
CATCCAGCTCTATACCTTGTTATCACTGATGCTCGGTTTGGGTTTTGCTAGGCCCACTTAGGTCCTGATCTCATTAGAGTCCTGATCCAAACTTAGACAAAAGAACTGAATTCAACAGAGGAAACCAGAGCGACTGCCCTTGACATCAAAGCTGCATTTGACAGACTACAGCATTTGTGGAGGTCGAGCTAAAACAGAGTCAACGGGAATCAGTGGCCAAACTCTCAGCTGGTTGGAAATGATACTTAGCACAAAGAAAGATGGTTTTTACAGGTCAATCGTCTCACCCTAGGACATCTCTGCAGGAGTTATTCAGGGGAGGGTTTCAGACCAAACCATCTTCAGCTGCTTTATCACTAACTTTCCCTCCACTAAACTATCAGAAGTGGAGATAGTCACTGATGATTACACGATGTTAAGCACCATTCGCGAGTCCTCAGAAACTGAAGCAACCCATGTTCCAATGTGGCAGAACCTGAACACCATCTAGGCTTGGGCAGGTAAGTGTCATGCCACATAAATGCTATGACTATCTCCAAAAAGGGAAACAATCTGTCCATGACTCGTTGACCTCCAATGGCATGAGCATTGCTGAATTCCACCCACTATCAACATCCTGGCGGTTACCATTGCCTAGCAACGGCACTGTACTGTTGCTGAAAAAACTCAGCAGGTCTGGCAGGATCTGTGAAAAGAAATCAGAGTTAATGTTTCGGGTCCAGTGACCCTTCCTTGTCTTACCTGAAACGTTAACTCAGATTTCTCTTCACAGATGCTGCCAGACCTACTGAGCTTTTCCAGCAACTTCTGTTTTCATTTCTGATTTATAGCATCGCAGTTCTTTCAGTTTGTATCACATATGCACAGTGGCTGGGAATTCTGTAATCCACTTCCGGACTTAACTGGGGATGGGCACTAAATGCCATCAATGCCCATATTTAAAGTGAGATTTAATTATGTTAATATAAAGTGAGCTTAACGTTATGTACTGCCCTTGAGAAGATTGTGGTGAGCCTCTTCTTTAGGTTCTGCGGGCCATGTGATGTAGCTACATAGACAATGCTTTTCACAAGGAATTTCCAAGATTTTGACCCAAGCTCGGTGAAGGACGAGTGATGCAGTTCCATATCAGGGTTGTAGTGATTTTGAGAGGAACTTGCAAACTTCCAATGCATTGGCTGCTCTTATCCTCCTTGGTGGTAGAATAATTCCTCACATAAACGTATGGTGCTGGCTACTCTGCATCTCCCCAGCTGTGTGTCACAGACCTTTTCTCCTTTATTCTGCTTTGATAGGCTTGCCACAGGAGACAACTAAAACAATCAACTAACCTGGAGCTCCCTGCAATCATGGCAGCCACTTTTAATTCCAGCCATCAAGCCTTTTGCAGACCTCAAAATCATACAGAATTTATAGCCCTTCAACAGACCATCAAATCTGTTCCAGTGTTAGTGCTGCACACTTCTCTCACTCTATTTCAGCTCACCCTATCAAAATAGAACCTCTTCTATTTCACCTCAAGTACTGTCCAGCTTCCCATCAATTCTACAATAAAAAACCTTTCAAAACATTTTAATTCTTTGCAATTAGATATAGAAAATGCAGGAAATACCTAATACCACAGGTGTCTGTAAAGGGAAAAGGCAATGACAACATTTCGGGTGTTATCTATTACCAGGATCATGGTACTTACTGGCTTCAGTGGTTAGGATGTGAAAGAATCTGCAGCAGGCCGATTAACCTGCCATGTCTCCTTTCATCTGCTGTGTACATTCAACATTTGTAGTGCCTTGTTTTTGTAAAGATGTACGTGGTTTAAAGTCAGTGAAGCATAATGTTAACTCCCAGTCATGCCAGATTGCTTTGATCACTTCATTTCCAAGGGCCAGGTAGGCCAGATGTGCCACTGAATCCTCAGAAACAGGACCAAACAACAGCTGGGCAGGGAGACAAAGCTTATAGTAACTGGGCCAGGAGACCATTTCCAACTATAACACTGGATATGGAGATACAGCTGCTCGTTGCTAGGACTGGGAGACTCAGTCAATAGTTGTTCAGCTGGACATCTGAAGCTGATGGCAGCTCAACCAAGAAGCTTTTGCTATTAGCTGTTGGGCAAAGAGGATATAGTAACGGGGTCAAGGTGATAGCCAATCACAGCTGGACAAAGACCACTCAGCCAATCGCACTGGGGCCAAGAGCACTCAGCCAATCACAGCTGGACAAAGAGCACTCATCCAATCGCACTGGGGCCAAGAGCGCTCAGCCAATCATAGCTGGGTCAACAGGGGAGGCAGACCCAGCTGGGCATGGACATGTAGCTAGGAATTGTGGTTCCAGAAAAATAACTACACTTCCGAATACACTTCCCGCTGTCTCGGGGAAGCAGCCAACATAACCAAAGACCACTCCCATCCTGGTTATATTCTCTTCCACCCACTTTCAATGGACAGAAGATACAAAAGTTTGAAAACATGGACTGACAGATTCAAGAACAGCTTCTTCCCTGTTGTTATCAAACTTTTGAACAAATCTCTCATATATTAGAGTTGATCTTTCTCTGCACCTTCTCTGTATTCTGTTCTATAACCCTGATTTGATTTGATTTGATTTACTATTGTCACATGTACCTCGACAGAGTGAAAATTTTTGTTTTGCGTGTAATTCAGGCAGATCATACCATACAAAATACACAAGGGCAATAGAACAGAGCGAGGAATACAATGTCACAGCTGCAGAGAACATGCACAAAGAGCGAGGGCAACATTAAATTTAAAATTTGAGAGGTCCATTCAGAAGTCTGATGTACTTATGAAAGGTATGATTTATCTGGATAGCACACAAAACAATACTTTTCACAGTATCTTGGTACATATGACATAATTAATCAAATCAAAAAGTTGGTCAAATAAATTGGTTTTAAGTAATGTAGTGAAGGAGGAAAGAGAGGTGGAGGGTTAGGGAAGGAATAGCAAAGCTCAGGGACTAAGCAGCTGAACGCATGGCACTAAAGGCAGCTGCTAGGAGAGGCATGCAAGATCTTGCAAACGTCTGTCATAAATAAAAGATCAGTCTCAGAGAACGGTACACAGCATAAGAATGGTACAAGAAAATGAACTTATGCTCAGTTTGCTCTATCCAGCGTGCAGTGCAACAACAGAGTTCAGCATTTAAACTAAGAGCCACTGTCAGTGTGACAGCTGTGACCTCATAGTGCAGTAGCAGTGAGTGCTGTCTGTGTTTAGAATGTCTACTCAAGAAGCCAATATCAGAGAGTGTTGATAGGGCACGAGCAGACTTGTTGGCTTAGTGATGACTGACAGATTTTACTTCTACGCAAGATCTGCAAACATGTCAGATTCCACTCTTCACAACAGACTCACAATTAGAAAGAGGTGCTTACTCAGCATTCTCAATTCTGTCATACCAGGCAGAAGATTGAAAGCAGTTCCATGTCTGGCAGAAAGAAACTCCATCCAGTTCGTTATTAGAGAAAGAAAGGGAAGTGGGAAGGGGGAAAGGTAATTGTGAATCCTCCAAAGTTGGCCTAAAACCCACGAGAATTGAAGATTGATCACCAGGTTAGCATTGGGAACAGCCAGGAGACAAGTCACATGAGAGAAGAAATTATTTGTATTCTTAGAAGACTTCCATTTGTATGTATTTGCTGATGTACACCGGCTTCCAGTGAAACACACCCTTCACTTAAACTCTCATCTTTCTTTTCCAATCCGTGCATGGCTTTGCCAATTGTTGTTGCCCGTTCCTATCTCTGAAATCTTCTCCTTTCCCACAACCGCAGCCTCTTGATCATTCCCAATTTTAATCTCTTCACCATCGGTGGCTGTGCTTTCAGGGACTGAGGCACTGAGGTCTGGAATTATTTCCTTCCACCTCTCTTTCCCTCTATCTAGCTTTCTTGTGATAAAACACTCTTTAAAACTAAGACCAAACATTTTATCATCTGACTTAAAATCTCTTTTTGTGAATGGGCGTCATATTTTGTTTCAATCTGTCCCTGTGAAGTGCCTTAGGGTGTTTCATTAAATTAAAAGGTGATACATACGTATAGGTTGTTGTTGTATTCATACGAAACAGATTGGGTCCACTTAAAAGAGACCATTGGAACTCAAGAATCATTGAATTGGATAGCAATGGCCTTTTACTTTCTCCAACTGGCGTGGGAAAGGGGGAGACCACAATGTTATGTGTTGGGTGACTAATGCTCAAAGTGTGGGAGGCTGGAGTTATTTGTAACAGGGAGGCCATGTTAAAATAAACCCCACAAAGTCTTTCAACCCAAGCCTACAACCCGAGGGAGGGTCAGCAGTGTGATTAAGGAGACTGTGAGGTCTGAGCATAAAATAACAGGGCACTGACTAAAAGTGATTCTCCTATAGCTGAACAAAATTCAGCTCACTTGTGTAATAGTAGTAGCTTGCTACCAGCTATGGGCTGTTTAAAGATAATGTTAGAGTTGAACGACCGGAAGTGATTTGACAAGCAGTGTTCCGATGTGTTCCCAACGGCTTGCAACATTGTTCAATCCTTGTCCCATTCCCAAAAACATCAAAGACTCCTCCCAGCCCAGAGATAATGCCTTCCAACCTCTTCCACCAGACAGAAGATACAAAAGATTAAACACACATACCAGCAGATTCAAGAACAGCTTCTTCCCTGCTTTTATTCGACTTCCGAAAGGACCTCTCAAATTTTAAATTTAATGTTGATCTCGCGCTTTCGAGACTCGGCACGTTAACTTGCTCTCTCTCCACAGATGCTGCATGACCCGTTGTGATTCCCAGCTTTTTTTTGTTTTCAGTACAGATTCTAGCATCTGCTGTAATTTGCTCCTAATCCAATAGGGGCATCAGGAGAACCTTTTTGCACTTGGAGTGGTAAGAATGCAAAAGAATGCATTACCACAAGGAGCAGTTGAGGTGAATGGCACAGATATATTTAAGGGAAAGCCAGCTAAAAAACATGAAGCAGGAAGGAATGAAAGAATGTGCTGCTGGGTGAGGTGAAGTAAAATAGGAAGAGGCTTGTATGAGATGTACTTGCAGTGGAATGGCCTGTGTTTGTACAGCTGATGAAGGGGGAGATGTAGAAGGCAAAAAAAGGACTGCTAGATTATTAGCTTCGGGAGGTGAGAGAGTAGTTAAATGGCTGTGGGCAAAGAATGAGAATTAAAATGAGAGAAGCCTACTAGCAAAGAAGTCAACAGAAGTATAGCAACAAGCAACAGAGGAGGAAGAAACTGAGACATGCCAGGGAAAAAGGATTTTGATGAGGTCACAGATTTAAGAAGGCCCCACGAGCTTATAGGGAGGAAGCCCAAAAAAATCACCTCAGGAAAAGTATATGGCTAATCCTCTTCTTGAATCACCAGGGGTTTTAAAAGATCAGTACTGTGTGCACTTTTATTTGTCACTTATATAAATGATTTGGATGAGAAAATAGAAGGCATGGTTTGTAAGTTTGCAGATGACACCAAAATTGATGGTATAGTGGATGGTGAAGAAGGTTAGCGAAGATTACAAAAAGATCTTGATCAATTGGGTCAATGGGCTGAGGAGTGGCAGATGGAGTTTAATTTGGATAAATGCAGGTATTGCATTTTGGTAAACCAAACAAGGGCAGGACTTAAAATGATAGGGTCCTGGGTTGTGTTGTAGAACAGAGAGACTTAGGGGTTCAGGTACATAACTCTTTGAAATTTGCATCACAGGTAGAGTGGATAAGAAGGCATTTACCACCCTTGCCTTCATTGCTCAGATCTATCAGTACAGGAGCTGGGATGTCATGTTGAAATTGTACAGGACATTGGGGAGGCCTCTTCTGCGGTACTCTGCGTAGTTCTGGTTGCCCTGCCATAGGAAGGATATTATTAAATTGGAGAGAGTTCAGAAAAGATTTACCAGGATGTTGCAGGTTTGAGTTATAAAAATAGGCTGGGACTTCTTTCACTGGAGTGTAGGAGGTTGAAGGGTGACCTTATAGAGATTTATAAAATCATGACGGGCATAGATAAGGTGAATAGTAAGGGTCTTTTCCCTAAGGTGGGGGAGTTCAAAATTAGAGGGCATATTTTTCAGGTGAGAGGAGAAAGTTTTAAAAAGGACATGACAGGCACTTTTTTGCACAGAGTGTAGTTTGTGTGTGGAATGAACTGTCAGAGGAAGTGATGGATGCAGGTACAGTTACAACATTCAATAGGCATTTGGGTAAGGATATGAACAGGAAAGGTTTGGAGGGATATGGGTCAAACGCAGGCAAGTGGATGAGTTTAGTTTGGGAACATGGTAAGCTTGGACTGAAGGCTCTGTTGCCACGCTGTATGATTCTATGACTGTAAGCCACTTGGCGTTTGTGGGTTACTACACTCAAGGGTCTTTACACAGGAAAGAGTTAATGAATGAGGTACAGGCGTACCATTACGACATTAATTAGAGAGAATCCACAAATATAGAGGCCTAATTAAATCCTTAGATGGGTTGAGATGAAGGAGAAATGGAAATCCATTAAAGGGAGAAGTCGGTGAATCTAAAATGCGACTGATTTGGGATCTGTGTGGTATTGGATTGCTGGTGAAGGCACTTTTCTGCTAACTAAACTGATTTTGCATGCAGCAAAAGTGATGAGACCATACTGAGACTGAACCTTTGAGTGGTACCATGTGTGCACATTGAACGGCAGCAGCACACAGTTCTGTCATTCCAAGCCACAGTTGTTAGAGGTGGCCACTGGATTCATGCAAACAGATACCATGGAATGAAGTCACATGATACCAGGTTGTAGTCCAACAGGTTTATTTGAAAACACAAGCTCTCAGAGAACTGCTCCTTCATCAGGTGAAGTGGAAGGAGCAGAGGTCCAAAAGCTTGGGATTTCAAATAAAATTTGTCGGACTATAACTTGGTGTCATGTGACTCCTGACTTTATCCCTCCCAGTTCAACACTGGCCGCTCCACATCATGGCTACGAAGGAATGGATACCAGGATGATGAAAAATGGCGTAAAAAGCCAGGGTTTTCCAGAATGATCTGAAGTCTCTTTCTCAGAATGAGGAGGTTCAATGTTGCCAAAATGAATTCTCCAGTCACTGAAAGACCTATCAAATCACAATCTAAACTGGCCTTTCGTGTTTCAACTCTCAGAAGCTTGAACAAATCAATTCTGCAGCAACTTCATGCCAGGATTCAAGGGAACAAAATTTGTTGAATTGCAAAATAACTGTCTGAAGGAGAGAGCGATGTGATCTTGGGCCCCACCATTGTTAGTACTGGATTGGAATACAAGACGATGTAGATCTTGAATACATGCAGCGCAAGACGGCAAACGAACCACAAGGCAGGCCATGGGGACCTGCTGAGGGTAAAAACACATTCCCTGGGAGTGCTAAGCCTGGGGGCCGACATGCATGTAGGATGCTTGGGCCATTTTAACTGCTCGGCCTAATCAACATACTCTAGGCCTGACCCCTGCCACAATCTAATGCAAATGATCTGAAGCAGGCTTTAGCATGGAAACAGCCGTGGGCAATCACTTAATTGTTTCAAGTGAGGGGTTAGATGTGTGTAGTTGGTGTGGTGGCAGTGGAGTGGGAGCAATTATATCAGGGGAGCAAGAAGCCTGGATCAATAGATGTTCAAACCTCTTGAAGCCCAGAGGAGCAGATCTGTACTTCCTCACTCACAAGGAAACCTTGATTCTTTTTTTCAACAGTTTCCTTGAAAAGGGAAAACAAAATTGCAATAGAAGGAAGAGCAGGATGGTGAGATGTCTTGCAAATGTCTTGGCATTGGCACGACTGGCATCTGGCTCTGTGTGAGAAAAACTGAAAGAACCGCGGATGCTGGAAATCTGAAGCAAAAACAGAAATTGCTGGAAAATCTCAGCAGGTCTGGCTGCATCTATGGAGAGAAAATCAGAGTTAATATTTCTGATCCAGTGACCGTTCTTCAGAACCACGTGATTCTATTAACTTACGTTTGGAATTAGGTTAATTGTCAGATGTAATCAAGTACAGGGATATGTGAGTACAATGAAAAGTGTACAAAGTCACCATTTCCAGTGCCGTCCTAGGGACAAAGGTACCTAGATACAAAATCTTAGGTATAAATTAGAAAAATGAAGAAATAAATTTAAAAGATCAGCACTACAGTCTTTATACAGCTAGGTACAAAGATATGTAGGTACAAAATTTAGGTATAAATTGGAAAAATAAAGAAATAAAGGTAAAAGTTCAGCATTACAGTCTTAAAGTTCTAAAGCAGGCAGTCCACACTGGGCTTAACCTCCCTTGTGGCTCTCAATCTATACTGCAGCAACTTCTCTGTTTGAAATTGGTGCTGTGCATAACCTTGCCACCCAGGATTCAAATTCAATTATCATTATGTCGTGAGATTTTTAACATTTCAGTGAGACAATGACCGGCCACGACACTGACGTAAAAATGATATTGAGGAAAGAGCTCTGTTCACAATGGCACTGCCAGTATTAAACTCCAACTGCACAACTTCTTCTCATCAGGTGGTAGAGTTTAAAATCAACCTTCAAGTTCCCCTGTTTCTTACTGCAAGATGATTACCTCACTCTCAGCCTCAAGATATGGAGAGATACAAGGAAGGTCCCTGACAACAGATGAAGGATAAGTTAAGCAAGATCCCTGGTCTATACAGAGGTATTCTCAGGCACACCTCTTGGATTTGAGTCACAGAGTGATATTTGCTTAGTCTTATGCGGGGGTCGGGGGGAGGTGCAAGGGATGGACATATCTGATTAGAATGGGGATGTGGGCGTAAAAGCAACCAAGATAAATTTGTTGTTGGTTTGTAGGAACAGTTCATATTGTGAACTTGTGCTCTGTAAACACAGAGCTGAATTAATTTACTGTTGGATTAGTCATGTTACCAAAAGCTTCATTTAGTGCGAGCTCACTTGTAATGTGCCTATGACACATATCCTGAAATACAACAGGTTGGTTTTATCTTATGAAAACCAAAAGAACTGCGGATGCTGTAAATCAGGAACAAAAACAAAGTTGCTGGAAAAGCCCAGCAGGTCTGGCAGCATCTGCGAAGGAGAAAACAGAGTTAACGTTTCGGGTCCGGTGACCCTACCTCAGAACCTTAACTCTGTTTTCTCCTTCACAGATGCTGCCAGACCTGCTGAGCTTTTCCAGCAACTTTGTTTTTGTTCCTGGTTTTACCTAATGACCCAGTGAGAAATGCATTTGGATGGAGCTTAATACCATTGATTTTTTAACGTTTAATTGGTGATCAGTGTCTTTAAACACGAAAAGCAGATTATCTCATCATTATTATGTTACCGTTTGCGGGACCTTGCTCTGCACAGATTAGCTGTAAAATACTTATGCTCAGTGCTTGAGCATATGTACATGAACGGAGTCCTTTACACTGTAGAAAAGAATAGGGTTAAAGGTAATAGCTGTGGTCACAGGGAGATTGAGTCCATTTTTTAAAGTATCAGTTCATCATGTTTGCGACATTGAGAAAGAACACATTGGCTGTAAAGGACTTTGGATATCCCGAAATCATGAAAGGCATCTTCGAAATATAAACTGCTAATGATGAACATTTGTTTGTGAAAGGGTCCTGTTCTTATTCTCCTGCATCATTGTTGGAGACTATTTGGCTATTAAAAGGCACAGCTATAACACAGCTGATCACCACAGCCTTGCAGAAGGCCTTCAGGCTGAGGAGTTGGAGGGGAGATTAACGGCAGCCAAATCTCTGGTCCAGTGAAGACTTCTTAAAATTCTTTCACTTTGCTTGGATTCAAATTCTTTGGCATGTCCCTGCTCCAGAGCAGCACACCAGCAGCCTGCATGTCGAGATAGCAATGGCACAGCTGCCTCAGGTCCCAAGGCCCAGTCTGAGGCCAAAACGCTCTCCGTCAAAACACTACGCAAAACAAACATCCCACAAATAACACCCGCTGCCTAATTTCCAGCTGGGAAACTTTCCCCGCCAAAAATAGAGAGCATTTCTCAGGAATATCACTCAAAACCAAAACACACAAATGTCTGGAGGAATTTAAAGCTGGGCACTCTTCAATTAGTCAAGCCACTGTTGAAAATGAAGTGGCCTTGAGTTCTTAAGAGCAGCCTTTCATAAGCAAAGTCAACACCATTCAAGTCAGTGTGGAGTTCACTGAACTCATTCAATTGTTCCCCGTCACTTCCATTTTTTAATTAGCTCCTCGTGGTCTGGAGTGAAACATGGTACACGAGTTCCAATGTGTTAGTAACACAAAATCTGGCGTGCTCATTGGTCCCTGTCACTATGCTATTAAACATTCCTGGCTTTCTCTCACCTCTCTCCTTACACTGCCCCCTCCCCCAGCCTCCTTTCTCCCACGAACACCAACTGGTATCAGTTGTTGATTTTGTTTTTTAAGCTGGCCGAGTTTCGCTGTAGAAACCCATTGCGTCGGAGAGGTCATTCAGTGACAGGCTCTGATGCTAGGCTGCGCAATATTGCCTGTATCTGAATAAACGGTCTGACATCTGAATGGTCAGACAGTAGGACTGGCCTCCTGCCACAGAATCCTACTAAAAGTAGCCTGCATTGGCAGTTAGAGCAGACCACTTGGGCAATGGCTCCTTGCAAATCAAGAGGAATGTTCAAGGTCAGAAATCACACGACATCAGGTTATAGTCCAACCTGTTGGATTATAACCTGGTGTTGTGTGATTTCTGATCTTGTCCACCCCAGTCCAACACTGGCACCTCCACAAGAGGAATGTTGTAAAAGAGAATGGGGAGCAATAGTCAATCACAATACCTTTCCTACTTAATTCTTCTGTTATATGGATGAATGTGATATTAAACAAGGTACAAGAGGTTATTGTGCAGAGTGGGATTACTTAGTCTTTTTCATACTGACTGCAGTTAATCAAAACTCCCCAAGTTGCGGTAAAGTTCCCTCTGCATTACTTCAACTCATTCTGTTTCTTTGAATCATTCCGTGGGATCACTTACATCCACCTGATCAGGTGATGGAACCTCAACTTAGCGTCTCTTAACATTTCTGACGCTCCATCAGTCTTGCATTATCAAATCTCCAGAGAGGGGACTTGAACCGATAAACTTCTGATTCAGATCTCCTGACTGACCAGATAGCTTGAGCTAATTCTTACCATTCCTTTCTACTCCTTTTTGTAAGGATGTCTTCTTTTACAGGAGGACCTCTGTAGAAAGTTGTTCACTGCCTTTGCTGCTTCCCTTAAAAAAAGGGGAAGATTTTCCACTATAGTTTGGAATATAATCCTGGAATTCGAACAACCCTGTCTCAATGTAAACCAGGACCATAGGGTTCACAATGCTCCACTTTGTTCAAAGAACTTACTTAAAGCAGTTGTGCAATCTCACCAACTCTTAATCCTTCTGCATAACCGTTGTGATAAGTAATTACAATCAGTATTTTGGCTTCAAGTTAATTTAACTGATAATGATGCCAGACACACTCTTGTTAATGAACTGTATAGTTGATTTCAGTTTTTTAATGAGTGGTTGGGCCTGTCCCATTTTGTGGATCATTTGCAGAACAGGTTTTAAAAAAAGCACAGTTCGTATATGTTGCACTGACCACAAGCAGCCTAGGGAGGGATCACAGTTGAGATCGAAATCTCCCATGCAGTTGCTTCCCTTCCCCCAACACATGAAAGCCTTTAGAGTAGGAGTGCATGTGCAAATTGGAACAAACCCCAGGCCCTTCTATAGCCAGATCTGCAAGCACCAACTGTGCGCTCCCTCCAGCTCATTTTTAAGCTGCAACCACAGAGCCAAAGGAAGCTCTACTGCTACTGAACTACGAGCTGCTTTCTTCTGTGTAGAAGCCATTTTTATTTACACATTTTTACATTAGTTAATATCTAGAAAAGCTTGAAGGGTTTACTGCTGTTTAACAGGATTTAGCTGAAATGTTTGCTAGAAAAATCAATTTATTCAACCCCTTTCATGACTGACAGGTACCCCAATGAACATTAGAGCAACAAAAGATTGGATTTATGGACGTTGAGTGAGGCAAAAATTGATTAGGGATAGTCAGCATGGTTTTGTGTGAGGAAAATCAAGTCTCACAAACTTGGTTTGAGATTTTACCAAAAAGGTTCACGATGGCAGAGCAGTAGACGTTTATTTGGATTTTAGTAAAGCCTTTGACAAGGTTCCGCATGGTAGACTAATTAGTAAAGTTAGGTCACACGGGATTCAGGGTGAGTTTGCCGATTGGATACATAATTGGCTTAATGGCAGGAGACAGAGGGTGGTGGTGGACAGTTGCTTTTCAGACTACAGGCCTGTAACCAGAGGTGTTCCACAGGGATTGTTCTGGGTCCTGTTTTGTTTGTCATTTATATAAATGAATTGGATGAGAATATACAAGGGCATGGTTAGTAAGTTTGTGGACGACACCAAAATTGGTGGCATAGTAGACGGTGAAGAAGGTTTTCTAAGATTACAGAGGGATCTTGATCAAATGGGTCAATGGGCTGAGAAATGGCAAGGTGGAGTTCAATCTGGACAAATGTGAGGCATTGCATTTTGGTACAACAAACAGGGTAGGGCTTATACAATTAATGGTAGGGCCTTGGGTAGTGTTTTAGAACAGAGGGACCTATGGGTGCAGGCACATAATTCTTTAAAGTTTCCATCACAGAGAGACAGGGTGGTTAAAAAGGCATTTGGCATGCTTGCCTTCATTGCTCAGTCCTTTTGAGTATAGGAATTGGGACATCATGTTGAGGTTGTACAGGACATTGGTGAGGCCTCTTCTGGAATATTGCGTCCAGTTCTGGTCATCCAGTTATAGGAAAGATATTATCAAGTTGGAGAGAGTTCAGAAGAGGTTTACCAGGATATTGCTGGGTATGGAAGGTTTCAGTTATAAAGAAAGGCTGGATAGGCTGGGACTTTTTTCACTGGAGAGTAGGAGGTTGAGAGAAGACCTGATAGAAGTTTATAAAATAGATAGAGTTGATAGTAGTTGCCTTTTCCTTAGAATGAGGAATTTCAAGACTAGGCGGCATATTTTTAAGGTGAGAGAAGAGAGATTTAAAAAAGACATAAAAGGCAAACAGAGGGTGGTTCACGTGTGGAATGAACTTCCTGATGAAGCGGTGAATGCGGGTACAATTATAACATTTAAAAGACACTTGGATGGATATATGAATAGGAAAACTTTGGAGGGTTATGGGCCAGGAGCAGGCAGGTGGGACTAGTTTAGTTTGGGATTATGTTCCGCATGGACTGGTTGGACCGAAGTGTCTGTTTCTGTGCTGTATGACTTCATGACTCTAAGTACTTTTGGACTGTCATCACTTGTTGAAATGTAGGAACCAGGGCATCCAATTTGTAACTAGCAACTTCACACTAATAACTAGATAAAGCGCTAAAAATTGGCTTGTCCTGGTTTCAAGTGTGTGGTCTTGATTCACAGTCTGCCCATGCTGGTTCTATTGAGGTGGGTGGGCAGGCTGTAAATTTGGTGCTGACACCTCATGAAGGTAATGTAGGGTAGAGCACTGCTGCACTAATGGCCGCCTCTGAATGCTGCTAACTCCATCTAGTCAGCAAGAGTCTGAACAACGCTCCACTGGAAGGCCGTGATGTTGCCAGCCTTCTGCTCTTAAAGGCAGTCTGCCTGTCTTCTTAGGGGTTAATGTTGCTGCAATTTAACACACAGAAAATGCAACATCAGGACAGAAAGTGTGCTCCTGACCGACCGATATTACACTGAAGGGATTAGTGGTAGAGATGGTCAGGAGAACAGATGAAATGGGTTCATAGGAATCAGGAGTTTCTCAAGTCCACTCTCCAAAGGGGGTGGGAACAGGTGGCTAGTAAGGTTACTTTCTGGAGTCTGACCTCAATAATCTGACTGTAGTGCCATAGGAAGTCCAATAACCTCACGTCAGTGATCAAGATCAATGAATTTGGCTTCACATGACATTTTTGACTCACCCCACTCACCTCTCCGAATACTAATTTCCCAGACATCCATCACTTACTTGTCTGCAATCCCTGGCACTCAGAACTCATTTCTAACATCCAGGTGCTTCCTCATTCCCACACAATACTCCCAAGGCTGGTAGCCTCATACTCACTATTCCCTACCTCCAGCTATTCAGCTAGCAAATCCTCCAAACTCTGTGCTACATAGTCACTGTTGCTTGACCTCTCTCTGGCATAACATGGTAGCACACAAATGAAGGGAGAAGGATCAAACTAGGGGACTGAGGGGAGAGGGGTAAATTCTCGATTCCGAGTCATGGTATGGCTTACTTCAATGGGATGAATGACTGTCCACTGTCGAGAGGACAAATTTGTCCATAGATAAAATGATCAGTGGGTGGCGTTCAATAAAGAAGTGAATAGGTTTCAGAATCTGGATGAACACAGCAGGCCAAGCAGCATCGTTCAAAACGTCAGCTTTCCTGCTCCTCTGATGCTGCTTGGCCTGCTGTGTTCATCCAGCTCTACACCTTGTTATCTCAGATTCTCCAGCATCTGCAGTTCCTACTATCTCAGGTTTCAGAATCTATTTGTACCCCTAAGGAGCAAAAACTCAACTTGCTAAAAAAGAAGACAGTCACAATCAACAAAGAAAGAAAAGGCAACATAAAAACATACAAAAATGAAAATAAAACATAAAAAGCTCAGAATCTGGAGAATGGGTAAAATACAATGAACAAGAAAGGATGACCAGACAGGTACGAAGCATTTCAGAAAGGGAATATGAAAAGGAGTGTTCAACGAATAGCAAAATCTACATCAAAAAATTGAGAACTAGTTAACGGACAGAAAACAGGGAGCAGGAATAAATGGGTCATTCTCAGGTTTGCAGGCTCTGATTAGTGTGGTACCGCAAGGATCAGTGATTGGGCCCCAGCTATGCACAATCAAAAAATTGAGGCGGATATGGGAATTAAATGTTATATTTCCAGGTTTACAGATGGCACGTAACTCAGTGGGACTGAGTTGTGAGGAGGATTCCAAGAGGCTTCAAGGGGATTTGGAAATTGTTACGTGAGTGCGCAAAAATATGACAAATGGAATACAATGAAGAGAAGTGTGAGGTTATCCACTTTGGTATGGAAACAAAACGAGAAAGGCAGCATTATTTCTTTGGTGGCGAACGGCTGGGAAGTATTGAACATCAAAGGAACTTCAGCATCCTCATGTACCTGGGAGTCACTGAAAATTAAATGTAGCAGTTAAGAGCACTGAGATTATGTTGGCCTTTATTACAAGAAGGGTTTGACTATAGAGTCAAACATAACTTATCACGAGATATAGAACCTTAGTGAGACCAAACTTGGGGTACTGTGTGCAATTTCGGTCTCCTTCCCTCAGGAAAGACATACCTGCACTATAGAGAGTGAAACAAAGGCTCACCAAGCTAACTTCCGAGATGGAAAGATTATCCTGTGTGGAATGATTAAAAAGACTGAGTGTGTATTATCTAGAGGAATGCCAGGGTAGGTGCAGGAAGGATCTGGTTGTGGGGTAAAGGACCAGAGGACACAGACCCAAAGTAAGGGGCAAGCCATTTAGAACTGAGATAAGGAGGAATTTCTTCACTTAGAGGGTGGCGAATCTTTGGAATTCTCTGTCCTAGATGGCTGTGAAGGTCAGTTGTTGCTTGCGTTCAAGACCGAGATTGATAGATTTATATATTTTAAAAGCATCAAGGGGCAGGAGGATATGCAGGAAAATGATATTTAGGAGTTCAGCCATGATCTCATGGAATAGTGGAGTGGGCTCAAAGACTGAATGGCCTACTCCTGCTCCTATGTATTCTAAACTAATAACAATAATAGGACCGAGGGCCAGATGCTATATGTATCCCTTGAAAACTCCTTATATTAATAATGTAATGGAAAAGAAGGTAAAGATTGCCAAAAGAGAAAGAGGGCAATATGTCGAGGTCGCACAAAAACCATTACTGAACCAGAAATAGGGACTCACCAAATTTAATGGAAGCAAAATAATTAAGAAAATAATCATTAAAAAGCAACAAAACGCCTGCAACCATCTGGTTTTCATCCCAGAAGGATGTGGCTGCTAACATGGCAAGTGCCTTATTGCAATCTCCCAGGCTTCTCACAATTTTGAAACATCCATTTAGGTTAGAAAATTGTCCACTCTACTCACAATTTATGAAAGGTGAGAGGGCGAAACCAGAGAATTAGAGACAGTCGGCCTTACATCTGTTGTTGGGGAATTGCTGGCACCTATGTCAGTCAGGAACACATGAATGATCACCTGAAAATTCAGAACTTTTCTTGAATAATGACAAGTAGCCTTTTTTCTTGCATCCACCTGAGAGAGCTGGAGGAATGTCCACTCAAGGTCTCACCTGAAAGATGGCAACTCTAACTGAAGAGATTTGCGGGGAGCTTGGAAGGAAAGGCCAAGATCAATTTCCATTAAATTGAGCAGTATGGAAGGAGCTGCCTGGAGGACGTTTCTCTGGATGCAGGTTAAGAGACAAGACCGGGAGCAGAGTTGGAAAGTACCATGTCAACCCAATTATCTGACATCTTCTTGTCTCCCACCGACCATGTCAAATACAGTGGTAAATACTTTGGAAGCTACCTACCTGGCAACAATTGATAGCCAGGGATACCAATGCCAGGATCGTCCAAATGGCATTGGAGTTATCTGCTATGAGAGGTGGTGAACTTGGAGGCAGGAAGGACAATTAAAGTAGGGGGTGTCGTTCTCAAAGCCCACTACCTTTCTGAGTCCATCAGAATTAAATTCTTGGAAAGTGCCTGATTGATGGACTGGGTATTGGCTTTTCAGAAACAATCAATCACAGGATGTGGGCATCGCTGGTTAGACTAGCACTTATTGCCCATCCCTAATTGCCCAGAAGAGTGTTAGGAGTTAACCATGTTGCTATGGGTCTGGAGTCATGTAGGCCAGACTAGGTAAGGACAGCAGTTTCCTTCATCATAGCATCCCTACAGTGTGGAAGCAGGCCATTCGGCCCATGCAGCCCACCTCCAACTCCCTACCCATGTCATCCTGCATTAACCGTGGCTAATCCACCTTGCACATCTTTGGACTGTGGGAGGAAACCCACACAGACATGGGGAGAATGTGCAAACTCCACACAGACAGTCACCCGAGGCCGGAATTGAACCTGGGATCCTGCTGCTGTAAGGCAGCAATGCTGATCACTGAGCCACCATGGTGCCTTTACTAAGAGACAATCTAACCACATCCCCTTGACATTCAATTGAGTTATCATCACTGAATTCGCCCACTATCAACATAGTGGAGGTTACCATTGGCCAGAAACTCAACAGGACTCATCCCCAGACCATGGTCCTGTTCTCTCATTAGACAGAGACGACTGGTAGTGATTTAACCTGAGGACCACCATATCTCAAGCAAGGGGAGAGGTTGAGAAGGAGAGTCCTTCATAGAAACTTCAGTCATTCATGGGAATTGAACCCACACTCTTGGCATCACACTGCTTCACAAATGACTGCCAAGTGAGCTAAACCAACTTCCATGAAGGACATTAAGTGATCCAGGTGCGTTTTTCTCCAACAATCGGCAATGGATGCATGGTCATCATTTGACTCTCAATTCTAGATTTTTATTGATTCAAACTTTGCCATCTGCCACCATGGTGGGATTCGAACCCAGGTCCTGAGTAACATTACCTGGATCACTAGATTGATTGTCCAGCAACAGTACCACGAGGCCAATGGATCTCCTCACCCATGCTGCAACCCTCCTGCCTCTACTCTTGACCTTTAGCATGAGTAACCTCCCAACCCCTCCTCCTCAAATCACTTGCTTCTCTTGTGGGTCCTCAGCAACTCTGGGACCCTTGGGGTGCTCTTCTGCCAGCAGCCACAACCTCTTCAGTGGTGCTGTTGAGCTCAAGTTGCTATCCTCTGACCAGTCGGTAGCTTTTGCTGGGCAAGACCTCTGCCTCCAAATCCCCTCACCCCTAACAGGCTTGGAAAATGCGTCTTCAAATCCTATTATTGCTGCTTGACAATTTGTGAACTAGCTTTTAACAGGAAAATCTGGACCGAAAAATAAAACTAATCTCCATTGCATAGAAACAGAACCAAATGAAACAAAATCACAGCAAAACCTACATGAACCTACCTGTCTCGTATATTGTCACTGATCTCAATTTCCATAGATTCTACCTCAACTATTATGGAATTAGAACCTACCTCCACTGTTTCTAAAATCATTCCAAATAGGACCATCTATCATTCCCTTTACCCTGTGACCTCCCCCAGACTACATTCTCAATGAGCCCAGTTTCCGACACTTGCTTCAGTAATTCCTGATCCTAGACACTTCCTGCCGCATTGTGATATGACACTAGGGAAAAGTAAGTGGCAGAAACTTGTCGAGTGATTCAGAATTTCAAGAGAGCTGGAAAAACATACACTCCTCCCTACCCCTAACCCCATTCCCTCTACCCCCATCCCACCACTCCCACCACTCCTTGTGTATGAAACTGATTCCCACATTTTATGCGTCCAATGCACTGATTTGCTGATGACACCATAACAATCGAACTCTCCTCACCGTTTCTTTGCAAAAGGTAGGGAGAAATTGCAACCCTCTCCACCTTGAGAAATCTGCTGCAGTTCACCTTAACAGAAGGAAGAAACAGCCCACAGGTTCCAAGTTGGTGCTGAGGGCAGGGAAATTAAGATTTGGGAAGGAAGAAATAAATCCGGGACAGATTTTGTCCGTTTGAGCAGAAAGGCTAGAGCCAGCGTTTGTTGATGAGAAGGCAAAACACAGATTCATATTTATTCAGTAACAAACACTCAGCTGAGCAAGAGGTGATGTAAAACCACAAGTGTGTAACAAGGATAGGTCATTTCGCCCATTAAGACTGTTCTTTTTATGGTTCATGCATAAATTCCTCATGGACATTATTCTCCTGCAGGAATATTTCTCCCAATTGTTTGAGACAAATAGACAGACTCTAGATGACCTGGTTGTGTTGGCATTGTACATGCACATCCAATTACATTATTGAGCCTAGTTGTCAAACAATGCCTTCACAACTTCAGGGCGAGAACACAGTACAGACAATGAACTACGGTGGGAAATGCACTGTTGTACGATAGGATTCAGCAGCTTTATGCACATTTCACACTGCATTTGATCTCTACATCCACTTCCTCTCATTCAACAATTGATCCTAAACATTCAACCAGCTCTTTTTATCTGGTGGAACTTTTAACTGCCATAACTTTAGGCACTTGTTTTAATCTCGAGGTTTACTTGTGGAATGGCGAAGATATGGTAATCATGGAAGTTGATGTTTGAATTCCTCTTCATTCACATAGTTCATGAATAGAGATTGCATTGCACTTTCAGCTGATTATGTCATGAAATGTCCTCAGAACATGTGGCTAGAGTTTTATGCCACCTCCACTAGAGGATCAGCCTGCCAGTTGGGAAAAAGATTTCACCTACAGTGGGGTAGGAGGAGGATGGCTCACCTGTCCTGGGACCAAATGAGTGGCCTTCTCCAACTGCTGTTTGCATTTTCTCTGTGTCGGGGTGATAGCCTGCAAGGAGAGTGCCAGCTAAACCCTGGGTCTTGGCACCAGGCTCAGGGAGGGTAATGGTGGGACCCTCTTCTGGAGAGCCCCAGCCATCCTAGTGGAAAGGGTTATCCCCGCTACAACTGCACCCTGCCTACTGCTTTCCCCCAAGACTCCTGAACCTTCCCACACACCCCCAGCACGTCACTTTCTGTGGTCTCTCTGACGAGCCGCAGCAAGCATACCCCACTGAAATCACACCCCAGTGAAATCACACCCCAGTGAAATTGCACCCCACTACTGAAATAACACCTTAGTGAAATCACATCACACTGAAATTGCACCCCAGCGAAATCATACCCCACTGAAATCATACCCCACCGAAATCACACCCTGCCACTGAAACCACACCCCACTATGGAAATCACACCCCAATGAAATCACACCCCACTGAAGTCACATCCTGCTGAAGTCAAACTTTGGCCTCAGAGGACCATTAGTTCAATTGGCTTGACAGCTGGTTTGCAATGCAGAGTGACGCTAACAGCGTGGGTTCAATTCCTGCACCCATTGAGGTTACTGTCAAAGTCCCTGCCTTCTTAAACGTGTGGCCTGCCTGAGGCATGACAACCCTCAGGTTCGACCACCACCAATTGTCTGCCTCCAGTGAGCGTGCACTGCCCTCTGGGTCTATGGTGACTTTGCTCAGGGATTGTCTGCAGTCCCAACTGCGGCTAGGGGGCCATCGGTGGCACTGCTCGAACTGGAGGTCTTTTGACCCAATGAGGTGAAGGTGAGCTCTTCACTCTTTTACATGGTGGAAGCTACAACCTGAGGCAATTAACTCACCGACGACCATGAAATATGGTTGTAGTTTGGTGGACTAGCATGGACAGACTTCCTCCCAACTTCCAGCTGGTGAGCAGGGCCAGCTCCCCCATGTAAAATTCAGACCCGGTGTATGTGAACATTCCCCAGAGCGCTATCTCCCCAACTCCTATCCAACAGCCCCAACACATATACATCGGCTGACAAAAAAAAGGCACCTCGCTTTTCTTTTTAAATTGTGGTTCAATCTCTTTCTTTCCGTGTGCTGATTTGGACCTATACAGTTTCACCAGTGACCAGAAAGGAACTGACTGGATAATTTCTGCATCAATGACACTTGGAGACTGCTCATTGTTAGTGGATGAGACACTGTTAGAGGCTGAGATTGATTTTCCAATCATAATTTGTAAGTAGATGTTCTCCATTCAGTGCATTTTCATGGAGTATTCACCCTGCCTCTATCAGGAGGAATTACTTCAGTTTCACTCACGTTATTTGCTATCGTTCCTTAAAACTCTTTTGAAAAGGACTCTGTAGACTACTGTTGTGCGGTGCTTAAATAGACTGTTTACTGACTAAATAGATTCTTATTTACTGCAAAATTGCCTGTTTGCAGTGAGCCTTTCTGTAGATTCCACTCCATCTCAGTCGCCGACACAATAGTATCCCCAGATACTCGAAGCTAACAGGTACTCAGGTTCACTGATCATTTCCAGTGCATTGCACCATTTCAGAATGATGAATAATCTATCTGATGACCAAGTCTACTATTTCAAGAATGCTGTGCAAATTAGAAGACAGACATCGTCAAATTTATCTTCCTGGCAATGCTGAGCATGAGGGCCAAGAGCTGGAGAGTTGGATTAATTGTTTAAAGGCTGTCTTCCTGATGTCACTTGGTTAGATTGTTGGGCAACAAAAGAGACACCCAGTTCAGGAGCGATGTTTTGACTGTTGAAAGGAACTCCTTGCACCACCTCAGGATGTTCAAAATCACTTCGCAACCACCTTTTTTTTTGCGAGGCTAATCACTGTCGTAACACAAGCAACATGGTAGCTAGTGTGTGCACAGCAAGATCCTGCAAACAGCAATGAAATAAACGACCAAATAGTGCATCTTTTGGCGATGCTGGTTGAGGGATTAGTGTTGGCCAGGGTGCCAAAGAGAATGCCCCTGCCATGGTTCCATGCAATCTTTTGCATTCTCACCGACATGTACTGCCAACCTTCATTAAGGGGGTCTTACATCTTTCCTCTCTTGCTCCCTGCCACAGTAAATACTGTGGGCCACTACAAATACCGTGTGGCATTTGTAATTGTGAGTAAAGGGGTGGGGTTGAGTGTAAAGTCCTCTAGCTCTAATCCTGATCTTGGTAGAATATCATAGTCACAATGGGTGTGGCCTTGTATTTATGCCCACTGTGTGCTTTACCTTGCAGTGCTCGGTCAATCTCCATTTCACCATTGTGTATAAAGTCATATTTTACACACTGCTGGTCACAATGCTCTCTGTGGAAATGCTGTTGTTATCCTTAAGCCGTTCTCCCAACACACGATATGCTGAATATTGTTTACATGTCTGTATAGACACAGCGGTACTTAACGTGGAACAAGGTCTGCCACCAGTGGCTGACACATTCACTTTAGCAGGACGATAAGTCTCAGCGTGGGCTGATCTTAGTCCATGTCACAATACTTGGAAAAAGTTTATTTCATTAGCTGTAAAGCACATTGTAATATCCCAAGGTTTTGAATGGTACTACACAACTACCAACCAGCCCCTTCTTTCCTTTAGGGTAAGTCAGGGAGAGTCACGGTACAAACCTGCCATCTGTCTGAGCCAAACTATGCTTTCCTCATAGAACAGGAATGAAAATGAAACACGTTTGAACCTCAAAGAGAGCGTTTCAAATCACAAATGGTGTTGGCTGCATTGATAGACTACACAGGCCCTTTGGGGATGAGCTGGAGACAGGGGCTAGCAAAGTGATGTGGAAAGTTGCCCATAATTTTCCCACTGCCTGGCCATTCGGCCCACCCTTGCAGAACCAAACTGAGTCACATAAATGGCTATGTAAAGGCTACTTCCTACCTCTGTTGCAGGTTGTAAGACAGCATTTGGGAGCATTTATCTAGGCACTTATTGGCTCCTTTAAGTGTCCACAGTTACCCCCACACACTGGCGCTGCCAGCTGTCAATGATCACCACACCCCTTATCACCCCTTGCCTGTCTGGCCCCCACTGCCCCCAAGACCCCACATCAATGACTTTGAGAGCACACACACATTAATCCGCCAGGTGTAATGCCAGCAACGGCCACGGCTGGTGGTGGCGCAGCTGAGCTGCTGGCCATCAGACTGGGACACAGCTCTTGGAGGAAACAGACCACTCTCCTCAATAGGGAAAGCAGTTACAATGGCAATCACTTTAACTGCCTGCTGCTGGCTGTATGTGGCTCAGGTTCCACTGCCAGCAAAGTCTTCTGCTTTGGACATGGCAGTGGGACTCCTGTTCCTACTTAAAATTTAGTTTGTTGTTTCATAGCCCCTCAAAGACATTACTGCCTTGCAGCACACACCTGTGTCTTATTCCACATGAAGCACACACAACAGTATGCAAGTTGAATGATTAGCAAAGCAAAAGTATAACTGTACAACAGTGTGCTGTTAATTTGAATTTATACATTGCCAAGGATAAATTGCAATAAATGAAAAACAGACACCTCTTGCTGATTTCATCATATGTCTGTTTTAGAGAAGTCTAATTAATTCTTTAAATATCAAAAAAGCACTGTCAGCAAATCACTGCCAGAATGGACCCAAGGGTCTCAAAGGAAGTAAGCTGGAATTCTAGCTGTGTTGTATTCAAGTTTCAGGTCAGGAGAAGGGATAATATATTACCGATAAGATAAATCTGGCCTCTTTTGCATCTGAAAATTTCTACCATATCTGCAGTCATCTCACTGCCATACTCTGAAATTCCCACCCTATATCTCGTTTATGTCCCTCCGTATAGATATTTAAATATTTATGTGTATATGCCCCTCCATCACGGTGGCTCAGTGGTTAGCACTGCCACCTCACAGCACCAGGGACCCAGGTTCGATTCTACTCTCAGGTGACTGTCTGTGTGGAGCTTGCACATTCTTCCTGTGTCTGCATGGGTTTCCTCCCACAGTCCAAAGATGTGCAGGCTAGGTGGATTGGCCACGCTAAATTGCCCATAGTGTGCAGGAGTGTGCAGGCTGGGTTGGTTAGCCATGGGAAATGTGGGGTTACAGGGATACGGTGAGATGCTCTTTGGAGGTTCGAATGGCCAGCTTCCATACTGAAGGGATTCTATCTCTCTTCCACTTTAAAACACCTCTTAAAATCCATGTCTTTGACTAAAGCTTTCAGTCACCTTCCCCGTCATTTCTTATTTGGCTGGTTGATGATTTGCTTTGTGCTTGATTATGATTGTTGATCTATTTTACAGGTTCTACAGAAATGTAGGGTGTCAATGCTGGCTCACAGGCATGGTCTTTGGTTGTATCAGGTGTAAGCTGCCAATTGCCTGCAAAGTGATTTGGCAGCAATTGACAACTGTGCACCTGGCCGTCTGTTGAAATTGTGGAGACTGTGCCCCATGTTTTTGCCAGGCCCGTGTGCCAAAGGCTGCCAATATAGTCTGTGGCAGTTTGCATAGGATGTAGGAGCCAAGTAAACAGTAATGATCACTTCTGTCATGTATGGCCATTTAAAGCAAGGCATTGAACCATTCAGCATTACAATGTTATGACATTTTTGATTCATTTGTTCTGCTGTCACTGGGGAACTGGACTGTTTTCCAAAAGTAAAGTCCTCGCACTGTTGTCTGTGGATGAGGAGCTGAGGATGGCTGGTAAATGGCCACGTAGCTGGTGCTCAACATAGAACATAGAACATAGAACATTACAGCGCAGTACATGCCCTTTGGCCCTCGATGTTGCGCCGACTTGTGAAACCAATCTGAAGCCCATCTAACCTACACTATTCCATTATCATCCATATGTTTATCCAATGACCATTTAACTGTCTGGCATTTGCTTGTTGTTTCTGTGAAATGTTCTGTTGTAAAGGCATTCATGCAGGAGCACAGCAAAGTTATGGGAGGGTGAAAAGAGGCATCAGTGAAAAAGAAGCCTATTAAAAATGAAGAATGCAACAGTTTTAAGACCATTGAATGAATTTTCTAGTTATCGAACCATAGAACCCCTACAGTGTGGAAACAGGCCCTTTGGCCCCAACGGGTCCACACCAACCCTCACAGCATGCCACCCAGACACATTCCGCATAACCCACCTCATCTACACATCCCTGAACACTAAGGGCAATTTAGCATGGCCAATCCATCTAACCTGCACATCTTTGGACTGTGAGAGGAAACCGGAGCACCTGGAGGAAACCCACGCAGACATGGGGAGAATGTGCAAACTCATTATATAAATAGAATTATGCAATGCTATTTTTCTAGCAACATTGAATGGCCATTATCCCATGGGTGAAAATATCATACTGTCCTGTATTATGAATGATATGAAACAGCACAAGAGACACATCTACCAACATATAAGCAAAGCTGCTACTTTTTCGAACAGACATCCATGCCTCATTTGTTTGAGCAGGTTTAACCAAAGCTTTTTCTACTCATTGGACAAACCGATGCACAAACTCTGTGCTACTGGACAGGTTTTGGGAAGCTGGAAGAGGCTAGGAAGGATGTACGAAAACATCAAAGCACCACTCTCCATCCCAACCATTTCAAATGTACGTTTGCTGATCAATAGAACCACTGATGAAAGGAAAACGGAGTCATGTGAGGGGAAGTTGCTAAGGAAGTTTTGTTAAAGAAAGAAGTTGCATTAACAGCCCACCTTTGCAGTTCTGACAACATCCCAAAATGCTTCACAGCCATGGGCCAGAAAACCAGAAGTGATTCTTCATCGGTTGTTTCTGGGAGTCCTAGCTGGATTTGACATGCATTAAGCAACTAGCTGCCTATTATCAGGGCTCCTGAGACAAGGGATAGAAATCTCGATTTTAGAGACTGTGAGACAAAACCTCAATCACCGCAATCCAGGAACATCTCTTAGCTCATTCATCCTCCACAGCACCTCACAAATAATCCTTTCAGAGTAGGAAGGCTGGGGGTCACATCCGGGTGTGCACAGCAGTGTCACAGGCTCATAGCTGCAGGAGGAGGAAGCGATCGAGATCTCGAAAACTCGCAGTGCTAATGGAGATTAGGCTTCAACCAAGCCCAGGACACAGGAGGGGTCTCTGCTCAGCCATTAATGAGCTGATGGAGATGGAAAGGCAAGTAGTGGTGCCAGAGATCATGTGGAAAACAGAGTAAAGGACAGAGGTCTGCCCAAGTTCTCTCCCATGCAATGGCTCCAGCAGTAACAGGAGGCAGCCACCTTCAAAAGACCAAACAATCAGTATCTGCTGGTTTGACGTGGGCCCTTCGCTCCATCACTGGAGCCATGGATGCATTACCCATGGTAAGTGAGGCGGTCGCAAGGAGCTTTGACCTCCTTTCAGGATCCTCATCCCCTCAGGGCTGAGGTAGGTGCCATTTTTCAACAACAGGGAGGAAGAGGGCAGATCTTGCAGGGTTTGCCATCCCTGTCCCTGTCTGGCAAGGACACCAACAACTCCATCAGGTCAAGCTAAGGAGATTGCATCTGTGACTGTGTAGAGGACATCCCCAACCCCAGCAGGTTGGAGCCTTCCATATTGCAGATATTCATCAAAGATACTGGAGGTGACAGGGCAGTCAACAGGACCCCTCAATCTCGGTTGTGACTGCTGAGCTGGCATTAATTTTGATTTGATTTATGACTGTCAAGTGTACCGAGGTACAGTGAAAAGTATTGTCTCATGTGCTTTCCAGGCAGATCATAATATACAAGTGCTGGAGCTTGGATGAAAAAATCTATGTGACCGGGTATACACCTCACATACATAGTTGAGCACTAGGTACACACCTCACATACACAGTTGGGCACTAGGTACACACCTCACACACACAGTTGGGCACTCGGTACACGCCTCACATATACAGTTGGGCACTAGGTACACACCTCACATACACAGT
>NC_063348.1:8641649-8682188 GCF_021869965.1 Rhincodon typus
ATACAGTTGGGCACTAGGTACACACCTCACATACACAGTTGGGCACTAGGTACACACCTCGCAAACATAGTTGGGCACTAGGTACACACCTCAGATATACAGTTGGGCACCGGGTACAGGCCTCATGTATACTGTTGGGTCTGTGAACCCCGTTGCAGGACAGGAGCGTACCCATGAACAAAATTCCAACAGGGCTGGTGCGTTAATGAGTATTCGTGCCTTGCTAACGAATTAAAGAGAGGTTTCCTGACTGACTCTCTTGAAATGTTTTCGAGAACTTAACATAAAACTTTCACCCTTCATCTAGAATTTTTGCCCCTAATCCACTTAGGTTCCATTGGCTGTCCTTCTGAAAGCCCTGGGTGGAGCTCAGCAGTGGCACTGGAATCAGTGGCCACTGCTGGGACTGCACCATGCTTGGAGAAGCTTCATCTATGCTGCCCTAGAGCCCAGGTAAACAGGGCCATGGTTACCAGGGCCAGTCAGGTAGGCTCCGGGGAAGAGGAGGATTGTAGGACTGGAGATAGGAAGAGTTTGCAGCAGGATTTGAAAATGTTGATAGGTGCTGTAAAACCAAGGTTATTCAGGAGCCAAATGTAGGTCAGCAGATATAGGGGTGATAGGTGAATGGAACTTGGCATGTGTTAAAACATGAACATTAGAATTTTAGATGACTTCAAAGGCCAACTTGTTACATATAAAGTGTTCTTCTCCGACCACCCCGGTTCTTTTATTCATTTCCTGGAGGATTAACCTCACAAATTGCTGACTCAGAGCAAAATTCTTACCACACAGCCAAAGCGATGCTGTAGAAAAACAATTGAATAATTGGCAAGCTACATTGAGTTTTCATCATTTACACATGCACAGACCTAGAGAGATAGTAGAACATGTCACAGTCTGAAAGCTGTCTGGGGGCATTACAACACTGAAAATGATTATGGAACACACCCAGAGGCTGTTTGCAGCTGGAAGACGATAGGCTGAGAAAAGATTGCTCCTCATAAGTAATAGACAACCATTGGCACTAATTTCCTGCACAGCCTAAGAGTGGAACTTTTTAGTTTCATCAATAGCTGATGTCAGGTAAAGCTGGGGTTGCCACTCAAATTTGACATCCACTAACAGAAGCCAATTGAGGTGGCACAGTGCGTAGCACTGCCACCTCACTGCAGCAGGGACCCAGGCTCCATTCCACCTTGGGTGACTATCTGTGTGGAGTTTGTACATTCTCCCTGTGTCTGTGTGGGTTTCTATTGTGTGCTCCAGTTTCCTCCCACCATCCAAAGATGCGTAGGTTAGGTGGATTAACCGTGGTAAATTCCGGGTTATGGGGATAGGGTGTGATGCTCTTTGGAGGGCTGACGTAGATTCATTAGGCCAAACGGCCACTTTCTGCACTGCAGGGAACTTTACAAATTGGAGCTTGTTTCGATGAATAAGCAAATTATGTATTTAAGGGAAAGCCACACACATAGACATAGACACAGACATTACACACATATATATGCCGGGACAAATGGTTGTTCCTGACATTGAGTGGGACAGTATCTCTCAGAAATGTTCCAAATGCAATTAATGCCTTTGAAGCGCAACTATTTCTCTTACGTGGGCAATGCAGTCGTTTTGAGTGCAGCAGGCAGTAGCCTGTAGATACAAACAGTGACAAAATCAATGGTTGGTCAATCTGTTTTTGGCGTGGTTGAATGAATGAGGGAGGAATGTCACTCAGGTCATTAGAAGAAGTCTCTGCTGCCAGTTATACAGGACCACGGGATCTTCAGTGTCCACCCAAACCAGTGGAAACAGGCAAACCGAATATTCTGTACGCTTGTGTCTGTGCTGCTCTCTGGCAGCACTGCACTGAGTGTCTGTGGGCCTTGGCTCAGTTGCAAGCACTTTCTGAGCCAGGGGTCTGCGGACTCAGGGACTTGACAATCAAGTATAGGCTGACACTGAGGGAATGTTATTCTGATTGAAGATGCTGTCTTTCTGATGAGATACAAACCCGAGCCACTTGCCTTCTCAAGCAGATGTTACAGACTCTGAAACTAATTCAGAGATGAGCAGGGGACCTCTCCCTGGTTTCCCGTCCAATATCCAAACCTCCAACTAACAGCTAACAAAAAATAGACCATCTGCTTGTCTATCTCATTACTGGCGTGGCAGCTTTAAGCTGTGTTCCTCCACAACAGCATAGACTACACTTCCAAATCACTTCACTGCCTGCAAAGCACTTTGGGATGTCCTGGGTCCAAGAAAGATGCTGTGGAAATGCATCGCTTCAAATTTTCTGTTTTTTAAAGTGAGCCATTGTTTATAGTCAACCTGAAAGCAGCTTTAATTGACCTCTGATCTACAATTTAAGGTGGGTCTTTTCCCCCCTCTATTGAGGAGGTGGGAAGGTAAGGTTGGCACCTGAGATTTACCAGCCCACTTCCTGCCACCTCAGGAATGAAGTTCTAGGCGGGCAGGTGACCTTTTTGACCCACCGCCAAGTCACTTCCGTTCACAATCGCTTAAACGCCTCATCCTGCCACTAGGCCTAATGAACCTTTTTCCCAGCAGGTGTGAAAGGTAGCGGCCCCCCCTAAAATGGAGTGGGTGGTCTGCCTGGCTGAGGAGGAGGGGTGGACTCGATTTCCACAACCTGGGAGTGGGGGACAAGTAGGGATGAAAGGATGGGGCTGACTACCGAAAGCCAACTCTTCTGCCCTTGACTCCAAACCTCCTGACCTCTCCTGGGCCTCTCCAATAACAAATGAATGAATGATTTATTGTCACATACATCTTGGGAGCTACGATGAAACGTGTTCTGATGCCGCAACATGGTGCCATTTTCCGATACAAAAGAGTGAAAAGGAAAATACTTAAACAGAGTTCATCTCCATCGGCTGAGATCCCAAATACGACTCCAGGACTTTCTCGAGGGCCACACCCCGGGTCTGCTGCCTCCAGGAATCCCCGGTCCTTCATCAGTGCAGCCGACACTTCGCTGCCAATTCCAGGAGTCCACCCATCAGGCCTCCAGGGCTGGGGGTCCCCACGCCAGTCACCACTGATGTTGTTCCAGCCTCGCCGTGAGGTCAGGAAGATAAAGAATAGAAGTCGCTCATCTTCCCTGATCTTGTTACCCCAAGCAGCCTGGGCCTCTGACGTGGATCTGAGCCAACACCTCACCCAGTGAGACATTGTTGGCAGGGACGGGGGAAGAGGTGGGGAGAATGCCATTGCTAGCCCAGAACATGACCAACAAGACGACTTGTGTGCCTGATTGGTACTTGACACAGTGGGCTCTCTCATTGGTGAGGTTGGGGCAGTAGGGGGAGAGCATGTCACTCTTATGGAAGCCCTTTACCACACTTTAATTAAATAAAAACAGGGGGTTGGGGGAACACCAACAATTTGTACCAGAATGAACGGTGAAGATCTTGAATGACAACTAAACAGACAACCTAGATCCAGATGCCGTGCACGCAGACAGAGTGCTAGCAAAACCTGGGGGTTTGTCGATAGAATTCTCTCTTAAGTGAGAGAGAGGTTAAGGTGAAAAAAAACCCGATGAAACTTTCTCTGACTGCACCTTCCCCCACTGTCACCGCACTCTCTATTCAGTCAGCACATGTTGTTTTGGTCAGCTGAACTGCAGCTGACTATAAGGCTGTAACCCCAGCTCTGTGGTTTCGCTTGTGGTGTGAGGGTTGGCTGTGTGTTTTTTTGTTTCTGAGAGCTTAGGCTGGAAGGAGCAGCTTGCACGCAGGATCTGGATCACAGTGTTTAAGACGAGGCTGTCCACAACATTTTTTCCATTACAACACCAGTCTGCAGATAATTTCTCTCTCTCTCTCTCTCTCTTGTTTTTTCTCTCTTCTCTCTTTTTCCATTGCTATTCGCCAGAGTCAAGGGTGGGGGGGAGGTGCTCGACAGGTTTATTTTGTTATGTGTGCACTTGTATTTGCATTCTGTCAGTGCAGTGTCTCCAGCAATAGGGGGAGCAGCTTATGTCAAAGTGTTTTAACAAACGTTATTCTGACACTGTCTATTTTTGTTCATCTCCACTAACACAAAATGATATTAGTGTGCGTTACAGATCACTTCTCTATTTCTCCCTTTCTTTCCTTCAAAGGATGGCTTTCTTCGGTTTGAGTTCAAAGTCTTTTTTCAGAGAGCTTTTTTGAAATGTTTAATTGCTCAGTCAGACATTGGGACAAGAGGCTGAGGGACATGACAGTCCCAGGTATGGACAGAGGGCAGGAGGCTCTGAGTGACTGGAGAATCTCTGGGACTGTCTGGGGACTTCAAGGGTTTGCAGGAGCTCCTTTGTCTAGAGTGGGGCAGGAGAAATTTGAGTGGATGGGGAAGCAATGAGGATTGACTATCTCAAGAACCATTAAGTAATTGGACAAACCACGCACCCCCCGCCCCACCACCCCACTCCACCCCACTCCACCCCCCACCCCCACCCCCACCGACTTTGTGAGACTTTTCAGCTTGATGGCCAATTTCACTGGACTGAGCGAGGCAGTGATTTAAATGGAAGTCTGTCTGGGAACTAAGGCTGGAGAATTTGACATTGATTAAATGCCATAATTTATTGCTACTTACAATGTAGAAGCAAAACAAAGTCTCCTTGAACATCCTCTAGCCCAATTAAAATTTAAATAAACAGCATTTCTCAGATTCTGTCTCACTCCCCCCTAAATTTTCCCTGCACTATCCCAAACCACAATTATTTGGAGGTTTTCCAGAAAGCAGGCTCATTTTTCTTTTTCTACTGATGAGTGCGTATTCTTACTCTACAGCAACAATCACTATTTATTAAGGCTTATCAGTTATGATTGATGTGATCAGGACAATCACTAACCAGATTTGGCTCCACTACAAGGATCCCACAGTGGGACAGTGAACCTTCAAAGCACTTTAAATAACAAATCAGTTTGCAAATATTAGGCCTTTAATACTCCCTGCAACTACGAGCAATGAAAGAGGCTCTAATTCATGAACTATTCGAACGTGCACAGCTTATCTTGTAACTGAAACAGCATGAAAATAACGCTCAGAGAGAGGGGGTAGAAAAATATCAAGATTGTACTTAAAAACAGACTTATTCAGAAAATCCAAGCACGCGATACAGTGATAACTTGGGTACATAATTGGTTGAGAAAGAGGAGGCAGAGATTAGTGAGTGAATGGATGCTTTCTTGACTGGAGCAAAAGATGCACATAGGTCACCCAGGAACATTTCTTTTTGTTGTATATTAATAATTTAGGATTTTGATTATTCTTTTCTGGCATGTAGGCATTCTGGCAAGGCAATATTTTTGCCCATTTCTAATTGCCCTTGAGGTGGGTAACTTGTGAAGCCATTACAGAGCACGGTTAAGACCCAACCACATCGATGTGAGCCTGAAATCACACGTAGGTTACATTTTCTTCTTTCAAGGACATTAGTGAGCAAGAGGGGATTTTTACAAAGGGTGAAGGGTTTCAATGGAGAAATTTTTTATTATGACAAGAGTGCGTAGGAAACCAGAGACCAGAAATTTAAAATAATCAGCAAAAGGACAAGAGAGGAAATGGACGAGAAATTGCTTCACACCAGGGGATGTGAAGACCTGGAAGCTGTTACTTGAAAGAATGGGGGTGTTAGCTTTCACAAGAACTCTTAAAACGCAAATATATGCTTCAAGATATATGCAATGGAATTGGGATAAAAGCTGGAGTGTGGAATTAAATGGGACTGCTCTTTCAAACAGCAGTAAAGTTGTGGCAGGCTGAACAGTTTTCTGTGTTGTAAGTACGTATGATTGTCAACATCATCCTGCATTCATATAGCAACTTTAACAACAAGAAAAGGCAGCCACCGAATGGGTATTGAGTAGAGTCATTGAGTTGTACAGCAGAGAAGCAGATCCTTTGGTCCAACTCGTCCATGCTGACAAGATGTCCTAAATAAATCTAGTCCCATTTGCCAGGATTTGGCCCATATCCTACTAAACCCTTCCTATTCATGTACCCATCCAGATGCCTTTTAAATGTTGTAATTGTCCCAGCCTCCACCACTTCCTCTGGCAGCTCATTCCATACACACACCACCCTCTGCATGAAAAAGTTGCCCCTGAGGCCCCTTTTATATCTTTCCTCTCTCACCTCAAACCCATGCCCTCTAATTTTGGATTCCATTACTATGGGGAAAAAAGACCTTGGCTATTCACCATATCCATGCCCCTCATGATTTTATAAACGTCTATAAGGTCACCCCTCAGCCTCCAATGCTCCAGGGAAAATGTCCCCAGCCTATTCAGCCTCTCCCTATAGCTCAAACCCTCCAACCCTGGAAACATCCTTGTAAACCTGTAGTGCACCCTTTTAAGTTTCACAACATCCTTCCTATAGCAGGGAGACCAGAATTAAATGCAGTATTCCAAAAGTGGCCTAACCAATGTGTTGTCCAGACACAACATGACATTGCAACTCCTATATTCTCTTTCTTCATTTTTTTCTTTATTCATTCACAGGATGAGGGCATTGCTGGCTAGGCAGCATTTATTGCTCATCCCTAACTGCCCAGAGGGCAGTTAAGAGTCAACCACATTGCTGTGGGTCTGGAGTCACATGTAGGCCAGACCAGGTAAGGATGGCAGTTTCCTTCCCTAAAGGACATTAGTGAGCCAGATGGGTTTTTCCGACAATCGGCAATGGATTCACGGTCATCATTAGACTCTTAATTCCAGATATTCTATTGAATTCAAATAAATTCAAGTATAAGTAGAAGATATTAAAAGTGGGCAGACAGTTGTACTTAAAGGGTCTTAAAGAAGGGGTGGACTTTTCCATTTTATAGGAACTGTAACTGAAGAAGCTGTACCTAAGATGGTGCCATAAGGGGCAATTTGTAAACTTTTCACTGTACTCATTTGAGTATCTGTGACAATAAAGCTAATTCTAATACTAAGTCTGATTTAGGAAGAGCATTTCAGAAACGAGTGCCTTTGTACGCAAGCTGAAGGCAGACTCACCATAGCTGGGATGAAGGGAGGGGAATATACAAGAGACCAATATTTGAGGAATGGAAAGATTGTCTGCCTTGGAAAGCAGAATGTGAAGTGGGCAGTGGAGTTTTGTTCGTGTTGCAGGATGCAGAGGAAACGGGATAATGTCAGCCTGCCCAGAAGAGCGAGAATCATCAATTCTGCAACCAAAAAGGGCGTGGGTGTCAAGACCATGACAATCTTACAAAGTGCTACATTTTTGTCATTAAAAATTCAAATTATGTCCTCAGAAGTGCATCTTCTGATCTTCTGAATGAGTTTCAGAACTATGTTAAAGTCTGCAATTTTTGAGGGAAGGAAAGTACAGCACCCAAGCTATCAATCTCTTTGTGGGCAGGCAGAGGCAACTGCTCATCTCAGCCTTTCTAAAATTACTAGTCAGTGCACACGAGAAGTTCAGACAAAGTGTGGTGTGCAGGTGAAATGGGATTAGAGAGCAGGGGACAAATAGTCCAAGCCTGCGGTATAATTCAATTCCATTTTAAAAATTATACAGTCTATCCTTATTTTTAGAAAATACTTGAATGGATGTTATTTATAATTAAATAGCAAAACAACTTAGGAAGGAAGAAATAGAGTTGATATATAAGCTCTAAAATTCTGACTCAAATTGCTGCATGTTTTGCTGTTTAATTTATGCGAATTGTAAACATAATATTATTTACTTTGACATACGCGTATTCTCTTGGAGAACAGCATAAAGTAGTACAGGCTCACCAACAACCTGATACACTGTAGCATGAAAACTTTTACTGTTACCAGAACAATTCGTAAAGAGCCAACATGGTGATTAGTCCTGTAAGTCAGGAGGGTTTAATGTACTCTCCCAACCCCTCTAATTCATGAGTGATTAACATCCACAAGACACAGATATCTGCACTGCATAACTTCCTAGAATTCAGATCAGAAACCTCCACTCACTGGGATTGTCACGAGCGAGATTTTAAGCCTGATTTAGCATTGAGAATTGTACAGCTGGTTGAGGCATTATAGTAGCACAGGAAGAGGAGTTGGAGGGACTGAGAAAAGCAAGGCACTACAGGACCACTACTGGCAGAAGTATGTAATTACAACCTGGCAAAAGTAAAAGCTCGTTTTCACTACAAAAATGGACGTATGCATTTATCATGGAAAAGAGTTGAAGGAAGTGCTCAAAGATGTAATATCTGTCAAACAGAAAAACACATTATGATGCTCATTCAAAGTTTGATAGTTTGTCCCACGTTGAAATTCTGAAGTCTGGCTGAAAACTGGTTCAAAGATGCTAAACGTAGGATGATTCCAACACATACAAGTTACCTATGTTCAACCCACAATCCAAACTCTTTCCTGGCAAAATAAGATGTCTCCTGCTGTTTAAACAAAAACAAAAGGCTTACTCAGACCAGCGGAAAATAAAGGATTCATCAATCCCTTTCTGAACCGACCAGTGAGAGAAAGACTAGATGTTCTAAGGAACAGGGAAAGAGAAAGGGGTAGGGAGAGCTGAAGTGGCATTTGAACTAGAATCACATTACTGAGCACTGTGATTCATACCTCAGTTATACTGAGACCCTAATCGTAGACCAATTCACTAGAATAAATGCTGAGGGGCAATGGGGATGTCGGGAAATTTTTAATCGCGCTGCAAGTAAAACTTTAAAAAAAATCTTTACAGATGCATTCCAACCTATCACTGCAACTCCAACATTACCAGTCAGCATGCCCTTCCCTGTGACCGGACCCTCATTCACCTGTCATCTGGGCGCATCATCGACCTTGGGCCTCATGTACCCCATTGGCAGCAGCTACCACCACTCTCACTGTGGTGCTAATGGGAATGAGGAGTTGCCAGTCTCTAATTAGCTGGCAGGTCCCAGAGACCAGAATTTCGGCCCCTGAAGTCCTCAATCCCAGAGAAGATCTGCATTCGGTCACTTATGTGTTGGGTTGGCACTTAATATGTCAAGCGTGGGCACGAAGCAGAGCTTTTGTTGACTCTTCAACTGATGGATGAGGCCATGACACTGAGATTACATTTTTTCCTTGTTCCTCTTCTGACCAGCAGGAAGGCCAAAAGCAGACTACGCTGTGATTACCACTGTTGGAGATTCGGAATATGGATTTTCTAAGGGTGGTTGTGTGTTCCTCCCAACACAGCCCTCATTATAATGGATGCACTTAGCATATTTTGGACTGGTCAAGTGCTTGAAAAGGTGGTGGGAGCAGATACAATTGTATTTTTCAACAGGAATTTGATGTGTACTTGGAGCAGATCCAGGCCATTCAACCCCTTGAGCCTGTCCCATTATTCTATCAAGATCATGGTTGGTCTGTCACCTCAAATCCACATTCCTGCCTATCCCAATAACCTTTCTCCGTTTTGGCCAGCAAGAATTGATCTACCTCTTCCTTTAAATTATTCAAGGAGTCTGCTTCCACTTTCTTTTCAGGAAGAGCACTTGAAAGACTCGCAACCTTCCGAGAAAAATATTTCCCCCCAGTTCATGCCAACTGAAAAAGGCCCATTTATGCCCACTTTCTACTTCCTGTTAGCTAGCTAATCTTCCATCTATGCCAATATGCTAACCCCTACTCAATGAGCTTTTAATTTCTGCAATAACCTTTAGCATGCCACCTTATCACATTCCTTCTGGAAATCTGTAAAGAAAGCTTGCAGGGCAATAGATAGTAGAGCTGAAGGAATAAGTCTTTCAAACAGCTGGCATTAACACAACAAGCCAAATGATCCCTCTGTCTGGTACTAGTAGCCTTTGTACCTGGATAAAGCGAGAGTTTGATGATGGAGAACATCCGATCTGTAATCTGTTCTTTTCTCAGCCAGTGCTAATAAATGTGTACACGTACACACATTTTGTGGCACAGGTGATTGGATGGGAATAAGGAAAAAAGGCATTTTGATATCTCTAGCCAGAGCAAGAAAGTAAATCACAGGATCTGTCCACTAGTATGCTAGTCTAACAATCAAACCTGACTGTCTAATTTCATTTTATTAAGTCTTCTCTTTGGCAGCCCCTCAGGGTCAAGGGTGACTTGCTTTCATTCTGTGGGGTGGGTTCTATGGTGGTTGAATAGTCCAATCCTGGAGCTGTAGGTTCTGTCACAGGCAGTGTTTGATGAATGGGTCTCTCTGGATTCTGCACAATCTTTCCACTGTTGGTGCTTGGCCTCGATGTGCTCTACTTGGTGATGTTTGAACTGGAAGGGGCACCTTCGCAGATGGTACTTCTTCAAATTGCGTGTTCTAGGGCAAGCGGTTCCCACGTGTCAGTGGAGATGTTGCACTGGTAGCGTTTGGTCTGCCCTCCGAGTGATTGCTTAATATTGTGGAGCTCGGAGTGGAGCAGTTGTTTAGGGAGACTTGTGCTGGGCATGTGGACAATGTGACCCACCTATCGCAGTTGGCCATGCATGACCAGTGCCTCAATACAGCCAGTGGATTTGCAGAATTCAGTGAAGGCAGCACTGGTGATAACTCTTCAGGAATTTGAGCTATCAGGTCCATGTTTCTGATGCATGCAGGAGGGTGGGGACCATGGCTGCTCTGTAGGCCATGAGCTTAGGGCTGGATTTCAGATATCAGGCTTCAAACACTCTGCTCCAAAGGCAGTATTGGTCCACTGGAGTCAATGGTTGGACTTCATCGTCAATTGTGTTAAGTATTGCTTTAAGCAGTGCTACTAGAAACTTGAATCAGTTGCCTGTTAATAGGCATCCTTCTCTACAACAGCAAACAGCACACCCCAGAGATCTGTATAAGGTGGTCATTCCACTTCATTCTACTTTTAATCTCCACAGGCAGTGACAAGCCCTGTTATGATTTTGCTGTTTCCCTCTGGCTACTCTGTCATCAGTATTAACGAAGTTATCTCTGTCGCCTCTTGTGACAGAGTTCAAGTAATACCTGTAAATGCTTCTGGAAAAAAACAATCATTACCTATCACACTTGTCAAAATGCTGGCTATTTCAGGTTTATTTTTGTTACTTCGAATGGTTGAGGAACTTGTAAACATCACCAAAAATGGAGGGTTTGAGATAGAAAAATAGACTGGAAAGGCCAAGACATTTTTTCACTGGAGTTTAGGAGGCTGAGGGGTAACCTTTATTAAGGTTTACAAAATTATGAGATAAGGTGAATGACAAAGGTTTTTTCCCTAGGATAGGGGAATTCAAAACAAGGGGGCATATTTCTAAGGTGGAAGGAGAAAGTTTTAAAAGGACATAAGGAGCATTTTTTCAATATATCGAGAGTGGTTTGTGTGTGGAATGAACTGCCAGAGGAAGTGTTACAACATTTGTATAAGTTAATGAATAGAAAAGGTTTGGAGGGATATGGGCCAAACTAGTGAGGCTAGTTTAGTTTGGGATTATGGTCAGTGTGGACTAGTTGGACAAAAGAATCCGTTTCCATGCTGTATGACTCTGTGACTCTAAGAGCCTCCTGGTACTGTGCATAATCCTCACTTTTTTGTTTGCAAACATCTCTCGAGCTTTTACTAAGAAACTGAAACATTTGAAACAGATTTCATCCAATAGCTTGAGAGTAATGAATGGCTCTAAGGGGGTAAATGGCATCAGGGTTTCAACCCGTTCCTTTCAGCTTTCAGGACTGAGGTGTAAAACTCTCATCGTTTGGACAACAGCAAGCAATTTCTGAGCCATCTTTATCTGGTTTCCAGCAGGCATAGGTACAAACGTATCCAGAATTTTTGTATCAATTAGAGTTACCAGTGAATCCATTTTGAAAAATACCATCCTCATTGCTTGTAGAAAATGCTTCACACCTCTAAAAACTGGACAATTGAGCATAGACTCCAATACAATGGAATAAATGTTAATTATGTTCAGTAGTGTAAAATCAACAATAGCAAGTTGGCTTGTTATTTTAAATCTGCCGTCATTTTTATTCCCATTGAAAACCTGGAACTTGAACCATTTATTCAGAATGCAATTACTTTTATGTAAAAATGCTAACCAGTTGAATATATTTGAATGAAGTGCTTCCAAAGGCTTGCGTTTTGCTTTACCTACTGCATCTTAATGGAAGGCCAAGCAAATTTTCATCACAGAAGCCATGGTTTTTTTGTTAAATATTCCAATCCCTCGGCCAAGCTGTAAATGCACATAAAAAGATAAAATATAGAATTTCCTATGAATTGAAACTGGATGGGCCCCAGGATCCTTCAGAACATGCAAGAGCAAAAGACATAGGAGTGCAGATCAAAAGAGCTTATATGTTGCTACTGGCACTAGTCAGACCCCAGTTGGAATGCTGTATGCAGTTTTGGCCAGTTAATCAGAGTGAGAATATTATTCCCTTCAGAAGGGTCCAGAGGCAAGTGCTGAAGTTGGTTCCAGCTGGAAAGATTTCCCCTGCGGACTAGATGGAGTGAAATCAGAAACATATTTATAAAAAGCCCAGGTGTACCAAGGGTACAAAAATAAGTTTACGACTGCTGGGTTCATTAACAATTTTTAAGATAGGGTCAGCAGATTATTTTCGGGATATCGAGAGATTTGGTTTAAAGGTGGGCAAATGGATTTGAGGGGCAGGTAGGCCATGACCTAACAGGCAGAACAGACTCGATGGGCCGAGTGGACTTCCTGTGAAGGCAGGCAGGCACAAAAATTCACATCTCTGGACAACCTGGTGTGCCAGTTTGCCAGCACCATCCTGCCTGTTGCTGCATTATCTTCCAAAGGTAGGGTCAGAGACCTTGGATTCAGGTATGCACTGCTTGAAAGGGTAGTGGAAGCAGATTCAATAATCACAATGGAAAAAGAACTTGGGATAAACGCTCGAGAGGTTTGTTTCCTCTTTGTTTTACAGTCTATGAGGAAAGAGCAAAGCAGTGGAATTAATTGAACAACTCTACCAAACAGCTGGTTCAAGCAAGGCATGTGGAATGGTCTCCTGTACCTTTGTGTGGGCCGGATTTTGGCTCAAGGTGAATAGATTGAGCCAGTAAATTTTGCGACTTGCAGGATCTGGACCTGGATGATGCATGTGGTGTGCAGTCAGGCCCTGCTAATTCTGGAAGCTGAACGTAAGCAGCCATAAGGGTCGACTCGTGCTGAGGCCGGCTACTTTAAAAGCCCATTTCAGTTCTCTGGAAACTTGCATTCAGTTGCTTTAGGTGATTCTAGGCCCTTCATCCCTCACCCGCCTACTGGCCTGTTATACATTCCATGACAATTTATGCCAGTTGACACCAACGCAAAACAAACCCATGAGCCCCCATTACTTCCCATCACCCCTTGCCAACTCATGACCCCCAAGTGCCTGATGGCACTTCATGTTCTAGTGCTGACTTAGTTCCAAACTGTACCCCCAACTATCCCCGTGGTTCCCTCAGAGTCTCAAAGTCAACTGATTTTCCCCACCATGGCACTTCATTGTCCATGCCAACTCAATGGCCCTTCCGTGCCCAGTCACTCAATATGCACTGTGCAGATAATCAATGAGCCATTTAATAAAGATGGCAAGCATGGAGTTGCTGACGAAGAGAAAAAATATTATTCACAGTCTTCCTTTAAAAAAGGCGGCTGATCCTACAACACAGTGAATGTGTCAATCAAACAGAGTACTCAATAACAGAACAGTAAAACACTTCATTCCTGTTAATGGCGTTCAAAATAACTTTGAGACATTGACGGATCACAGAAAGAACAATTGACTATAACAACTTGAGAACATCAAACAAAGTCAATGATTCAGTTCTCTAAAAAGAAGCCCTTGCTGAGTTAATGTTTTAATCATGGCCCCACGTGTACAATAAGCCATTGAGTTGGCCTTGACAGTACGTGTAGCTTTGGGAAGTAACTGGAGACATATATATGATTTGATATCAAGTTAAAATGAAAATTATAAGGGGCAATGGGGTTGTGGTCGTTATGAGTTTGTACTTAATGGGAATGAAGGGGGCGTGGAAGGATCATGAAGAACCGCTAAGAACATTTGGACACAACTTTCAAAAGCTAGCTGAGTCCAGACGATGGTTTATGACTCCTCTGAGAGGCTATGAACTGTAAGTCATGGGGAAATGGGCCAACATGGTGAAAATTACAGGAGGTTGGGGTGAAGCAGCTATGAGATCCCACTCAATAACGCACAGTTCAGGGATGCAGGATGTAGGCTCTTTACCCTGCACTCTTACCCTGGGACAGTGAAAACTGATGAGCCAGGAATTTCAAAATCATGCCCTACTCATGTCTCCTCTAAGCTGCATGGCTATATGGTGTGGCGGTTTTAGCACATGCCAATCAACATGGTAGATTCACTGACTTACCAGCAAACTAGGCACTGAGAATTCTTGACAGGGAAACCAGAGTGGCCACCTGATGACCCCAGCTCACCGCCTGGCCCAAAGGACCTCCATACTGCACACCAAACATCTCAGGGTACACTCCACAAGCACTGGCCACATGCAGCCCATATCCACAGGCATTGGCATCAGTTATGTGCCAGCCTCAAAGAACACTCATGACACCACTCTAATCAATGTCTAGTACACTTCTGCTGTACAGAAATGCTACAAGATAAGGAACAGCTTTCTCAATACGTCTGAACATCATTGTCACTGACATTTGGAGTATCCTGGAATAAGACCTATTTCCCAGTGGACTATCAAAGTGTCTATCACTGGAGGGGCACTGACCCCACCTAATTCCCAGTTCTTTGCCTTTTCCCTAAGTTGTGTGTTCACTTCTCCTACAAGGAGAAAAAGCAGAGATGTTCTAAAAAGCACAAGCTCTAAGTGGCTTGTGTGTTGAGGAGAGGAAGATAACATTATTTGATTTGATTTGATTTTTTTGTCACGTCTACCTAAGTACAGTGAAAAGCTTTGTTTGCAAGCAGTTCAGGCAGATCATAGTAAGCAAGGACATATGGATCATAGGGTGAAAAAAAAAACTTGGACAGGATAAGGCATACAGGTTACAGGGCACGGGATGTGCATGGGCAAGATCATCATTAACAAGATCAGCATTATTTGAAGTTAGAGAGTCCATTCATCAGTCTAATAAGAACATTATTAGTAATTTTTACAGATTTAGAATTTAAGTTTAGAGGTGTAGGATGGTAATAAGAACTGTTAGATCAGATCTGCTGTCAGGAGCTCGCAAGGAGTCACCCAGTGTTGGCACCATCTTGAATGATGACCATTGGAATGTGATTGAGGTGCAGGTGTGAGGGGGCAACGGACACAGTTGAGAGTTGGCTATCCATTTGAGGATATGAGGAGGTGCCTGGAGAGAACGGAATAAAGGCAACAAGACACGAAAAGTCATAAGGTGGGCTTGGCAGCTGAAAATATTCTGCTATTAACCTTTCACCTTTCACCTTCCCCCAACCGCCCTTCCCCCATTCAGCTCCTGCACCCCCCCTGACAAACTGTCTTCAGCTTCCAGAGAGCACATTCCCATTGACTCCCTCAGCCTTTTCAATCCATGCTTAGGTTGCCTTTCCTTGCCCCACCATTGTCCCTCAGAAACCACAACAGGACTTCTCGGCTAAGAGTAGGGGACCTGAGGAGCCGCTTTCCCAGGCCTCCCATCCCATTCCTGTGGTCACTGCAGCATCAGGAATCCATGTTTTACTGCTGATTCCATCTCACACAGAGCTCAGTGACATTGGAATCATGTGCATAATTCAGCTTCCAAGGCAACTCATTTATTTTTAATGTAGAGGAGAGATGAAGAAAATCACTGGAATGTGCTTTTGGTTTTCATGAAAATACCATAATAACTCACTATATGCACTCAATGATCTGTTATATCATATTCGTCTCATTGGATGAAATAAAATAACAAGAGGTTAAAAAAACACAGTCCTGAGCCAGGTTACTGGAAGATAGAGTTTAACTGGAGGACAGCCAGTTCCACCAAAGTTCAGGGTCAAGGATAATTTATTTACCCACAGTGTAAGTGCAGTAAGTGAGCGATAAGAATGACCTGCCTCAGCTCTTGTTGCAAGATATCAGCAGGTCGTTTTCTGCAAGTTGGGCTATGTACAATTGTTCTTAGGAGCCCCTGGCCTTTCCTGAGTTAATATTCATGTCACTGCAGTTTGCCTGCAAGCGTCTGTCCAATGCTACACCAAGTCTTCAAATCCACTCCAAGAAGCCTGATACCTAATCAGTCGATTCACGAGCAACAATGGAAATAACAAAAAAAATTTATTCAGTTTGCCACAACTTGTAGTGATACAGTATTTTTGAAGTAGTAAAATGCTCCAAGACCATTCAGCAGGAGCATTATTGAACAGAATTTGACACCAAGCCACATAAGCAGATGTTGGGACAGATGCCAAAAATTTGGTCCAAGAAAGGCTTTAAGAAACATTTTGAAGGAAGAGAGGCAGTTACACAGGTTTGGGAGCTAAGGATGTCAGTAGATGCTACATCATACCATAGACAAACTCATTCCAATTCACCCTTCATAGATTCAGTGAGGTCTACAGCATGGACACAGGCCCTTTGGCCCAACTTGCCCATGCCACCCAGTCCCATTTGCCTGCGTTTGGTCCATATCCCTCCATACATATCCCATCCATGTACCTGTCCAAAAGTTTCTTAAATGACAAAATTGTACTCGCCCCCACCACTACCTCTTGTCAATCCACTCCAAACACTCACCACCCCATGTGTGAAAGAATTGCCCCTCTGGACTCTTTCCCCTCTCACCTATGCCCTCTAGTTTTAGACTCCCCTACCACAGGGAAAAGCTGTTGGCTATCTACCTTATTTATGCCTCTCATGATTTTATAGATGTTTACAAGGTCACCCTCAGTCTCCTACCCTCCAGGGAACAAAGTCCCGGTCTATCCAGCCTCTCCTTGTAACTCAAACATTCTAATCCAGGTAGCATCCTAGTAAATCTTTTCCGCACTCTTTCTAGCTTAATAATATCTTTCCTATAGTAGGGCGACCAGAACTGCATGTAGTACTCCAAATGTGACCTTACCAACATCTTGTACAGCTACAAGACGTACCAAATCCTCATCAATAGGCTTTTGATGGACAAGGGAGCCAAGGGCTATGTGACAGTTGGGAGGTAGTAGACAGGAAAATGGAATTGAGACCATAGATAGATCATCTGTGATCCTAATGAATAGTGGAGTAAGGTCATAGGTACAGAAGTGATTGTAACAAGGTCGGCCAAGTGGACCTCACAGAATATGAGTTCTCTGATTTGGGCTGTTAATCTGGTCCAATCAGGGAGCCCTGGCTGACCGATATGAACAGGAATGTCAGAGGTTCTGTTCACTCCGAGAGCTGGGTCTGAGGGAGCTGGATCAGTGTCAGGGACTTTCCACATGTAAATAAAGGGTGACTTGGTGACAGGATACAGGCCTCTATGAAATCATTTCAGGAACAAATGGACTATTCCTACTCCTAAATCCTACATATGTTTTAGTCAACCTGTTCAAATATGTTATAAAACACCTCTGGAACAACTGGGACTTAAACCCAGGCCTTCTGGCTCACCACTGTGCCAGAAGAACCCCTGCTCCTAAGTCCTTTTTTTTATATTTCCTAATCAACCTGTTCAGAGATGTTATGACACACCTCTGGAGAGGTGGGGCTTTAACCCAGGCCTTCTGGTGCTAAGGTACTAGTACGGCAGCACAAGAGCACCCAGAAGTTTAACGTTTACTGTCAACACCCCAATTATTTACACTCAACCACCCCCTTTCCATTTCTAGGCAGGTTTGATCAATCATTGGTCAGTCTGTTATGCAGTGTAGCCAAAACAAAATGCTATCATTGGTTGCAGCTGAGGGGTTGTATTGTGAAATCCAGCAATCAGTCTCGTTGGTCTTGTTGCTGCTAGAGAAATTGCCTAGGCACTCAAACCAATCTATCAGGAGACAATGAATTACACCGATAACTATCCCATCTTTCTACATTCCTCTCAGTTGATGTGAAAAGAGGCAAATGATTCAACTTCTTCCTGAGTCTTGGCTCAAGGCTACGGCTCTTTTCCAGATCTCATTCCAGCATTTTCTAAAGGTATTGTCAATCCAAGTTCAAAGATGTAGAAGGGGGAGTGGGAATTGTCTGCAGGAATCTGTCTAGATACCAAATAGAGGTACTGTAATTGGACACAGAGGTGCTGGCTGAGGTCATGTCAGAAAGCCTCGAGCTAGGTGACGGCAGAACCAGACTTGACTGTGATGCAACCTCAGCCAAACTTAATTGTTTAGCCTGACACACAAAGGATGGTCATTTGGGTAAAGTACTGGAAGGTGAACATGGCTGTGGAACAGTATCATAGCAAGGAAAGTCGAGGGGAAAGGGAAGGGAATAAAATTGCAAATTCGTGATTGTTGCACACCCAAGTTTCTGCACTGCGCACAGCTACAGGTAAAAATTCCCTATGGATCTGTAATATTACTCAACAACAAAAAGTTAGGTCAATTTTTTCAGATGTGTTGGACCTGAATTGAACCCAAACTCTCTGGCTCGCAGAAGTAGGGATTCTACAACTGTGCCACAAATTATATTTTCTTTTCTCACCTTGTTTGGACACAACACTGTGGGATGCTCTTGTGTCACAAGAGCACTATTCTGTTACTCAACAGGGATATTAGTTTATTGTATCATTTGAAGTTCAGCATATACATTTGAAGATTATAATTGCATGGTTACTAGATAGAGCACATATAAGGACTTTTGTGGCACTGTGTGCCTACCTCTGAGCCAGGAGGCCTGGGTTCAAGTCCCACCTGTTCCAGGGGTGTATCATAACATCTCTGCACAAGTTAGTTAGAAAATATCAAGAGTTATATATCTCTAATGATTCACTCTGTGAATAAACCTACATGAAGCAGAGACTGACCCTGGTTTCTTTCTTCAATGACTATCAGGTCTAGAACATTCATGATGTGACAAAAGTATTAATTTTAAAGAAAAGAGGTCTTCATAACATTTCAAATTATTTTTATCCAACTGGTTCAGTTATGTATTAGTATACATCTGGGGAAGATGGGACTTGAAGCCAGACTGTCTGGGTTACCGGAACAATACCAAAACTACAAGAATGTTTGTTTGGAAAGTTATTAAACTATTGAGTCCTGGACCTTCCAAAGTGTAATGCATGAGCATGACATTCAGCTATGAAGGTTTGCTCCCATGAAATCATGAACCTGTGGGGAAAAGTTGATGCCTGGAGATTGATACTGCTCCATCAACTGAACTTTGATCAAAGCTCGGCCTATGTGCAGAAGAACACCAGCAACGCACCTTGATCAAATAGTGCCAATCCTGTGTACAATGTCCCTTTAAGATCAAATTTAAGAGACTGATCTCAACAACAGAATTTAAAAAGGAACATGCAACCCCAAACACTGGACTGAATCTTTTTCAAAGTCAAATTAAATATCATATAAGGTAAACAATAGCAGCCGTACCGAAATGAACCAACTATTTGCCATTTATGTTGATTCACAATTTTGGTTAATCTTTACCACTTTGTGATTCCAATTCAAAGGGCACTCAATGACGAATAAATACACTTCTCCCCCACTTGACTAGCTTACATTTGTACACTGATCTGATGCCAAGAAATTAGATACCGATCTCCAAGTTGGTGAATGCAAAATGTCATAGCTTTTCCAACAAAAGGTGAGCAGTAGGCACTCCCGAGGTGAGCATGGATTAGAAATAGAAGCATAAACGCCTACGCTATCAACACAATTTTTCCAGATCTGTCCTGGCCATCCTTGAGGTGTGCCTGGAATATTGCTATGAATTGGGTTAAGATGACCCGGACAGACTAATTTCATGGACCTGGGCTGAGCGAGGAAACTTTCAAATCAGCAATTAGAGCTGAACGTAAACTTAGGACCCAGCAGAGAAAAGGATCTGCATGTGGATTTGCCACCCCGGCATAACATTACAGTTCAGTCACCTTTTCCAGATGCTGCCCAAACTTTATATTCTATGCAATGGAAGCTCCTGTGGTTCTGTAATGGGCTGGCCAGGTCACAGTCCCAGGATCTGAAGAGGCCCATTGAAAATCTATCCGCATTGTCAGGAAGTCCTGCATTAAATGACCAGAAAACTCCTCAGACTTGCACCAGTCTGTTGGCATTACTTCACCAAAGTATGGTGAAAATTCTCCGTACATGAGTAAATAGGGAGGGTGTTCCAGTGTGCTTCCAAGTCCAGAAAACCAGGAGAAACTCAGAATTTTCCAGCCATTAAATCTTTATTACGTCTGTTTGCAATCACTTCCATCACATGTTTAGACATAATAGTCAAACGCTTCGCAAGTTGATGCAATCCCACTTTCTTGTCTCATGCAGCATCTGGTGATGTCAGTATCAAAATATTAAACTAACAAGTGACACAATTCCACGAAGAACTCACATCCATTTTAGGCTCCTCTACTTGCCCATCAGCAATGGTGAGTGATGTGTAAGGAATATTTTAATAACATTCGCATGACGAGAAAAGTGTCATCGAGATGCAAATGATTTTTTCCATTTCACTTTAGCGGAATTTCTGGCCCTAAATTTCCACAAAACAAGAGAACTGAAGAAGTGGACACTGTTTTATGTCTGTCTACTTTTGTATCTTTATGTACACTTATGACCAGTGGAAAATGAAATCAGAATTATAATATAATGCAATGCAATCGAATGAGCTTGAATTAACATGCTTTGGCTCAAATACTTCTTCAAAACAAATCGGTGACTGAAACTTGCTTCAAATGCAAGTGCAGGCACAGTTTTTCTACTTTCTATATGAGCAGTGCAGAGCAATAACAACAGAAGTCACAAGCCTGATGTGTGACTCACACCAGGACAAGCCCGGGCTTGTCTCCTCACATCTCCAGCTTGGTTTTCTGACCACGTTCTGGAATGTTCTGTGCAACTCATTTACTGGAACTTCTGCTGATAGCTTTATTTTTAAAGTTGCATTGCATCCCCTTTCTAGGGAAAGCAACCAAAAGCAGCCTGAAACACGTTACCTTGAAAATGTTTGGATGGAAATTACACTACTGTGCTTCCAGGCTTGCTATTGCCATGTGACCTGTGGCATGAAGCACTCATTGCAGGCAACCATCTCCCAGAGGGTTCAATAAAGACACAAGACAGGCCAGACTGATATCCTGCAAGCCTGTAACATGGTGTCAGGGTGGAGTTGAGGTTGAGTGTTGAAGCAGAAGTGTACAGAAGCACAGCTACTCAAAGAAGAATAAAGGAATATTCGGAGCTGTTGAAAGCTACAGAAAATAATGAAGCAGTTCACGGCTGAAAGCATTGTGCAAGACAATGTCTATAAATCTTTCTCTCCTGGCAATAGTTGAAATGAAAAGCTGATAGAAAGCAGAATAAGGTATTTTTTCTACTTGCAATCACAAAAGTATGAGATTGTGACATACGTAATGAACATAATGTAGCTATGGGTAGCTACACTTTATTACTTTTGGGGAGAGACTGATACAAAGTGTATTCTACCCTAAATCTCTGAAGAATGGCAAAAATAGAAAGCAGAAATTTTGAAAGCTTGGAAGGCATACTTTGAACTTAAATTGAAACTAACGTATGAAACGTGTGTTCACCATTAAGGTCATGTTCAAAAGAAGCTCATTGATAGACATGTGATTATATTAACACAGCGCACAGAATATTGTAAATTTGTGTACCTGAAAGATGATCTTATCAAAGGCAGAATTATTTTAGACATGTGTAAGTGATCCCACAAAATCAGCCTGGCTCCTAAGGGAAGAGAATTTGACTCTCGAAGAAGTTACAAATTCGTGCAGGAGCCCTGAGTTTGTAAATCAACAGCTTCAGCGCATACACAGGAGAATAGACAGAATTGTGCACAATGTGTACTATTTTGATAAGAAGCTCAGACCTGTCCACCATGTAGAAAAAGCAGTCTAGAGCTTTCACATAAATTAATGTAGAGAAACACAAGTATCCACAGAAAGGCAAGCAGAAAGAGCAAGGTTGAAGGACATGCTGCAAATATTGTGGAGGTCTTCGCATAAAACAAATGAAAACTCACCTGGCATAGGGAAAATAGTGTTTCAACTGTAATCAGTGGAACCAGTTTTCAAACAAGTGCTTAGCTAAGCAGAAGACAACAATGCGTACAAAGCCTATATAGAGATGATTAGAACTGAAACATCAGAGAAAGATTTGGATAAATCAAGTGTGGGTAACAACTGTCAGACAAAAACTCACATGATTCAATCTATAACTCAGAGCAAGCTGAACAATGTCAAGTCTACAGGAAATAAATAGGCTTGCAACTGTTGTGATGAAGACAGCAGAACAAGGACATTGAACAGATATAAAGTCCAAGCAGTTTGTCCAGCCCTGATAGAAGAGCTCAAGGCAATGACAAAACTGGAGATATGGAACAGCAGATGCAAGACATGATGATAAGGCCGACGATCTCAACAAAAGCCAAATGTAGGGACCAGCAATCTGAGATGTGCCAGAAGAGATTTACAGCATTTTGTAGGCTGCATCATCAACTGACAAACTGACTGTGAGAGACAGAGAGGGATTCATTGCAGGACCATAAAGAAAACATGATGCCAAAACGAGAAAGAAAAGGTCCAAAAATTTCCTTTCTGGACACAGCCAAAGCAATTAAAAAGGAAAGAGGTGTCCACAGCAAGAGCAGCAAGAGCAGGCTGAGCCAAGATGGTTTTGAAAGTGAGCAAATGCTAACAACACGTGGCTGTCTGTGTTATACATGTTAAGAGCCTGTTAGGAGGGACTAACTAGGATAATGAATATTTGGGCTCACGCATCAGAACAGTTGGTTACATAGTCAGCAGCTTGGTAACTCAGTTTAAATGAAAGTGCATGGAAATTTGTTTCTTTTTAGTACGAAAAGGGGGAATCTTGGAATGAAAAATGTACCACTGTCATTCCTGGCTTTCTGTGTCATGTGACATTTGCTGCAAAGCACTATCTGGAAGTAGCCACATCACAAACAGTTCAATAAAGACGCATTTCAAGTCAAACTGTTGTCCTCAGAGCTCACAGCAAAAGTTCTTTTCTGCCTGATCACCAGATTAAGCCCAGAGGAAGATTACATCGAAGCAAACGTGACACTTAAGCATCACCATTTACCACAAGAGAGAGCAAAAGATTCAGGAAAAACAGTGGCCATGACCAACTTGTAATAGTTGATGGTCAGAAGCCTTGTACCAGAAGGAAAACAGTCCCTATGACTAACAGGTACAACAGCAGCAGGATATCAGTGGGAGAGAGATAAAATCAATTATATAGTTATATCAATTAAAAGAAAAATCAAGGAATAACATCACAGGACCAACGTTCCCACTGAGCTGTGTGGCCATACAACCACTTGGAAGGTCTACACACACATTGCTATCACATTAACTTCTGCTTTCTCCAGTCACTGCAGTGAGACTTTGGAGGTCCACACAGTGGTTGGAAAAACTAGAGAGATCAAGGAACAGGACAGCAGGCAGGTGATTAGTTAGGTGGACAGCGAGAAAATAAGGAGTATGTTACTTAAGGAGTTTAGGGGTGGTGCATCAGAGTACTTCCCACTTGCCTGAATTAGAGCAGCTCCAACAACACTCAAGAAGCTTGACTCCATTCAGGACAAAGCAGCCCGCTTGATTGGCATCACATCTACAAACATTCACTTTCTCTACCATCAGCACTTGGTAGAAGCGCCATATACCATCCACAAGATGCTTTGCAGAAATTCACCAAGGCTCCTCAGACGGCACCTTCCATCTAGAAGGACACAGGCAGCAGATACATGCGAACACCTCCACCTCTGAGTTCCCCTCCAAGCCCCTCACCATCCTGATGTGGAAATATATTGTCGTTCCTTCAGTTGGGCCAAAATCTTTGAATTCTCTACCTAATGACATTGTGGGTCTACCTACAGCAAGTGGACTGCAGCGATTCAAGAAACAGTTCACCATCACCTTTTCAAGGGTAACTAAGGTTGGGCAGTACATAGTAACCCAGCCAGCGACACCCACATCCCATGAGTGAATAAAACAAAAGTAGCTGGAGCACAAAAATTAAGAGCGAGCTAGAAAAATCTCAAAGCATGGTGAGCACAAGAGAAAGTACTGATATGTGAGTAACTGGTGATACTTTGATATAAGCCTTTAATAATTCTTCACGTCCATTAAGTTTAGCTTGTCTTATAAATAGAGGCACGTCAGGGTATCTCAGCCCTGTGGAGTACATATCCTGTTCGGTGGTAGACCTCCAGGATGTTTCCCCATGTGCTAAGCATGCAGGTCCTCAGGCTCCACACTTCAGTATCAGTGCAGCACATCTGCCAGACTGAAAGCTACATGGATATAATGTCTCTGGAGGATCAATCTAATATCTTTCCTTTTTCTTTACTCTTCCATGAGATGTGGAAGTTTCTGGCATAGCCAGCATTTGTTGCCATCCCTAATTGTCCTTCAGCAGAATAACTTGCGAAGACACTTCGGAGGCCTTTTAAGAGTCGACTGCATTACTGAGGGTCTGGAGTCACATATAAGCCACCAGTTGTGGTGGGATTTGGACCAGTGTTCCCAGCACATTAGCTTGGGCCTCTGCATGTTTAAGGCAATAAATACAGGCACAGCGGGAATGGATGATCATCAGACAGTCAAAGAGGAGTCAGTGTCGGACTCCCCAGTGCCTCTCACTCTTTAAATTTGGTTTTATATACTGGTGAGGGACATGGTTCAGGGAGGGGGTGGGGGGTGTGGGTGGGAAACAACACCATGGCTAGCTCAATTGCGAGCAGCGAGGTCAGGAAAGCAATAGTGAAAGGAAATTCTCCAGTTTGGAGAACAGATAGGTAACTCTGCATCCACAGATGTGAATCCAGGATTGTCTGTTGCCGCCCTGGAGCAAGGGTTAAGGGTATTACTGAGTGCTCTGAGCAGAAAGGGGGAACAGCCAGACGTCATGGTTGCCATACCCTGACCAATGATAGGGAGACAGATGAATTTCTGCATTTAGCTTACAGGAAGCTGGGAAATTTGAGAGAGCTAAAGAGAGAGTATGAGAATGGACTGGCAAGTAATATTAAAGGAAGACTTCTGCAAGCATCAAAATGACAAGATGTGGGATCAAAACGGAGACCGATGTTTTGAGGAAGACAGCATGGCTGAGGTATGAAATGAATACTTTACTTGTTTCCCTAACCAAAGAAGATGACTCTGCTACAGTTATTCTAAGAGAGGAGATCATCACGACACTGGACAGTTACAAGATTTACTGCCTGTCTGTGGTGATGAACTCAATGGGTTAAAGCACTTTTGTCACATTGCATTACAATAGTAACACTGGCTATATCAAACTAAGAACATTGGGAATCCCCAACAATCTGTTTCCACCCCCCACCACCTGAAAACCAGAAAGGATGACCACTCACTGCACAGACATTCAGAACAGAAGCACGGAATTTGGGAAATCGTTGGACAATGTTGTGACTCTAGAAAGTTACACTCCTTGACAGACTGAAACCTTACTTGATCTAATACTCTGGCAGAGAAATGGTTCCTTGAAGCAGTACAGGCATGTTTCCCAATTCTACTTATTCCTTTTCACTGTTTCCCAAGGGAACTGGGGTTTGGTAGAGATTAATAATTCACATACTGTGCTATAACAGCAACTGGACTCCTTGCATGACTCTGAGGCTGGAAAATCCTGAACTGCATCAATAAATGCTGACCTTGGGTTCAGCTATTCACTTACCTTCAGTGTAAATGGAGCACCACTGACATTTGTTTTCACCATGTTATGGTGTTCTGCAGATTTAACTTAAATGCTGTAGCATAATTATTTTATATGATTGAATGGAATGAAAAGAAATTACTTACAGAGACTGAAAGCGGTATTGTACTGATATCATTCATATATCTGACTGGCTATATAAATTGCGGCTCAGATACGACAAGGGAGCAAGCAGATTTAAAGCAGTTGCTCCCACAGTTCGGTCATTCTGATTCTGCCAAATGGGGCGTTGATACACACCAACCAGTGACGGCCTAGATATGATCCTGTAGCTTGTGCTGACACAGCCAATCTCTGAGAGAATAGAAGCTGAAGATGCAATAATTAAACACGGAGATAGCAAGAACTGTAGATGCTGGAGTCAGAGATAACACAGTGTGGAGCTGGAGGAATACAGCAGGCCAAGCAGCATCAGAGGAGCAGGAAAATTGATGTTTCGGGTCGGAACCCTTCTTCAGAAAATTTCTGGTCCCAATCTGAAATGGCAACAATTAAACATGTTGGCTGATGGTTGTCAGGTGAAGATATCACCTCCAGCTAGAAGTTGGGGATGAATGCTGGCCAAGACTCGAGGAAGAGTTCCCATGCTCCTCTTTGATAATAGTCTCAGAGCACCTCTCACATCCACCCAAGACAGAGTACAGCAGCTCAGTTTGATTTTTACATCTGGAAAATTGCACTTAGTAAGGCGCAGCACACATTCTCGGTACTGCACTAGCACATCAGCCTGGGTTATTTGCCAAAGTGTGGAACCTGAGCCTTTCTGACTCAAAGGCAAGAGTCAGCCAGTTAGGTTGGTTGCTTAATGGGGGAAAGAAAAAAAAAGCTTCATATATATTGTCAATTTGGCACAGTGGCTCAGTGGTTAACACTGCTGCCTCAAAGCACAAGGGACCCAGGTTCAATTCCAACTTGAGTGACTGTCTGTGTGGAATTTGCACATTCTCCCTGTGTCTGCGTGGGTTTCTTCCAAGTGCTCCAGTTTCCTCCCACAGTCCAAAGATGTTCACGTTAGGTAGATTGGCCAGGGATGTGCAGGCTAGGTGGGTTAGCTATGGGAAATGCGAGGTTATGCAGATAAGGTAAGGGACTGAGTTTGGGGTGGGATGCTCATTGGAAGGTCACTGCAGACTCAATGGCTCGAATGGCCTCTTTCCACTTTGTAGGAAATCTATGATCCACGATCAAATTCTTGGCAAAGTTCCCCAACTTAATACGGTTTCAGACAGGGAAACCCCCAAATTCTCCTGGGTGAGGGGGTTAAAACTGGTTCCCCTTTTTTATTCAGCTGTTCGCTCAGTTGGTTGCAACAAGGTTAATGCAAAAGGATGCCCTCTTTGTAGATGCCTTTCTCATCTATCAGATTAATTTATGTTTTAAAATGCAGCCATTTAACAAGGCTTTTTTTGAATTAACTAAAGAGTGAGTTCACTACTTCCTAAACCGAAAAGAAATAATAACATAGTACACATACACATATAAATAAAGAGTGAATCTAATAAAAGATCAAAGTTCTCAGACATACAGATCAGTCTCCGGGTCATTCGTGAAGAGCAAACAGTGGAACTTTGATATTTGAGCAATTGGTTTGAGACACTTAGTTTTGCAGGTTAGCTGAAATTCTTTTGGTCTGTTCCCTCTTGACTGGTTTGCTAACTATCTTCCAGTAGAGACGGAGCAAGCCCTTCTTTCCTTTCCCTTTGCTTGGAGACCAGCACTTGGAACAAGAGTGATTGGGTGGTGACTAGTGGATGGTTCTTTACCTGTGACTTCCATTGCACACTAGCGCTTAGATCCAGGCTAATACACAGGAAAGTCCACACTCCAGGTTACCTTAATCCATTGGCACATACAGATAATTGTTGAAAGCGGCTTTTAACCCCTGTCCTTGTGTATTCTTGCAAAGGGAAAACACAAACATTCCCCTTGCCCAGACTGCTATTTTTTCATCAATCACTTTCACAGTGTGACATACTCACGGAAGACACCAGTTTAGATTTGTGTTTGGTTTTGCTTTTGAAGCTTCCTTGACACTGTCAGGTGTGACATTCTAGATAGCCAATGAATTTATTTCTGTGGTTATGCTTTAGCTAGATCTCCTCTTTATTTAAAACAAAAATCACACATTGCAATTACAAGTTTAATAAATCTATCAGTGATCCAGGACGAAAATCCATAGTCATGGCACCACTGTCTGAAACAGTTTATAGTCCATTAAGCGCTGCTGAAGTGAACTTGTTGTTGTAATATAGGAAGCACAGCAGCTAATTTGTACATAGCAATCTCTCACAAACAACAATCTGATAAATGACCAGAAAATCTGTTTTTGCGATATGTCTTGAGCGATAAACATTGGCCAAGACACTGGAGATGACTGTCCCTGTTCTTCTTAAAGTAGTTATCTGGCATCTTGTACATTTATTTAAGAGGGCAGACAAGGCCTAGGTTGAAAATAAGGTCATTCCAAAAGATGGAGCTGTCATACTGCCTCAGTATTACAACAGAATCTTGACATAGATCATTGTGCTGAAGTCTTAAAGTAGGACTTGAACCTTCAACCTTCTGACTGAGAGGCATTGAGTGCTGCTACTTAGAACACTGTGAGTGGAACATTGGTTTATTCCACCTAAAGTAGTAAGAAAGATTTTTAAATCAAGCTATTCATTTCAGAGTTTTAATCAGTTTGTGCAGCCTTGTCAGCAATTCTGGACATTTTTTCGCTGCATACTCATCTGCTCAATGTGAAAAATAATATCAACTATGTTTAAAAAAAAGTCACAGAGCTCTTAACTCTGACTACAGTGGATCAGAATGCCCTGTTCCATGACCAAGGGTGAATAGCAGAAGGTCACACCATAGATTCATGCAAGGATTACATTATCGTACACAAAGGCAAATATCTGGAGGTTGTTTCGCATCACATGCTCAGTGCGGCAAAAGCAAACAAAAGTGTGACTGTCGCTCGAACATTAGTTACACTTTTATTAAAATAGGTTTACTAGTTGGATTAGATTGATTGTAAGGGATACCTATCACATGAAGGTGGCTAATGTTGCACATTTTATTTTCTGTGTCTGGCCTTATATTTTCAAAAAGTTTTTTGCAATGTGTGCAAAAGTCAAATGGAAGGCATTCAATGAGAGAACCATAGGATCCCGACAGTGTGGAAAGAGGCCACTCAGCCCATCCAGTCTGCAGCAATCCTCAGACCCAGCCCACTCTCCATCTGATCCTTGTAACCCCACATTTACCATGGCTAACCCACCTAGCCTGGGAACATGGGGCAATTTAGCATGGCCAATCCATCTAACCTGCACATCTTTGGACTGCGGGAGGATATAGGAGCACTTGGTGGAAAACCACACAGACACAGGGAGAATGTGCAAATGCCACACAGACACTGACCCAAGGCTGGAATTGAACCCAGGTCCCTGTCACTACGAGGCAGCAGTGCTAGCCACTGTGCCACCCACAAAGGTAGGACAGAGACTTGAAGAACAAGGTGAACATTGTTAAAAAGCACATCAAAGCAAATTGGCTGTAATGTGATTGATGAATAGTGCACGCTATTTGGATAACACAAACTTTCTGCTGGACGGGCATAGCGATTTTCTATCGTGATTTCCCCGGAACGTGATTTTCTATGGCAATTTTCTATAGCACAAGAATACAACTATGGCGTTATAGGAGAACTACCTGTATTATAAAAGGAATAAAAAACAAGTTTGTACCTCTGCCGATGTATTCAAACCTTAGTAATAGTTGTGGAAAGAAATTAACCCATACATCCAAAGCCCATTGGAGCACAAGATGAATTTCGCAGCCACTTAGATTGAGAGATGAAATGACAGTCTATTAACCATTCTAGGCTTCCAAGATTTGGATTTTCTGTCTGAAAATCAGTCTCTACCTGTACTGCCCCCCAACCCCAGTAATCTTTCACTTGCAAACGTAATATAAGGCGCGGTGACATTAGTTCATAATATGATGTTATCGTGTCAGGCACTAAGATAATAGCGCAGAGATTGGCCACCATCTTAATGTAAACAACACAACCGTCAGAAGCTTTCTCCTTCCAATTCATTCCTCGGGATGAGACAAAGTTTGGGAATGCTTTGTAGCAGATATAACTCATTAGCACAAGATAGGAAGCAAGGGCTCTGTCAGCAAGAACATGACTGAAGGTAACAGCAGTTTTTGCCAGTGATCATGGCAGCATCTGTATGTTTTTCTGATCTCACCTTTCAGTTTCATTGAGCCTTCCAACAAAAAAATGTATAAAACAAGTCATTCAGATAGCAGGGGCTGTTATAATTGTAACCATGATTAGCTTCCTTTCTGGGGCATTACCTCACTGCCTGACATCCCTACAGGACCTAGGGACGTTGGTGGTAAGGTATATTATGAAATCATGAGACAGGGACACATCCATTCTCTTTATCGTGTTGTGGTGACTTCACAGCAGCACAAGTGTGTATTAGTCAAAATGTCACACACATGTGCACAGTGCAGACACTTTTCAGGAGGAGAGCCGCAGTTGGGTTGCTTTCCCATGAATCAGTCAGTGATGAAAATGCAGCCAGTATGGTTCAGTACATTACCCACAGAGACCTACAAAGGGCAAAGTTCAAATGCAAGCCAGGCTAAAGGGATAAAGGTCTTGGGAGTTTAGCTGACACACAAGATTTAAGCAGTACTCTTTCAAATCATGACATAAGCTAAAATCTAGCCAAAAAGCAGGAGTAACCTCTCTCTGGTCATTTTTAAAGGGCCAAGCTGTCATCTACTCCTCTGAGGGGCCAAGACGAAAACAACAAATAGTCTATATTGAATATTGTTTTGGTAATAATCTTATAGTCATCTTAGTCGGTGCCAGCCAGTGATATCTTCCGAGATTGGGTTTCAAGACACTTTTGGCAGGCAATGTTAGTCCAAAGTGAAAATGTCAGAAATCACACGATACCCGGTTATAGTTGGACCATAACCTGGTGTCGTGTGATTTCTGACCTTGTCCACCCCAGGTACCTCCACATCAAAGGGAAAACGACATTGCTCCTGACCCTTGCGAGTACAGTGCAGTCACTGAGGACACAGACTCACATCCAAGCACCTCACAATGTCGCCCTTCGACTCAACGAAAGGCTCCACTCATGGCAAGAACTTGCACAAAGAAAGCACAGGCTACTTTTCAGACCAAGGCCATGTATCCCGCTTTTGACAGTGAGGGCTCACATCTTTCAGAAGCTCCATTATGTTCACAATGACACTGGACAATTAGTCCTGAACAATGTACTCAGGGTTGAAGCCACTTGAACCTACTAATGCCAGCTTACTGTGGATTCCAATAGGGTTTCAGTTAGGGAACTGGGAATGCTTTAGGTTTTTCGTTGGGCATCACTGACGGAGCCTCAGCAATGTGAATCACGGCCAGGTGTCAGAGTGCAGTCTCCTGGAGCAATACATGACAGCTCGTTTTCTTGAGCATACATGGAACACGGCTGGAAGAAGAACATAGCAGCTATATGAACTATTGGATTTGTTCCTTCCAAAACTGCTTTGTTTTTTTTCTGCTCTTTCTGAAGATATTTTTGTCTTGTTAAATGTGATATTTTCCGCTCAGAAATATCAACTGGAATCTTACACGCTGTTTTACAGCACCTCGTTGTAAGTCATTCTCGGGTGTCGAGTGGCACCTCCCTTTAAACTGAGTGACCACTTGCGGCCTCCTCCTGGAGTCGCTGGTAAAACTCTGCTTGTGGCCTAGGCACCCCGTACCTGATGGAGGCCTTTTCCCCACTGCACAACCCCAGCCCCGATGCTGAAGACTGCCCCAAACTGCCCAACTCCCCGCCAAGCACACTGACGACCACCCCCCCGCACCTGCAGGCCTGCTTCCACCCCCAGCCTTGCTGGACCCTGCCGACCTGGGCCTGGCGAGGCTGCCCCATTTTCCTAGCAGTCTAGCCAATACTGCAGTCCCTTGCCTCAGTAGCGGCCACCTTTAACTGACTGGCAAGCCTTGGAGACTAGGCATCTTCCCAAATGGGGATGGAAGTTACCAGTCTGTGTGGTCAGGGGTCCTGCAACAGTAAATCCCCTGGTAACTCCAGGGCTGCAAGATGCCGACTGGTCCTTAACTTTCTAGCCAGAGGGGTGGGACCACTACTTCTGGGAAAACTTCCAACCATTAAATCTAACTTTGATGTGGAGCACCATGGAGTAGAAATCATAGCGCAAGACGGGTTGGCATCACTTCCAGTTCTGCTTTGCAGTGGTTTGTAGATCAGATCCAGTTCAACGTATTTGTTGATGGAGCTCCAGTTGGAATGCCAGGCCTCCAGGAATTCCCTGGCGTGTCTCTGTTTGGCTTGTGTGATTACGGATGCAGTGTCCCAATCAAATTCATGTCCTTCATTGTTCACGTGCACTGAGACCAAGGGACACAATTCTCACTTGTCTCACTACACACGGACAATGAGGGGCACGAATTTGACTGGGACAATACAACCATAATAGCACAAGCCAAACAGAGACACGCCAGGGAATTCCTGGAAGCCTGGCGTTCCAACTGGAACTCCATCAACAAACACATTGAACTGGACCCGATATACAAACCACTGAGAAAAAGAACCGGAAGTTATACCAACCACCTCAGCAAACCGAGGCATATAAATAACAAGCAAGACAGAACACCAACGCTTCACCGGAGGCGCACTGACGATGTTACCTGGTAGGGTAATGAAACATCTGCAACCAAACACACTGGCTCGGCGAGCAAGTCTACAACCTCAGATGTTGACATGTTAAGGAATGAAAATATATGGAAATAGAGAGACTGCTTGTGAGGGGGATACAGCCCATTGTGGCCTAGTTGAGCCAAACATAGTTTCTGAGTTACAGCTTCCAATGACTCCTGTTTAATACATCAGTGCGAGTCAGTGAAACACTGGACTGTAAAGTAATGGCAGCCAATGAACTAGAGTTGCCAACTCACTCTCCCACTCCCAACTGTCCTACCCATTCATATGGTTCTTTTCCCTCGTCACCAATATCTTTAAAACTAGTTGATGTTAGGATTCAAGAATTCAAGGGATGAGGAGGGAGCGATGGAGCGAGGGATGGGGAAGGAACGAGGGACGGAGTGAGGGAGCGAGGGACGGAGCGAGTGAGCGAGGGACGGCAAGGGAGGGAGGGAACAAGGGACTGGGAGGAAGGCAGCTCTTTTTCTTATGGTTTTCCTCCTGGGTGGCTCATTCTTGAAGGCTTCAGGGCACTTAGCAAGGATGGATGCTACGTTTGGCCCCTGTCTGCAAAAGGCACAGACCAGTAGGTGACATTTAAAGATTTATCAGAGAGCTATCCATCCTTATGCCATGCCTTCCTTATTGCACTTCATTGAAGAACGTGCACATCAATTAAGGAGACCAGAAAATGTGGGCCGATGTCCGTTCCTGGAACTCAGAGGAACAGTGGTGGGTTCAGGTATCGGAAAATTGAAGATGAACTTTTTGTCTTTCGTTAAAGTCCTTCTTCTGCTCTGCACACCTTTTCCACCAACTTCCTCAGTAAGAAGCCTAGAGCCGTATCTACATTTCCTCCTGTTTCTGCTGATGCTGAATCCTACTCGCGTCTCACCATGACCAGGAGTGTCGCAGGCCCCTCTGACCCACTCAGTGGTCTAGGTTAGGAAAGCAAGGCATAGGAACAATGTTTCTTGCATAATTGGGAAAGTGATTGGTTACCAGGAGGGTCAGGAGAGGACTGTGGGCATTGCATCATGGGAGCATATAATTACAATAAGCCAACTCCAAAGAAGGTGATCTACTAAACTCTACACCTAAACCCATTTGCACAACAGTCTGCGTTTTAAATGTTCAGATAAAGGAAGGATAACAGAAAGAAAAGAAATCCATGTTTTCGCATATTTCATGACCTCAAAGTGCTTAAAAACACAATTGACGTGGGATCATTTCTATAACGTAGGAAACATGGCAAGCAATTTGAACAAATCTAGGGTTTACAAATGATGGGATGTGAATGATCAAATAATCTGCTTGTTGAATTTTGGTTTGCGGTGCACCAGGTAAAATGGAGTCATGTCATCTTTTAAGTCCCTCTGAGGGGAGTAGATGACACCTCACTTTGATACCCAGTCTAAAAGATGGTATCTCCAACGGGGTGCATTCTCTCTAGGATTTGTACAGGATTGCGTGCTCAGATCCTACAAGCAATACATGAACCCATGCCATCTGACTCTGAAACAGGATCCCAATTGAGCCACATTGACAGTCTACCTTTGGAATGGGGGATGGTGACTTGTCATGGCAAGATAATCCAAATGGAAAAAATTGCAGGAACTTCCAAAGGATCCACTGACTGCCCAAGTCTTTATAAATAATGCACAGCGTATTAATTTTATATTTTGTAAAGAATTCCACTGTTTACAATGAAATTATCGTTTGCGGTTTAGTATACTTTGTGCTGAGATAGGCAATTAGGACATTTTACTGGACTCATCTGTAAGAGGGGGCAGCAAATTATTCCCAGATGTGAAAAAAACCTTGCAAGATTTACAACGAGTTGCTTCAAATGTGTTCCTCAAGGAAAGTCGCGCAAACTCCGGAACAGGTCAGGAACCTGGTCAATTTGAGGTCATGACCTGACACATGTACATTTTGGTGTTGACAAAGTATCTGTTTTGCCAGGCGTTGCTTTACCCAGAGCCTCAGATCTATAAATCTGGCCCTGCAGCCCTCCCTTCTTGTTTAATGCTCCATTTGTGAACTCGTCCATCTTGCAAGGCTCTTGGGAAAAGGGATAGCGAGTCTTGCAGGGAACGCTGAGGGTTAGGAGAGGAGATGGTGAGCACCTGAAAATACGGATGTGGCTTAAGGCTCTATGCCATCTATACTTTAGATTAAACTGTTGTTGAATTAATTGGAGATTGCAACACACAGCCCTGGACTGTGGCAATGCCATTGGATTAGCAAACCAGAATCCCAGGCTAATGCCCTAGAGGGGTTAAAATCGATTCAGAGATAGTGGGAACTGCCGATGCTGGAGAATCTGAGATAACAAGGTGTAGAGCTGGATGGACACAGCAGGCTAAGCAGCATCAGAGGAGCAGGAAAGCTGACGTTTCGTGTCCGGACCCTTCTTCAGAAATTTCTGAAGGGTCTAGGCCCGAAACGTCAGCCTTCCTGCTCCTCTGATGCTGCTTGGCCTGCTGTGCTCATCCAGCTCTACACCTTGTTATCTCTAATGCCCTAGGATACGTGTTCAAATTGGACCATTACAACTGGTAGAACTTAAATAAACCTGGAATATTAAGCTCATCTCAGTAATGGGGACTGCGAAAACATTAGAATCCCAAACATTAATGACCTTTAAGGAAGGAAGTCCAAAGTCCTTGCCTGGTCTGGCCTGTACGTGACTCCAGGCTAGCAGCAATGTGGTTATCTATTAACTGCCCTCTGAAATGGCCTAAGAAACCACTGAGTTCCAAAGGAATTGGGGGTGGGTAACAAATGCTTCCCTCTACGGTTAAAAAAAATCTGTGATGTAATTGATTCATGTTATTGTTGTCAAGCAGCAGCACTAATTCCACGTGCCTGCTTTGTTCTGGTATCTCTTCAACTCCCATTCCTTTCAATCGCTATCTAACATAGTGTTAACCTTTCCTGCTTGCATACTGAAACTTTGTACTGTATATTTAATCTTGTATCTATGCCCAGTCGTTCTAAACCCCTTCAATCACTGGGAACAGTAAATGTTTACATCTATTCTGTCCCGTCCCTTCACAACTGTAAACACTTCTATCGAATCAATCCTTTAATCTCATTTGCTGCAAAAAAGAAAAAGCTATTCTTTCTAGTCAATCAGATTCTACGTCAATGAAAGGTCAAGTAGCAGTGGATCAGAATCCACGAAAGATTACAAGTGAGTGGATTGATTGAAGACCTCCAGAAATGATTTATACTTGAAATTACGTTAACCTTTCTGTACCTCTGTGCTTTAATAAATTACGACAAAGTGCGTTCAGCAGATTATTAATTCCCTTCTGCCTCCCTCCCCCACCGATGCTGAATTGTAGGCTATTCAAACAAGCACTGATATTATGTGATGTTATCATGACATTACGTACTTACTTCATCACTTACACTGGATTTATCTTGATAAATTCTCTCCAGTGTCATGCTATACCTTTTATTGACAACATGAACCTGAACTAATAAAGCAACAGCAGAGAGTCAATCTCATTTCAGGCTTGACCCGTTTGAAACACTCAGTGAACAGTGGTAAGCAATTTGCCAAATGCTCCAGTGATAATGCACACTGGTTACCGTCACCCTATTCTGGAATGTGGGAGGGGAGCCATCTGGTCTAAAATGTGAACAGTACAATATACAAAAGTAAGAGTGCCCTGGACTCTCTAGGAGTTAAAGATTAGAGTAGAATCCCTACAGTGTGGAAGCAGGTCATTTGGCCCATTGAGTCCACACTGACCCTCCAAAGAGCATTTCACCCAGACCCAACCCCTCCATCCTATAACCCTGCATTTCCCATGGCTCATCAACCCATCCTGCACACTCTTGACAATTTAGCATGGCCAGTCCACCTAGCTTGCACACCTCTGGACTGTGGGAGGAAATCGGAGCACCCAAAGTAAACCCACACAGACATGGGACAACATGCAAACTCCACACAGACAGTTACCCAAGGCTGGAAGTGAACCCGGGTCCCTGGTGCTGTGAGGCAGCAGTGCTAACCATTGTGCCACCCCTTACAGGAGCCATTTCCCAAAGCTGCAATAAAAATGGACGGGTAGGAACGACCAGCTAGTCCAGCAAACAGACACTCCCTTGCTCGCCAATCTCTTCCACATCAAATCTCCCTAACCTGCAGCACTGTAACCTCCTGCAAGAGGCAAAAACAACCTGGAAAAATGGAAGAGGAGGGTGAAAAAAAAATTAAAAATGCACTTAGGCTCCTTGTAATTCAGAAAAGTAGGAATGAACATTAAAACTGCATTTTCTTTTTGTAGCTTGTCCACTCAAAGCTTAATACAAACTGCTGTCTGTTCCTTGTTAAAGAAATCTACCTTCTCTGGCAGGGTATTTATTGAGGACTCAGCATAGATCAGAGCTCTCCCCAACCCCCCCACCCTTGCAGCAGTATTCCCTCTGTCCCTAATTAGTCAAAATCAGGAGTCACAAAACACCGAGTTATAGTCCAACAGGTTTGTTTGAAATCACAAGTTTTCGGAGCGCTACTCCTTCGTCAGGTGAAGTCATCCTCACCTGTAGGACTATAACCTGGTGCTGTGTGATGTCTGACTTTGTCTACCCCAGTCCAACACCGGCACCTCCACATCACAGCTATTTAATTGAGACCTTGCTCAATGAGCTGGAATTAGGTATTGAGCTGCACACCTCGCCATTTGGAAGTAGACAACTAGTTGGACATGTATCTTACATGGCATGGGTTTAGCTTGCATTAGGACTTCACAGTTTATTGAAGAGGGATGTCAAAACCCAAAGTACCCTTTGTGACATTGAGACATAATGCCAAAGGAGTAGGACCAAACTAAGTTTGGCTTCCACCATGATCCTGACGACCAATATGTTTCGAATTCCCATCATGAAGTGCACTGCAGAAAACTCATTTCAAATTTCTAGTTAGTGGTATTAAATTGGTGTGTGGTTTCTGGCCAATGCTACAGCCCTCACATTCAGGCCAAAGTGTGCATTTCACACAATGCCTGTGTGGATTACTCAGTTACTTGATTCAGAAGATGGAAACATGGTGATGACTTTCTATAACCTCTTCCTGTATCTCTCAAGCTGTGCTTTGTATTAAAAACGATTGTCATCTATTTGAGTCATAGAGCGTCATACAACATGGAATAGAACTTTTGGTCCAATTGATCCATGCCAACCAGGTATCCTAAATTGATTGAGTCCCATTTGCCTACATTTTTACCTGAAACTTCTGATTGCATTTTAAAAGATCAAAAACAGCTGTAGCTTTTAAAAAATGGTTTCAAAGGTGGAAAATGTTTGCTTCGCTGCACCATAAAACAATTCAAAACGATTAAAGATTGAGTGTCTAGAAGAGACGACTACCTTAGAGGACTACATCTCCTCACCCATTCACAAAACAGTCAGTCAACACTGGGTGTGGAACAAGTTACGGCACTCTCAGCAGCAATAATCTAACTACATCTGAACCACAGACCTGGAATTAACTTATTGTGACCATGTTTAGTGAACTGCTCAGTTTGTGGAGGGACATCATGTGACGTCTAACTAGTTTCCCTTTGTGTTTGAAAAAGACTTCTTCTCCAAACCAGCAAGAGAACACACAAAGAGAACAGGGTTTCTTCAACGGCACCGTCCCTCCCTCTACCCTTCCGCAGGCTTGAACCCTGCCTATTGTTTGATCAGCTACCCCACAGGCAGAATCAAAAAATCAACTCAGCAACTGCTGATTCAGGGAAACCAAATAAAAACCATCTGTCTATATTTTTAAAATGTCTTCATACAGAGTTTAGACTGATTCTTAAGCCCAGTCTAAAGCTGTCCAAGGCATCAATCTATCAGACTTGGATATAAATGGTTTCTTTTGACTTTTACAAACTACTTTACCTATGCATTCACTTTGTGTTCATCTCTGAACCCTTGAAAACATGTGTTAGAATGGTAGCCTTTTATTTTAAATTAAAGTCAGTCGTTAAGTACGATAAATACTACTCTCTTTTAAAAATGTACAAGGAAACCAGTCTGTGTCCTTCACAGATAACAAGGTGTAGAGCTGGATGAACACAGCAGGCCAAGCAGCATCAGAGGAGCAGGAAGGCTGACATTTCGGGCCTAGACCCTTCTTCAGAAATGGGGGAGGGGAAGGGGATTCTGAAATAAATAGGGAGAGAGGGGGAGGCGGAAAGAAGATGGATAGAGGAGAAGATAGGTGGAGAGGAGACAGACAGGTCGAAGAGGCGGGGATGGAGCCAGTAAAGGTGAGTGTAGGTGGGGAGGTAGGGAGGAGATAGGTCAGTCCAGGGAGGACGGACAGGTCAAGGGGGTGGGATGAGGTTAGTAGGTAGGAGATGGGGGTGGGGCTTGAGGTGGGAGGTGGGGATAGGTGGGAGGAAGGACAGATTAGGGAGGCGGGGACAAGCCGGGCTGGTTTTCGGATGCAGTCGGGGGAGGGGAGATTTTGAAGCTTGTGAAGTCCACATTGGTACCATTGGGCTGCAGGGTTCCCAAGTGGAATATGAGTTGCTGTTCCTGCAACCTTCGGGTAGCATCGTTGTGGCACTGCAGGAGGCCCAGGATGGACATGTCGTCTGAGGAGTGGGAGGGGGAGTTGAAATGGTTCACGACTGGGAGGGGCAGTTGTTTAGTGCGAACCGAGCGTAGGTGTTCTGCAAAGCGGTCCCCGAGCCTCCGCTTGGTTTCCCCGATGTAGAGGGGGCCACAACAGGAACAGCGGATGAGGTATACCACATTAGCAGATGTGCAGGTGAACATCTGCTCCATGTGGAAAGTCTTCTTGGGGCCTGGGATGGGGGTGAGGGGGGAGGTGTGGGGGCAGGTGTAGCACTTCCTGCGGTTGCAGGGAAAAGTGCCGGGTGTGGTGGGGCTGGAGGGGAGTGTGGAGCGGACAAGGGAGTCATGGAGAGAGTGGTCCCTCCGGAAAGCAGATAAGGGTGGGGAGGGAAAAATGTCTTTGGTGGTGGGGTCGGATTGCAGATGGCGGAAGTATCGGAGGATGATGCGTTGTCCTTCACAGTTGCTGACTGAATTGGCAAACATTTTTAATTTAAAAACCTGTTACAGTAATAGAGTCATAGAGATGTACAGCACAGAAACAGACCCTTTGGTCTAACTCATCCATGCTGACCAAATATTTTATGTTAATTTAGCCCCATTTGCCAGCATTTAGTCCACATCCCTCTAAACCCTTCCTACTCATATACCCATCCAGATGCCTTTTAAATTTTGTAATTGTACCAGCCTCCACCATCTCCTCTGACAGCTTATACCATACACGCAACACCCTTTAAATCTTTCCCCTCTCATCTTAAACCTATGCCCTCTAGTTTTTGACTCCCCTACCCTGGGGAAAAGACCTTGACTGTTCATCCTATCCAGCCCCTCATAATTTTATAAACTCTGTAATGTTCAGCCCTCAGCCTCCGACGATCCAGGGAAAATAGCCCCAGCCTATTCAGCCTCTCCCTATAGCTCAAACCCTCCAACTCTGGCAACATCCTTGTAAATCTTTTCTGAACCCTTTCAAGTTTCGAAAAACGAGTGGGCAAAGAAAAGAACCATTCTATTCACCTAGTTAGAACATGCTAGCATCTCTTATTATAAAAGTTGTAGTTGTACTGCACAAGTATACTTAATAACAATGACAGGTTTTACAACAGAAACGGCATTTCACAGTAATCTGCCAATATGCCCTGAAAATACTTATTAATAAGTTGATAACCCGTTGCACAAGTTATGTCTATAACTAACCGAATGTTATCCAATAGAAACCAAAAGAACTGCAGATGCTGTAAATCAGGAACAAAAACAAATTTGCTGGAAAAGCTCAGCAGGTCTGGCAGCATCTGTGAAGGAGAAAACAGAGTTAACGTTTCGGGTCTGGTTCTGAGGAAGGGTCACCGGACCCGAAACGTTAACTCTGTTTTCTCCTTCACAGATGCTGCCA
>NC_063348.1:8682588-8698865 GCF_021869965.1 Rhincodon typus
GAAACGTTAACTCTGTTTTCTCCTTCACAGATGCTGCCAGACCTGCTGAGCTTTTCCAGCAACTTTGTTTTTGCTATCCAATAGAAACTGCTTATAATTGCAGCATGCGTACAAATTGCAAAGTAGAAAACAACTTATACGCAATACAAGGAAACATACTTCGTGTGTTTTTTTATTAAAAATTCATGGTGGCATTTATTTCTCAATTGTAATTAAAAAGATGACGTTGAGTTGTCTTTCAGAAGTGCTGTAGGTCATCTAGTGTAGGTACACCCACAGTGCTGCTGGGGAGGGAGTTCCAGAATTTTGACCCCGTGACCATAAAGGGATAGCCAAGTTAGAATGGTGTGTGGCTTACAGGGAAACTTGCAGGTAGTGACATTTTCATGCCCTTGTACTTCTAAGTGGTACAGGTCCTGGATTTGGAAGGTTACATCAAAGGAGAACAGAGTTGCAATGCATGGCACACTTCTCCTGCTGTATGCCATTGATGGACAGAGTAAATATTTCAGGTGCTAAATGGGATACTAATGGAGCTGGCAGCTTTTACCTGACTATTGTTCAGCTTTATTGTTCTTGTTTGAACTACACTCATCTAGCCAAGTAGGGAATATTCCATTATACTCTTGCTGTGCGCCTTATTGAAGGTGGACGGGCTGTGGGGAGTCAGGAGGTGAGTTACTTGCTGCAAGATTGTGAGCCTCTGATCTGTTTTGCAGTCATTAGTATGAAGATGGCTAGTCCAGGTCAGTTTCTGTTCACTAGTAAGCCCAGGATATTGATGGTGTAGGATTTAGCGACTGTAATTCTGTCTAATGTCAAGGGAAGATGTTTCGTCCCTGGAGATGGTCATTGCCTGGCACTTGTGTAATGTCAGTATTACTGCCCTTTATCAGCCCAAGCTTGACTGTTGTCCAGGTCTTGCTGCACATGGACACATAAAAACATACAAACAAGGATCTGGCGTAGCCCATTCAGTCTAGCGAATCCGTTCTGCCATTCAAGAAGATCATACATGACCTGTTTATAACCTCAAATCCGCATTCAAACTTACCTTGATAACATTCCACCTCCCCCACTCCATCGATTGCTTACAAAAATCTAACAAACTGTTTCAGTACCTGAGGAGTTGCGAATGGTGCTGAATGTTGTGCCGTCATCAGCAAACGTCCCCAGTTCTGACTTTAAGGCAGAGGGAATGTCATTGACGAAGCAGCTGAAGACAACACTACTTGTTCACTTCCTAAGTGCCCTTGTAATGCAGTGGTAGTGTCCATGTCTCCTGACCAGGAGGACGGGGTTCAGGTTCTGCCTGCTCCAGAGGTGGGTAACAACATGTCTGAGTAGGACAGTCAGAAACTATCTACTTGCTCACTTACTTAATAAATGTCTCCCCATGATTTGGTGACTGAGGGAATTAAGCCCTAGCAGCAATCAAAAATCCCTTGCGCACAATAGACGGGCAAATACTATGTGATTCTAAGCATTCAGGTGAAATAACAAAGATGTCTTATTAATGAGTGATCAGAGATGCAATTTCAAACAGCATTGATTTCCACACTGTATTAATAATTTATTGTCAAGCATAAATAGGTTTAGAAAACACTTAGGATTAATTTTCTTATTTACCGAGTTATTAAAAAGCAAGTGTCAGCCTTTATTAAACTCTCAAGTTGATTCTGGTGCAATTTTAAGATGATTAAGCAATGGATCATTTTGTAACATGGCATGGATGACATAATTGAGCATGGATTTGTGCAGGCACCTAAACTAAACTTTAAATTCGAATCTTTCAAATATGTGTCACTGGAGTTTGCCATCTTTGTGAAATCCTGCAAGGTCACAGATAGAGGTCTCATGAATGCTACACTTGCCTCTATGCCCATTCACTTGTGTGACAAAAGTCCTGCAATATGCTTCACACATGAGTACACCCCTCTCTCGAAGTCAATTACCCAGCGACACTGGGCCAACAAACAATTCACAATCACGCCGAGTCCCATATAATTACCCATTCACTTGCTGACAATTACAGATTAAAGGAGCAACCTAATCCCAGGCTGGGTTCTTACAAGGAATTGACAATCAATACAGTCAAACTCTTTTCAATTCTTCCCTATATTTCAGGGAGAGAAAGTGGTAACCTTCGCTCACTTTATAAAATCTCTCACCCTGTCTCCCACCATTGGCTGACAAATTTTTCTCCTGTGATCCAAAATGTTTCTTTGCAGATGCGAACACGGACAATGTCAAACTCTCCTGGTGCCACACTGTAACAAGTAGAAGCCATGCACTCAAATTGCGGTTTATCCCTTCTTGATGGCAGTGCATTGCGCACAATGGTGTCATGGCATGTTCTCCATAGTCGGCAAACAGTAATCAGAATCTTGCAGTTTCAGGGAAATCAGCAGCAAAAGCTCCACAACATTGGGGTGCTGTATCGCACCTTATAGGCTGGGGACTGCAAGTGGAATGAAGAAGTTCTGGATCAAATGTCTGAATAAAACCGACCAAGGTCAGATATCTTGAGAAGATGCCAGGCCCACAATCCTTAAACATATTGATAAACTACCAAACCTCACCTTCCAATCTGTGATGTTCTCCTGGAGTTCAGACTGGAAAAACAATGTTCACCTACTATCAGAAAAAAGCTGAATACAGCAAACCTTAAAAGTACCATCCAAAAAGAAAAGCATTAAAAATACCTGAACTGAAAGACTTTTCTCAGAGCTATCCGTGTATCTCAGTAAGGAGCTGGATCCGAAATCCTGGATAGGTTTGAGCTGTTCTCCTTCGAGGGGAGAAGACTGAGTGAAGATTTAATCGAGGCTTTGAAATGATCAGATTAGATCCAGAAAAAGTGTCCCCATGAGCAGATGGGTCAAGAACCAGAGGACATTAATTTCACATGATTGGCAGAACACGTAAAATTGACATGAGGAAATTCATTTCTTAATGCAAACAGTTTGGACCTGAAGTACTCCAGCTGTGAGTTTCATTCATGGCATTGAAAGAGGAATTAGGTTAAGAATCTGAAGGGGACAAATAAGTGCAGGCCCACTAGGGAACAGGACCGGAAATGGGACTAGCTAATTTGTCCTCACAAAGATCCAGTATAGACTTGAGAAGCTGAAATCATTCAATGATTCTGAGATTTTAACTTATAGCAGAGGAATAGACCACTCAGCCCAATGGATCTATGCTTGTGTTTTTTGTTAAAATGTATTAATTCATGGGATGTGGGTATTGCGCTCTGGGCCAGCATTCATTACTCATTATTAATTGTCATGGAAAAGTTAGTGATGGTAAGCTGCACCTTAAACTGCGGCTGTCCTTGGGATGTAGGCACACCCGCAGTGCTGTTAGGGAGGCAATTCTCTGATTTTGACCCAGCGACAGCAAATGAACAACGATATAATCCAAGCCAGGATGATGTGAGGCTTGGAGAGGAACCTGGAGGCATTCCCATGCATCTGCTGCACTTGTCCTTTGAGGTGGATTCACATAAGTCTCCTCCCATTGTCTCTTGGGTAATATTTATCCCTTAAGTAGGAACTTCACTAAAAGAGATGATCCTTCCATTTTTTTTGTGACCTCGCTTTTTAAATTACCTGCTGCATCTTCTGACAACAATGATGACAATTCAAAAGTACTCCACTGGCTATAAAGGGCTTTGGATTGTCCTTACATCATGAAACACATTATATGAATACAAGTTTTGTTTTTCTCTAACCCCTCCTCAGCTGTCAAAATCATCTCCTATCCCTTTTTCCTTCATTCCTCCCTCTTTTCCCCTTAAATAGTTTTTATAGAAACACAGAAAATAGCAGCACAAGAGTAGGCCATTCAATATGATCATGGCTGATCATCCAATTCAGTACCTTGTTCAGGCTTTCAATCCATACATTTTGATGGCTTTAGCCCTAAGAAATATATCTAACTTCTTCGTGTAAACACTGCTTTGGCCTCAACTGCTTTCTGTGGCAGAGAATTTCAGATCCACTATTCCCAAGTGAAGACATTTATCCTCACCTCAGTCCTAAATGGCCTATCCTTAGTCTGTGACCTCTAGTTTTGGACTTCCAGATCATCCTTTCTCCATTTGCCCTCTCTAATCCTGTTAAAATATTACAGGTTTCTATAAGATCCCACCTCATTCTTATAACCTCCACTGAATATCGTCATAACTGATTCAGTAATTCCTCATATGTCAACTGCCATCGCAGGAACCAGTCTGGTAAATCTTTGTTGTACTCTCTCCGCATAGCTGGAACATCCTTCCTCAGATAAGGAGACCAAAACTGCACACAATACTCCAGGTGTGATCTCACCAATTACAGCAAGACATTCCTATTCCAGTACTCGAACCCTTTTCAATGAAAGTCAAGGGACCATTTGCCTTCTTTTCTGCCTGCCACACCTGCAGGCTTATTTTCAGTGACTGGTATACGAGGACACCCAGATCTTGTTGGACCTCCCCCTTTTCCAACCTATCCCCATTCAGATAATAATCTGCCTTCCTCCAAAGAAGATGACCTCACATTTATCCGCATTGCACTGCATCTGCCATTTAAACTGTTCTTCTCAATCTCTTCACATAGGGTTCACTTCAAGCCATTCCCTGTTGTGGTGAGCTTGAGGCTTTCACCCGTCTCTATGTATAGAAGGAATTCCTTTTTGTATTCGTTTGATACTCTAATGATAATGGTCACTTGCTTTCTCCACGGGCAGAATCATCCTCTGTATGTCTACACCATCGCTTTCAGAGGTGTGGGAATTCTCTGCAGTGCTGCATTATCACAGATGATTCCTTTCAGTTTATAACTCAGTCAGCAGCCCTGTCCGATGTAGTGGATGCAAAAAAGTCTCAGGTATGGTATAAAGAAAAACAGTGGTCCTGCTGGTCTCTCTTAGGCATCATTCATCTCTCAAGGAAGAAATAATTGGTCATTTATCTCACTTCTCGCATGTGCGTCTTTGCTGGGCCTACTGGTTTTCTTGTTTCGATTCAGAGACTTTAATCAATAACCGATTGGCAGTGAAACACTTTGGAAACAGAGATATATGAAGGAAGTTCTTTCTGTCTCCAGACTTCATGAATATTGGAAACTTACTTCAATAAGTCTTCCAGGATCCAAAAGAAAGAAAATGGAGTTATAGCATTTCAACTAATGACTGTTTTGATTTTAACAGAGGACTCATATTAAATAACAACAGATGCTAGCCATTAGTCCTCCGGTATTTACATTTTCTTTGAAAAGAAACTTGAAAAGAAGAGCTGATACAACTACATATGAAACGTGTAGGAGGCTGCTTTTGACTTTTCATTGGAACCCATCTTGCAAAGTGGAATTTGGTGTCAGGCTTTTACTTGGTTGGTTTAAATCTCTCTTGACAGTCCAGATGATGTGGGTTCCAGCCCCACTCTGCACACTTGACTGCACAACTGAGACTCATACTTCATTGCTGAGGAAGTGTTGTGCTGACTGTTTTTTCATATGAGATATTAACCTCGGCCTTCTCTGTCCTTTCAGGGAGATATAAAAGACGCCATTGCAATGTTAATGGACCAGCTTTGGAATTCATTTTCTGAGGCAAAATACATCCTGCAAACCAAATTGATGATCTAGTTACTCACTTCACTCCTATTTCCAGGGCTGCTTTTGCTGATGTATTAACTTATACAACATAGTCTACCTTTCAAAAGGACATTTCAATTATTGGTTGTGAAACATCTTTGGAATATTATTAAATTTGCTGCATGTGTAAGTTATTCCTGACTTCTGGACCTGGTTCTTCTCTTTGTGGACCTTTTGCACATTTAGAAAAATCCTTTCCTTCCAATACTTTTTGGCATTTGGTTCCCCTCCATTTTCTCCTCTCTCTGGAAAGCTGGCTGACACTTAATGAACGCAGTTGCATGTATAGTGGTAGAATGCTATTTGCTAAATGGATGCCACTACAACTGCACTTTATCCAGACCTCTGCTGATATATGAACACAATCAGTCATCCAGTAGGGGTCACTGGGTAGTAGTCAGCAGCAGGTCCCTTGTTTGCCTCTCCGTCTCTTTTGCCCTGAATACAGAACCTAGTTGTTGCAGTCTCTGTCGCTGCTGAGCTGAGGCTATGACTGTCAGGACAGATAGAGGATTGAACCAAAACGCTGGGCATGACATTACTGTTGAATATATGATCCCTTTTCAGCAAATCCCTACATCCTTAGATGTTTGCCTTACCTGAAGTATGCGCTTGCATCTACATGTATGTGTACAGGCATGTGCGAATATAAGTATGTTTGTGAACATGGATCTGTGCGAATGTGTAGTTGTAGTACGTATATGTGCATGCACTTTATATATATATCTTTGTTCGTATCGGTACATATTGGTTTCTATTTACCTGTGTTGATGTGCATATATCTCTATGGGAGTATCTATGCATGCATGTATGTGTACTTATATGTGCATTTGTACATGTGGATCTGAAGTCTGTGCAAGTCTGTCTCTATTTCAGTGTATGTATGTGTATGTCTATATGTGTATTCTGTGTGTTGTAATGCTCAGAGAGCAGGATCAGAAGTCTTAAATTGTTTTCTTTAAAACAATATTCCATTACTTAAAATTTTCTTAAAAATTAACACTTTGCTGGACTGACATGTATGCCACTGATCACATGATGCCAGTTGACTACAATTTTTGCAAAGTTCTATGCAGCAGTAATCAAAGGACAAATGCTTACATAATCGTCCTGGATGGTAGTATTCCTTGCCTTGTACGAACATTATTACCAAGCCAACTGAAAGAGCTAGTACAGAAGGTGTGTACATCAACTAGTTCTGAACAATGCAGACCACTGCAACCCACGATTGCTCAACTTGATGCAAACATCTCTATAGTCATCTTCTACATACAATAGTTTATGAATGAGGGAACATAAAAACTGCCTTGTTCGCTTCACACCACATGACTGCAACTATGGGTTTGTTTAAAATCACCTTTAAACTTACAGCTCTGACTTTCATTCATCAGGCTGTATCGTAGTAAACATCACCAGATTAAGCTAAACGCCTGGTTCTGATCACAGTACCTCCACAAAAGTCTGACTTCTAGAAAGAAATCTGCTACCTGTGCAACACAGTGACATGGTGGCTCAGTGGTTAGCACTACTGCCTCACAGCGCCAGGGACCCAGGCTCGATTCCACCCTCGGGCGACTGTCTGTGTGGAGTTTGTACATTCTCCCCATGTCTGTGTGGTTTCCTCCCACAGTCCAAAGATGTGCAGGTTAGGTGGATTGGCCATGCTAAATTGGCATAGTGTTCAGGGATGTGTAGGTTAGGTGGGTTATAAGGATGGTTCTGGTTGGGATGCTCTGAGGTCCAGTGTGGACTTGTTGGGCCCAATGGCCTGTTTCCACACTGTACGGATTCTGTGAAGTGAACCAATTACCAGACTGTACCTACTACATCTTCACCAACAATCTGATTATGTCTGAGCTCCAGCGAAAGAGAGATTTCTGTGTACAGCCAACTGAAAAAAAAACCTCAACTGGGCACTGACATACAGGACTCAACTTCCATGAACTAATTCTGATATCTTTGATTTTAAGTAATTTGTCACTTTTTTCCTTTCATTGTTCTTTCTCTGTTCGATGCAGGTGTGCCCATGAATCAATTTCTATGGTTTGAATGCAGTGATAAACCCTCCTTTGTTTTAACCCGAAAGAATTTGCTGTCAGTCATTTTAAATTGGACTTCAAAAACAGGGCTTGAGGGAAAAAAAGGCACCACAACTATTTTTAAAAGGGAAAAGAGTCAGGAAAAGACAATTTAAAAATGAATCCCTGGTATGGACAGGAAAACAGGACAAGAAAAATAATTGACCTCTATTTCCTGAATAGTGTGCATGTGGTTCTTTGTCTTTGTGTATATGTCTGTGTGTGCATACAGTTATGTGCACAGCATGTATATTTATGTGCGAGTGAGTGCATGCATATCTGAATGTGCATATTTATCTAAGTGAGTGTGTGTATGCATGGTTTTTTTCTATATGTGGATAACTATTTTTTATAATATGTATCTCTTCATGTTGCGTTTGTTCATGAGTCTATGTGTATTGTTGTACATATATGTATGTTTCTGTGAATGTACTTCTGTTTGTATGCCTTTGTATCTGTGTATTTATATGTGTGAGATTCATGGATTCCCTACAGTGTGGAAATAGGACATTCATAGGCCATAGATAAGGAGAACCTCCAGTTTGATTGGGACAACACCAGGATCCTAGGACAGGCCAAACAGAGACAAGCACGGGAATTCCTAGAGGCCTGGTTCTCCACTAAGAAGTCCATCAACAAACACATAGAACTAGATCCTATATGTATACACTGGAAAACTGGAAATGAGGTAATCAAATCCAACAGACCCCAGAGTTTAATACCAGGCGGGAAAACACAACAGCACTTCATCAGAGGCTGCACTGATGATGTTACCTTGCAGGGTAATGAAACGTCTGCGAACTGTCAAACCAGCTCAGCGAGTGAACCAACCACAGCATCCACAACCCGAGCTACAAATCTACTCAAGAACCTTAGAAATAGGCCATTCAGCCCAACAAGGCCACACCGAATCTCCGAAGAGCATCCCACCCAGGCTCATTCCCCTACGCTATCCCTGCATTTCCCATGGCTAATCCACCTAATTTACACACCCTTGCACAATATGGACAACTTAGCATGGCCAATCCACCTAAACCTACACACCTTTGGACCATGGGTGGAAACCGGGGCACTCAGGCACGGCGAGAATGTGCAAACTCCATGCAGAACGTCGCTCAGATCCCCGGCACTGTGAGGCAGTAGTGCTAACCACTGAGCCACCATGCCACCCATGTGTGAATGCATATGTGGGTGTATGATTTCTCCGTATAATCTCAGTATCTATGCATGGCCACATGTGTATGCCTCTGAATTCAAGTATACGTATTGAACGTTTTTGAAGATTTAAATGTCACTGCCGTTAACAAAATTTACCTCACATCTACTTAAGTTGCAATAGCTTGTGCTGGGTCTGTATGTGTACGCACACAGCTTTGCCAACTGCTTATTTCACAGATTAAGTTAGCTGGAATTTCTCCTCGCTTTCTGTCGCTCAGTAACCTGATCTTACATGGGGTGACGGACTCAGAAATGGCATCAGTCGTAAATCTCCTGAGCACAGACACCCGTGCTCAGCAAATCTTCCCTGTCTCTTTTCCCCTGAACTTTAATGGCAGATGGAAACTGCTGCAAGTTCAAAACCAATTGTTTCAGCAGAGATCTTGCAAGGCTTTAACTAGTCCTGACATGAATTGCATGTGGCACCGACCATCTGGTTTCCCAAAAAAGTCAGGCAGAGGCTGCCAGTGCTTTACAGTTAAGCTCCGCCTGCTTCCGTGACTAAATGTAATCACGAGAAAATGAACTGTGCAGGAATGAATCACTGCAGGTTACTTGTGCTTCCAGATAAAATAAATGGAAGCTGTCAACACAGTCAGAAGCCTTTCTTAAAGGCATGTCATACTGGGTGTATTCAGAACCCATTCTCTATGCAATAATGGTGTATAATCTGTGGAGTAATTTTACTAAACTCCCCATACTGACTTATTACCCTAATGTAGGCCATTAGACAGAATTTTGATAGTACCCTTGCTGAAGTATATATGGCAACAGATTCCATCCACCCTCCATCTTCAAAGGTGTGCTCAGATCCCGGGTAGACTGAATATTTTAATATACAGAATTCTTACAGTCTCCATGTTTGAACATAACTTTACTGAATTGGCAAAAACATCAGCCTCCCCATGAATGCATACTGTAGATTTCTTATGTCCTGATGTAGAGAACCAAATCATTTATTTATCTCTATTCATTCACGGGATGAGGGTGTCACTGGCTAGGCCAGCATTTATTGCCCATCCCTAGTTACCCAGAGGGCAGTTAAGAGTCAACCACATTGCTGTGGGTCTGGAGTCACATGTAGGCCAGACCAGGTAAGGATGGCAGTTTCCTTCCCTAAAGGACATTAGTGAACCAGATGGGTTTTTCCTGACAATCGACATGGTCATCATTAGGCACTTAATTCCAGACTTTTTTTTATTGAATCCAAATTACATCTTCTGCCTTGGTGGGATTTGAACCTGAGTCCACAGAATGTTATCTGGGTCTCGGGATTAACGGTCCAGCGAAAATACAACTCGGCCATTGCTTCCCACAAATGTAATTACTGCAGGTAGACAAGGAGAGTGATCGCGAATGCTAGTCCCAGGACTCTCCTGTATTGGACACAGTTGCAGGGCCTCAGCAACAGCTGGAGTTTTTAGGGAACGAGATGAAAATAGTGAGAGAAAATGATGGGGAAAAAAAATAAAAGGAAACAGTTCAGAAACAATAAAAACTGACCAGGTTCTGAAATGGTTGCACACATTGAGGATTACTTAGTTTTATTTCTACAAAGCTTTCTTTCTTGAGGCATCTTTCTCCTTTCCTGTTAATTTGTTAACTACATCAGGATGCTGACTCATTCTGGTGTAACATTTCATATGTATCCATCACCTTGAGTAGCCCAGCCTGGAGCTCAGTCTTCACCTAGATGGCAGTGGGTTGTCAGACTGCCCTACAACATCAGTCTAGATTTTGTGCTTATGTCAGTGGACCTTTAGCTCCAGCGATAATGCTCCTCCCTCTGAACCGTGGCTGATGCCTTGCATGTTTAGCATCGCTCTGGATAAATTCACTGAGGCATCATAACAATACCTCTTTTACTTCTGGCATTTTAACAAGAGGTATTTTTAAACTAATTTACAGCAAATTTGATGCAGGCGATTTTAAGGTGATTAAAGAAGCACCAGGGACATGAGGAAAAACTTAGAGATTTTTACATGCGCATGTTTAAGATCTGCCTGAGCACGTGGTGTGGGCAGATTCAGTTGAGGCCTTCAATAGAAAATTGGACACTTTTCTGAAGTAAGAAACATTGCAGCGCTACAGGGATGTGGTGGGAAAGAGGGACTGGTTGAGTTTCTCTTCCAAGAGAGCTGGTGTAGACACGATGGACTACATATCTTCCTTCAGTGCTATAATCAAGCTGCCTGGTTTCCAGAAGATTGCCATTCGTTACCTGTTTGCCAGCATTTTCCCTGTAAAATCTGGCACCCTTGTACTTTCTTTATCACTCATTCGTGGGACGTGGGCATCACTGGCTGGCCAGCATTTATTGCCCACTGTTAGCTGCCCTTGAACTGAATGGCTTGCTTGTCCATTTCAGAGGGCAGTTGAGAGTCAGTCACATCACTGGGGACATGTTCACAAGGAGGTAGGTGTGATTTGCCTTGAGTGATAAGCAAGGAAAGCGGACAAGTGTAAAAGGACTGACCATTTGCGATAACGTCTGCCGAAGGCCAATTTCACTCCTATCCAACTTCTCCGCCCTCGCAGAGTCTGTCTGGCAGAGGGGTAAGGGAACTCAGATTCAACAGTGTAAATACCAAGAGCCAGCAAGCAGTTGACAAATGAACTAACACAGCACTGGGATAAAAGTTGCTTAAAATAAACATTTCTTAGGAAGGAATAAGTTGCAAATTGTTCGGAAAGAATTCAAGCTCTGAAAGCTGGTTTTAGATATCAAGCGTCATTATTATCACACTTAAGTTTCTGTTAAATCCCATTAGAGATAAGCATATATATGAAATAAATTAATGGGATTACGTACTGGTCATCATTTAAAAGAACACACAATGGTTACATTGAGATAGTCAATCTTTCGGCTTGGCTGTTAACAACAGCACCAATTGTACTGACCACCCATTCAGAAGGAAGATGACTGTAAACTGGGCTGATCCAGATGTTATGTTATTCTCAGGTTAGGAACAAAGCACAGGAATCAGCAATTTCTCTTACGTTGGAGCCAATCACAGAATCTTACGGCAAAGAAAGGACCTACCCAGCTCATTGATCAAACAGTGTTTATTCCTAATGAGGGATTCGGTAACATAGTGGACATGTTACTGGACTGGCAACCCCAGTGCGTGGATTAATGATCTGTGTACATAACTTCATAATCCCACCTTGGGAGCTGGGAAATTTAAACAAATAAATTATAGAATAAAAAAGCCACCAACAATTGTCATGAAAACCTTTTGGCTCATTCATTTCTTTCAGTGAAAGAATTATTTTGTCCTTTACTCAGTGTGGCCCACATTACACCAGAACTGCAGCAATGTGGCTGACATCTCAAATCTCAAAATGAATGGTCGCGTTGTGACTGAGGGTAGAGTGCAAAAAGTCTGAGGAGCCCCACCAGTCTTCGATCCACACCTCTCTGATTTTACTGGAGGATGAACAAGCAACTAGTCTGCTTGTGGAAAGCGGCGCTGCTCATTTGAGTTTTATAATGAGGCTAACTGCTCACTCGTGGGCATATCTAGAAGGAGGGATGGTGCATTGAGCCATTCAGGATGGGGATGAGATGCTGTTGGTGTGGGGGGTTGCATTAGGCCAGAAATAAGCCTCAGAAGGGTGCACTGAGCTGGGTCCAGGCCTCGGGGGTGGGGAGGGGAACGGGATAGTTGTATTGATTTAATCCAGGGCTTGAAGAGTGCACTGAGCGGGGTACATTGAGTTTGAGGTCCCTTTGAACTGTGTCTGGTAGCTGCTGTCTTCTGTTGGTGGTGGGGAAGCAGAAAAAGGTAGTCATAGGGTATATGAAAGGAGGAGGCTACAAGGAGAGGGGAGAAGAAAGAAGCCGCAAATGAGATGACACAGCTTTAAATCTTCCAACGTAGGAATACTAGGGGTTAGGATAAATTGAAATCTCGTAGTTAAGGAGTTCCTTGAAACTGAATGTGGAATCTCTAGCTTAAATTTCTATGTTTAGGAGTTACTTTATGGAGATAAAATAAAGCAGACGGCAATTTGACGAACACTGTCAATTATAAATGTAAATCTGATATTATGACAGAGATGCAGTGAATAAAGTAGCAACTGCCTATTAAAGATGTTCCAACTTTGAGCCTATGCAATGAAACACATTAGCTGTGACCTTATGTGTCTGTGTTTGGGGCAATGGTTTTCTGTGTGCAGAAGTGTTCATTTGAAAAATAAACTTCTATTGCTAATTTCTGTCTGTTGTCTTGTGCCAAGTGAAATACTGTCATGTTTTCACTGGGTGTTGTCGCTTTAGTGTAAAGGAGTTTTAATCATTCAGGATATTGATGAATTCTTATAATTCTGCTTCTCTGTGAGTTCAAGTACGCCATTGGTCAACTGAAGTACAAAAGGCATGGTTAGTACATCATCACAGCTAATAAATGAGTGTTCCATTATTATATTCTCTCGGGTCCAAAGTGCTCAATGTAAGCTGTTGAAGGTTACAAGTGGGGGGCAAGGTGGGTATGTGGAGCTCAGAAGCAGGAACACTGCCAGGGTCCATGATCCCCTCCCTATCCCTGACTGTAGGCCTCTTCTGTTTGGCTACTTGACAACAAATAACCAAAATTCAATGTAAATAATTTATCACTCATTTTAGCTGGAAGCCAATTCTGTCATGCAAGACCCATTAAGTCAATTTTAAAGATACTTAATGCTTACTTCAGTGTAGCAGGAGTAAATGAATGTTGGGAGAAAGGACTTGCACTAATATAGCAATTTATCACATCTCTCAGAGTTTCCGAAGTGGCTCCATATAAATGAATGATGTTGAAATCCAGCCACTGTTGCTATGTGGGTGAATGTCATAGCCATTTTGTGCACTGCAAGGATCCATATATAGGAATGAGATAAATGACCAGTTAATCTATTTTGCCATGGACACAAAGGGGAAAAAAATATAAGTCATACAATACTCCTTGTCCAGGCATTTTGTTGCCTAGTTTCTCGTTGCTTAAAGTTTCCCTGAGGTTTTTTTGACAATTTTATTTAGAAAATCTGAAAGCTCATGGCATGAACAATATAACAATAAATAGAAAAGCAAACAAAACTAGAAATATGAAAAGGAAGCAAAAGCAAAGTCAGAAAGAGGGAGAAAATAAAAAGATAAGCAAATGCAAAGTGAGGGGAAAACAGCAAGGAGAAATATGTAAGTAAAAGTAGAAAATTGACATGAATTAAAGCAGTTTATTGAGAGGAAAGCTGGTGTTAAAAACAAACATACAACAGAGGCTGTTCTCTGGTTGTCAGAGTCAAAGGTTGCAAATCAAACTCATTGCCTTGAATATTTAGTGCAGCCTTTTGGAAGCACCGCTCCCGTGCACACTCCCACTAATTCGATGTGGCACTTTGCGCTGATCCAGCGATCCAGCTATTAAAGAACTCGTCATGGGTGAATAGGATTGGAAGAAAGTAGGGCCAGCTTACTACGAATTTGCAGCGGCACAGAACGTGTGTTGGCACAGCTCCAGCATCACCTCTAGCCTCTCCCCTACCATGACCGTATGACAGGACTGCTTTCTCTTACTATAATCGGGGGTTAGGTGAGAGGTCAAGTGGGTGGAGAACAGAACAGGGACTCCACTTTAATATGCAACACTCAATTATCAGCACCGTAGAAGAAATGGTTAGTGATTCCTACAATTAATTCCACATACTGGTCGGACTTAGTAAGCAAAGTGTATGATTGAAAACGAATCAGTTCCTAAATTTAGAGATGAACTGAGAATTGAGAAAATAAACTAAAACTGAAAATTAATGCCAGTCTACTGGGAAAAAAGATGCCAATAAGGATGCATTTAGGCAAGTAGTATCAAAAATAAAATTCCACACCTAAACCTTGCATAATAATGAGATTTAGTGGACTTTTAGACTATTTGTAGAATAAACTTCATTCATTTTGCTCTGAGCCCTCTAATCCTTTAATATTTCTTGCTCTCCTGTCCACTTCGACCATGTTTACTTTGCTAGACAAATGGGTTACATTAGGCTCCCTTATCCCGCTCAGTAGAATTTTCCTCCCCCCACCCCAGTGCCACAAACCATCAGATAACGAGCAGAAGCGAAAACAGTAAATTTGTTTTTTATTGATAAAATCATTCCTGCCTCTGAAAGAACAAGATTTAAAAACAAAAAGGATATTTATAATGGCCTAAATCTAGCTTATGCACAACCTAGAGTTGCTCCATGGGACCTGCAGACATCCTGATGCACTGTCCTCTGTGCAAATTGTCTGGAAAGTCTGAACTTCCAGTCGGCAATTCTTTTGATTCCCAGGACCCTCTACGAATATTCCAACTCCAAGACTTCAGACAATTCTGATTGACTTATTTGGATAGTTCCACAGGAAGTGGTAGCCAGCTTGAAAGCTCTAGGTGAATAATAACTACACATCTGACACCCCCACTCACTCTTAATGAACCTCCAAATTCTCCTCTTGATCACCCAAATACACCCCTTCTCTAATACCTTGAGCACCTCCTGACTCCCTACACATCCACACAAGTAGTCTGTTGATATTCTTCAACTCCCCCCATTGATTATGCACCATTTCCTGAACAGACTCCGTCTCTGGGCTCAGCAATCACCCTCAACCCGACTCCTCACCCCTGCGCGACCACCTCCTGGCCCATTTACCACCTCACCGACAGGCCACCCCATCCCACCTACTACCCTACTTGTATGCCATCTGACTCATCTGCCAACTTCATCCATCCACGACCTCGCCCACCTGCCTAGCCTACCATACTCACTCATCCATTCACCAATTCACTCATGTTGACACTGGACTTTGAATCTTACTGCGAAGCAGCTAGTGTGGTTAAAAAAAAAGCAACATTTTCTGATTACCCCTTAATGCTATGGCGCTGCAATGGAGTTCACTTTGGGATACAATGTTCTGCAGTTCTGGGAAAGTTGGCTGAGAGATACCCAGCAGGAGCAGTGTGGAGACAGGGTTTGAATTAGTCTGATGATGATTGTCACTCCTCATAAGATCCTGGAAAAAAACGGGAGATGTAGGAGTTACAAACAACAATGAGGGATCTGCTTTTAATGATGTTTGTTGAAAGATCCTAATTGGCTAGGACACTGAGGAGAACTTTGAAGAATGTCCCTGAATTAGTAATAGGGGATTTTTATGTCCACATAATTAGGGACCTGGTTTCGATGTGGCGTTGGTTTAACCCTTCATCTGAAAGATAAAGGCACTTCCTCAAAATCCTGCTGGAGTGTCAGCTTGGATATTGTGCTCAAAGCTCTGGAGTGGGGATTTGACACTCCACTGCACCTGACTTTTGGACTCACCCCCCTTTGC
>NC_063348.1:8699365-8712261 GCF_021869965.1 Rhincodon typus
GAAGAAGGGTCTAGACCCGAAACGTCAGCCTTCCTGCTCCTCTGATGCTGCTGTGTTCATCCAGCTCCATACCTTGTTATCGCAGATTCTCCAGCATCTGCAGTTCCTACTATCTCTATTATGTGGCCATTTGGTCACTGTTTCCATTCAGTCATTGTATAATAATATAACCAGTAGGACTAAACTACAAAAGTAATTTGCCAGGGATGCTACCAGACCTTCTGAGGTTTTCCACCACTTTCCGTTTTTGTTTCAGATTTCCAGCATCCACAGTTCTTTCAGTTGTTTTTACAAAAGTAATCCTTTAGAATGGCTGATACTCTAAGAGAGATAATAGCAGTTTCTGAACTGAAAATAACAAATAACTGGAGATCATAGCGGGCCATACAGCATCCATGGAGAGAGAGTAAGCTAATGTTTCAAGTCTAGACAACGTTAGCTTGCTCCCTCTCCGTGGAAGCTGTCTGACCTGCGGTGATCTCCAGCATTTGTTGTTTTCAGTACAGATTCCAGCATTTGCAGTAATTTGCTCCTACTAAATACAGTTTCTTCCTTTTTTCAATAAGGACAATGTTAGATTGTTAGGGGCGAGGTGACGGCCTAGAGGTATGTTAATTAAGCGGTGTGGTAACAGTCCTAGCTGGACTGTTAATCCAGATACCCGGATAATGTTCTGGGGACCTGGGTTCGAATCCTGCCCTGGCAGATGGTGGAATTTGAATTCAATAAGTGTCTGGAATTAAGAATCTAATGATAGCCACGAATCCATTGTCGATTGTCAGAAAAACCCATCTGGTTCACTAATGTCCTTTAGAGAAGGAAACTGCCATCCTTACCTGGGCCTACATGTGACTCCAGACCCGCAGTAATGTGGTTGACTCTTAACCGCCCTCTGGGCAATTAGGGATGGACAATAAATGCTGCCTAGCCAGCAATGAATGAATGAATAAAAAAAAATTAATGCCCATTTACATAAAAATTTGTATTCAATAAGATTTCAGGTCAAATTCAGTTCTCTGCAGGCAAGTGTGATGAAGGAAGCCTGATGCTTTGAAATAAAGCTAAAAAAATGATCAGCTGCACAGCAAGGCAGTTTCTCTGCCATTTGGAGAAAGTAAGCTAGAGGTAAAGAAAAATTGTGTTCTGATAAATATTGAAACTACATTCAACTTTGTTACGATACAAAGTGTTGAAGACCTCTGCGTTCAGTGAAACCTTCATTTCTTCACAGACCGTCCAAAACTAGTGAGTTCATGGTGACATGCTTGTGTCCTCGTTTCCAAAACTAAGGGTAGAATCTACCCAACCCCTGAATGACATGGGTCATTGTGAGAAGAATGGGTGCAGTATCCAGCATGGACCTTCTCAATATCAAGACAATGGAGTTTAATTTAGAGAAATGTGAGGTGCTGCATTTTGGAAAGGCAAATCAGGGCAGGACTTATACACTTAATGGTAAGGTCCTGGGGAGTGTTGCTGAACATAGAGACCTTGAAGTGCAGGTTCATAGCTCCTTCAGAGTGAAGAAGGCGTTTGGTATGCTCGCCGTTAATGGTCAGTGAACTGAGTATAAGAGTTGAGAGGTCATGTTGCGGCTGTACAGGACATTGATGAGGCCACTTTTGGAATACTGCATTCAATTCTGGTCTGCTTGCTATAGGAAAAATGTTGTAAAAGTTGAAAGTGTTCAGAAAAGATTTATAAGGATATTTCCAGCATTGGAGGGTTTGAGCTATAGGGAGAGGTTTAATAGGCTGGGGCTATTTTTGCTGCAGCATTGGAGACTGAGGGGTGACCTTATAGAGGTTTATAAAATCATGAGGGGCATGAATAGGGTAAATAGACAAACTCCTTTCCCTGGGATTGGGGGGAGGGAACTAAAACTAGAGGGCATAGGTTTAAGGTAAAAGGCGAAAGATTTAAAAGGGACCTAAGGGACAACTTTTCCATACAGAAGGTGGTGCATGTATAGAATGAGCTGCCAGAGGAAGTGGTGGAGGCTGGTACAATTACATCATTTAAAAGGCATCTGGATGGGTATATGTAAAGGAAGGATTCAGAGGAATATGGGACAAACGTTGGCAAATGGGACTAGATTAATTTAGGATATCTGGTCGGCGTGGACAAGTTGGACTGAAGGGTCTGTTTCTGTGGTGTACAACTCTATGACTATGTCATATTTTCTAACCAAGGTTTGGACAGCAAGACAAGATTCTCACTATTTCGTGGCAGGAGGCTGATTTGTATGGATTATCACTCATTAACAACCTCATTACTACCTCATCTAACCAGGCCTATGGTCCGGTAGGATTATGGTGACGTTAGCTTTTTAACTTCATCTTACTTCAATACCGTACAGTTTCATTGGAAAGAAACTACATGTTGAGAATTCCTGACCTGAAAGTCAGAGTGGTTACCTGGTGACTGCTGTACACCTCTTGCTTTTGCAGACCTCCATATCTTGCACCAGTAATGCAGGGCTCACTCCAAAGGCAGTGGCTGTACGTATCTCACAACCATGGACACTAGCATACCACATGTACCAACATCACTACATCATGACACATCTCCAATTCAACTACTGTACACTTCTTCACTTCAATGCTACACTTTGGACAGCACTGGAACCTTTCACTGGACTGCTGTTACCAGGTCATTTTGCACACAGATATATAAGCCAGCTCACTAGGCTGCATCTGAAGGCTCCTCACCCACCCTGTGCTTATTTTTACATTCTTGAATCCTCTTCATTGTTTTTTTGGGTTTGCTCCCTCAGCCAGAGCGTAAATGTTCACAATACTTCCATCTCGTCTTGCCTTTCAGCATGGACATGAAGTCGAGTCACATTTATTTAGCAGCTAGCAAGAACTGCAGATGCTGGAGTCAGAGTCGATACAGAGTGGAGGTGGAGGAACACAGCAGGTCAGGCAGCATCAGAGGAGCTGGAAATATTTTTTACACTCTTCAGCAGGACTGGGGAGGGGAAGGGAGCTTGGAAATAAGTAAAGGAAAGTGGAGTGGGGCTGGGGCGTTGGAGGAAGGTAGATGGGATGGTAATAGGTGGATGCAGGTGGGGGGTTTTAGAGTTATGTCATGGGAAGAGTGGGGCAGATAGGTAAGAAAGATGGTGTACAGGTAGTGTCAGGTCAAGGAGGCAGGCATGAGAGGGAGGGTTGGACATAGAATTTACCAGTTTCAAAATCTCCTCATCCTATGTTGAGGCCTATTTCTTTGACCGGGAGTCTAACCCACCCTCTAAGGACCCTTTCTCCTGCCTCTAACAAACCTCATCTCCGTGGACACCACCCCACTGCCTCCTACCCTATCTTGAACTCTTCATCTCCAACTGCCCTTGTGACATCAATTGCCTGAATCTCTCTGCCCCTCTCACTCAGTCCAACTTCTCCCCAACAGAACGCACAGTCCTCTGCTCCCTCCACTCCAACCCCAACCTCACCATCAAAACCACTGATAAAGTTTGGGGGCGGGGGGGGTGCACAGTGGTGGTATGGTGTACTGACCTCTACATTACTGAGGCCAGGTGCCAACTCTCCAACACCCCCTCAATTATGACACCACCCCATCATCACCAAACCATCATCTCCCAGACCAGCAATAACCTCATCACCTCAGGAGACCTCCTGCCCACAGCCTCCAACCTCATTGTTCCCCAACCCTGCACTTCCCGTTTCTATCTCCTTCCCAAAAATCCACAAACCTGACTGCCCCAGTTGACATATTATCCCCATTTGCTCTTGCCCCACTGAACTCATCTCCACCTACCTCAACGCCGTTTTATTCCCCCTCCTGGTTCAGGAACTCCCCACCTACATTTGGGACACTACCCACACCCTCCACGACTTTCAATTACCCAGTCCCCAACACCTCATGTTTACCATGGGCATCCAGTCTCTCTAGGGAGAAAGAAAACTGCAGATGCTGGAATCCAAGACAGACAAACAGGAGGCTGGAAGAACACAGCAGGCCAGGCAGATTCTGGAGGAAAGGAGTAGTCAACGTTTCAGGTATTACCCTTCTTCAAGACTCAGGGTCCTGAAGCAGGGTAATTCCTAAAACGTTGACTGTTCCTTTCCTCCACAATGCTGTCTGGCCTGCTGTGTTCTTCCAGCCTCCTGTTTATCTAGTCTCTCTACACCTGTATCCCCCATTAGGATGGCCTAAAAGCCCTCCGCTTCTTCTTCTCCCACAGGCACAACCAGTCCCCTTCCACCGACACCCTCATCCACTAAATGGAACTTGTCCCTTAACTCCTCCCACTTCCTACATAATGGCATAGCTATGGGCACCAGTATGGAACAGAGCTATGCCCGTCTCTTCACAGGATACATGGAAGAGTCCCTTTTCTGTAGTTACACTGGCACAAGCTCTCACCTCTTCCTCTGTTACATTGATGACTGTATCAGCACTGCCTCGTACTGCCATGAGGAGCTTGAACAGTTCATCAACTTTACTAACACCTTTCACCACCACCAACCCCCCCCCCCTATCCCCCCCCCCCCCCCCCCACCCCACCGCCTCAAAACCGGGACCATCTCCGACACCTCCCTCCCCTTCCTGGACCTCTGTGTTTCCTTCTCCAGTAACTGTCTCAGCACTGACATCTATTTTAAATCCACCAACTCCCATAGCTCCCATGACTACACCTCTTCGACCTACCCAAGGAGATAATTACCACACTGCTGGATGAATCAGGAAGGCAGGCACCCCACGACACCAACAGCAACAAGGACAGCACCCTGAAACTGCTGGATCCGTGCCTCACAACCCACTTCACCTTCAACGACCATATATTCAAACAAAATCAATGGAACACCAATGGGATCCCCAATATCAGGACTGATTGCAGAAGTAGTAATGCAAATGTTAGAGTGAACAGCGCTCCCCACCATACAACCCTAACTCTGGGTCCGCTATGTAGATAACACCGTCGTGATTATCAAACGCACAAGACTGGAAGAAACCCACCAACACATAAACAACATCCTCACTGGAATAAAATTTCACGAAAGAAGAGAATAATAATAGACTACCCCTCCTAGACATAATGGTAGACTACAAGAACAACAGAGAACTCCAGACTAACATATACAAAATGACCACATACATGGGGCAGATACTTAATTACACCAGCAACCACCCCAACACCCATAAACAGAGCTGCATCAGGACATTATTCAAACAGGCCACAACATAGTGCAGCAACCCAAAATTGTGCAAAGCAGAACAGCAGCATTTATATGGAGTTTTTAAAAGGAATGGATACCCAAAAAGCACAATCCGCCTTTACCTCCGCGACAGACCACAACAAGACAACACAACACGGCCAGACACACTAGTCACCCTACCGTACATCAGGGGTATGTCAGAGTTGACCACAAGACTGCTCACAGACCCCTAGGTATCAGGGTAGCCCACAAACCAACGACCATCCTGCAACAGCTACTGACGAACGTAAAAGACCCCATACCCACAACCAATAAAACTAAAATATACAAAATAAAATGCAAGGACTGTGAGAAACATTACATAGACCAAACTGGAAGACGACTGAAAATGAGGATACATCATCACCGACTAGCCACCAAGAGACAGAACCAATTCTCACTGGTCTCAATACATACGGACAAAGAAGGATAAGAATTCGACTGGGACAACACATCCCTAATAGCACAAACCAAACAAACAGAGACACGCCAGAGAATTCCTGGATGCCTGGCATTCCAAACAGAACTCCATCAACAAACACGTTGAACTGGACCCAATATACAAACCACTGAAAAACAGAACCGGAAGTGATACCAACCACCCCAGCAAACTGAGGCATATAAATAACAAGTGGGACAGAACACCAACACTTCACCGGAGGCGCACTGATGATGTTACCTAGCAGGGTGATGAAACATTTGCAACCAAACACACTGGCTCGGCGAGCACGTCAACAATCTAATCTTTCCAAATCCGACAGGGTCCTCCAACCTGGTCGCCTGTATCTGCTGCTCCCGATGTGGCCTCCTCCATAATTGGAGAGACCAAGCGCAGGCTCAGTGACTGATTCGTAGAGCACCTGCGGTCTGTACGCCATAATCAACAACACCTTCCAGTTGCCAACCATTTCAATTCCCCCTCCTACGCCCCAGGTAACATGTCCATCCTGGGCCTCCTCCAGTATCACAATGATGTCACACGTAAACTGGAGGAACAACACTTCATATTCCGCCTTGGGAGCCTACAGCCCAATGGCTTCAAAACAGAATTCACCAGTTTCAAAATCTCTCCACCCCCAGCCTCATCCCATGTCCAACCCTCCTTCTCATCCCCACCTCCTTGACCTGACACTACCTGTCCATCTTCTTTCTCACCTATCTGCCCCACTCTTCCTATCACCTATCTCCACAACCCCCTACCTGCATCCACCTATCACTATCCCACATACTTTCCCCCAGCTCCACCCTCCCCTCTATTTATTTCCCAGCTCCCTTCCTCCTCCCCAGTCCTGATGAAGGGCGTAAACCCGAAACATCAACTTTCCTGCTCCTCTGATGTTGCCTGACCAGCTATGTTCCTCCAGCTCCACACTGTATTGACTACGTTATTTAGCAATCCAGTACAAGAATGGTTAACTGTTAAAGAACAAAACCCACAAATTTGCAACAACGTCTTTCCTTGGGAAGTCCTGTCCCATTAGCAATACACAGCCATGAGAGATGGCCGTACAGTGATATAAAGTCAGGAGAGAGTTGCCCTGGGAGCCCTCAACATCAATTGCAAAATCTACAAAGTCTTATAACATCAGGTCAAAGGCTAAGATAGATTGTTAATCACTAAGGGAATCAGGGTTAGGTCCCATCCTGACATTGACAATATTATCGACCATATTGTGTGGCACAATCACTGTGTTAAACGGGACAGATTTCAAACAGGTCTAGCAACTTAAAGCTATGCATCATGGAGGTGCTGTGGGACATTACAAATTCTGGTTGAACTCAGTTCTGCTAATCTCATAGCATCGCATGGTCCCTGCACTCCCCATTCCCATCAAGCCAGGAAACCGGTCCTGGTTCAATGAAGACTGCAGGAGGGAGTGCAATTAGATTTCAATCTGCATTTGCTACACCATAGGTCTACATGTGTACCAAACAACAAAAGCAGCAGGTGATAGATAGGGCTAAGTGAATACACAACCAAGGGACCAGATCGAAACTTGGCAATCCTGCCACAATCAGTAATGATGAACGATTATTAAATAACTAACAGGAGGAGGCAGCTCCATAAACATCTGCACGCTTAAACAGGGAAACACAGCACATTAGTATAAAAAGGCAAAAATGGAACATTTGCATTCTCTTCGACCAGAAGGGCCAGGTGGAGATCCATCTCAGATCCATCCACTTCCTGAGGTCACCAGCATTACAACTGCCAGCTTTCAGTGAATCCAATTCATATCATGTGATATATCAACAAACAGCTGAAGGCTCTAGATATTGCAAAGACCACAGGCCCAATGACAGCATCTGTGTTTCAGAACAATCCATACCCTTAACCAAGCCATTCCAGTGCAGTTATAATACTGGTATTTGCCTGACAATATGAACACTTACCCAGGTAATTCCTGTACACAAAAAGCAGTACAAATACAATTTGGTCAAATCTACTCTCAATCTTCAGTAAAGTGATGGAAGCAGTTGCTAGTAAGTAGCATTTATTCAGCAAAAAACTGTTCACTGAAGCTCAATTTGGGTTCTGCCAAGGCCATTCAGTTCCTGACCTCATTGTAGTCTTGGTTCAAACATGGACAAAAAAAAGCTGAATGCCAGATGCAAGGTTAGGTTTTGTCAAATCATTTGATCAAGTGTGGTATCAAGGAACCCTAGCAAAACTAGTGTCAATGGGAATCGGCGGTGGGGGGGGCAGAACTCTTCACTGTTTGGCGTCCTACCTGGCACAAGAAGATGATTGACCTCCAGCAATCACAATCAACTCACTCCGAGAGCATGTCTGCAGGAGATCCCCAGGGCAGTGTCCTAGGCCCAACCATCTGCAGTTGTCTCATTACTGACCTTCCCTCCATCCTAACGCTGAAGTGGGGATGTTCACTGATGATTGCATGATGTTCAGCAGCATTCATTACTCCTCAGATACTGAAGCAGTCTGGTGTCCATATGCAACAAGACCTGACCAATAACCATGTAATACTCATGCCACACGAGTGGCACAATTGCTTCAAAGAGGGAACATCTAACCATCTTCCCTCAATGCTCCAATGCTGAACTCCCAATTATCAACATTTTGGGAGATACAATTGACCAGAAACTGAACTGGGTCAGCCATACAAATAAAATAGCCACAAGGGCAAGTCAGAGGTTGGGAATTCTATGGTGACCAACTCACCTCCCGTCTATTGATTGCTCGTCCACCAGCTACAAGACCCAGGTCAGGAGTATGATGTAAAACTCCCACTTGCCTGGATGAGCACAGCTCCAACAACTCTCAAGAAACTAGACACCATCCAGGATAAAGCAGCCCACTCGTCTGACACTGTAAAACCTATACTTGCTCCTTCCGAGAGCAATACCACAGTGTACCAGATGCAAAATGTGCTGCAGTAACGCAGCAAGACTCCTCAAAAACTGTGTTTTTCCATGTACAGATGCTGCCTGATCGGCTGAGTATTTCAAGCGTTTTGTTTCAATATTCGAAGAACTGACCTGAAATTTTTTATGGTTCAAAATGAAAGTTTAAAACATTGAAACAGTGAATTTATTAAATGCTCAGTCATCCAAGCATCAAACTAAAAGCCACGTTAATTATCCTCGCCAAACTGAGCAAAATCTGTCTTTTCTGCAGCTTCAAGTGAAAGCTCCTGGCAACTGTCATTAATGGTAGTGTGTGATTAGGAATAACAGTAATCAGATCACTAAATGGTGAAGCAGACTAGATAGGCAGAATAGCCTACTTCCACTCCTACATCTGATAGTAATAAGAAATGCAAATCGTCAAACTAGTACAGACAAAAATACACCTTGTTCAGACTTGATGCCCAGAGTGGATAATTAACTCAAAGTAGCCACTTAAGAAAGATTAATTGCCTCAGCGCCTCTCACATACTAGGGATATTGCATTGTGCATCATACTCATACTTTTGAAATAGAATCACTGAGATATTGTAATATACAAGACGTGCAAATAAAAATGTTGATTAATGTCAACATTGAGAATTCTCTTTTAATAAGAGGTAATGGATTCAATTAGCAGAAAATTCCTCTTTACCAGTTGAAACTGCGCTTTTTATTTTCACTTTCCATTGTGTTTCGGTAGAAATGCGTAGTAGTGGCAGACGTTATCAATTGTTCGTTACAGTCTCTACGCCTTAATAGTTGAGATTTACGGACACACAGTTGTCAGACTCTAAGGGTTTCTGTCCTAATTGTTTTATACACATGGGGAAGCTGAGTTTGGAGTTAGAGCCGGAGTGGGCTGTGGAATTGTAGTGTGCAAGGGGCAGCCATTAGCTGTATTCAACGTGTACAGGTTTATTGAAACTGAAAACATCCGGAAAGATTTGCTGCATGGCTTCTGGAACAACTTGCACTGCTACAAGTGTTACTTTTACAAACTTATTATTTTCACTCTGGTTCCTCGGTTTTCTTTTAAAAACTGAAAACCACAATAATTGTTTTTGCATTGCAATCCAAGGCTATAATATCGGTGAATCACCAATTGCGTAATTGCAGTGTTCTCTATATACAAATATCGTACAGTGCTGAACAAAGTACATTACCTTGACGACAACTTGTTCGTGAATTTACCTGAATTTGAAACATAAGTTGGCAACGGTTACTACGGTGAACTCAGCCAAAACACAACAAATAGTCCTCTTAGAAAGTCAGGGGCATCTGCATTCTCATTGGGTGGTGGCCCTGTGGTCGTTAATAATTGAAGTCGAAACAGATTGACTGTGAACTTTAATTCTGTCAGCAGTATTGCCATTTTAAAGAGGGCAGGGCACACAGAACAAGGCAGACATGGAAGAGGCAAAGACTTGCTCTGTGTGTGCGCAAGAGCTTTTTCCAGTATCAGTTCTTCATGAAACAGCACTTCACTTTTGAGGAAGCAATACAGAGCAGGCATTTTACATTCATCCTCAAATATATGTTTTGTATATCTAAATAAGAACAATTAAAGCCAGGCGCACATACCTTTTCATCTATTTAACAAAAACGAGGATTAACAATCTGTTCGACATACAGATATTTCCTCCTCTCCCTATCTCTCTATGAGACTGGGAATTAACAAGTGTTTTGTTTTAATCTGAGCAAATTATATTCTCCTCCTGCAAAACTTCCTTCACGTGAAACTTGAAGAATTTGATTCAATTTCAGCCCTCGGGGCATGTGGTTGGGGACCATAGCAACAAAAAGGGTGTGTCAGTTTGATAGCCAACGGATGCGGGGTTATTCTAGTAGCAGTGGGAGTGGTAGGCAACATTGAGACAGTGTTACGCGGTCGGGCGTGTGTGGCAATGTCTAAAGGCAAGTCTGATAAATACTGATCAGTCACAAAAGTCTGGCTTTACCATGTTAGCCAATAATGTTTGTTTTTTAAATGATTTGATGCTCAAGTACTAGAAGATGGAACTCGATATAACTTTATTGAACAGTGTGCTTCTGTATGTTTACGTACAGAACTACTGAAGCCCACACGTTCCCCTCCGCTATAATTACCCTATTGTTGTTTTGCCTCACGATTTGATTCACGAGCCCATCATAAATTGTACCATAGACAATCCAGATCTCACATGTCACTGGTAGAATCATGAACTAAATCAATCATGGGTCCAAGTGTCTGCTATCAAAGTTAGAGAAGCAGATCAGTCTATGTGAATGTGCGTAATAGGCCTAGCATAACAGACCTAATGACACCCTTCTGATCAGTCAATACTGATCAGTTAATACCAAAGCATACAAGGCTATGGGCCAAATGCTGGAAAATTAGATCAGAACAGTTAGATGTTTATTGTTTAACTGGGGCAGACTTGATGGGCTACAGGCTTTTTTTCTCTGCTGTGGACCAAATGACTGTATAACTCTAAAAGTGGCCTTGTCAGAATGAGTCATTTTAATTGCCTTATGGTGCGTTTGCAATGTCAAAAGTGCAGTGGCCAATTTGAGCCCTGCACGGTTTCACAGCTTTCACAATAAAGGACTGGCCAGATCGCCTGTTTAAACATAGGAAGAAACTTGGAATAATAACGTGGGTCTTCTATGTCCATCTGCATGGGCAGTCAGAGCCTGAAGTCAATGTCTTGTCCAAAGCAGCAGTCTGCTAATGTTTTGGAGCAGCTTCTGCACTTCTGTCAGACTTAAATCAGCAATTGTTTTACTTAGATTCGAGAGTGCCAGTACTGAGCTACAGCTGATAATAACTGTTTCTTGACTGAGTAGTGAGCAGTCATGCAAAAAAATCAATCCATTTGTTTTCCAGGTAGTGAGAAAGGCAGGGCACCACATGAATGGGATGTCACCCGATCAATGCTGAGAGTGAGGGCAAAGTGGTTGGACATAGGAAGTCATGCAAGAAACCATTGATAAGCTTGGGCCAGCCTACATATACTGTTGTAAAGGACAGCTAAATGATTACATATTGGATTTAGGCAGTCTCCTCGAAAAGAACAATCCGTTGAATGCTGATTTGATGTAGGTTGACAACACTAGAGGGCCAGGTTGCTGTAAGGTGATGGAATATAGACAATAAAATGGAGAATTGACAGTGTACTGAATGGTGGTGGGGTGTAAGAATGTAAGGTGTGAAGAGACAGAATGCTCAATGGTAGACTGATACAGGTTCCCCTGAAACAGAGGAGAGCATGCTAAATGTTGCTGAGGTAGAGATCTAATGAGACTGGATACAGAATGATGCAGAATGTCGGCTGTATTGACAAGCACAGGTTCCAAATGAAGGTACAGAGTATATTGATTAATGAGTCAGGGAACTCTATGTGATAGGGAGTGGGCTGTACTTTTTTTCATGGAATTAAAGATGCACATTGTACTGTGTGAGGGATATAGGCTCTACTGTGTCAAAGGACAGGTCTTCAAATCTTAATGATCTTATTAAATGATGATTGACTGCAGGCTGTATTTCGGGGTGATCACTTCCAGGAACTAAATCGCAACAATTCATATTAACTTTAATATAATAAATGTAAGGATATAACACACAAATGGCAAGGAAATGTCATTTAGATCAAATTAAACCCCAAACCTTGCTTGATCCATTAAAAAGAGAACAAATATGTTCCCAGAATGATTTCATGCTCTGAAACTGTGAAATGAATGGACTCATTCAATGATGAATGAGGTGAGTAATTACAACACAAGCATCTACCTGACATTGTGGAGAATTGACTGGTATGTCCTGTCAACAAAAAGCAAGACAAATCAAATCTGGTTAATTACCATTGTTACAACCAAGGGGGATTCAATCATTCTAATCCTACTGTTCTGCAAGCCACAGTCAATGCTCCCTCTAAACTGGATAGTATGTGCAAATGCAGCCACTCCAATATTCCACACGTGGTGGTCAGCATTATTACACCAATTGCAGCATTGACGTTTGATTCTGAAATTTTAATCACACATGAACATTGGTGGTCTGTGCCACCAGAAAGAAGATTAGATGGAATGATGGTCACAACATAACAGTAAAATTGTACTGGAGATAGTAGGAACTGCAGATGCTGGAGAATCTGAGATAACAAGGTGTGGAGCTGGATGAACACGGCAGGCCAAGCAGCATCAGAGGAGCAGGAAGGCTGACGTTTCAGGCCTTCATTTCTGAAGAAGGCTCTAGGCCTGAAACGTCAGCCTTCCTGCTCC
>NC_063348.1:8712761-8719106 GCF_021869965.1 Rhincodon typus
CCTGTGGAGCATTTTTTGTTTTATTGCTTGTCCTATTCCAATCCCCTTTTGCCTTGCTCCAACATCTCCTCTGTCACTTAATAGGTCCTGTCTAACACACTATCACCAAACTTCCCTTTTGTTCTTTGATTCTGTCCTCCTTGTCTAACGCCAGCACACTATGCTCCCAGTCACTCCCTTCACTGATCCCATCCCTGGGCTCTGTACTTGCTTAAAATTTGTTTAAAGCTCTAACTTATTCCAGTTCTGAGAAAGCATCATTTGCTTGAACCATCAACACTGTTAGTCTCACCATAGATGTTGCCAAGACCAGCTGAATATTTACACCATTTTCTATTTTTAGTTTTGATTGCTTAACATGTTGGATGAGCCAAGTTGGTCCATCTTGTTTGGTACTATCTAATGGTCTTTTTCCTGAATGACCTGAGGTTGGAAATGTTTCCTGATTGGGACAGACTCTGAAGGCACAGTGAGTCTTAATACACAGATGTGACTCACCTCCATGAGGAGAATGTGGAGGTCATGCCTATCAATATTGTGGACAGACCCATTTCATAGAATCCCCACAGTGTGAAAACAGGCCATTCAGCTCAACAAGTCGACACTGACCCTCCAAAGAGCATCCCACCCAGACCCATTCCCTTACCCTATCTCTGTAACCCTGCATTTCCTGTGGCTAATGCACCTAACCTACACATCCATGCACACTATGGGTAATTTAGCATGGCCAATCTACTAACTTGCACATCTTTGGACTGTGGGAGGAAACCGGAGCATCTGGAGGAAACCCATGCAGACATGGGGAGAACGTGTAAACTCCACACAGGCAGTTGACAGAGGCTGGAATTGAACTCGGGTCCCTGGCACTGTTAGGCAACAGTGCTAACCACTGAGCCACCATGCCACTCTTGTGATGGAGAAGATTTGAGGATGAGATTGAGTAGGTTTTCCTTTGATTCTTTAATTAGCCATTGTGTGCTGAGTCTGGCATTTAGGCCCTTGGAGTTTGAGAGTTGTAATGCTTCCAAACCAAACTTCCTAATAGATGTGTAAGATCCCACCCAAGTAGATTCCTTGTTTGTGTTACACTGATCCAGTGCTGAAGCAGGAATATATGTGATCATAAGCAGGAGGTTTAAAGTTGACACTTCTTTATTCAAACCAAATAGATAGGGTGAACAGCCAAGATCTTTCTTCCCTGGGGTAGAGCAGTCCAAAACTAGAGGGCATATGTTTAATGTGAGAGGGGAAAGATTTAAAAAAGGACCTGTGGGGCAACTTTTTCACTCAGAGGGTGGTGTGTGTATGGAATGAGCTGCCAGAGGAAGTGGTGAAGGCTGGTACAATTACAACATTTAAAAGGCATTTTGATGTGTACATGAATAGGAAGGGTTTAGAGGGATATGGGCCAAATGCTGGCAAAGGGGACTAGATCAATTTATGATACCCTATCAGCGCAGACAAGTTGGACCGAAGGGTCTGTTTCCATACTGTATGACTCTATGATTCTAAGACTCTATGACAATTCCTTTATATCAAAGGAACTCCTTTGGAGGCAGTCTCACGAAATTCAGTTTTAATAGGAGCTCTGCATCCCAATCGATATTTCATTAGGTTTTACAACACAACATTCCGGCAGATGTGATACAGCTTCCACTATGAATCAATCAGATAAATGAAGAAAAAGCACTAAATTTATCTGTTGCCTTGCACCACACAATGCTCACAAGCGGGTCATAAATTGCGAACCCCAGAAGCTAATTAAACAACACAAGCCATTTTTAGTCCATAAACAAAAAAAACCAAAGAATTGTGGGTGCTAAATAACTGTATCAAAACCGAAATTGCTAGAGAAACTCAGCAGGACTGGCAGTATCTATGGAGAGAAAGCAAAGTTAACCCTTCCTGAAGACGGTTCACTGGACTCGACATGTTAACTCTGTTTTCTCTCCACAGATGCTGACAGCCCTGCTGAATTTCTCTAGCAGTTTATGGTTTTTGTTTCAATCTTCATCCCTGCTGTTTCTACAGCAGTGAGAGTGCTGAAAGTAGTGACACTTGACTTAAGGAAAGCAAGAACTAGGCTTTCCCTGTTTAATCCTAGACATTGAGACTGAGCAGTGACACAGTGGTAGTGCTCCAAAGAGCATCCCACCCAGACCCATTTCCCTACCCCATCTCTTGTAACACTGCATTTTCTGTGGCTAATCCACCTAACCTACACATCCCTGGACACTATGGGTAATTGAGCATGGCCAATCCACTAACTTGCACATCTTTGGACTGTGGGAGGGAACTGGAGCCCCTGTTGTTTCTACAACAGTGAGAGCACTGAAAGTAGTGTTACTCGATTTAAGGTAAGCAAGAACTACGCTTTCCCTGTTTAATCCTAGACATTGAGATTGAGTTGTGACAGGGTGGTAGTGTCCCTACCTCTGCGCTAGGAGGGCTGGGTTCAAGGGCCACCTGCTCCACAGCTGAAATAACAATAACTCTGAACACATTGATTGGAAACTATTTGGCATTTTGTCTTTCAAACGTTATACAGGGCAGTCTTGATTATAAGAAGCTGGAAAATGCAGAAAACTCATGTAGGCTTGTATGTAGTCTTTGGAAATCCCTAAAGTATGAAAATATTTTGGAAGGAGTTCAAAACCTCACCTGGGAAATTATTTGGAAGCCAGAAGTCATGAACTGCTCCCACATAATGCTAGGCAAATTGATGCGACTCATTTTGCCATACATCTGGGTCAACTGGATTCTTAACTTTGAAACAAATTTGCCCTCAGGCACTGGATGTGCAATAATTCCTACCCATTCTTAAGTAAGGTATTTCATTGATATCAAGGCATATCATTTTGAGATTATGCATATACCATGACTTTTTCTTATTCATTCATGGAATGTGAGCATTTCTGGCTAGGCTAGTTTTGTTTGTCCATCTCTAACTTCCTTCAAGAAGGTGTGGTGAACTGTCTCCTTGAAACCCTACAGTCTTTGAAGAGCACATACACCCACAGTGCTGTTACAAAGGGAGCTGCAGGATGTAAACCCAGTGACAGTGAAGGAATGATGATACTTTCCAAGTCAGGATGGCAAGAAGCTTGAAGGGGAATTTGCAGGAGGTGGTGTTCCCCCAGACTGCTCTTATCCTTCTAGATGGCAGAAGTTACAGTTTGTAAACTGCTGTTGAAGGAACTTTGGTGAAGTATTGATGTGTGTTTTGGAGATAGATTTTGGACACTTCTGCCAAGTGAGCTAGAGGTAGACGGAGCAAATGTTTAATGTGGTTGATGGGGTGCCAATCAGGTGGACTGTTTTGTCCTGGATAGTGTTGAGATTCATGAATGTTGCTGGAGTTATAATCAGCCAGGTGGACAACTGACCTGTGCTTTGGAGATGATGGACAAGTTTTAGGGAATCAGGAGTTGATTTTTCTTGTACAGGATTTCCAGATTTTGATCTACTTTTATAGGTACCATTTTTTGACTGGTTGGCTGGTCCAGTTCAGCTTCTCTAGAAAATGGCAATCCCAAGATGTTGATAGTGGAGGATCCGAGATGCTGAGGCCATGGAGTGTACAGTGAAGATGGACAGATTCTTTTTTGTTGGAAATGCGTTAATTTCCTGGCACTTGTGTGGCATAAATGTCACTTTCCAATTATCAACCCAATCCTGCTGAATGACTGTCTTCCTGCATTTAGACATAAGACAATAACAAGCTAGGTGGATTACCATGGGAAATGCAGGGTCACAGGGATAGGGTAGTGGGGTGGGTCTGTCTCGGAGGCCTTTCAGAGGGTTGGTGTGGACTCGATGGGCCAAATGGCCTGCTTCCACACTGTAGTGATTCTATGATTCTATAAGTAGGAGTAGAATAGGCCATTCAGGCCCATTAAGTCTGTTCCAAACTGCTTCAGTATCTGAGGAGTTGTGAATGGTGCTGAGCATCACTACTTTTGATTTTACAATGGAGGATAGATCATTGATGAAACAGCCACATATTGTTTGGCCTCAGACGCTACACTGAGGAACACATGCAGCAATAACATGGAACTGAATTTATTGGCTTTTTACAATCACAACTATCTTCCTTTGTGCTCGCAATCAACAATCAGCTGGCTGTTTTTTTCCACAATTCACACTGACTTCAATTTTGCTAGGTCTCCTTGGTGCCAGACCCAGTTGAATGTGCCTTGTGTAATGTTCAGACATTCTCATCTCTCTTCCCATATGAGCTCTGATGTATGTGTATTGAACAAGGCTATATCAAGGCTTGGAGCTAAGTGATCTTGGTGGACTTTTCAGACTGGAGGCCTGTGACCAGTGGTGTCCTACAGTGATCGGTTCTGGATCCTCTTTTGTTTGTCATTTATATAAATGATTTGGATGAGAATATACAGTAAGTTTGTGGATGACACCAAAATTAGTGGCATGGTAGACAGTGAAGAAGGTTTTCTAAGATTACAAAAGGATCTTGATCAAATGGGCCAATGGGCTGAAAAATAGCAGATGGAGTTCAATCTGGATAAATGTGAGTATTGTAGTTTGGTATAACAAACAAGGTTGGGGCTTATACAATTAATGGTAGGGCCTTGGGTAGTGTTGTGTAACAGAGGGACCTAGGGGTGCAGGTACGTAATTCTTTAAAGTTTGTGACATATAGACAGGGTGGTTAAAAAGGCATTTGGCACTCTTGACTTCATTGTTCAGTCCTTTGAGTATAGGAGTTGGGACGTTATGTTGAAGTTGTACAGGACATTGTTGAGGCCTCTTCTGGAATACTGTGTCCAGTTCTGGTTGCTCAGTTATAGGAAAGATATTGTCAAACTGGAGAGGGTTCAGAAGAGATTTACCAGCATGTTGTTGGGTATGGAAAGTTTGAGTTATAAAGAAAGACTGCATAGGCTGGGAATTTATTCACTGGAGCGTAGGAGCTTGAGAGGTGACCTGATAGAAGTGTATAAAATATTGACAGGTATAGATAGAGTTAAGTTAATTGTATTTTCCCAAGAATTGGGGTTGGGGCACATTTTGAAGGTGAGAGGAGCGAGATTTAAAAAAGACATGAGGCAAATTTTTGACACAGAGGGTGGTTCATGTGTGGAATGAACTTCCTGAGGAAGTGGTGGATGCGGGTGAAATTACAATGTTTAAAGACATTTGGATAGATACATGAGTGGGAAGGGTTTGGAGGGACATGGGCCAGGATCAGGCAGGTGGGACTAATTTAGTTTGGGATTATGTTCGGCATGGACTGGTTGGACCAAAGGGTCTGTTTCCATGATGTATGACTCTACGCCTTTATAAAAGTAACCAAGCTCCGTGGCAAGTAGTTGTTGAGTAAATGTCATTAGATCATACTGTCCATGACACTGTTCATCATTATGCTAATGATTGACAGTAGATTGATTGCCTTATAATTACTATTTCTCAGAGGGTTTATGTTTTGAAGGTTTGTAGAAAAAATATTCATTCAAGTTTTGTGGAAATGCATTGAGCAGTTTCTTTAAGAAATGATGATAGAAATATCACTGTGGATTTTGGAGACTATTTTTCACAAGGTCTCCTTAAAATCACATGACTGTTATCTTTGCTGTAGATCCTGCTGAGGCTGTTTGAATAGTGTTTAACTGGGAAGTGGGGTTAAGAAGCCTACAGTGAAGGGCTACCCGATTGATCTCTCCTATTTCTGAAAAGAAAATTCTTTTGTTGAGTTCTGGGTAAAACCTTTCTTCTGAAATAATGAGTGCAGCAACTTCTCAGTATTGAATATCTGAACAAGTTGTGTCCACAGAGACAAGAAAAGGCATCTGCACAGGATTAGTTGCTTGTCTATATGTGCCAGAATATCAGAGCAAAGACAGCATGGACTGGTTGGACTGAAGCGTCTGTTTCCGTGCTATATGACTCTATGACACTATAACTCCAGAACACTCTACACTTTATCCTTTTGCCTTCAAGAATACCACTTTCCCAAAGTGTTTTTCTTAGAATGGCAAGCTTTGCAAAGAATTTCATTACTTTTCTCTATTTTGCTGAAGCGAATGTATGTGTGTGTTTTGGCGATACATAGAGGGATAAGTTTTTATATTATTGACTGTGGATAGTAGCCAATTATTCCATCTGCATTGAATAACTTTTGTTTTGATAATAAACTCAAAATTGTGTCTATTAAAGAAACCTGGTTTGAATCTTAACATAGATAAAATTTTAATTGGTCATCTAACCAGAAGCACAATTTCACTGAGATAGCAAGGCATAGAGCTGGATGAACACAGCAGGCCAAGTAGCATCAGAGGAGCAGGAAGGCTGACGTTTCAGGCCTAGACCCTTGTTCAGAAA
>NC_063348.1:8734106-8754929 GCF_021869965.1 Rhincodon typus
GGCCTGCTGTGTTCATCCAGCTCTACACCTTGTTTGGCCAAATAATAGAGTTTGGGTTGTTGTTTGAGACTGTTGGTAGTCCAAGAACCTTGACGTTTGCCTTTGATTCCAAGAAAGTTTGTGGCCCTGGAAAGGCCGGTGTTCCTTGTTTACTGCAACTTCTAATAATGCAAGTACCCTCTTGGTGGTTCATTGAAGTATTGACAGAGATTATAACCTCAGAACAAGCCTATTATTGCAACCGAAACACACTAACCCCTGGTTTAGAAGGAAAAATTCTGGCATAAGTTGATAAACTTGTTTCTTCTAAGCTGCAATGTTTAACTTGTTTCCACTGTACAAATTATGCTTCCTTTTTTTTCAAAAAAAGTGAAAAAAACAATAAAGCTACAACTGAACAGGTGACATTCCCTGTGTTTTAAATCTTGCAATCAAATGCAGTTGTGAGAGATATACATTTGATTTGCTTTATTCCTGGCTGAACTTGTAAGTATATACCTGACAATCTTGCTGTAGTTCACTAGTTCTTTGAAGGTCATTAAGATAATGACTGAAGACACTGGGAGTGCATCAGATGCGAGCACATTATTTATATTTAAACCAAAAGAAATAGGAACAGGAGTAGGCCATTTGGTCCCTTAAGCCTGCTCCACTATTCAATAGGATCGTAGCTGATACGATGTTCTTCTTATCCATTTCCCACGTTTTCCTCAATACCTCGATTGCTCAATTGATCAAGAATCTACCTCCGCCTTAAATATACACAAGGACTCTGCCCCCACAGCTTTCTGTGGCAAGGAGCTCCAAAGACACTTAAACCTCTGAGAGAAGAAATTCCTTGTCCTCTCAGTCTTAAATTGGCATATTCATTCTCTAGAGCTTTGTTGATCAAAAAATAGAGAAAAATGAGAAATATTTGTACATTTATATTGAAATATTATAAATATCGCTGCTTAATGATAGTCACATTATTCACTGCTCTCCTTCATCACAATAATTTGCAATTAGTTATATCCTTTAAGATTAAAGAAGGTTGCAAGGTACTTCATGGAAGTGCATTCAGAGAAAAACTGACCAGGTACCAAAGAAAGAAAATTTGGGGTAAATGTAGCACTTAAGCAGCACCTTGATTTGGGAAAGAAATGGGGACGAGCTTTGAAGATCTGCCTTTTGAATGAAAGAGAACAAAGAAGCCAGAATTGGAGCAATGCCCGTTTCACATTGCAACTTGTGTTTATATTATTACTTCCTGTAGTCTCTATTAGTGATAGCCCTGTCAGGGTGACACCAACAACATGGGTTCAATTCCTGCAGCAGCTGAGGTGACCATGAAAGCCTCTCCTCCTCAATCTCTCCCTTTTGCCCAAGGCACAGAGACCCTCAGGTTAAACCACCACCAACCATCTCTCTCTAATGAGGGAACAGCCTTATGGTCTGGTTGAACTATGGCGACTTTAATTTACAGCTGTACCGTCTTGTTACCTATTTCTCTGCCCCTGAACAGAATTTGGTGCCGTGACATACTTGCTTTTATCCATGTGACATTCCATGATTCTACGTTAGAGAATATTTTTTATAAATGATGTGCAGCAGGTCTGCTGTATTTGTGATCCTGTCAAGATGCAACGTAAGTGCAGATGAGATCCGAGCCTCTGACAATATCCACAAACTGACTGTATTTGGGTCTCAGGGATAGCTGAGAGAGGGCAGAATATCTTTCCTACTGGCTTTGAGGGATCTCCTAGCAACCTGTATCAATTTAAGGCTATAAATTTTGGTTTAATACATTTGAGTACTGCTTTCTGTTTCACAGCTGTATCACAGAGTCCAAAACTAGAGGGCAAAGGTTTAAGGTGAGTGGGGAAGGATTTAAAAGGGACCTAAGGCAACTATTTCATGCGTGGTGCGTGTATGGAATGAGCTGCTAGAGGAGGCCGTGGAGGCTGGTACAATTACAACATTTTACAAGGCATTTGAATAGGAAGAGTTTAGAGGGATATGGGCCAAATGCTGGCAAATGGAACTAGATTAATTTAGGATGTCTGGTTGACATGGATGAGTTGAACCAAGGTTCTGTTTCCATGCTGTACAATGCTATGACTTGCCAAAAATTCATAATTTTGGATAAATGAATTTCCCATGAGCGTCAAGCTCCTTGGCATGACGATAACAGATAACCTGTCCTGCACTTCCCATGTAGCTGCAACGGTCAAGAAGGCACAACAATGCCTCTTTTTCCTCAGGTGGCTCAGGAAATTTAGCATGTCCATAAGGACCCTCACCAACTTCTACAGATACACCATTGAAAGCATACTCTTGGGGTGCATAACGGCCTGGTATCTCTGCTCAGGTCTGTATTTTAAAAAAAAAAAAAACTACAGAAAGTGGTGTGCACAGCCCAGACCATCACGGAAGCCAACGTTCTATCCATGGACACGTTTACATGGCCACAGAAAGGCTGCAAACATCATCAAAGATCCATTGCACCCTGGTAATGATCTGGTACAACCGCTTCGGTCAGGCAGATGATACGTAAGCCTGAACACACCCACCAGTAGGTTCAGGAACTGCTTCTTCCTGGCCATTATCAGACTGATGAATTTATTTTTTTGATTCATTTGTGGGATATAGGCATCACTGTCTGGCCAGCATTTCTTGCCCATCCCTAGTTGCCCTTGAGAAGGTGGGGGTGAGCTGCCTTCTTGAACCGCTGCAGTCCTCCTACTGTGGGTTGACCCACAATGCCATTAGAGGGGGAATTCCAGGACTTTGACCCAGTGACAGTGAAGGAACGGCGATATATTTCCAAGTCAGGACGGCGAGTGGCTTGGAGGGAACTTGAAGGTGGCGGTGTTCCCATATGCCTGATGCCCTTGTCCTTCTAGATGGAAGTGGTCATGGGTTTGGAAAGTGCTGTCTGAGGATCTTTGGTGAATTTCTGCAGTGCACCTTGTAGATAGTACACACTGCTGCTACTGAGCGTCGTTGGTGGAGGGAGTGGATGCTTGTGGATGTAGTGCCAATCAAGTGGCTGCTTTGTCCTGGATGGTGTCAAGCTTCTTGAGTGTTGTTGGTGCTGCACTTATCCAGGCATATGGGAGTATTCCATCACATTCCTGACTTATGCCTTGTCGATGTTGGACAGGCTTTGAGGAGTCGGGAGGTGAGTCACCCGTCACAGTATTCCTAGTTTCTGGCCTGGTCTTGTAGCCACTGTGTTAATGTGGGGAGTCCAGTTGAGTTTCTCGTTAATGGTAACCCCCAGGATGTTAATAGTGATGGTAACACCATTGAATGTTATGGGACAGTGGTTAGATTTCTCTTATTGGTGATGGTCATAGTCTTGCATTTGTGTGGCTCGAATGTCACTTGCCACATGTCAGCCCAAGCCTGGATATTGTCCAGATCTTGTTGCATTTGAACATGGATGGCTTCAGTATCTGAGGAGTCACGAATGGTGCTGAACATTGTGCGATCATCGGCAAACATCCCCACTCCTGACCTCATGATGAAGGGAAGGTCATTGATGAAGCAGCTGAAGATGGTTGGGTTCAGGACACTACCCTGTGGAACTCCTGCAGAGATGTCCTGGAGCTGAGATGATTGATCGCCAGCAACCACGACCATCTTCCTACATCGTCAGGTATGACTCCAACCACCGGAGAGTTTGCCCCCGATACCCATTGATTCCAGTTTTGCTGGGGCTCCTTGATGCCAAACTCGGTTGAGTGCAGCCTTGATATCAAGGACTGTCACTTTCACCTCACCTTTGGAATTCAGCTCTTTTGTCCATGTTTGGACCGAGGCTGTAATGAGGTCAGGAGCTGAGTGGCCCTGGCAGAACACAAACTGGGTGTCACTGAGCAGGTTATTTCTGAGCAGTTGCTGCTTGATAGCACTGTTGATGACACCTTCCATCACTTTACTACTGATGATTGAGAGTGGACTGATGGGTCGGTAATTGGCTGGGTTGGATTTGTCCTGTTCTTTGTGTACAGGATGTACTTGGGCAATTTTCCACATTGTCGGGTAGATACCAGTGTTGTAACTGTACTGGAACAGCTTGGCTAGGGGAGCGGCAAGTTCTGGTGCACAAGTCTTCAGTACTATTGCCGGAATGTTGTCAGGGCCCGTAGCCTTTGCAGTATCCAGTGTATCCAACCGTTTCTTGATATCAGGTGGAGTGAATCGAATTGGCTGAAGACTGGTATCTGTAATGCTGGGGACCACTGGAGGAGGCCGAGATGGATCATCCAATCGGCACTTCTGGCTGAAGATTGCTGCGAATGCTTCAGTTTTGTCTTTTTGCATTGATGTGCTGGGCTCTTCCATCATTGAGGATGGGGATATTTGTGGAGTCGCCTCCTCCAGTGAGTTGTTTCATTGTCCATCTCCATTCACGACTGGATGTGGCAGGATTGCAGAGCTTAGATCTGATCCATTGGTTGTGGGATCACTTAGCTCTGTCTATACTTGCTGCTTTTGCTGTTTTGGTGTGCTAGTCGTCCTGTTTGGTGGCTTCACCAGGTTGATACCTCATCTTCAGGTATGCCTGATGCTGCTCCTGGCATGCCCTCCTGCTCCCTCCATTGAACCAGGGTTGACCCCCTGGCTTGATGGTAATGGTTGAGTGGGGGATATGCCGGGCCATGAGGTTACAGGTTGTGCTGGAGTACAATTCTGCTGCTGTTGATGGCCCACAGTGTCTCATGGATGCCCAGTCCTGAGTTGCTAGATCTGTGCGAAGTCTGTCCCATTTAGCACGGAGATAGTGCTACACCACATGATGGAGGTTATTCTCAATGTGAAGGCGGGACTTTGTATCCACAAGGACTGTGCAATGGTCACTCCTACCGATGGAACGTGGAACATAAAACAGTACAGCACAGTACAGGCCCTTCAGCCCACGATCTTGTGCCGAAATTTTACCCTAAACCTAAGGCCTATCTAACCTCCACCCTTACCTTATACTATCATCCATATGCCTATCTATCTAATAGCTGCTTAAATGCCCCTAATGAGGCCGACTCCACTACCCCCTCCGACAATGCATTCCAAGCCCCTACCACTCTGAGTAAAGAACCTACCTCTGACGTCTCCCCTATATCTACCTCCACTCACTTTAAAACTATGCCCCTCGTAATAGCTCCCTCCACCCCAGGAAAAAGTCTCTGGCTATCCGATACTGTCATAGACAGATGCATCTGCAGCTGGCAGATTGGTAAGGATGAGGTTGAGTATGTTTTTCCCTCTTGTTGGTTCCCTCACCACCTGCCGCAGACCCAGTCTAGCAGCTGTATCCTTTAGGACCTGACCAGCTCAATCAGTAATGCTGCTGCTGATCCACTCTCTTGGCAGTGGACTTTGAAATTCCCCCCGACCCCCCAGAGTACATTTTGTGCCCTTGCCATCCTCAGTGCTTCCTCCAAGCGTTGCTCAATATGGAGGAGGACTGATGCATCAGCTGAGGGAGGACGATATGTGGTAATCAGCAGGAGGTTTCCTTGCCCATGTTTAACCTGAAGCCATGAGACTTCATGGGGTCTAGACCCATGTTAAGGAATCCTAGGGCAACACGCTCCTGACTGTGTACCACTGTGCCACCACCTCTGCTGGGTCTGTCCTGCCAGTGGGACAGGACATATCCAGGGATACTAATGGTGGTGTCTGGGACATTGTTTGTATGCTTCTGTTAGGCTGTTGCTTAACTAGTCTGTGAGACAGCTCTCCCAATTTTGGCAGTAGCCCCCAGATGTTAGTGAGGAGGACTTTGCATGGTTGACAGGGCTGTTTCTGCCATTGTCTTTTCTGGTGCCTAGGCCAATGCCAGGTTATCCGTCCAGTTTCATTTCTTTGAGTCTTTTAGTGATTGGTACAACTGAGTGGCTTGCTAGGCCATTTCGGAGGGCAGTTGAGAGTCAACCACATTGCTGTGGGTCTGGAGTCGCATGTAGGCCAGACCAGGTGAGGGTGGCAGACTTCCTCCCGTGAAGGGCATTAGTGAACCGGATGGGTTTTTCTCGCAAACGGCAATAGTTTCATGCTGATCAGTAGATTCTTAATTCCAGATATTTTATTGAATTAAAATTCCGCCATCTGCCGTGGTGGGATTCAAACCCGGGTCCCCAGAACATCAGCTGGGTTTCCAGATTAGTAGCCTAGTGATAATACCACTCGGCCACCACCTACCATAGAGAATGGACTCTCTAGCCTCAAATAATGCTGATCTTACCTAGCGCATTCCTTGTGCAATGTGACCTGCATGCCTCTATCTAAGCCTTTTGGATGTGTACATCCTTGCTTACTAGGATCTGCCTGTACTGCTCGTAAACAAAGCTTTTCTCACATCTTTGTTTTTTTTTTAAAAATACGTTATTAGAATATAGACATCAGTAGTAAAGTCAGCATTTGTTGCCCCTTCTTCATTGACTTGCAGGAAATAGTGGTGAGTCTTTTCATGAAGCCCTGGTGTTTTGCGGGTGATAGGTAAATAGTGCAAAGAATTTAATCCGGTGACAATGAGGGAATAGTGAATTATGCCAAGTAGGTATAATGTGTAACTTGGAGAGAAGGCGGGAGGTGATAATGTTCTCATATGTTTGTTGCTTTGGAGTTGAAGTTAGGAGCTTGCAAGATGTTTCACATTACCACACTTCGTGGTCTTTTTTTGTACCTGTCAAAGGCATTCTCAGGTTTGAATCAGGTCTTCAGTAAATTGTATCAGCCTGTTCCTGTCCCACCAAGTTCATTTCCTCCTACTTTGACTTCATCCTCTTCTCCACTTGTCTAAACCCTGCCCACCAGGATGGTCTGAGAGCTCTCGGCTTCTTCCTCAGCCAGAGACCTGAACAATCGCCATCCACTATCACTGTCCTCCACTTAGCTGAACTTGTTTTCCCTCTGAATGGTTTCTCCTTTAATTCATCTCGCTTCTGCCAAATCGAAGGAATGGCTGTAGGCACTGGCATGTGTTCCACTTATGCCTGCATGTTAATGAGGTATGTGGAACAATCCTTGTTCCAGTCCTACACTGGATACCTCCCACAACTCTTCCCTTCTTTCTTTTCAGTACACCAACTGTTTCGGAGCTGCTTCATGCTCCTGCCTGGACCTTGAAAATTTCCATCCCTCTGTAACATTTACATTGTCCATTTCCGACACTTCCCTACCTTTCCTTGACCACTCCATCTCCATTTCGTGGAATAAAGTGTCCACTGCCATCCACTATAAAACCACTGACTCCAGAGCTACCTTCCCATCAGCTTGTCACACCCCACGTCCAGCAAGGACTCCATCCCATTCTCCCAGTTCCTTTGCCTACGTCGCATCTGTTTGGATGATGCCACTTTCCAAACTAATGCTGCTGACATGGCTTGCTTCTTCTATAACTGTGGTTTCCCACCCACTCTGGGCCCTCAACACATCCAACCTATCACCTGTGCTTCTGCCCTTGCCCCTTCCCATCACTCACAACAGCGTGATTGTGTTCCCATTGCCCTCACTTTTCGTCCCAGCAGCCTCCGCATTCAAAGGATCAACCTCTGCCATTTCAGACAACTCCAGCAGAACACCGCTACCAAGCACATCTTCCCCTCACTCCCCCTGCCTGCATTTTGCAGGGATTGTTCCCTCTGGGACACCCAAGCCCATTCCTGGACCACCAACATCACCCCCTCCCTCCCCACAGCACCTTCCCATGTAACCGCAGAAGGTGCAACACCTGCCCCTTCACCACCTCCTTGCTCACCATTCAAGGGCCTAAGCAGTCTTTCCAGGTGAAGCAGCATTTAACCTGTACCACCTCCAATTCTGGTGTATTGTATTCGCTGCACCCAATCTGGCCTACTCTACATTGGAGAAACCAAATACAGACTGGGTGACCGCTTTGCGGAACACCTCCGGTCTGTGCGCAAGCATGACCCCGACCTTCCTGTAGCTGGTCATTTTTACACAACAAGCTGCTCCCGTGCCCACGTGTCTGTCCATGGCATGCTGCAGTGCCCCAGTGAATCACAGTGCAAACTGGGGGGACAACATCTCATCTTCAGACTAGGCACCTTTACAGCCTTCTGGAGTCAATATTGAGTTCAACACCTTCAAATTGTGAACCAACTCTCATTTCTTCCCTTTTCTTTTAGCTTTACTTGTTACATGCTCTGTCACAACGTCCTCTCTCCCCTCTGGCCCCTCTCCACTCCAGTGGGACTGTCTGTTCTTTCCAGTCGGACAGATAGACACACCATTGTTCTGCCATTCCCACATTCCATGTCACTTAATCTGTTCTATCAACACCCTTTCTCCCCCCAGCACCCCACCACCCCCACAACTATAGCATAAATGCTGCCCCCTCCGCATTTCATGTCAGCTCTGATGAAGAGTCATCTAAATGTTGAAACGTTAGCTTGCTCTCTCTCTCTGTGGATGTTGCCTGACCCGCTGTGATTTCCAGCATTTCTTCTTGTTTTCACTTTAGGTAAATTAATCCACACAGACCATCATGAAAGTCACACCTACAAACTGGATTATTCTACGCACACCCTGTTTAAAATTGTGACGGTTGTCTGAGTCACTGCTAAACCCACCCTCGTGAGTCACTTATTCACAAATCGGATCATTTTTGAGGCAAATTTTGGCTAAAAACTGCTGAATTTGCTGAACTACGTCGCATTCCCTAACATCATTTGATAGGTCGTCAACTGTTTAAAAAAAGACAATTTTAACATGAAACTTTTGTACGAGTCATTAGTCCTTCTTAAAAAAAATCCAGGTGATCGTGAAATCACTGAAAGGTATTGTGCAGAAGGAAAGCATTTACCCCATCACTTAGCGCTCATTGATAGAGCTATTTAATCATTCCCACGCCCGTGATTAGACCCTAACCTTCCAACCCTCTCTCTTCCCTGCCTCCCTGAAAAAAAAAGTCCAAATCCCCTTAAAAGTTATTACTGAATCTGCTTCTTCTGCCTTTTCAGGAAGCTTGTTCCAGATCAAAACAATTATCTGTGTTTCAAAGAAAAGGGTTCCTTGTGTTACAGAGATAGTAGGAACTGCCGATGCTGGAGAATCTGAGATAACAAGGTGTAGAGCCTTGTGTTACCTCCGGTTCTTTTGTAATGTGGCTGTTTCCTCTCTTGCCGACCTCTGTCACTCATTCACTCTATTCACTGCTGTAAGAACAACCCCATCTTCTCCAGCCCCTCTACCTGATTGTATTCCCTCATCCCCAGCACCATTCTGGCAAAAGTCTTGCCCATCCTTTATAAAGTCACGACATCCTTCCTCGAATATGATCCCCAAAATTAAACAAGCTTCTCCTACTGCAGTCTCTTCATATTTTATAAAAGGTTCACTGTAACTTCCTTGCTTTTGTACTTTATGCCTTTTTGTTTTAATAACGACAAGGATCGCATTAATGTCTAGAGATAGTAGGAACTGCCGATGCTGGAGAATCTGAGATATCAAGGTGTGGAGCTGGATGAACACAGCAGGCCAAGCAGCATCAGAGGAGCAGGAAGGCTGACATTTCGGGTCTAGACCCTTCTTCATTTCTAACAACCTTTCACATTGTCCTGCTGCCTTGGAAGATACCTGCGTGCGCGCACACACACACACACACACACACACTCTGATCTTTCCTTTAGAATTGTGTCATTTAGTTTCTATCTGATTTTCTGGTTTGGTTTTTAGCTGAGAAAACCACGTGGAGGGAATTGAACAAATGTCAGCATATTCATAGCCAATTAGCAAAACAATTGTCTTTACTTTGGACTGTTGAAAAAATCTAAGAACACGTAGAACTGTCTAATTTAAAACTCAAATATGTAGATAATTTTTGGGGCATCAGAGGCAATTCCAAAGGTTATAGCAGAAAATGTGTTTTTTTTTTGTTAAAAATGAAAGTTTAAATGGAGAAAAATGTTTGACTTTGGTGGGGGGGAGGGGGAAGAGTAACTTAAACGTATAATTTAATAACATGACAATGTGGGAACTGGAGTAGGCTATTTTACTTCCTTGAGTCTGTTACACCATTCCACCCTTTTGTGAGATTGTTACTGATCTCTGACTGATTTCCAACAGAGCCATTTTTGTCCTGAATTTCCTTTGGACATCCCTTTGTTTTAATCAGTCTCTGATTTACAGTCAACAGTTGGTCTAGCATCAATTTGCTGTTTGGAAAGAAAAAATTCCAACCTTGTGTATAGAGGTGTGCTCTAATTAGACTCCTAAAAGATCTGGTTTTAATCTTAATAGTCTGCTCTGGATCCTGGACAGATCAATATTTTGTCCATGAGTTTCGACTTTAGTTAGCAGACTGATATGGGGGACTTTGCCAAGTTCACTTCGAATAAAAGTATTACTAGAAGGAGAAGATCACCAGATTCTTAGGAACACCATCATCTATATTGTCTTCTCCAAGCCCCACAATCATCCTGATTCGGAACTGTATCACCAGTCCTTTGCTCTCAGCATTATAAAATCCTGGAACTCCCTTCCTAACAGAACTGTTAGTGTCCCTACACTCTGACAACTCCAGCAGTTCAAGAAAACAGTTCACCACTACCTTCTGCAGAGTAATTCAGGTGTGGCAATAAGTTTGGGCCTAGCCAGTGATGCCCAAATTCCATGAAAGACTAAAACAAAATTGGCAATATCATCATTTTGGTAAAGTATTAAAATTGTTTCAACAGGTGGAGGAATGGGACTAGAAACGAATTGGTGTGCTACTCCAAACTTAATTGTAGCACTAGGGATAACTCCAGTCAGTGCAATGGAGATGTTCCCTGATTCCCATTGATTCGAGCATTGCTAGGGCTCCTTGATTTGCACACACTGTCAAATGTGGCATGGATGTCCAGGGCCATGAGCTCTCACCTCGCCTTTTGTGGTTCAAGAATGGACAAATGAGCCGAACCAAGGTTGTAACAAAGTCAGGAAACTGATCAGCTTTGGTGAAACACAAACTGAGCGACAGTGAGCAGGGTATTGATGAGTATGTGCCATTTGCTTGCTCTGTTGATGACCCCTTCCATTAATTAGTTTTCTGGTTGAGAATAGACTAATGGCATGGTAATTGGCCAGGTTGCTTCTTGTGATTAGAGCATACTTGGATTATACAATTATACTTGGATAATTGCCTGTGTGTTGCCAGTCTTGTAGCTGTACTGGAATGGCTTGGCAAGGAGGGCAGTTATTTCTGGAGTACGGAATGTCAGTACGATTGTCAGAATGTTATCAGGGCCCATAGCCTTTGCAGTATCTATTGTCTTCAGCTTTTCTTGATTTCACATGGAGTGAATCCAATTGGCTAAAGGTTGGCGTTTAGGATGCTTTGTTTCTGAGGTGGCGGCCATGATGGAAATTCCACCTACCAGAGTTCGGATATGATCCATTTGGCTGTAGAATTGCTTTGCTCTGTCTATCACACGCATTCTCTACTTGACAGTGCAAGTTGTCCTGTGATTTAATTTATAGAATCTCTACAGTGTGTAAACAGACCATTTGGCCCAACAAGTCAACACCGCCCCTCTGAAGAGCATCCCACCCAGATCTATTCCCCTACCCTGTTCCTGTAACCCTGCATCTCCCATGGCTAACCCACCTAGCCTGCACATCTTTAGACTGTGGGAGGAAACAGGAGCACCCGGAGGAAACCCACGCAGACACTCGGAGAATGTGCAAACTCCACACAGACAATCGCCCAAGGGTGGAATCGAACCCGGATCCCTGGCCCTGTGAGGCAGCAGTGCTAACCACTGAGCCACCATCCCACCCCAATTGACAGCACTATTATTTTCAGGGAGCCCACTTTATTGCTGACCACCCTCTCTTTTTCTAATATAATCTTAAAAAAAAAAAATTTTTTGTTAACTTTAATATTCCTTTTGATAGCTCTGAACATGTTTTGTTATCCTTTGGTGATTCTAACTTTCCAGTTTGCCCGGATCTGTGTTTTATTTTGTCTTTTTCTCTTTTTTTTTCTTCTTTTCAGTTTTGTTTTGTGCTGTGTAACGTTTGCTTCATATACCCATGAGTATATGAACATGATAGGCATTTTTACATTTTTTTTTTAAAGAAGTGTAGCATATGGAGAATTGACCAAATGGGGTCCAGGAATCAGGTGACTTCTTTTATCGACTTCCTATAAGCAGGGACTAGCTTACACCTGCACATAGCTCTGGAAAGTAATTAAAACATAGATGGTCCTTGAAACATCTCCTGTTAAAGAAATATTGGGATTAAGGTGACTTACAGAAAATATGAAGTACTATTGTCTGGCTTTTTACAGATACTCAACTGCAGTGGTCGCCACAAATTTGGGATCTGCAAGCTTGAAGCCCAACAAAAATGAATATGAATATGCTTTATTACAAGGAAGTGTAAATGGTGGTCAGTAATTTCCAATTGTCTAAATTCTGTTTTCTGTCAAAATTTTTATATGAATAACAGGGACAGAGATTTTGTGGTCACATAACAGAAAGCTGATTGAGGATAGCTGAGATTCTTCATTCTAAGAACAGCCCAGAAAATTCAATGCGGGCTATGAAGATTAGTGGGAAAACATCTTAACCGAAACAGAAGAGAACTCTGCCTCAAAAAATATGGAGTAGGAGGAAGGGCATAGGTTGGCATGGTAAGCATAGATAAAACCTTTTTGAATTTACCTTTCAAAATGTTGTGTCATCCACACTACGTTTCTTGATTCCCTGAAAACTACAGTGGACTAGGATACACTTGACCTCTGCAATGGAGCCAACCAAGTCAGGAATAATGAGGTCAGGATTCCTGGATTTGGGTCCTGGCTGCTATTTTTACACTCCATGGAGTAGCACAGGCGGCATGGTGGTTAGCATTGCTGCCTCACAGCGCCAGGGACCCGGGTTCAATTCCAACCTCAGGCGATTGTGTCTTCCTCCCTCTGCCTGTGTGGGTTTCCTCCAGGTGCTCTGGTTTCCTCCCACAGTCCAAAGATGTGCAGGTTGGGTGGATTGGCCATGCTAGATTGCCCATAGTGTCCAGGGTTGTGCAGGCTAGGTGGGATAAGCCATGGGAGATGGAGGGTTATAGGGATAGGGATAGGGTAGGGGTGGGATGCTTTTCAGAGGGTCATGGTGGGCTTGATAGGTCAAAGGGCCTGCTTCCGCACTGTAGGGTTTCTATGATTCTATGAATCTCTCCAACTCCATGAAAATCTTACATTGGGTTGTCTTGCATTGTTTCTCTGCTGTATTTGTCAATGTTATGGAGGATTTAGAAAATTCTCATGGTGATTTTTAACCCCTAATCTCTATATTTAAAACAAATCATATTGGTAAAACACAACAGGGTTTGTCAGTAGTTAGAAAATAAACACTCGCTAACAATTTTGGCTGAAGTTCCCCTTGTTTTCCAGTAATTTTAGATTTTCAGCATTTATGTATTTTTTTTTAGCTTGAAACTCCTCCTTCTCACCATTGGTTTGGCTTGTGCACAATGCTAATTCTTGAATTGAATTGAAGATAAGTTTACGTTCTGCTCTGCTTTTGGGATAACTGATGTAAGATAGCTGTTTAACTCTTGCTGCCGAATCACACTTCTCCCAATTATTGCATATTTGACTTCGTTTATTGCTTGTCTACATGACCACACATGAAAAGTATTTAGTTTCTTGCAAAATGTTTGAGACAGCTTGATGTTTTGAAGAGCAACCATGTATGTGTAGCAATCCTCTTAAATATGGTCATGGTTCACAGCTTTCCAGCACACTATGGTGCCAATTTATTCCATGTTCTAGTAACCCTTTAGTATAAAGGGATTTCTTCCAACCTCTCACTTTGTACTTTCAGTACAATCAGTATCTCCGGCATAAATATTGCTAGCAGCTTCTGGAAGATTGGGATGAGCCAGGGCTGATGAAATATTATTGCACACTAGTAACTTTTATTAACTATCAACTTGCTTCGATCAATTGCTGCCTTTATCTATGAGGAAAATAAATGATCGTTAGTCTTGGACATTTCACTTGTTGCAACATCTGTAAACTTTGAGGAGAAAGTTTCAAATATTCACTGCCCCTATATGGTGGAGGCAGGGAGGTTGTTTCCGCTAGCAGGTGAAACTAGGACTAAAGGGCATAGCCTCAAAATAAAGGGAAGCAGATGTAGGACTGAGGTCAGGAGGAACTTCTTCACCCAAAGGGTTGTGAATCTGTGGAATTCCCTGCCCAGTGAAGCGGTTGAAGCTACCTTGCTGAATGTTTTTAAGGCAAGGCTGGTTAAATTTTTGAACAGTAAAGGAATTAAGGGTTATGATGAGTGGGCGGGTAAGTGGAGCTGAGTCTCAAAAAGATCAGCCATGATCTTATTAAATGGCGGGGCAGGCTCGAGGGGCCGGATGGCCTACTCCTGCTCCTAGTTCTTATGTTCTTATAAGTAAGCCAGCTTTAATTTTAAGATGATTTATGCCTTTTTTAATGGACTACCCTTCCCCACTTCACTGGGGAAATTGTTTTGTCTCCATGCTAGAGTGAATTATTTTATTAATTTAAAGACATCATTCCTGATGCCTTCATTCCGTAAGCTTGTTGGGAGGTTTTCAAAAGAGTATGGGAAAATTGAGTTGGCATTAGAATTAGGAGAGAATACAAACAGGCAGTCACCAAGGGCTTACGATATTGACAATCTGCATAAGTCATAGGTAGTTGATGTTTGTCTGGTTTTTTTTTTTTGATATCTTCCTTAGCACGCGATTATCTAAACAAGAACAGTAACTGCACTTATGCAAACGTGATGGGAGCAAGAGGAAGGTAATCCAGCCCGTTCCAGCCTGTGCGGCCATTTAATAAGAATGCAGCTGATCTGATTGACGTCTCAACTCAACGTTTCTATCCATTCCTTTAACACCCTTGTTCGTCAAGAGTCCATCTACTGCTGCCTTAACAATATTCAACAATCCTGCTTCCATTGTTCTTTCATGAAGAGAGTTCAAAGACTCAAGAACCTTCAGAGAAAAGATTTCTGCTGATTTCTGTCTTGAATGGGTGATCCCTTCATTTTAATGTCTCCCATGGGACTCAAACACTCTTTTTCAGGATTCACCCTGTCAAGTCCCCTCGGGATCTTGTACGATTCAATAAGATCACTTTTCATTTTTCTAAAAATCAGATGGATGTAGGCCCGTGCTGCGTAAGCCTTTCTGCATAAGGTAAGCCACCCACCCACATTCCAGGTAGCAACTGAGTGAACTTTCTCTGAAATGCCTCAAACACACTTGTATCCCTTCACACCTAAGGAGATCAAAACTTTAGAAAGTGCCCTGGATGTGGTCTCACTAATACGACTGTAGCGAAGCATCCCTGTTTTATATTCCCTTTCCTTTACAATAAACAATGATGTTCAGAATCGCCAAATTGTTATGGTGTAGAAGGAAGTCATTTGGCCCATGGTGTCTACACCAGTTGTCTGAACATTTTGACCTCGTGCCTTTTCCCTCATAACCCCACACGCTATTCCTAGTTAAATAATCATCTAACACCCTTCTGAATGCTTCACTTGAACCTTCTTCCATCACAGTCAGTGCATTCTGTATCCCCAAGACTTGCGATGTGAAAAGCTTTTACTCGCCTTTCATTTCCTCCTTTCGTAAAACGACTTAAAACTGTGCCCTTTGGTTCTCGATCCTTTTTCCCGATCTACTCTGTCTGTCCTTTTGGCAACCATCTGAAAATCTCCCCTGAACCTTCACCTCTTGAAGATATACAATTAATTACTTCTCCAATCCATCCTCAAACTCCAGTTTCTTATTTCTCCGGAACCATTCTTGTAAACCTCTCCTACACCGTGTTCAGTGTATTCACAGCTTTGCTTTCTGGTGCTCAGAAATGTTCATAATATTTCAGTTGAGGTTTAGCTAATCTATCCTTAAGTTCAACAAAACATACCTGCTCTTGTGAGAGATAGTAAGAACTGTTGATGCTGGAGTGTGAGATAGGACAGTGTGGAGCTGGATGTGAAGAAGGATATCAGAGAATGAAGAAGGGTCCTGACCCGAAACGTCAGCTTTCCTGTTCCTCTGATGCTGCCTGGCCTGCTGTGTTCCTCCAGCTATACCTGTTCTTGCACCCTGTTCCCTATAGATGAAACCCAGAACACTGTATGCTATTTTAGCAGCTCTGTTTACCTATCCTCCCACCTTTTAATGAATTATGCACGTACAAAACCCAGGTCTCTGCTCCTGTACACCCTTAAGAATAATATCCTTTATTTATACGGATTGTCCATATTCTTTATCATGAAATTTATCACTCTCAATTCTCTGCATTGAATTTCATCATCTAACCACCCATTTCACCAATTTATCAGTGACGGTTTGAAGTCCTATGCTATCCTCCCCGCAGTTTACAATTCTTACTTGTTTTTGTAGTCCGCAAATGTCTAAATGGTCCCCTGCGCACCATGATCAATGTTATCTATGTATATCAGGAAAAACAAGGTTTTCAATACTGACCCCTGGGGAACTCCATTACAAACTTTCCTCCAGCCTGAAAAAGTACCTATTAATCATTACTTTCTAACAAACAATGAACTGCTGGAAATCTGAAGCAAAAACAAAAAAGGCTGGAGAAAATCAGCAGGTCTGGCAGCATCTGAGGAGAGAAAACACAGTTAATGTTTCTAGTCCAGTGACCAGACTCGAATTCTTGTTTCCTGTCCTCAGCCAATTTCGTATTCATGTTGTTGCAGTCCTGTTTATTCCATAACCAATAACCAATTCCATAACCTATCTTCAAGTCTTTTGTATGGTACTGTATCGACCACATTTTAGATGTCTATGTGCACCACATCAACAACCTTTCCCTCATCAACCCTGTCCATTATTTCTTTTTAAAAAAAAACTCCAACAAGTCAGACAGAATATTATCTCCTCAAATCCATGCTGACTCTTCCAAATTAATCTGAGTTTATCCATGTGGCTATTAATTTTATCCCAAATTATTGACACCAGAAATTTCCTTACCACTGTGGTTACACTGACTGGTTTGTAATTGGTCTACTTTTTATCATTTCATTAAACAAGGGCACAAAGCTTGCAGTTGTCCAGTTCTTCCGCACCACGTCCAAATCCATGGGAAATTGAAAGATAATTGTCAGTGCCTCTGCAGTTTCCATTTTGTCTTTCTTCATTGTTCGTTAAGGCATCAGGACTGAGAGAGAAGCATTATCAAATTTTAAGTACTGATAGCCCATCTAATACCTTTTATTTTTCAATTGAACAAAGAACTGTATAGCACGGGAACAGACTGTTTGGCCAACCACAACTGCATCAACACACGACTCCTTTCTAAACTAAAAAACCTTTTGCCTTTATGTAGTCTGTATCCCTCTATTCCCTGCCTTTTCATGTATTTGTCAAGATGCCTCTTAAGCATTGCCATTGTATCTTTTCTACCACCTCCTTTGGCAATACATTCCAGGCACTTACCATGCTCTGTGTAAACAACAATAAACTTGCCTCTCCTTTCAAACTTTCCCCTTTTATCTTAAACCTCTGCCCCATCGTAATTGATATTTTTATGCTGGAAAAAGAATCAGACTATCTGTTCTATCCAATCCTCTCAGAATCTTGTAAACTTCTATGAGGTGCTCCTCTGATGCTGCATGGCCTGCTGTGCTCCTCCAGTTCCACACTGTGTTATCTCTGACTCCACCACTGGCAGTTCTTACTATCTCTGAACTTCTATCAGGTCACCACTCAACCTCTGCCATTCAAGTGAAAGCAAACTGAGTATTTCCAATCTTTCCTCACAGCTATTAACCTCCAATCTAGGCAACATCCAGGAAAAACTTTTCTCTCCAAAGCTGCTTCATCCTTCTGATTTTGTGGCAACCAGAACTGTAGACAGTATTCCAAATATGGCCTAACTAAAGTTCTATGCAGTTGCAACATCACCTGCCAATATTTATACTCCATGCCTGACCAATGAAGGCAAGCATGCCAAATGCCACCTTGACCACCTTATCCACTTATGTTGGCACTTTCAGACCTGTATGCCTTGATCCCTCTGTATGTTGATGCTTCTAATGGCTCTGCCATTTAGTGTATATTTCCCTCCTGGATTAGACCATCAAAATTTTAGTCCAGACAAGTTTACAATTGTAAAGAAAACAATAAATGCTGGCGATCGTAACAACCATGGTTGCTATCTGATCTGCTGTGATCTCCAGCATTTGTTGTTTTCAGTTCAGATTCCAGCATCTGCAGTAATTTGCTCTCTTAAACAGTTGTAAATTCTTATAGAGACTGAGTTTCCTCCTCTTCCCTCCCCCCATGGACTGTGCAGTATCTGCCTCATAGATGAAGGCAGATGCGGTTTCTTAATCACCTGCATACCAACTTTTTAATGATTCATTTAGCAGGCAACTCCGATTCCTCTGCATCTGAGTTCTGCCATCTCTTTCCATTTAAACAACATACTGCTTTTTTCAAAAAAAAAAAATTCTTCCTGTCAATCTGGATAATTTTACATTTTTCTACATGGTCATTCTCTGTACATGAGGCTGTCTTGACACATCAACTAGTAAAGTGCTATATAATAACAAGTCTTTTTATAAGTAGTATACGACTTCACAATCTTCATACTGTAGAATGAATGCATGTGTAGCAGACTTGGAATCCATCATTCATCTCAGTCAAGTTACCTGTCAACCAAGCACTGCAAGTTCACTCGGGAATAATTTCTACATTTACCTAAAGGCTTAGCTCCAAAGTCTTGGCAGTCAATACTGTCAGGAGAGGTTGGAAGAAATTGTTTGTGTAATGGATCTGAAACTTCAACTAGGCAGTATTAAAGAATGAGGTGAATGAGAGCCTTGCTAGTTTTAAACCTTCGTTGCTTCCTATTTTTTTGAAAACTGGAGTTGATCTTTTGGCTGGAATTAGCCTGTCTTACGAATGTGTCCATGGTGGATTTATTTGGAATTTAACCAGACTGCCACGTTGCACAATCTCTATTTCCCTATTGTGCCTCTCTTCCTTTGATATGAAGATAACATTTGAGCTAAGCTGCCGTCTACATTGTTACCATGAATGAAAGTAACTCCAAATGATTGTTCAAAAACATCATGAAAATGAAAACCAAGTATGACCTCAAGTTGGTCTGAAGAGATTGAAAAACTATTTTCAGCTACGTTGCAATGAATAGACTCGATTCATCTTGTCAAGATTGATCTCGGATCTGGGAACAGAAATCTTCATGCCTGTACAGAACTTCCGAATATTTGGTTTGGGTTCTGTGCCAGTTATGTTACGGAGACTCTGAACCTCCGCAAGCTTGATCCTCCTTCTGCATTGCAATTCAACTCTTTCAACCACTCTCATAGCCAGAATGAAGTGTCCATTGTCATGTTAATGATCCTAATCAATCACTCATCAGGGTTTATTCAAAACATTATAAGTTATGATACAGACATTACAGCATTGCACCAGATTTCTATCAGCACAGCTTGCAAACTGCAAAGCGAAGGAACTGACAGGCTAAGTCACAACATTGTGTACACTGAGCACAAAGAGCACTCAAAGAGAAACTCCCTCAAAGGCAAGCTATGCAGAAGGCATTTTTAGAGAAAGAGATACTAAGTGAATTGCTCATTTGGAGAGCTGGTGCAGAAGTAATGGACTGAATGGCCTCCTTTTGGATTCTGTAAACATACCACATACCTTTTAAGGCTTTCATGGTTATTTCAAAATACCGCTTTACGTACAGATCACTGCTTTTAAGAAAGTTAAACAGAAGCAGCAAGACATTTCATTGCCTTTTGTACAAATTGTCAGTAATAATAAACATACATGAGTTTGAATGATGTCTTTCTAACAAACTGCAACACTTTGAGCAAGCAGAGCTTGATAGGCTTTCCAAAGGTGAGACCCAATTCTAGAGGATAAAACAGAGCTGGAAACTGAAGTCAGAAGGAACAGTAAGCATTTGCAAATCAATCTTGATGTCAAAAGTAAGATTTCATGTCACAAATGTTAGTCGTCAAATATCAATCCAAACATCTTAACCATTATAGAAAATCAAAATCTTCTTGCAGTCAACAACTTGCATTTATTAACATTTCATGAAATTCAGGGGAGGCAATGGCCTAGTGGTATTATCGCTGGACTGTTAACCCAAAGACCCAGATAACATTCTAGGGATCCGGGTTTGAATCCCGCCACAGCAGATGGTGGAATTTGAATCCAATAAAATAGCTGGAATTAAGAATCTAATGATGACCATGAACCCATTGTCGATTGTTGGATACACCCATCTGGTTCACTAATATCCTTCAGGGAAGGAAACTACCAGACCCACAGCAATGTGGTTGACTCTGAACTGCCCTCTTGGCAATTAGGGATGGACAATAAATGCTGCCTGGCCAGTGATGCCCTCATCCTGTGAATGAATAAAAAAAAAGTACCAGATCATAGGGCTGCTCTCTCATTAGAGAGAGATGGTGGTTTAACCTGAGGGTCACCATGTCTCAGGCGAAGGGAGAGGTTGAGAAGGGGAGGCCTTCATAGTAACCTCAGCAGATCAGGAATTGAACCCATGCTGTTGATGTCCTATTACTTTACAAACCAACCATCCAGCCAGCTGAGCTAAATTGACTCCCTCATAAAATTAGTGACCCAACAATCAATTAAACTATTAGATCCAAACTAGTTTAGGAACAGTTGCAGTCGGTTATTGGGGAAACCAACGAACTCCCACTGAAGCAACCGATGAATCAAGATTTTAATGCAAAAGACCATCAGTCCATCTTGAACAAAATCCAAGATAACAAGGTGTAGAGCTGGATGAACACA
>NC_063348.1:8755329-8785849 GCF_021869965.1 Rhincodon typus
CTGAAGAAGGGTCTAGGCCCGAAATGTCAACTTTCCTGCTCCTCTGATGCTGCTTGGCCTGCTGTGTTCATCCAGCTCTACACCTTGTTATCTCAGATTCTCCAGCATCTGCAGTTCCTATTATCTCTTGAACAAAATCCAAGTGGCTTTTAATTCCTTCCAACCAAAATCTTAAAATACAATGACCCAAATCTTCCAATCAGTTTCAAAACATTTTTTAAAAGAATTATTCATTCATGTGGGCATTGTTGGCTGGGCCAGTGTTTATTGCCCACTCCCAGTTGCCCTTGAAGATGGTGGTGAGCTGCAATCACATTTGGTGTAGGTACACTGTCAATGTCATTAGGGAATTCAGTGAAGCTATTGAGCCACTCTTGGTGGTGGACATTGAAATCCTCCACCGAGAGCACATTCCAGGCTTTTGTTACCCTCTGTATTTCCAACAAGTGGCACTCAACATGGAGAGTATTGAATTATTATCCAAGGGAGTACAGTATGTGATAACCAGCAAGAGGTTTCCTTGCCCATGTTTAACCTGATGACATCAAGCTTCTTGGGGTTTAGAGGCAATGCTGAGGACTCTTGGCAACTCCCCACTGTATACCACCATGCAGCCACCTCTGCCAGTGGGACAGGACATACCCAGGTGATTTTTGTTGTTTGCGCCTCTTGACTGTGAGGTACGACTTAATGAGTATGAACATGTCAGGCTGTTGCTTGACTACTTTGTAAAACTGCTGCAATTTTAGCACTGGTAGACAAACCGGAGGCTGGAAGAACACAGCAAGCCAGGCAGCATCTCTCTTCCCAGTCTCTGCCTCTGTCTCTTTTCCTCCCACTGTCTCCCATCTCTTTTCCTTCACCACCACCACCTCCCCCCCCCCTGTCTTTTCGGGCCTCAATCTTTTACCCTCTCTCGCGCCACCCCCCACTTCTCTCCTGCCGCCCTTGACCCCTCTTTTTTTCCACCCCCTCCTTCCCCACCCCCCACTCCTGCAATCTCTCTCTCCCCGACCTCTGTCTCCTCCCCCACACCTCTCTCTCTCTCTCTCTCTCTCTCTCTCTCTCTCTCTCTCTTCCCCTTCTCTCTCACTCCTGAATTGTGATGTGGTACTTTGTTAATTTAAGTGTGATGTAGTTGTGTACAGAAAAGAGGTAAGTGTTTGTTGTGACCAACCAAGGAGATGAGGTGGGGGGTGTGGGGGATGTGGGACTGGGTGGCCTCCTCTTTGGAGGGTCGATGTGGACTTCATGGGTTGAATGGCCTGCTTCCATACTGTTGGGATTTTATGATTACATGTTCGTAAGTGACTGATTGAAGACGCTACAGGTCTTGAATAGATTGATATAAGAAGAGAGGAGGTTTTAGCAACCTCGCCCTGGTCATCAAAAATCATTCAGAATAAACTATTTGAAGTCCCGTGTGCTGTGTTAATAATGAATAAGCATGAATTTCCCAACTCCAGACAAATCCAAACTCAGATGGTTAAATATCTGCATTGAAAGCAGAATAGGAATGATATACCAGTGTGTTTATATGATGTAGCATTATAACCAAATATACATATCCACTTCTGTGTGGCTATGTTGCATAATTAATGATATACAAACCATAAACTCTTAAGGCAACCAACAAGATTTTGGTCAATGGCATGAAGTTTATCGTGTAGAATGGGTGGTGCAGGAAGAATATCTGACAGGTCCTATGCCAACAATTCTGATTTGTAAATCTTCACATCAGAGTTACAAATTCTCCGGCTTTTATTAGTTCTCGCCTTTTGTGTCTTTCCTTCCTGCCATCCACCTGCAGTGTGTGCTGTTGTGAAAGAACTGAATTGCTGCTGGGCACTCCCAGAAATTAGCTGGAAGGACTTGTCAATGTACTATTCCATGCAATGCTGCCCTTTTACTTTGCAGGTGTGGGGAATGGGGGACAAGGTAGCAGTGATCATTCATCGCTTATTTATCTCCTGTTCGATTTTGCATGACATGACTTGTACTGCATTTGTCTGAGTAATATTCCCATGTTGGCATTCCTGCCTGAGTTCTCCATGTCTTGTTGTATGGAGAATTATACTAAACCATCAGGGGCTAGATTCCTTATGAGGATGGTTATGAGGAGACATGGGGCCAGTTAGCTCAGTTGGCTGGTTTGCAATGTAGAGTAAAGCCAACAGTGTGGGTTCAGTTCCAGTACTGGCTGAGGTCAATATTAAGGTCCTGCTGCTCAACCTCTTCCCCTTGCCTGAGGCGTGGTGACCCTCATGTTAGACCACCGCCAGTTGACTTCCTCTATCTATCTCTCTATCTCTCTATCTCTCTATCTATCTCTCTCTCTCTCTCCTGCCTCACAGTGCCAGGGACCAGGGTTCAATTCCATCCTTGGGTGACTGTCTGTCTGTGGGGAGTTTCCAGTTCTCCTGGTGTCTGCTCCAGTTTCCTCCCATAGTCCAGGGATGTGCAGGTCAAGTGGATTGGCCATACTAATTTGCCCATAGTGTCCAGGGATGTGAAGGTTGGGTGGATTAGTCATGGGAAATGCAGGGTTACAGCGATGGGGGGTGGGACTGGGTGGGCTCCTCTTTGGAGGGTCAGCGTGGGCTTGATGGGCTGAGTGGCCTGCTTCCACACTGTTGGGATTTTATGATTACCTGATTGCAAGTGACAGATTGATATAAGAAGAGAGGAGATTTTAGCAAATTTAAAAGTGGACAAATCCTCAGGTTCAGATGAATTGTGATCCAGGCTGTTGTGGGAGACAGAGGAGGAAATTGCAGGGGCCCTGACCCAAAGTTTTAAATCAGCCCTGGCCATAAGACAGCTAAGGAAATTGGAGGAAAGCTAAAGTGGTTCCAATTTAAAAGGAAGGTGGTAGAGATAGACCAGGGAGCCTAGCCTCAATAGTAGAGAAACTATTGTTTAAAAAAAATGAAGGAAAACATTAATTTCCACTTAGAGAGGCAAAGTTTGATCAGGAATAATCAGTATGGCGTTGTCAGAAGGAGGTCATGCCAATGAATTTTTTGAGGAGGTGGCAGAATGTTTGAATGAGTGTAGGGCAGTTTGTCATTTATGTGGATTTCAGCTAAAGCCTTGGACAAAGTCTGACTTGGGAAGCTGATAAAGAAGCTAAAACTCATGGGATCCAGGGTAACTTGGCAAGCTGGATCTGAAATTGGCTTAATGACAGGAGTTCGAGGGTGGTGGGAGAAGGCTGTTTGTGTGATTGGAGCCCAGTGTGCAGTGGAGTACCACAGGGATCAGTGCTTGGTCCCTTATTGTTTGTATTACTGATAAGTGCTGTGAATGAGAATGTGGATGGGATGATAAGTAAATCTGTGGATGACTTAAAGATGGTTGGATGATTGACAGTGAGGAGGAAGGTGTTGGGTTACAGGAGGATATAAACAGTGGTCAGGTGGGCAGATTGGTGGCAATTGGAATTAATGCGGAATAATGTGAGGTGATGCAATTTTGAAGAAGGTACAAGACAAAGGAGTACTCGATGAATGGCAAGACACTAGGATGCTCGGAAGAACAGAGGTATCTTGGGGTGCCTGTCCACAGATCCCTGAAGGTGGCAGGACAGATTAATAGCGTAGTTAAAGAAAGTACATGGGATGCTTGCCTTTATCAATTGTAACATAAATAATCTCCCTGCTTTCATAATTTTGGAACTGTGCAGTGTTTTGGTTAGACCACTGCTGGAGTACTATGTACAGTTCTGCACACCACACGAGGAAGGATGTGGTTGCACTGGAGGGAATGCAAAGGAGATTCTCCAGGATGTTAGAGTCAGGTCTGTACAGCACAGAAACAGACCCTTGGGGCCAACTAGTCCATGCCGACCAGATATCCTAAATTAATCTCATCCTATGTGCCAGCATTTGGCCCATATCACTAAACCTTACCTATTTGTGTATCTATCCAGATGCTTTTTAAATATTGTTATTCTACCCACTTCCTCTGGCAGCTCGTTCCATACACATACCACCCTTTACATGAATAAGATTCCCCTAGGCCCTTTTTAAATCTTTCCCCTCTCACCTTAAACCTATGGCCTCTAGTTTTAGATTCCCCTAGCCTGGGGAGAAAGACCTTTGTCTATTCACTCTATCCATGCCCTTCATGATTTTATAAACCTCTTTAAGGTCACCCCTCAGCCTCTGATGCTCCAGGGAAAATAGTCCCAGTCTATTCAGCCTCTTCCTGTAGCTCAAACCCTCCAACCCTGACAACGTCCTTGTAAATCTTTTCTGAACCCTTTCAAGTTTAACAACATCCTTCCAATAGCAAGGAGACCAGAATATAATGCAGTATTCCAAAAGTGGCCTAACCAATGTCCTGTACAGCTGGAACATGACCTCCCAACTCCCATTCCTCATGACCAAGCATACCAAATGTCATCTTCACTGGGATGGAGCATTTTATCTATGAAGAGAGGCTCGATAAGCAGCTCCGTGGTCTTCTGGGAGTATGGTGACTGTACTTACTAGGATGCAAGGACCTATCCTCTGTGATCTTCGCTGCTGAATTCCATTACACAATCCTCTGCCTGAGGCTGAGTGTAGATCCACTGAGAGGGTTCATTTAGCTCCGTTGTCGGGACAGTTGTTTTGTGACACAGTGAAGCTAACAGGCTGAGTTTAGCACAAAGGTCTCTTCCCTCTCCCCTCACTTGAGGTTTGGTGACCCTAAAGTTAAACCACCACCAGTTCGCTCTGTCTCTGTCTCTCATTGCTAGCTATCTCATGAGAGAGCAGCCCAATGATCTGACTGCTGTATTTTAGACACACTGCCATTCTTCCAGCAGGGTCATTGCAGACCAAACAGTAGGAAGGTCAGGTTGCAATGCTTGGATCTGTCTGGCAGAACCTTGCAGTACACTCCAGATGGAACGTGCCACATAATCATCATATGTGGAACTGGAGCAGGGAACAAGGGGATGTGAGGGATGAAGCACTGGGAGAATAACAGCAGCCTTCTGAAGAGGACGATGGGGACACTAAACTGCAGGAAAGTCACCTTTCACATGAGAGGGCGCAGCAGTACAAGCCTGACTGGACTTAATTGGCGCACAGGAGATGAGATCATTCATTTCCTTTCGATTTGTTGTTTCAAAGACCAGTAGTTTCTGTCTCATCCCAGAGGCAAATGCAGGTTCTGTTTGTTTGTTGGTCACTTTGGCTGAATAAAAGTGAATATTTTTGAATGTTTGTAGGCTTCCTGAAATGTGATTGTTTAACATGGGACAATAAGAACATGTTGAGCTTTACTGGATATTGAGGAAGGAGCAGCACTCCCTTAGACAAGGTTCTAAGCTGGAATGAGGCTAAGGTCAGGTAACCTGTGTAGATTGGTTCTCAAATAGTAATAAATTTACAAATTATGCACTTGTATATTGCAATAAAGTGTCAGCTGGACTACATACAGGCAGAAGATAGGACAAGCAGGATGCCACAGGGGCAGGGTGCACAGGTAATGAAGTTAGTCGAGAAATAGTGAGAGAAATCTTGTTGGGGCTCAAACCAAGAGGAAACCCTTTATGAAACTTGACAAAATTGGATACTTAGTCAATTTCTGGTAAATCCAGCCTTGGTTTTTATCTTTTTGAGATGCAGTCATTCCTGCAGTGCAGGGAAAGGACACAGCAATGAATTTCCACACACATTCACAACTGTCCAGAGAATCTAGCTCTACTGCTGCTGGTTGAGGGAGACATTTTGATCAGGAAATCAAGAACAACTTTTCCACACGCTCATGGGAACTTCAGCGTCTATGCTCAAAGCAAATGGGGTCTTGAAGAAAAAATGTTTCCCTCAAATCCTGAGATAGTTAGATCTGCCGATGCTGGAGTCAGACATAACACAGTGTGGAGCTGGAGGAACACAGCAGGCCAGGCAGCATCAGAGGAGCAGGGAAGCTGACGTTTTGGGTCGGGATTCTTCTTCAGAAGAGGGCTCCACACTTTGTTATCTCTCCAATCCTTCCACATTAAAGTACAAACCCAGATCCCGTGTTCAACATACATAGGAGCGTAATCACAGACCTGGAGTTCCAGCTCTGTCATACATAAACATTGTTGTGGAACTACCTCGGGCATTAGAGTGTAAGCACATCTTCCTTTCCTGCTCTGGATCCTGTCATTGTTTCAGTTGATGGAGCATAATCATTTCCAAGTGCCCTATCACTCCTACAGATCCCAGATGTAATTACAATCCTACTAACAACTGTGCCACAATTACGACCTGTCACCGTCACAGATTCTGGACAATAATTAATCCCATTAATCCCTCAGATACTGGTGCATAAATCATAGCACCATTCCTGGTCAGGTATTGGGCTAGGGTAGAGTGTTAATTCTCGTACTGTGTAAAATACCAGACCATGTAAGAGATAGGGCTGTCACCTCATGGTGCTGCTGCCTACAGGGGGGATAAAGAACAGTTTTTTTTTAAAACAAAAGTAACTGCTGGAAATGAACAAGATAACAAGGTGTAGAGCTGGATGAACACAGTGGGCCAAGCAGCATCATAGGAGCAGGAAGGCTAACGTTTCGAGCCTAGACCCTCTGCAGTTCCTACTATCGCTGGAAATGAACATACTGGTGCTCCTTTTTTTTTGAACAGTATAAATCAAGTCAGACCAGTTTGCCAGTTTTACTGGGTTTTTCGAACAGAACCTTATCAGTACTCAGTCGAGGGAGCAATGACAATCTGAGATGGTGGTGTTGCTGTTGATGCCTCTTAATGGTACACATTCTGTATATTTTAGGTCCCAGATTTGATCTCCTGACCACCATTAATCCTTTAATAAATTGCATTGTCTGATACCGTCGTTGTCACATTCTTGTTTGCGGGAGTTTGGAACATGCAAATTGCCTGCTGTATTTACTTGACGCTGCATCAAAAACAGCTTCATCAGCTAGCTGTAAAGCACTTTGCGACAACCTGAGGTCGTGAAAGCTGCTGTATAAGTATAAGCAACTTTTTTTAAAAAAAAACTGCCTGTCGCCGCAAATGTAAGAGTGAACTGTGCCTGGCAATCAGTCAGCTGGAGTTCCACTTCGGCAATTCAAGTCAGCCCAAACCATTGGTGACAGAATTGACTCATTGTGCTCAAGCACAATGGGCAAAAAGCATTGCGATTTACGTGCGGCATATGCTAATCCTCGGGAGTGTCACATTGTGTAGCACAATGCTCAATTGTTAGAGAATTATCTGCCGTTGGATTCAGTGATCTGATATATTAGACAGCGTGAATCTGAGTGGCACAGCCTGCTAGTGCTTTATTATAGAAGCCAGAAGCACTCCCATCCAACTCTCAGAGAGCTCCTCTCTCGACCCATTGCAAAGAAATTGCTTTGCAACAATTATTTCTCTTTTACAGTAACTGCCTTTTCTGGAGTCGATACCAACATGGCAGCAACATTACCACAAGAATAGCAACAGATTTGAAAGGATTCCTTTTCAGCCACTGAGTCAGCAATAAGTGCCTTGCCCAAATTTAAAAATATATTAACCAATTTATTTTAGCAAGTTGACATCTTATTGTCCACCTTTAGATATGATGACATGACTGACCCTCAAGTGCCACACCCTCTGATGCATCATCCAATAGTCATTCTTCGTAAGTAACTGCTAAAATATTCAACTCCAGGGCACATCAATACTCAGTCCTACGTTATCCTTGCCACCTGTCATTAGACAGTCAGTAGTCCAGCCAGAAATGCAATAAACTCAGCTGAAGTGCTAGTTATTTCAGCACAGCAGGAGTTGAACAAAGAACAGTACAGTGCAGGAACAGACCCTTTGGCCCACTAAGACTGTACGTGATGCCTTTCTAAACTAAAAATCTTTTTACACAGTCCATATCCCTCTCTTCCCTGCCCGTTCAGCTATCTGTCAAGATGCCTCTTAAACATTGCTATTGTATCAATCTCCTTCAACACCTCTGGCAGCGCATTCCAGGCACTTACAAGCTTCTGCGTCAGGGAACAAATCTTACCTTATTTCATCTCCTCTAAATTTACCACATTTTTACTTTCAACTTATTTCCCCTAGTAATTGATATTTCTGCCCTTGGAAAAAGGATGGATAGTTGGAGGCTATCTATGCCCTCTCACCTTGTGAGCTTCTATCAGGTCGCCAGTCCCCCCGCAACATTCTCGAATAATTTCCCTACCACTAATATAAAACTCACCAGCCTATAATTTCCCAGATCATCCCTGTTGCTATTCTTCAGGCCTCTGGGACTGCTCCTGTAACTAAAGAGCATAGAAAGATTTTGTACGAGGACCCAACAATTTTCTCACCTGCCTCCCTCAGCATTCTGGGATAGATCCCATCAGGTTCTTTATTCAGTTTTTGTTTCTTTATTCATTCATGGGATGAGGGTGTCGCTGGCTAGGCCAGCATTTAATGCCCAGAGGGCAGTTAGGAGGCAACCACATTGCTGTGGGTCTGGAGTCACATGTAGGCCAGACCAGTTAAGGATGGCAGAGATGGTAAGAACTGCTGGAGTCTAAGCTAACACAGTGAGGAGCTGGAGGAGCACAGCAGGACAGGCAGCATCAGAGGAACAAGAAAGCTAACGTTTCGGGTCAGGACCCTTCTTCAGAAATGGGGGAGGGGCAGGAGGCTCTGAAATAAATAGAGAGAGAGGAGGGGTGTTGGCTAGGGAAGGTAGGTAGAATGGTGATAGGTGAGTGCAGGTAGGCAATGGTGGGGATTGGATAGGTGGGAGAAAAGACGGACAGGTCAAAGAGGCGGGGATGAGAGGGTGGGTTGGTCATGGCATGAGGAGATTTTGAAGCTCCTCCAGTTTCCGGGTTTCCACTGGAACAGCACCTCATATATTCTGCCTCGGGAGCCTACAACCCAATGGTCTCAATGTGGACTTTACTAGTTTCAAAATCTCCCCACCCCTGACCTCATCCCATGACCAACCCTCCCTCTCATGTCTACCTCCTTGACCTGTCCGTCTTCTTTCCCACCGCTCCTCCCACCTCACTGACCAATCCCCACCATTGCCTACCTGCACTCACCTATCACCATCCCACCTACCATCCCCAGCCCCACCCCTCCTCATTTATTTCAGAACTCCCTATGCCTCCCCCATTTCTGAAGAAGGGTCTTGACCCGAAATGTCAGCTTTCCTGTTCCTCTGATGCTGCCTGGCCTGCTGTGTTCATCCAGCTCCACAGTGTGTTATTTCAGGTAAGGGTGGCAGTTTCCTTCCCTAAAGGACATTAGTGAACCAGATTGGGTTTTCCTGATATTCGGCAATGTATTCACGATCATCATTAGATCCTTAATTCCAGATATTTATTGAATTCAAATTCCACCATCTGCCATGGCAGGATTTGAACCTGGGTCCCCAGAACATTACCTGGGTCTCTGGAATAACAGTCCAGTGATAATACAACTAGGCCATCACTTCCCCAAGGTTCCCAGATCTTGCCATTCTTATCCTTCATTTTCATAGGAACATGTCGGGTCTGAACTCCAAATCAACTGCCCTTTAAAAGATCCCCAAATGCCAGATGTGGATTTACCCTCAAACAGCCACCTCCGATCTATTGTGGTAGGTAACCTTTCCCCAGTTTAGTACTTTCACCTGAAGACTGCTCTTAACCTTGACCATAAATAGCTTAAAACTTACAGCATTATGGTCACTGTTCCGAAATGTTCCCTTGTTGAAACTTTGATCACGTGGCCGGGCACATTTCCCAATACCAGGTCCAGTATGGCCCCTAAATTGAAACTGGGTCTTTCTAGTCTGAAGGGTTCAGTAACCGATGTCCTTATTAAATAAGTCTCTGGTGAGCTGATCTCTTTTAAACAATGGCTGTGGAGTCAGACTTTAACTATTCCACTACTGTAAACATCACAATTTCTGCAGTTACAGAACAGTTGTGCTGAGAAAGACTAATTGAATCATTCGTATAAGAGAAAGTTGATATAATTACATAACAATTGTACATTAAAAGGAGAAACTGAACTGAAACTTCAAAGAGGTGTAGGATAAAGTTGGAGGCAGTGGTGTAATGGGAATGTCAATGGACCAGCAATCCAGAACCCAAGGTTAATGTTCTGAGGGTGTTGGTTCAAATCCCACTGCGGCAGATGGTGAATTTTGAATTCAATTAAAAAAAAAAAATTGTAATAAAAAGCCAGCTTTTGACAACTACATAACCATTGTCAATTGTTGGATTGAACCAGATGGGTTTCTCATGTCCTTTAGGGAAGGAAATCTGCCATTCTTACCTGGTCCAACTGTTGGCCATCTCTGAGGGACAACTCAGTCAATTTTATGAAGGACTTAAACAAATAACACATACTTTTAACTACCAGTGATATCTCAATCGCTGTCTTTCATTACCTTTGATTTCTGTCACTGAGCCCAAACGTTATTTCCTGGGAGAGTTGGCAGCTGGCCAGGCTGAAACTCTGCTCGATGCCTTCATCTCGCCTCCTTACCTAGAGTACTTCTTACAACGTGAGTCTTTGAAGTGTTGCTGAACAAAGGGATTTCTTCAGGCTCTTAATGCACAAGTCCCTGTGCCAAATGTATGCCTTATTTGGACTTATTCATGCACGTGAGCGATCCTGAATATTTTATCCAAATGTATGCCTTATCTAGTAGAGACAGCAGTTACTGATTTCCTGCAGTTTTAACTCTTTTTTTTTTGGCAGACCTGCGTGACTCAGCGTAATTCCATTCACTTAACAGCCCATTGGTAAGCCTCTTATCAGTTCCTGAGATAACAAGGTGCGGAGCTGGATGAACACAGCAGGCCAAGCAGCATCAGAGGAGCAGGAAAGCTGACGTTTTGGGCCTAGACCCTTCTTCAGAAAATCTTTTGAAAACACCCAACACCATCTTTTTTTATATTGGCACGCTCTAGAATACGAACATACTCCTCCCAAGACTTACCGTATCCTTGTTCTTTGTGAATACCGATGCAAAGAATTCATTGAGGAAATCTTCATTTTCTGAAGAAGGGTCCAGACCCGAAACGTCAGCCTTCCCTGCTCCTCTGATGCTGCTTGGCCTGCTGTGTTCATCCAGCTCTGTACCTTGCTATATCAGATTCTCCAGCATTTGCAGTTCCTACTATCTCCTTATCAGTTCCTGTCATCTTTGGCCTTTTCCAACACAATGTATATGTGACTCCAGATCTACAGCAATGTTTGACTCTTAACTGTCCTCTGGGCAATTCGGCCTAGGCAATAAATTCTGGTCGAACCAGTGTTGCCTGAATCGTGTGAATGAATATTTTTATTTTAAAATAAGTGATGAAGTTATATAGAAAGTGCAGTGTGGCAGTGAAAATGACAATTTGAGCTAAAAGAAAATTTGTTTTGCGTGAAATAAGTAATTCAACACACTGTTAACAACAGCCGTAACACAGTGGGTACCAGACTGTCCTTTGAGGCCAAAAGCTTGGGTCCTACTCCTGGGACTTGAACACGTTAGTTAAGTTGACACTTCATATGGTATAGGGAGTCTGCTGCGCTAGGCTGTAAAGTCCTCCTCACATCCTACAACTAGGGATGTAGGTTCATAAGGAATGCTTATGTGCCATGCAAGACATAAAAGAAGATGGTGTTGTCTCTCGGAGGAGAGGTTAATCCTACTCTCTCAGGTGAATGCATGCATTCTCATGGTGCCACTTTGCGAAAAGAGCTGTAAATTTACCTGTTTTGTCCCAATAACAGTTAGTTGAATGGTTGCCTTGTGATGCAGAGCGATACTAACTGAGTGGGTTCAATTCCCTTCCTGAGTGAGGTTACCACAAAGGTCCTGCCATCTCAACCTTGTCCCTCACCTGAAGTATGGTAACCCACAAGTTAAACTCTCAACCAGTTGTCTTTCTCAGATGAGAGCAGCCCTATGGACCTCTGGGACTGTTATGACTTTACCTTTACCCCTTACGAAACACCAGTGAAGCAGAAATTTCTGGTTAATGTCACAGTGTGACTTGTTGCTGTTTACAGATTGCCTCATATGTGCCCATATATTGCAGAAGTGGCAAAATTTACAGTGCTTCATTGATTATAAGGTGTTCTGAGACTTGAGGTTGTGCAACGTGCTGTACGAATGTAAATCTTACTCTGTTAATATTTAGAGATGCATGGGTGTATTGATGGGCTAGAGCCAGCATGGATTTATGAAGGGCAAATCATGTTTTTCTATGTGTAACTGAGCAGATAGACAAAAAGATCACAAATGATGTAGTGTCTGTGGATTTTCAGACAGCATTTGATAACAAGAAATGGCAGAACATTTCAGGAATATGATGAAAGAAGAAATGTAGCAAGTAGACAGTTGATTTATTAGAACCAAGCAGTTCCAGTCAATGGCTAATGTTTAAAATGGAGGAGCTGCTGGCTCCACTTTGGTTCTTGGTACAGATCAGTCATCCAGAGTTGGGAACGCAATCTTAAAATTTGCTGCTCATGTAAGCTGTGACAACGAGTGGGGAGGAGGGTAAAGGACATCCTGAGGATATAGACAGGTTATTAAAATGGGCTGAAGGCAGGCAGGTTCAATTCCACTTATGAGGTAATATATTTTGAGTGAAAACAAGTGATGGGTATGTGTACTTAATGGAAAGACACTGAAGGGAATAGGTGAACTGTGACACAGAGGGATTCAAAATCCAATTCTTTGAAATTACAAGTATAGTAGCGAGTGTGCCATAAGAGGCCAATAGTAATTTCACACTTGTAACTCCAGGTATTAAGTGGAACAGTAACGAAGGATGATAAACCTACATAAGCAGTGATTTAGATGACAGCTCAAGTGCAGAGCTACAGAACAGAAGGCTAAAATGAAACAACGGAGGTTAACATTTCTGAAGTCTTTTAAGAGGCTGAATAAGGATGACTACTTCCTCCATATGGCGAATCATGATGGGAAGTCATCAAATTAAATTCCTTATTATGAGAGCTAGAGAGAAATGTGAAGAAATTCCTTTGTTTGTTCATAGTGCATGGTATATTTTAACTTGGCACTTATTTGTGGCAGAGACGGTTAGGAAGAAACTTGTATATTTAATGGAACAATGCTTCTAAGTTCATGAAGAAACAACAAATCCAGTTTTGATATAGTCCAGCAAAAGAACATTTTGCTGCACTCCAGTGAGACATTGGCCATGATGAGGCTTCACTACATAGCATTGAATGTGGCAGATTGAGTGAGCAGGGTGTTATTTACAGTCAGCTTCCACTTATGAGACCGATGCTCCAGGACACCAAGTGCCCACTCGAGACAGAGTCTTCCAAACCCCTCTCCCGAGGGAAATGCTGACAGAGCCTCGCACTTTTTCATCAATGAGGTTTAGTGCTTGTATCCAACAATGCAGAGCTTGGACAGTATTGCACCTTCTGACAGGGATGTTCTGCTTCTGTCACTGACTAAAATGGCTGCCACTGTTCATTTGTGATACATGCTTAAGCATGGATAAAGCTCTCTCTCTGGAAACCCCACACCCACTATTTCCCTGGATCCCAAACCCCACTGAGGTATATGTGCCTGTGCTGGTGGTGGTTATGAGTGAGATTGTGTGTGACAGTGCTTCCTCAGAAAGTCTAACATCTTCTGAGGACTCCTCGACTTCTTAATACTCTAGCTGTTGTGTCACACTTGAAAGACCTGCAGGAGACGAAAAGGATGAATTAAAACTGAGATGGTGAAAACGTATAAACCAAATCACAAATGTGCAAATATTAACATTTCAGTTTGGAATGGTTTTTTTTTTTTGAAATCATCTCTACATCACCGATAGCCAGGCAGTCTGCCACTATGCTGATTTCTAAGGCCCCCTCGGACTTTGAGACGGGGCATCCCTGGATTTTTGAACCCTCTTCTACAGCCAGGGAAGGAAGCAGGGAGTTCTGTGTGGAAAAATTGGACTTTGTGTGGAGAGGATGGAATTGCAACCTTTGTGGACAATGAGTGTGAAGGATAGGTTGTGAGTGTATATGCACTAAGATGAGGATGAATGATGATATTGGTTGTCCAGATGGGGATGTGAGAAAGTGCCTCGAGTGAGGCATGAATAAAGTTACAATGTGCATTGTTCTGAGGAGCAGTCCTGTCCAGGAGAATTCTGGCCGAAGTCAGAATGTTGGGATTGTAACCTGAAAGAGAGACAGCGTTTGCCTTTCCTGCCCTCCTGAGGTTATTGATCTTATTGTGGCACAGAATTCAGTTGAAGGGATCACGTTCCTGCTGCCAGTTTTGTCTGACATTTGTTTCCATGTCGGTTTGGCCTGAAAGGATAGCCTCTAGCTCCCATCTGCAGAAAACAGTGCAGGCTCCCAGTAGGTCATCCGGGAAAGACCTTTCCCTTTTGTATTTCCATACTTTTTGTTTCCTGAAGAATCAACCTGCAATGCAGTTGTTTGGGATAGAACTACTAGCCATTATCATGGGACAGCTACAATGAGGCACACGCACTGCAGGTGTAAACTTAAAATAAAGAAGTTGGAATGAACAAACGGGCAAAGGAAAATCCGAAGGTGTTTTATAAATGTATTAGCAGCAAGAGGATAACTAGGGTAAAAGTGAGCGACCAAAGTGGCAAACAATGTTTAGATTGATTTTTAAATGATTTACATCTATAATCAAGATAGAGAAGAACAATGTAGATCTAGAAATCGGGGAAACGAACAGCGATATAATTGAACATATTACAATTAAGAGGAAGAGGTGATATTAGTGAACTTAAAATTGGGTAAGGCCAGATGGAGATGTATGCAGGCTGTTGTGGGAAGCAAAGGAGGAGATTTTAGGGGCCTGATATCAATCTTCTCTGGATGCAGGAGAGGTGCCAGAGGACTGGAGGACAGCTAATGTGGTGCTGTTGTTCAAGAACAGTGGTAGGGATAAACCAGGGAACAATAGTCCAGCGAGTCTACCATCAGTGGTAGGGAAGTAATTGGGAAAAAGTTCTGTGGGGAGACAGAATTAATTTCCACTTGGAGAGGCAAAGATTACTCAAAAATGACATGACTTTGCCCAGGGGAAATCTTGTCTGACAGGTTTGATGGAGTTTTTCGAGGAGGGGCCTGGATGGGTGAATGAGAATAGTATAGTGATTGTAGTCTAAACACAGAAACATAGAAGATAGCAGCAGGAGGAGGCCATTCAGCTCTTCGAGCCCACTTCGCCATTCATCACAATCATGGCTGATTGTCCAACTCAGTAGTCTAATCCTGCTTTCTCCCCATAACCTTTTGATCCCATTCGCCCCAAATGCTTTATCTAGGTATCTCTTGAGTACATTCAATGTTTTGGCATTAACTACTTCCTGTGGTAATGAATTCCACAGGCTCACCACTCTTTGGGTGAAAAAATGTCTCCTCATCTCAGTCCTAAATGGCCTCCTCCAAATCTTCAGATTGACCTCTGGTTCTGGACACACCCACCATTGGGAACATCCTCCCTGCGGCTACCCTGTCCAGTCCGGTTAGAATTTTATAAGTCTCTATGAGGTCCCCACCTCATTCATCTGAACTCCAGTGAAAACAATCCTAACCTAGTCAATCTCTCCTCGTACGTCAAACTTGCCATCCCCGGAATCAGCCTGGTAAACCTTTGCTGCACTCCCTCGAGAGCAAGAGCATCCTTCCTCAGAAAAGGAAACCAAAACTGCACACACTATTCCAGGCGTGGTCTCACCAAGGCCCTGTATAACTGCAACAACACATCCCTGTTCCTGTACTCAAAACCCCTCGTAATGAAGGCCAACATAGCATTTACCTTCTTTACTGCCTGCTGCACCTACATGCTTACCTTCAGAGACTGGTGCACAAGGACACCCAGGTCCTGCTGCACACTCCCTTCTCCCAATTTACAGCCATTCAGGTACTAATCTGCCTTCTTGTTTTTGCTTCCAAAGTGAATAACCTCACATTTATCCAAATTATACTGCATCTGCCATTGATTTGCTCACTCGCCCAACCTGACAAGATCATGCTGAAAGATCTCTGCATCTTCATCACAGTTCACCCTCCCACCCAACTTGGTATCATCTGTAAACTTTGAGATGTTACATTTTGTTCCCTCGTCCAGATAATTAATATATGTTGTGAATAGCTGGGGTCCCAGCATCAATCCCTGTGGCACCCCAGTAGTTACGGCCTGCCAATTTGAAAAGGACCCATTAATTCCTACGCTTTGCTTCCTCTCTGCCAACCAGTTTTCCATCCATCTCAATACACTTCCTCCAATCCCATGTGCTTTAATCTTGCACAATAATCTCTTATGCGGGACTTTTCGAATGCTTTCTGAAAATCCAGACATACCACATCGACTGGCCTCCCCTTGTCAACTGTATTAGTTACATCTTTATAGAATTCCAACAGATTTGTCAAGCATGATTTCCCCTTCATAAATCCATGCTGACTGTTTCTGATCCTGCCACTGCTTCTTAAATGATCCGCTATGAATTTCTTGATAATGGATTCCAGAATGTTACCCATTAACAATATTAGGCTTACTAATGTATAATTCCCTGTTTTCTCTCTCCCTCCCTTTTTGAATATTGGAGTGACATGAACTACCCTCCAATCTGCAGGGACTGTTCCAGAGTCTATAGAATCCTGGAAGATGACCACCAATGCATCCACTAATTCGAGAGCCACTTCCTTAAGTACTGTGGGCTGTAGATTATTAGGCAATGGGGATTTATCCACCTACAATCCCATCAATTTTCCCAGTACCATTTCTGTACTAATATTGAACTCCCTTAATTCTTCTTTCTCAATAAATCTTGCATTCTCCAACATTTCTGGTATCTGATTTGTGTCCTCTTTTGTGAAGACCGAACAAAAGTATGTATTCAGTTGCACAGCCATTTCTTTGTACTCTATTACACGTTCCCCTGTTTTTATCTGTGGGGAACCTACATTTTTCTATGAAGGGTCCTGACCCGAAACATCAACTTTCCCGTTCCTCTGATGCTGTCTGGCTTGCTGTGTTCCTCCAGCTCCACACTGTGTTATCTCTGACTCCAGCATTAGCAGTTCTTACATCCCTTTGTCTTCACCAATCTCTTTCTCTTAAAGTACCTATAAAAACACTTAACATCAGTCTTTATGTCTACAGTAAGTCTACATATGCCTATGTGAACTTCAGTAAGGCATTTGAAAAGGTCTTGCATGGGAGGCTGGTCAAGCAAGTAAGTGCCTATCGAATCCATGACAATTTGGAAAATTGGATCCAAAATTGGCCTAGTGGCACATGGAGGTGTTTTTTTTTTGTGATTCGAGGTCTGTGCCCAGTGGTGTACCTCAGGGTTTGGTGCTAGGTTTCCTTGCTGTTTGTAGTGAACATTAATGACCTTGACATGAAGGTAGGAGGTTTGTTCAGTAAGTTCATAGATGACATGAAAACTGGAGGTGTGCAAATAGTGAAAAGGAAAGCCTTGGACTGTAATACCATAATGACAGGCCAATCAAATGGATGGAACACTGGTGAATGGAATTTAATCCTGAAAAGGTACATTTTAGGGAAGACTAAGGGGACAAATAAGTATACAATGAATAGTTGGACCCTTCGAAGTACCGAAGGATCAGAGGGACCTTGGCCTATACGTTCATAAATGCTTGAAGGCCACAAAACAAATGAATAAGGGGGTTAGGAAGGCATGTAGGATACTTGCCTTTGAGTTGAGACCTTGAATATAGGAGCAAGGAGTTTATGATGGAGTTCTACAAGATGTTAGTTAGCCCAAAGCTGTGCATGTCTGGTTGCCATACTATAAGAAGCATATCATCACACTCGAGAGGGCACAGAGAAGACTCATCAGGATGTCCCTGGGCTGGAGCATTTCAGCTGTGAAGAAAGACTAGATAGACTGGGGCTAAAGGAGAGAAGGCTGGGGGGGAGTGTCATGGGTATACAAGATTGAGGGGCATAGATCGTGTAGCTAGGAAGAAATGTTAGCCCTTTAGTAGAAGGACCAGGGCGCACAGATTTTAAGATAAATGGCAGGAGGTCTAGAGGTGATTTAAGACGTTTTTCACCTGGAGGGTGATGGTTATCTGAAGCTTGCTGCCTCAAAGGGTGGTAAAGACAGGAGCATCACAACATTTAAGAAGTATTTAAATGATCACTTGCAACACAATGGCTCAAAGACTATGGGTCACGTTCTGCAAATTGGGACTAGAGTAGACAGGTGCTTGATTATTGGTATGGACAAGATGGGTCGAAGGGTCTCTTTCCATGCTGCAAAACTCTAAGATTGTATGTGCTCTGAGCTGGTAAAGACTCAATAGGCTGAATAGCCTACATCTGTTCCTATGCCTATTGCTCTAAGGAATAGACACAACTCGTAAATGGGAGGAGAAGTGTGCTTGTCCACAATGTGGAGAAGTAGCTCAGAGCTGTGTCTTATTTTGATACACTGCACAGACTGATCCACTGTGTCAAAAAGCAGCACAAACCATTCAAACACATCAAGTAGAGAAAAGGTAACAAATATCCACAGGAAGGCCAACAAAATAAGTAAGGCTGAAGGACAGGTACAAATATTGCAGAAGTCCACAAATAAAACAAAAGAGAGCACATCCAGCATGGGGTAAACAATATTTTAGGAAGAAAAAGAAAGCAACTTTCTCGCAACTGTTTAGCCAGGAAGAAGACAAGCAAGCTTGTTAAAGGCTACCCAGGCAATTGTGGTGCACGGGGATGTCAGACAGTGAGTCTGACAAGCCAAACATGGAACCTGAAAGATATTGCCGAAGATTCAGGTAATTCACCAGAGAGTAATTTGCAACATCAAATCTAAAGGAGAAAGATGTTTGCAACGAAGACAGCGGAAGAAGACCGAATGATAATGAACTACTAGATAGACGCTGATGTGACCTGAAACATGTAACAGTTTTGCAGATCTTTCTTAAGTTATACCAGATGGCATTGCAGAAATGAAACCCTCAAAGATACAGTTCCGGCTCTGGAATGGAATGAATCTCATTCTGAGGACAAAGGAGGCCCCAAGTTATGATGAAAATCCAGATTTGGAGTTCCAGATATTACACAAAGCAAAAGCAAGTTCTGCCTCCCCTGAAGCAAGTTGAAAGCTCCTCGTAGAATCTTGAATGTGCCAGAAGAGAGTTGCAATTTTCAGCACACCAAATTGATGGATGAACAGACAAAAATAGCATCGGACAGAGAGAATCTGACTGCATGACAACAAAAGGAAACTTGATTTAAATAAAACTAAGAACTGCGGACACTGGAAATCTGAAACAGAAACAGAAATTGCTGGAGAAACTTGGCAGGTCTGGTGGCACCTGTGGGAAGAAAGCGGAGTTATAGTTTTGAGTCCGGTCCAGAACACTTGATACTGAAATCATCATCCAACAGAAGTGTTGCCTTGGCGGGCACACTTATTCCAACCAAAGGAGTAGGGTTCACAGCTACTGTGGAAGTCAGCAGAGAGATGATTTTGAAATGCAACCGCAGAACACGTCATTCCGATCAGCATACGTGAATTAAAAAGCCTAAATGTGTACCATCAAAAGGCACACACACTTGTAAGACTAACAGTGCAGAAACTGATGGGAATAACAAACTGTGAATGTGTGAAAACAGTGTGCACAGCAGGTTACTTGGAGAACTCTCAGTGAAGATGATAATGCATGCCATTTTCTCATAGGAAAACAGGAATGATTGGGATGGAAATGCAGTACACTACTCATAAGTCTCTTGGCTGGCTGTAGGCATTGAGACCTCTGCCACGAAGCACACTCTCAGCAGGTAGGCATCTTCAATAATGTTCAATAATGGCAGTTCAATAATGACACAGTACAAGCAATATTGCACTTGATTAAACTCAGTGGCCATCGTTCTGCCCCCACTGAGGTCCCTTTAAGTAGAAATCCTCTCACTGACAGGAGTGGCTTGCCCCCATACCTGCATTCTGTGATTGGGAAACCCAGAAGCTAGATGGTATTGACCCTAATGAAGCTAAGCTAAACAGCCAGGGAAGTCTGCTTCTCTTAACAGTAGCTTCCTGACTCAGTCAGTTCCCCACACCTTAAACAGTTTGGTTTGGTCAAATCACTGGTCTGGATTTCTTAAGTATCATCATCCCGAGTAAATAAAGCAAGTTTAGGAATTGTTGTTTATCCTTAATTACCCTTGCAGTGAGTGTGTCACGGGTATACAAAATTGAGGGGCATAGGTAGGGTAGCTTGGAAGAAATGTTAGCGCTTTAGTAGAAGGACCCTTGAAGTGAATGGTTTGCCGAGGGCGATTAAAAGGCAACGACATTTGCTGTGTGTTTGTAGTCACATTGAGGCCAGGCCATGTAAGAAGGAGACGTTTCCTTCCTTCACCGGTATCAGTGAACCAGATAGATAGATTTTACAACAATCAAAGATAGTCATCATTACTGAGAGTAGCTTCATATTCCAGACTTGCTTGTAAATTTAAATTTCACCACAACTATAACTAGACATCTGGGTTATTAGTCCAGTTCCATTACCATTACAACTACTGTCTCCCACGTTACGTATCAAAAAACATTATCTTGAATCTTTCACATTTTAGTTAATATACATTCCATGTCAATTTGTTGTGCAAAATGCCACAGTCCCTCAAAATAGAACAAGCAATTTCTTGCAAATAAAATCAGCCTTATCCCTCAGAAAATGCCCAAAACACCTTTCCTTTTCTTTTTCCCTGGTCTCCATGGCTGAACTCCTATCTGTGGCTGGCGATGTCCTTTTGACTCTCCTGAGAATTTCAAAAATTTCTACTATTTTTATTGGATGGACCAGAGATGCTGTGAATTACGTGGGCAATCTGTAAAATATCAAGCATGAAAGATAACTATAGGCACTGCTCCAGGAGGGGATTAGTTGCAATGTTGTGGTTATGCTTATGAACATCCTTCACTGGCCCCTTAAGGAAGAAAGTTATCTTGTAATATTTCAGTGCATGGCTCTGTTACTAGATTTTAAGGCACTCCTCATATACAAACAACAATAGTCACCGATTAGTTAAAGAAATGATTGCCAGTGTGAAAACTCTTTGTCGGTGCAATGTTCGCATTTTGCAAAGGATCTGGAGGCTGATTTTTTTTTTTTTTTTTCTTCTCTCTTTTCTTCCCCCGCCACCACCCCACAACTTTTTTTCTTTCTAAAGTGTGTTCTGAAGTGAGATTTGTAGCAACTGTCCATCATGGCCCATGTGGACTTTATGTTTGCAGTCCCCCTCTCTTCACCTTATTAATTGTGCAACCGTCCTCTTCAGCACCCATCTTGTGAGATCACAGCAGAAGAGGGAGAAATGTTACTGGATCTTTGTAACACTCGTGCTATTGGTACCATATTTAAACCTCAGCTGTGCACCACTTCTGTGAGCCGGGAACTACACTTCACACTGTGGTCCTGTGTGTTAGCCCAAAGTTAACGGGCAAGAAAGACAAAGCAGCAGCAGGATGGAGTGTTGGAGAAGAGGCCTGTGCTTTTTCCTGGTGACTAACCAAGGAGAACCGGCCACCAAACTCAGCCTGGACTGATACAGCAGCTCAGGTCAGCCCAGTGTCCCAGTGAAACGCACAGCATTGCAGGGAGAAGTCTCTAATGATCCTTTCTCACTCACACAAGGCCAGAACTCTCACTGTAACTCTGCCACTGCACACATCTCTCACCAAGGCTCGTGGATTGCAATTCTCGCTATTGCATGCGTCATGTCCATTCAACAGCTCTTTCGCACCTCAACTTCCCAAATATTACCAATTCTTCTTTCCCTCTGCACTCCCTTGGGAAGTTCATAAGCAAAACCACAGCATTGCAACTAATCCCCTTCCGCTCTAGAGTTACCTCTCATGCTTAATATTTGTGCAGATTCATGATATCTCTTGGCCATCCCATAAAAATAGTTGGAATTCTTGAAATTCTCAGTAGAGTCAAAAGGACATCACACCACAGTTGGCCGTTGAGTCACGGGGACTGGGTAAAGGGAAAAAAAAATGCGTTTTGGGCAGTTTCCGCGGGACAGTTCATTTCCTCTCCTGTTCCTACATCATCTGCTCTTTCTTCCACTGCCATCACACTCGGTTCCTACCTTTTGTGTCATTGTCTGAAAAAGTTGCCCACAGGCCACTCTGGCGTCTCCAAAGCTCCCCGACTAACTTTCCTGTAATTCCCCCACTGGTGGCACTTGACCTTCTGGACCAGAACTGGACAAGGTCTCTGCCAGACTGTGGTGGTACCCCCTAATTGACCATAGTGTCTCTTGACCCCACTAAGGACAGGTCCCAATTGATGTCACACACGGCTGTTTGGTTGAAGCGCACGCGTGTGTTTTCCATTCAAGTTGCTGGCACAAGTTGTAGTTGGTGACGCGGGTGAAGCACTGTGCCAAAAAGCAATATGTCCATCCCCTTGACTGCTGAGTGCACTGAGCTGGGGCAGATTGGCTGCCTGTCCCTATCTACTGAAAAGCAACGCAAGCTACAGAGGCTGGCAGGCCTGCCGAGGACCACAAACTGAGGGAGTGCTATAAAGTGCATCCTGTAGAGATGCATAACGCATGTCATGTCACGGTGTACAAAGCACCTGGAAGACATATACAAGGTGTGGATACCTCTGAGTTCCAGCCCTGAAGAGCTGAAATGTTGTGTAAACCAGTCTAAGAGTGGGCATAATGATGTGGTAAGCTTGGTGGTTTGCCATTGCCAACTTGTCTGGATGAAGGACAACCACTGACTATGATGTTAGCAGTTGGCTTTGTCTAGTTTGTCTGGGGAGCAGAGGAGAATTGCAAGCAGCATAGAAACGAAGTGAGCTGGGCTATTGATGAGATGCAAATGCATGGAAATAGGGTAGTTGCTGCTCATTTAGTGAAATTCCAAACGCGCACTTTCAATGTTAACGGGCAAATTTGGAAATTTCTGTCTCATCAAACCTCCTGTTTCTTAACTTTTCATACTTTCCACATTTCTAGCCATTGTTCGTCCGTCTCGAGAGAGTGGGAAATTCCACCCATTATGTCAGTCATGTTGCAACTTACGTCACTCGCATTGTGGAGAAAATGCTTTCCTCACTGCCCTTCTTCACCCTCAATGGTTCTTGCCATGTACAATGTATTAGAAACCATTCTGAATGTTGTTATTATCAGTCATTTAATTAATTGGGGTGAAGTTTGACATGAATGCAATGCTATTAACCCATTTATTTTTAAGAAGTCCCTTCACATGTCAGCAGTGGTATAATGTAAGCACTCTTGACCCTGAGTCAAAAGGCTAAGGATTATTGTAAAAGAAACAGGAACGAGAGGGCATAGGTTTGAAGTGATGTGCAAATGATGCAGGGGATTTAAAATAAAAACCTTTTCAGAGTATTTAGGGGATGGAATGCAATGCCTGGAAATATGGTGGAGGCAGGCTCAATTGAGGCATTTCAAGAAGGCAATTGGATGGTTAGTTGGATTGTAATGGAATGCAAGGATAAGGGGAAAGGGCAGGAGATTGGCAATCAGTAATAGAACCAGTGCTGGCACAATGGGCTGAATAGACCCCTCTGCAGCATAATAACAAACAATAATTTCACTCCAGAGACTGTTAATTGCTGCGTTGGTGGACGTGCTGTCATTTGGTTAAAAGGCTAAAGCCAAATCCCATTTACTTGCTGAGGTGTATGCAAAAAATCTCAAGGCAAGATCAAAAGCGGGATACGGACCTTCTCCTGGTAGCCTGGACAATAGTTATTGACTGCTGTGTTGTTCTATATTATAACAAAAGTTTCAAAAATACTTGGTGCGCTCTTGAACATTGAGTCGATGTGATAGGCACTGTACAAAGTCAAGTTTTTCTTTTATCATCAAGCAACATCCTTTTCAATCTTTCAAATGGCTACCTCATCAGAGTTTGAGGAATGTTCAGCTAGTATTAAAAAATCTTTGCAGAGGGTTAAATCCCAGCTGACTAATGGAAATCCCTGGCTCATGACTAACCATAGTGGAGCAGCTCATTGGAGAGAGCACCGAGCACATAGAGAGACATTGGGAGGACAAATATTATCAGAGCCTGGAGAGAATGTGGAAACCTCCAAATACTCCATACATCCATACTTCCTGCTCTGTCTCCACATTTGGCAGAATCTGTAATTCCAAGCCAGAGTGGGAGCAATTGGACTGACTGAGAAGAAGAATTGCTCTGGGAATTGGTCAGTTTCAAGAAATCTTTTTCTAAGTGTATTTTAAATTAGACCATTAGCAATTGCATGACACGGTCACTTTTTATACCACAGTTCAGCAGCTTATATCTCAGTCTGATGGCCAACCTGCATTTGGATGACTGTGGCAAAAGAACACTTGGTGTGTACTGGTAAATCTTGAGAGACGTTCTGTGACCAGTGGTCTGGAGTGTGAAGCAGACACTGAGTAATATTTTTTCACTTTTATAAGTTTCCTGTCCTCTGATTTCTTATTCCATGTGCTGTCTGGAAAAGGAGTCACAATTGTTTGGCTTCAGTTGTTTAAGAAGTGGCATTCGCTGCTCCCAAAACCGCCAAACAACAGCTCACCAGTTAATAATTCAAACCTGTTGACATTGCACTGACTTGATTCAGATGAAAATATGGTTGTATTTGACTTGGCAGCTGCAGTTGGATGGTCTGCACTGTTTATGCTACAACTTCCTGAACACACATGGTGATATAAGTTGCTGCAACTCTCTCCACAGATCAAACCAACCTTCCAGTTTATAACCATTGGGCTAAGATCAGCTGAGGCCAGCAGTGAGAAGGTAGCAATTCTGTTTGTTTCTGTTTAAAACGTGGTTTAAGTTCTCTTCTGGAGAGTCCGGCAAATATCTTGTATCCAAGATGTGAAACTCCAATATTAAAGCATCTCTCAGGACAGTACTGTTTGTTGGATAGAGGTTTTCAGTGCTTTGCTACCCCTTATAGCTACAGAAACTAATATTTCAATCTTTCAACTGGACTCCTCAAAGCCTGTCCCCCATCTACAAGGCACAAGTCAGGAGTGTGATGGAATACTCCCCACATACCTGGATGAGTGCAGCCCCAACAACACTCAAGAAGCTTGACACCATCCAGGACAAAGCAGCCGCTTGATTAGTATCACATCCACAAGCATCCACTCCCTTCACCACCAACACTCAGTAGCAGCAGTGTGTACTATCTACAAGGTGCACTGCAGAAATTCACCAAAGATTTTCAGACAGCATGTTCCAAACCCACGACCACTTCCATCTAGAAGGACAAGGGCATCAGACATATGGGAACACCACCACCTCCATGTTCCCCTCCAAGTCACCCACTATCCCGATTTGGAAATATATCACTGTTCCTTCACTGTCACTGGGTCAAAATTCTGGAATTTCCTCCCTAATGGCATTGTGGGTCAACCCACAGCAGGAGGACTGCAGCGGTTCAAGAAGGCAGCTCACCCCCACCTTCTCAAGCGCAATTAGGGACGGGCAAGAAATGCTGGCCAACCAGTGACTCCCAAAAATGAATAGGAAATAAAAAATTTTCAGGGACTGTAAATAAAGGTTCTCGACTAATCTCCTGAACACTCTAGTCCCTGATGTAGACACTGATATGTCAATAAATGTGGAGCTGGAAAAGCACAGCAGGTCAGACAGCATCTGATGCTTTTCCAGCTCCACGTTTACTGACTCTAGCTTCCACCATCTGCAGTCCTTACTGTCTCCAGGCCTCCGATTTATGTTCTCTTTTGAATGGTCATTCATGACATGGATGGAGCCCTGACATTTCTGTTCCTTTAGCATTGAGGCTGTCCCTGTAGACAGTTTTATTCTCTAATCCTCTCTTCACCCGAATTAATTTTCCAGCAGGCATCAGCCATACAGCTGTCGGGAGGACAATCCTTATGGGTAATTTCCTCTCTCTAACTCATCGCCCTGGAGTCCTATTTCCTTATCGATAACAGCTAATATCGCTGGGTCCAAATGATGAATTTGTCATGGACTGCTCTGAAGAGTGTCAGTGTACATACCGTATTAAACATGTATGCAGTTAATACGGGGTGTTGGGGGGAAGGGGAGGGGGTTGGTGAGGGAGGCAGGAAATGTGTCTTTAACACAAACAACCGAGTTATTGACAAATGGTATTGTTACTTAGTGGCCAGTGGCATCTGGCCAAAGGTCTTGCAGTAGCAAGGAAGGCTGCATCTGTTTTTGCAGGAAGCTTGTCCGTCTAAAAAAACCTGTCTGGTTATATAACGATATGCTTCAACTTTAAAACAGTGAAAGGAAGCAGTTTGGACAATACCATTGTTGCAAATTTAAAGAAAGCGAGAAAACTTTGAGGACGCTCTCAAAAAGCTTGTTATGGACTACAGTGCCTCTGAGCCTCACTAACTGCTCAGTCTCCAGTTTGACCTTGAGGTGAGTTTCACACTGTATTCCAATCAAAGTCTGTTTATCTATGTGTCAGTCATACTGTGGCATATTCTCCAATTCTACCCCAAACACTGCTAAACCCTTTATTCACACTTTTATGAGCTTCAAGCTTGAAATTATCCTCCTTTTAATAGCCTCCCATAAACTCAAATATATCTAACCCCTGGCTGAGGCAGTTGACCAACAAAAAGCACCCCCCCCCAAACGCCTCCACAGAAGGAAATGCCAGGGAAGGTGAATAATACTTGGAAACCAACATACTGGTCCTCCATTCTGAATTTGGAGAGTTAAATCAAGCCAGTGTTGTTTGCCAGTTTTACTGTTTTAACAGTTTTACAGTTTTACTACCACCTCTTTTCTAAAAAGGTCAGTTCAGTTAAGAGTCACTGAACCAGATACTGGTCAGACTGCCTCTGGATCAGTGAGCCCTGCGGAGGAAATCTTGCCCACCGAGAGCTGGCGGAGGCCAGTCGAAGTCCAGCGGCTCTATCAGGCAGCACTGACCACTGCCAGTGATACCACTGTTTCCCCGAGACCCCAGTGTTATCACTGGCGCCACAAGTGAGAGGCAATTCATGGGCTGTGGTCATGGGGCAGTGAAGGGGAGGCTCTGCTGCATGGGCCCTCCTTGCCCAAAGTCGATTGCCCCCTGGTTTTACATTGAGGGCCTTTGAATGAGGGACCTCTTCACAGGAACCTGCAAGCAATACTGTGTGGATTTGCCCCATCTGATAAGGACTAGGGAAGGCTGTTCACTGACATTCCTGGCTCAGACTGAACTAGATTGGAGACAGCAAAGCTCTCACCTGCCACCAAACCATTGTTGGGGTGGCCATTAAATTCCAGCCCATTGTCTTTTCCATTTGTCTCAGTATCACTCCTGTGAAGGGCTTTTGCTGCATTAAGACCTTGAATTGATATTTTGTTGCTCTCCTTCGCAACAACAAAAAAAGCATTGCGGGGAGCGAGGGACAAAAGGCAAAAGAGGAAACCGAGCGGAAAATATCTGAATATGGCATGGTGGATCAGTGGTTAGCGCTGCTGCCTCACGGCACCAGGGACCCGGGTTCGATCCCGCCCTTGGGCAACTGTGTGTGTGGAGCTTGCCCATTCTCCCCGTGTCTGCGTGGGTTTCCTCCGGTTTCCTCCCACAGTCCAAAGATGTGCAGGTTAGGGTGGATTGGCCATGCTAAATTGCCCCATAGTGTCCGGGGATGTTTAGGTTAGGCGGGTTAGACATGGGAAATGCAGGGATAGGGGGATGGGTCTGGGTGGGATGCTCTTCGGAGGGGCAATGTGGACTTGTTGGGCCGAATGGCCTGTTTCCACACTGTAGGGATTCAATGATCTATGGAAACAAAGAGACGGAGAAGCCTTAGTGATGGTTAAGCAAAATATGTAAAGGTAGAGAGAGGAAAGATAGAAAGAAATGTGCATAAATGAAGGAGTGTTTCTGTTTTCGAAACTGACTTACTGCTTTCATTTCCTAAGCTAAAGGGGCAATAGAGACTAAGCTTTTGGGAATGGAGCTCAGCTCAATATATTCCACAAACACTGATCAGGATCTTCCCAGAGGATAGGTTGGGGTTTGGGAGAGCTGGGGAAGTCCTGACATAGAGAATTTTTTTTGTAACAGGGGGCCAACTGGCTTGGTTAGGAGTCTGTAGTGATATTGCCTGGAGGAGGTGATGTAGAGTAGGCAGGTGGGGGTGGGCAGGGAGGGGTGCGGACGCGGCAGTGGATGAGGTTTCCACCCTTCCCCCTCAGGGGCCTGACGGCTTTGCAGCTTCGGCAGCGCCGTTGAGGAAGGAGGCCACTGGCAAGGCAGCAGGGCAAAGATTGTCGGGGGGTAGGGGCTTGCATTTTGGGTCGTCCTCATGGGCATGACTGAGACCTCTTCCCTTTGCTAAGGTCAAGCAGGTGGGTGCTGGCGATAGGAGGGGCAGCCCCTCAAATGGTGGCATTGCTGCCGCCTTTGCCAAGGGGTTCTGGCTCTGATGTTTCTGTCACTCCACTGGAGTCTATGGGGGTGGGGGCGGGGAGTGCGCATGATGTCTCCCTGCAGCAGTTCTCAGCAGCACCAGGTCTGGGTGTGGTGGTGGCTGGGAGCAACCCTGCAGCTGGTAGCCCTAAGAAAATGGTCCTTCGTTAGGTCTTTTCATTGTCTATCGCGGCCATCCATCTTCAGGAGATAAGTAAGCGGACCTCTGCCAATCCCATCACTAGGTAGCTTCCCTGATGGTAAGATAAGATGCAGCAAGGTCCAGTCAGCTGGTAATGCACCAGGAATGGGTGGAAACCATTTAAAACAAAAAAAAAAGCCTCCTTGACAAACAGGGAGGCCCTGCTACATGGCCATAACATACCCCTCCCCACCCCAACCTCCTTTTGTTAAATAGTGGGGATGTGGATGAGTTCCTGGAGATTTGCGAGGAGGTGGGCTTGACAGAGCCTGTCATTCAAAGTAAGAAAATGTTGGTCTTGGTCCCAGGTTTGCACAGAAATCTCTCAGAGAATTGGCAGGCAAAGAGCTTACAGAAGATCAACTACGCCATTTTGATGGATCTCTGCCAAGAGTGATCTCCAACAATGTCCTTTACAGTGCAAAGAAGCAAGGACTTCCCTCCCTCAGGGCAACGGGGAACATCATACAGCACATGGACTGTAGAGGTTGAGGCAGTAGCTCACTACCACCTTCTCAAGGGTAACTAGGGATGGGCAATAAATGCTGGTCTAGCCAGCAATGTCTATGTCCTACGAATTTTAAAAGAAAGTTCATAGGTTCAGCCTCTTCCCATAGAGTGGCAAGCATTTCTACTCATTCACAGGATGTGGGCTTCATAGAGTCACGCAGCACAGAAACAGACCCTTCGATCTAATCTGTCCGTGCTGATCCGAAATCCTAAATTGATCTAGTCCTATTTGCCAGCATTTGACCCATATCCCTCTATACCCTTCATATTCCCATCCAGATGCCTTTTAAATGTTGTAATTGTACCAGCCTCCATGACCTCCGCTGGCAGCTCATTCCACACACGCACCACCTTCTGCATGAAAAAGTTGCCCCTTTAGGTCCCTTTTTAAATCTTTCCCCTCTCACCTTAAACCTATGCCCTCTAGTTTTGGACTCCCATACCCTGGGGGGAAAACACCTTGGCTATTCACCCCATCTGTGGTCCTCATGATTTTATAAACCTATATAAGGTCACCCGTCAGCCTCTGGTTATGAAGGTGAAATCATGTCTGATGAAACTGATAGTGGTTTTCCAGGATTTTACTAGATTAAGGAGAATCAGTGGATATGGAGTATTTGGATTTTCTGAGGGCTTTTGGTATGGTCGGAACTTTATAGATCACTAAATAAAATTTAGAGTGCACAGGACAGGTGGAAATGCATTGGCATGGATTAGGGATTGGCACAAATTGAGAATCAGAATAAATGGATATTTTCACGTTAGCAGGCTGTGACTATTGGGCCATTGCAAGGCTGCTCCTGAGTTTGGCACTGGGCCACTTCTGACCTGGGCACAGTGGCTCTGACTCTCCCAATCTGAATATAGGTGGGATGAGCGGGGTTGCTGCCCCTCACCCGATCACAGGAGGTGCCCCTGCCCTTTGACCTGAGCATAGTGGCACTTCTTCTGACCAAGCTGGCTCCCTGGGGGTTCTGAGTCCTGACATAATACTCCACCATCCTTGGCCTTGATGGGGCCCTGACCATTCTCTGTTCTTAAGGAAATGATGTAAAGCGACTTCCAGGAAATTTGGATGGGCTAAAGGAGAGGCCAAGAACAGTTGGACTAGAATGTGGATAAGTGTGAGATTGTCCACATTGGTAATAGGAACAGACGTGCAGAGTATTCCTTCGATAGTGAGAGATTGGTAAGTGTTGATGTGCAAAATCTCTTAGGTGCCCAAATTAATATGTTACTAAAGCTAACATGCACAGTGCAGTTGGAAATTAGGAAGGAAAATGGCATTTTGGCCTTTATCACAAGACTATTGGAGTACAGGAGCAAGGAAGTCTTGCTTCAAATGTACAGAGACAACACCGTGTGGAGCTGGAGGAACACAGCAGTTCAGGCAGCATCAGAGGAGCAG
>NC_063348.1:8790849-8811505 GCF_021869965.1 Rhincodon typus
CTGCACCTTGTTATCTCAGATTTTCCAGCATCTGCAGTTCCTACTATCTCTTTTGACATTCTTGCTTTCATTAGTCAGAGCATTGAGTATAGGAGATGAGATGTCTTGTTTCAGCTGTACATGAGGCTAGTAAGGCCACATTTGGAATACTGCGTGTAGTTCTAGTCACTCTACTATAGAAGGGATATTATTAAACTAGAAAGATTTTTGAAAAGCTTTGCTAGGATGCTACCTGGGCTGGAAAGCTTAAGTTATAAGGATAGGCTGGGACTTTTTTCCCTGGAGCATCGGAGACTGAGCGGTGTCCTTACAGAGGTCTATAAAATCATGAGAGGCATAGATAAGGTAGATAGTCAACAGCATTTCCCCATGCTAGGGGAGTCTAAAACTAGAGGGGAAAGGTACAAAAGGGTCCAGAGGGGCAATTCTTTCACACAGACGGTGGTAAATGTCTGTAACAGGCTGCCAGTGGTAATGGTGGAAGTGAGTACACTTCTGTCATTTAAGAAACATTTGAACAGGTACATGCGTGGGATAGGTATGGAGGACTATGGACCAGTTTAATTGTGAAAAGTGGGCAGCATGGACATGTTGGGCTGAAGGGCCTGTTTCTTTCTGTAAACCTCTCTGACTCTAATAAATATAAATAATAAATGACCAAGGAGCAGTTGAATTACCATAAAATCTCAAAGGGTTAGCTCACATCGTTTAGGGACAACAACATAGCATCCTTATCCAGGTTGGTCCCAGTGTGACTCAAATCCTACACTTCAATCCCAGCAGCACTTTCCCATAGAGCACCGTGTGAGCGAAACATTTATTATTTATAAAAGGGCTACGCGTATATTTTTTAATAATGCCAGCTGTGCCCAAGTGTCAGAGAACTGGGGCTAGAGAGTGCGTCACCACCATTTGGAGAGCTGGCAGGGAGGCCTGTCAGAATCGAAAGGCACTTAAGTGGCCAATGACAAGCCTCCACCACACCACGCCCCCCCCCCCCACAAAAAAACCCCATACCCTGTGATTGATGCCGCACCCCCCCTCCCAAAACAGTCCACACACCTGACAAATACCCGACCACTCAGCAATGCTGCCCGAATGGCTATTCATTAGTGTCAGTGCTAGTGAGAGTGGAAGCTGGCCCCCTGTGTCCACCAAAGTGAGTGAGGACGAGATGGGGAATCATGGTGAGAATGTCAGTCACGGGGCAGGCGTGTGGGAGACCAGGGCAGGGTTTGATATTCGGTAATCCTTCCCCCACCACCACCACCACCAACCCCCCCCCCCCCCCACCACCACCACCACCACCACCCCCCACCACCACCACACCTCTGCTGGATCCCTTGGTGAGGCACGAAAGCTGTGTGGGGACATTCCTGTTAAATCACCGAGGCACGACGAAACTGTGGTGGTCTCCATGAATGTCAAGTGGCTCACTAATGATCTGAATTGGCATCCACTGGTGGTAGCCACAACAGGCTCTCTTGCCTGCCATCCTAATCCAGGGTGGTTCTCCCATCAGTGGCGGCTCTCCTGAGGTTAAGTAGGCCTGACCCACCCTGGCCCCTGCCATGAACAGTTGCCTGAAATCTGGCCCAAGTCCACAACAGAGGATTGGCTCGACCTGAGATTACGTTCATAGATGCATCTATCTCCGAGCCTCCTCAACCCAAAGTAGATATCGCTTGCCTTCCTGAAGAACGATGGTAAGAAATGTCACTCGTAACCTTGTGAACTAAAATAGCGATTTCCCTGCGTTATTGTGAACATTGCCAGTTGACATTAAAAAAATGGACACAAAATGCTGGCCAACTATTGGAGACCCTGTCATTTCACCTCTCAAAATGGAATGGAAGTCTGGAGGTGAAGTGGAGAAAAAGTAGATTTGAAGAAGGTCAGGGTTGGAAGAATGGAAGCAAAATGCTTGGATGTAGCATTGGAAGAGATTTGAGAAGTTGAGGCTGTTCAGAAATTGGTGGATTTGTATATTTGGATGTAAATGTGGGATGTAACATGACAAGAGATATGGGAATCCAGTGACTCCAGAAATAGTCAGTGATCAAGGCTTGCAGCAACATTTGAACTGGGTATTGGAGATTTTAGATGAGGTGATTAATATTAAGGAAGTCCTGGAAGTGACAACGATGTGAATGGAAGCGTCAGGAGCAGTGTCGTGGAGATGGCCTTGGTTCATAAAAAAGACAAGGGCTTTGCCTTTTACTGATCCACAAGTCAATGCTCGAGCGACATAATGGGAGCTGAGGAAAGGTTGGGTGAAGTATTATCACAATGTACATGGAAAGCAGATTGACTTTGAAACTGAGGTGATAGGTGTATCTTGAGATTCCCTGCCACTATGTGATCTAAGTTCATGTCTTCCATGGCCACACAAGGGAAATTGTGCAGATTATCTGAATGCAGCTGTTACACTTTCTCAGACCCAGCTGGTCAAGAAAGTCACACCCACCCAGTCTGGTTAAAATGCCAGCGGAGTTCTGTCTGTCATAATGTAACCCAATGATATAATTACAGGAGGCAGCAAAGCTGAGTACCTCACAAGTGTGAACTGGCCTGGTTTCTGTCGGGTGAGTAGGGTTAAAAGCCACCTATTTGATCCGCATTCCTTTTTGTAGGGAATATCCACCACTAGCTCAGCATGGAGAGCCGAGATATAAAATGACCAAACCAAGCTCTGTGAATCCATAACTACTCGCAAGGGAAGGGCACAGGATAATCATCATCTAATCTAATCAAGCAGAGTTTTCAGCATGGCTTCATGAGAAGGAAATCGTGTCTGGCTAATTTATTAGATTTGGAGGAAGTCTCAACCAGAGTGAATAGAGGGGAACCAGCAGATGTGTTGTATTTGGACTTCCAGAAGACATTCGGCAAGGTACCTCTCAAAAAGTTGTCATAAGAACCCACTGTGTTAGAGGTCGTATATTGGCATGGATAGAGAATTGGCTAATGGGCAGGAAACAGTGTGTGGTGATAAGGGGTTCGTTTTTAGGTTGGTAACCTATACCAGTGGGGTTCCACAGGGATTATTGCTGGGACCACAACAGTTTACAGTATATGTTTATGACTTGGAGAAAGAAGGTGAATAAATGTACTGTTGCCAAATTTGTATAAACCACAAAAATAGGTGGAAGCGTAGGTTGAGACAGGGATATAAACAGTTTACAGAGAAGTATTGATGGGTTAAGTAAGTGGACAAAAAATTGGCAAAGGCAGAATAATGTGGGAAAATGTGATGGTGTTCATTTTGGAGGGATAAACAAAAGAACAGAATATTATTTAAATGGACAATACTGCAGAAAACTGCAGCACAAAGGGACTTACGCACAAAACACACAAAGCCAGCACACAGGTGCAGCAGGTAATCAGGAAGGCTTATAGAATGCTGGCCCTTATTTCAAGGGAGTCTTACTGCGACTGTACAAGGTGCTGGTGAGATCACATCTGGAGTACATCAGAGCAGTTTTGGTCTCCTTATTTGGGAAAGATATTATTTCATTGGAGACAGTTCAGAGAAGGTTCACTAGGATGATCCCTGGTATGGAGGGATTGACTTATGCACAAAGGCCAAACAGGTTTGGACTCTACTCAGTATAGTTTAAAATAATATGAGGTGATCTCATTGAAACATATACGATTCTTAAAGGGGCTTGAAAGAGTAGGATGGTTCCCCTCATAGAGTCTAGAATCAGATGGGATAGCGTCAGAATAAAGGAGAGCCAATCTAAGACTGAGATGAGGAGAAATTTCTTCTGAGGCTTTGGAACTCCTTGCCATAGAGAGCTGTGGGGGCAGAGTCCTTATGTATATTTAAGGCTGAGATAGATAGAATCAAGGGTTACAGGGACTATGCAGGAAAGTGGACGTGAGTAATGTTGGATCAGCCATGATCGTATTAAATGGTGGAGCAGACACAAGGGGCCAAATAGCCTGCTCCTGCTCCTATTTCTTATGGTCTTATTTAACCAGCTAAAGTGGAAGGTGGCCAGTATAGGGCACTGATTAGCTCTCACTGCTTGTTCAGACAGGACTAGCTTGTCTGTAAATGGGTCTATTTGTAGAGTTAATTGGAACCAATTGGAAAATAATCACAGGTCTACCTTTCCAGGGGTCATTAGTTAGCTAAACTGGGCAGTCAGTTCATCAACTGAAATCTTAACACACTACCGACCTGCAGCCCTGGGTAATGAAAATTTGAGTCATTGATAATCGAGAGTCCAAGGCCAGTGTGTTGCTGTAAGAGTGAAGGACAAGGCTGGCGGGAGTAGGGAACACTGGATGACTAGAGATATTAAGGTTCTGGTCAAGAAAAAGGAGGGGGCATATCTCTGGTATAGGCAGCTAGGATCAAGTGGCCTTGAGGAGTATAGGAGGTGGAGGAGTACATCAGGAGAGCAAAAAGCAGACACGAGATAGGCAGATGAGGTTAAGAAGAATCCAAAGAGATTCTACAGATATATTTAAGGCCAAAAGAGTAACGAGGGAGAGGATAGGGTCCCTTAAATGAGGCTGTCTGTGTGTGGAACCACAGGAGATGAGTGAGATCCTAAACAAATATTTCTCACCAATATTTACTGTGGACAAAGATATGGAAGCAAGGGAACTTGGGGAAATAAATAGTGATGTCTTGAAAATAGTCTACATTACATAAAAGGAGTTGCTGGGAGTCGTAAAATGCATAAAGGTAGATAAATCCCCAGGGCCTGATCAAGTGTGTCATAGGACATTGTGGGAAGCTAGGGAAGAAATTGCAGGGCCCCTAGCAGAGATGCTTGTGTTATCAACAGCCATGGGTAAGGTGCCAGATGACTGGAGGTTGCTTAATGTTGTGCCTTTGTTTAAGAAAGATTGCAAGGAAAAGCCAAGGAACTACAGACCATTGAGCTTGATGTCAGAGATCGGTAAATGGTTGGTGCAGATTCTGAGGCAGGATCTACATGAATTTAGAAAGGCTTGGACTGATTAGGGATAGTCAACATGACTGCGCATGGAAAATCGTGTCTCACTAATTTGATTGAGTTTTTTGAAGCGGTGACAAAGAAGATTAATGAAGGTGGAATGTAGATGTCGTCTACATGGACTTTAGCAAGGCTTTTGACAAGGTACTACATGTTAGACTAATTAGTAAGGTTATATCATATGGGAAAGGAAGAGCTAGCCAGTTGGATACAAAATTGGCTTGATCGTAGGAGACGGAGGGTGGTTGTAGAGGGTTGTTTTACAGACTAGAGGCCTGTGACCAGTGGTATGCTGCAAGGATAGGTGCTGGATCCACTGTTCGTCATTCTATATTCTCATCCAAATTGTTTATATAAGGTATGATTAGTAAGTTTTCGGATGACACCAAAGTTGGTGGTGTGGTGGACAGTGAAGAAGGTTATCTAAGAGCACAATGGGATCTTGGTCAACTGGGCCAGTGGGCAGGGGAATGGCAGATGGAGTTTAATTTAGATATATGTGAGGTGTTGCATGTAAGGCAAACCAGGGCAGGACTTGCACAATTAGTGGTAGGGCCCTGGGGAGCGTTGTCAAACAGAGACACCTCGGGGTGCAGGTACATAGTCCCTTGAAAGCAGCGTCACAGGCAGACAGGGTGGTGAAGGAGGCATTTGGCACACTTACCTTTAATCGGTCAGAGCGTTGAGTGCAGGAGTTGGGATGGTACAAGACATTGGTAAGGTCACACTGTGTACAGTTCTGGTGCCCTGCTTATGAGAAGGACGTTATTAGCCCACAAAGGGTGCAGAAAAAACTTGCAAGGATGTTACCAAGACTAGACAGTTTGAGTTATAAGGAGAGGCTGGGACTTGTTTTTAAAACCCCTGGAGCGTAGGAGCCTGAGGGGTGGAACTTAGAGATTTATAAAATCACAGATAAGGTCTTTTGCCCAGGGTAGCGGAGTCCAAAACTCAAGGATATAGGTTTAAGGTGAGAGGGGAAAGACTTAAAAGGGGCGCAAGGGCCAACGTTTTCACGCAGAGGGTGGTGCACGTATAGAACAAGCTACCAGCAGAAGTGGTAAAGGTGACTACAATTACAACATCTAAAAGACCATTTGGACAGGTACATGGTTAGGAAAGGTTTAGAAGGACATGAGCCAAATACAGGCGAATGGGACTAGTTCAGTTTAGGAAACCTGGCTGGCATGGATGAGCTGGACTGAAGGGTGTGTTTCCATGCTGTATGACCGAGTCTTAGCCAGAGGGCTGACTTGGTTCTGAGGCTGCAGTATTTGCAGCTGTGCCATCTCAAAGCCCTCTTGACCCCGTGGAGGTTGGTCGACAATTGATTCACTGAACTGGAATGAAGACAAAACGGCGAGTTTGTAAAAGGCATGTTTGCTTTTCAATTTTATTCAAAACTAGTTGCACATACACAGGCCAATTTTAGTGTCCTACCAACACCCGACTATAACCGGCACCTAGGAGCATCAAGCTCAACATCCAGATGCATGGGGAAGGCCAATATTATTTCTTAAGACTAGCTGTCAGCCATTTAAAAACATAAAGACTAAAGAGCGACTTCTTTTCAAATTCAACATGGTCAATTATGAAATCCGATTATAGTTTGTCACTGACTGTTTGTTTGCCAGTGACAATCGACAGAATTTCAAATATTTTACCAATTCAATTGGAGGACTGTCATCTGAATAAATAATATTTTTTTATTAAAAATCCTTCATCCAGAATACTTAATAACAAAAGCAATTCTGCCACTTGGAGTATTTTTGTAAACATTTAATCCTCCCGATGATGATATCAAACAGCAACATTCCTAGCTAGCAGTGTGGATTAAAACTGATTTTCCATTTTATAAATTCAGAACACATCATTCTAAGAACATCCTAAAAGGCATCACCAATTCTCAACACAACTAGTGTAACATGTAGTCCTAACGATTCAGTTTAAATATTTAATTAAGATTCAATTCCATAAATTAGTCCTGAAAACTTCAAATTCCCCTCAACACCCTGTGCCTCTACTCCATGTTTGATTTTCAAGGTAAGGAAAAAAATATAAGACAAAGTTGCTTTTTGTAAGATTGGTCAGAGTCAAGTGAGATGGTGTATCACGCGCAGAAGCTGCGATACTGTCTTTAAAATCATGTAGAACCGATCCAGCTTTTGACAAAAAAGTCTTTGGCATCAGTCCTTTGCTTGAGTCTACTCTTTCTTTGCATGTTACAGCAGAAAACAGCTCAAAGGGTGTGATTACCAACACACATTCAGTAACGTGTCTATGTATCCTTGTTGAGACCAAAGATTCAGCTTGGCTTCTGAAATGCGCCTTTGTAATAACCAAAATTATCCCTCTCCAGACCAGGGGCCACCGTCAGAATAAGGCTTCATTAGGTCAGACTCGAAGTAGCTAGCTTCAATGAGTACACGCACTGCCTTTTTGAAGGACAGAGTCCACTTAAACCAACAGGCAACATGTCGGAACGGGATCCGGAAAACCCTGGGGCAGTTGGCGTCACTGTTGTTCGAGTGAACATTCCGAACAAGTTTGGTCCAAGATGTCAAGTGTGAGAATGAGCATGTGTGTGTATGTGTGTGTGTGTATTTTTTTTTATTACATTGAGCTTATGCTGAAAGGCCGGTGATGGAGAGGGATGTCATTTGCTCAGCAAGAACCAGCTGTGAATACTTATAATCCAATATATTATGCACCAAAATAGAAACCTGGGAAAACTAATATTCCGAAGCTTGTGATCAATGGTGAAAACAGCAACAACCGACTGGATCACAGAGCTGGGTCAACAGGGTCAAATATTTGATGAAGAGTGACACCAAGATGTCTAAGGATATTTCACAAATGTCACAATTTGAAAAGATTCCAATATACTGACTTGTGGTCCTTGTTTGTATTCTACTTGGCTTTTGTCCAGTTCTTTTGTGTTTCGGTTATTCCACAACTACTCAACTTTTGTGACGGCTGAGAAACGGAACAGCAGGGTTTGGAGAGAGAAATTCCATGTGTGGAGTCAAAAAGGACAAACACATCCTTCAAAAGGGAATGGCTCCCATGTGGCTCGGTAATCGGCTGGTTCTCCTGTGGAGCACATGTCTGCTGGTTTATGTTCTTTTCCTTAAAGTGCATAGACAAAGTTTCAACCCTCATTCGGTTCCTTTGTGGTTTTCTTGGCCTGAGAATCCCACATCCCTCGCTTGGAGTGAAAATAATGATAGAAGTTCCTGAGGCGCAATCGTTCAACCTCCAGGCCACTCTGAAGTACCCTGGGGGACAGAAACACAAAGGGTTTCACTCTGTGTTTGGAATTAATTTGACTCACCATTGCTCCATTGCGGACGAGCGGTGATGCCCAAGGCATTTAGAATTTTTAAATGGCACTACTCCCTACAATGCTCTCACCATAGCCTCACTTTTAAAATGTCCTATTTTGTTGCACTATCTTTAGAATATATCTCCAGATTTCTTTCATTTAGTGGAGGGTCTACTCAGCAATTGCTCATGCTGTCTATCCCCCCCACCCAACCACCGTTTGTATGTTTACATTCTTCTGCTGCCCTTCTCCCTCTCTGGTACACTGTCATTCTCTCTTGTCTCGTACTATCTTCCAGTCTCGGGATCAAACCCCGACCCCACACACGCTCTCTCAGCCACATTTAAACCGTGTTCTCTCTTCCTGTGCCAACACTACTGTTCGTTCTTGTTGACTGTTAAACTAGGCCTTTGCTGGCCCACAATTAATGCCCCAGGCCATTCCCCTCTCATTGAGTCCACTCTCTCCACCCGTGTCTCTTTCTGGACACTGCGAGCTCTTTATCACCCTCTGGACAGTACTGCCCCCTTTCCACCTTTTAATGCTACTACACCTCCACAAAAAAACTCTCTCTCTCGGCACTGCTCATCCACTCTTCCTCTTTCTTCTGACAGTGCTGGCCTACACTCTGTCCCTCTCTCTCACTTTGGAGAATGATGCCTCTCTTGTTGCTTCTACCAACAGCCTCAGGTCACCAAGTAACAAAGCAAATAATCATAGAAACATCGAGAAAAGAGGTGACTATTTGTCTCTTAAAGCCTGGTATGTCAGTAATGAGATCCTGGCTGATATGTGAGCTAACTCCCTACATCTGCCTTGTCCCTACATACCTTTATCTCTTTGAATGAAAATCTAGCAATCACTACAAAATCATCTTCTACTTACAAATTAAAAACTCCAATCTCATCCCCAAGTTTTCATGACAAGCAACTTCTCAGTTTTACACCTGAATAACTTAGCTCTAACCTTCAGGCTCTCCACCTTATGCTAGAGTGCCCAATGAGCAGAAATAATTTCACTCTAATCTATTTTATCAGTTCCTGTAAAAATTTTCAAAACACTAATCAGGTCGCCTCTTGATTTTCTAAGTTGAAGCGAACTTGCAGTGCTCATAATTTAGCCTCTGGTAAATCTGTAGTACATTCCTTCTGATGCCAGTATATCCTTTTGTAAGGTGTTGTGCCCCAGAACTAAACACTGTACTTGAGGTCCAGGGCTTTGCATCACTGTAGCATAGTGTCTTACCCTGTTGTGTTCAAATTTCTAGATCAGCATTCCATGATGTATCCCTAAGTTTCTGTGGCTCTTCATTTTTGCTGGTTCTTTACCATTAAAGGAGGTATCCCATTGTATCTGTGAGTGTACCCTTATATCTAGAGTCATGTAGCACAGAAACAGACCCTTCAGTCCAACTGATCTGCACCAACCAGATATTCCAATCTGATTAGTTCCATTTGCCAGCATTTAGCCCATATCTCTCTAAACCCTTCCTATTCATAAAGCCATCCAAATGCATTTTAAATGTTGCAATTGTACCAGATTCCTCCACTTCCTCTGGCAGCTTGTTCCATACACGCACCACCCTCTGTGTGAAAAAGTTACCCCTCAGGTCCTTTTTTTAATCTTTCCCCTCTCCCTTTAAATCTATGCCCTCTGATTTTGAACTCCCTGACCCTAGTAAAAAGACCTTGGCTATTCACCCCATCCAATTTTACAAACCTTTACAACGTCACCCCTCAATCTCCGATATTCCAGGGGAGAAAAAGCCCCAGCATATTCTGCCTCTCCCTATAATTCCAACCTTCCAATTCCAGCAACATCCTTGTAAATCTTTTCTGTCGCCTGTCAAGTTTAACAACATCTCTGCTATAGAAGGACGACCAGAATGTGGATATGTGGCTTTTATCTAAGCAGTTAATGAATGTCGTGAAAAGTTGAGACAGATGTCTGTAGTCACTTCCAATCAGATTTCCTGCCTAGTATTGCAAGCAATTTCCCAATGAAGTCAATAATTTGCCTTCAATTCCAAGTTTCACCTTTTAGCAAACAATCTCTTATCTGGGACCTTACTGAATGCCCTCTGAAAATCCACTTAAAATAATATACACAGACATTCCCGTGTCACTACTTTATGGCTGTGGAAGTGCCTGTCTACATCAATAGTGCAGCCACAGAAGGAACATTCTCCAAACTCTTTCTTCGTCCTAGCGTTAGGTCCCTAGAAAGTGACAGTTTGTTCTATTGAATTCGAAAGGCAATGGCACAATCCAACACAAGGTGAAAAGTATCAAAGACAGCACAAAATAGAAGAAGCAAACGTATTTTCTCTGCCAATGTTACCTGTCCAGTAGCTCCCAATCCTCTCCGCCCCATCGATCCCGGAACTCCTCCGTGTTCATTCCTCCAATCTTGTCAAAATCGCTTTTAAAGATACCAAACAGTCCAAATCCGTTTACTTCCCAGTACCCTTAAGGATGTATCGGAAGAAAAAGTGTCAGTGTATGGGACACTCGCCTTTGTATACATGAGCTGCCCAAAGCAAACCCATGAATCGGTAACTAAACTGGTACACAGTCAATTGTAGAATCCCTACAATGTGGGAACAGGCCCTTTGGCCCAACAAGTCTGCACTGACCCTCAGAGCATCCCACCCAGGCCCATTCCCCTATAACCTACACATCCCTCAACACCATGGACAATTTAACATGGCCAATCCATCTATCGTGCACATCTTTGGACCATGGGAGGAAACCGGAGCACCTAGAGGAAACTCATGTAGACATGGGGTGAACGTGCAAACTCCACACAGACAGTTGCCTGAGGGTGGAATCAAACTTGGAGCCCTGGCACTGTGAGGCAGCAGTGCTAACCCACTGAGCCACCAGGCCGCCCCAGCAGGAGGACTTCAGGCCTGGCTGATACTAGTCCGTCAGTGCCAAGGATAACCAGGTGGCAGCAAGTGAGTAACCAAAAAATTTTTTAAAATATTACGTCATGGGATGTGGGCATTGCTGGCTGGCCAGCATTTATTGCCCATCCTAGTTGCCCTTAAAGGTGGTGGCGAGCTGCCTTCTTGTACCACTGCAGACCCCGTTATCCCTGTATGTCAAGTAGACCTTCCACTTCTGTTTGTTCCAGTTTTCTCTTGAAGGTTTAGACACCTTACTGACGATAAAGGTTCTACTTGTGCCAATATATCTCACTGAATTTGGCCGTTGTGTGAGAGCTTTGGCATGGAAATTGAACAGACTGCTTGAGTATGTGGAAACCAAGGCCAAGTGATCCTGCCCTCACCCAGCATCCATAAGAGCACCTTTTAAACAAAAGTTGTTTGGATAGCCATCACCATATGTACCTTGGATCAGTACGCGCATGCCCCCCCCCCCCATATGCCAACATAGATGGGGGAAGTAAGAACAGGAACCACCTTGTTTCGTGTGGCTGGATGTTACAGTAGGCCTTTCCCTTTGGGTTATATCTGGCTGAACGTTTGCAAATCTCAAGCATTTCAAACTTTGAAAATAAATGAACTCACACCATCCCTCACATCTTTATTTACTACCAAGGATGTAAAGGTTAGATGGCACCAAATGGAAATCACGAGGGTGACACTACACTGACATCAGTATGTTCATTGGAAAAGTAGCTGAAGGAATTCTCCCTCCCAATTGTGTCTGTTGTGTGTCTAATCCTGTGGTATTGAAACAGCTTCAGAAAAATGGCTCTTTCACTTTAGCAATGTCTTCTGCCAACCTGCAATTAGAGCCATAAAGCAGTGCTTGATCTGTCTGTCTGGAAATTCGAGAGTTACAGGTTGCAAGAGAAAGGTGGGAAAATGCAGGGCAATCAGCCATTGGTCGTGGAAAACTGCCGCCTCATTGTAATGTGTAATATTACAATTCTGCAGCTAGAATAAACGCTGCATTACAAAGTGGCAGATCGAAGGATCTTCAATCGCAGACACCAACCTCTGTTGCTGGGGAACGATACTTTTGCTTTAGCAGAAAATATTCCAAATTTGAAACATAGCACTTAAGTACATCAATCTAATATATAGGTTTGATGTATCCTTGAGCTCATTTCCAGCATCATCCCTCAATAGTAGCGTGCCCTGTAGGCTAGGCTGGCTCTATTTGCCAAGCATTCAGTTTCTTTGGAGGCAAGATCTCCAATTACACCAAGAACACAAACACACCCATGTATTATTACGGGGTCGTAAAAGAATGGCCATAAGGGCTCTCATGATCACTAGGGCTATGTCATAAGCTGAGTCATGGAAGATTTCCACCAGCCAGTGAGCATTTGAAGGTCCTGAATGTGGCAACTACAAGTAGTCCCAGGATATATGGCCCGGCTAGGATATTGCAAGAGTAAAAATAACTCTCTGATGCTTGATGGCCCTGAACTGGTCAATTTGTAGGAAAACTTTCTGCGAGTGAAACTGTTTTTAAAAAAAAAACATGCTCCCAACTATCATTCAAGTAGAGATCATAGGATCTTCCACACCTAATTGCTCCTTAAACAAGTCTAGAAATCTGGCCTACCCGGAAATCTGAAACAGAATGTACTCAGTATCCAAATTAAAGTAAAATTTGTTTTCCAACCGTTTGCTGATAATCATGTACTGCTTCAGGCAGAGGAGGGCTACTTGTCAGAATATCACTCACCGTCAGGCTCAACAGGGGAGCTGCCACAGCTCAGTCTCATCACAATAGGGGCATATGCCAGTTTCCCTTCTATACAATGCTTTCTAATATTGTCTATGATGCTGATGGGGAAATGGATGTGCAGGTCACACAGGAATAGAATTGTGTGGCTGTCCTGAAATTAGGAAACAGAAACAGTGTCACATTAGTTATAAGGAAGTAGAAATAAGACAAGAGTATAAAATGTCATAGACTCTTACTTGGCTAAAAGCGGTCATTTATCCATAGCACAACGACAGCTTCAGCTTCTGGCATGTGGGATAAAGGGCAAAGCCACAGCTCAGTGGTTGGGACCCTCGTTTCAGAGTCCGAGGATTGAGAGCTGAGCACAGAATTCAGGTTAAACTTCAGCACAGTTCTGGGGAAATGCCGCACTGTTGCAAGTTTGTGCCCACCACCCTGGTTAATATCTGTCTTTCACCCAGCACCTAAAATAGATGATCTGTTAGTTTATTGCATGGTTGTTTATGAGAGTTTGCTGTGCAGAAATGGACTGCTGTGTTTCCAACACTATTTGACTTCAAACACACTCCATTGGCTGGAAAGTGATTTGGAACAACCTGAAGTTATGAAGATTGCTACAAAAAAATGCAGGTCTTTCCTTTAAAGTAAGGTAAAAGATGAGGCGTGTAGCCAATTGTGGTAAAAGTGAAAACTGCTGTAGAATATAAATCTTATTTCATAGCAGAATGAAATGATTACCTCTCTCCCATCTTTTTCTTAAAGCTTTGTTTGTTGCAAACTCCTCGCTCACCAAGAACCTACAATTTTGTTTTAGCTCTGCCACTTTAAACCATAAGACCATAAAATGTGGGAGCAGAAGAAGGCCATTCAGCCCATTGAGTCTGTTCCACTATTCAATGAGACCACACCTAATCTGCTATTTCCCCATAAGCCATGAGTCCCTTACTGGTAAAAATCAGTCTATCTCAAACTTGAATAATACTAAAGAACCCAGACTTGACAACCCTCCGCAATAAAGATTCATTCCGCCTCAAAGAAGAAAATTTCTCTTCATTTACCGGGTGCCCCTTACTCTATGATTATGCCTCTGGTCCTAGACTTTCCCACAAGGGGAAACAACCTCTCCACATCTACCTTGTCAAGCCCCTTGACTACCTTCTGTTTCAATAGGTCTCCTCGTTTTTTCTACAATCCAATGAGTAGAAGCAAAACCTACTTAACCTTTCCTAGTAAGACAATATCCCCACACCTCGATCAACTTACTGAACGTTCTCCAGACTGCCTCCAATGCCAGAATATCTTTCCTTTAATAAGGACATGAAAAACTGTTCACAGTATTCTAGGTGCGGTCTAACTTGTGCCTTATATAATTTTAGCAAGGCTCCCCCCTTTTTTTTAAAGCATTCCATTCCCTTTGAAATAAAGACCAACTTGTCTTCCTCACGTTTCCCTGAATGTGATGGGGGTGACTCCATCGGATGGTAGTAGACCAATAACAAATCAAAACAGATAGTCACCAGACTACTAAGCTGTAGAGAAGGTCATTGAAGGACTGGACATACCCTCAGTGAACATTCACACACTTACTTTCAATCAGGGTCACTGATCCACTAATCAAGGGAACAGCTCAAATTGATTTGTTTCCCCCTCTACCTTCCATATCTAATTGCTTCTTAAGTCCAGAGTTATTCTAGCCTGTACTGACCTATCCAGTATTCTGAAGGAGGATATATTCAGTATCCAAATTAAAGTAAAATGTGACCTCCAACCCTATGATGATAACCATTTACTGGAGTCTTAAGGAAGGAAGGAAAGCTACCAGCCAGACTGTCACTTAGTATCAGGCTCAACAGGGGAGCTGTCACAGCCCAGTCTGCTGCAAAGCTGACTTTAATAACCACTGCTAACTCATCATAACTCAGGAACTGAACCTAGTAACTTATGATATTATGACTACTTTAGGGCATGCAGGCAATACGATAGGGCATGCAGGCGATACGAAATCTTTGACTTTTATTAAATAAATTCTATTGAGCTGCAACGAATGCTGAATATCAATGGACCAATTGCAGCCCATCCACCCAGAACTAACCTGCAGTGCTCCCATCACAACTTTCAACCTTTTCTTAACTATTTCTTTGCCTCTGTCAACTTCAAAGTGCATTCTACATTCTTTCCAATGCGATGAACTGTTTGGTGTCTGCCTTTTGTCCGAACCTGTCATGGTGTAATCTGAAAAAGCAGTCCAGATTTATGTTCTCTACTTTATGCAGCTCTGCAAGATTATCTCTTCTCCGGACCAAAATAGAAAGCAAACACAAAGCTGCAGCTAAGTACAAAGGTCTGCAGTATTATCAAAAGGCATTGTTTTCTGAAGGTAGAAATGGTAAAGGCGTTTGTGAAAAACAGTTCAGGGTGGACTATTCTGCTGTGGTCTATTCTCCCCTTTTAGAGAGAGACAAAAAAAAACATATGGATGCACACAGAATGGTATAATTAACTTTTTCTAGTTCATTTCCTGAGCTACCATTTTTGAAATTTTTTGCTGTTAAAGGCATTGTAAATGAGAGGTCACGAATAGACACATGAATAAATGCACACTATTCTTTGCAGACTAAATAGATGGAGATAGAAATACCAAATTATTCTCCAATGATAACTGAAAAAGCAATGGTTTATAACATAATACAGGATAGTTTGCGCTTACTGTCGTTAGACAGACACACTCAATTTATAACGGAATTATGATTCACAACTAAATAACAGCTGGTGAACAATAAAGATCAGTTTTATAATCTTGTTTATCTGGTCAAATCAAAGCAAAAATATATGAAAGAAACATATTTTAGCACCCTGAAAAGTCTTAATTTTTTTGATGTTGTGATTTAATATGAAGAATCTTCGAGATTGACTGCGATCTGTGATTTTTATGTACTTATCAAAATAAAGATTTTAAAACTAAAGAAGTAGCTAAATGCATGCATCTCCATTGATATTGTACGTGAGAACTCGAGTTGTACAGTCAGTTCAGAACTGGAAGGCTAAGCACAAAATTAGCCTGGGGGTGAGGAAACTGTGCACAGGGTCTGATCTGGGGTGGGGAGACTAACGTCACTTTTAGGTGAAGCAGATCTATAGAACTACTTGATAGTGATGAAAGCTATGGTATTTCCCTAGATGACCACTCATGATATCTTGTAGCTTTTACTGTGTCTAACAATTTGTAACACTGGAAGAGGATAGTTTGAGGTAGTTCACTGCCACCAATGGTTCTTTGATTTTGCTTTGACTCGGGCCTACCTTGTGATTGGTGGTACAGGATACACCACCATAGAGCATCTAAAGCAGAGTCAGTGTCCTTAGACAACAAGAATGTTTGTTGCATGACGAGTGATACAGTTCAATTCAGTAACAAGGACCCTAGAGAGCTGATGGAGATATATTGCTCCCTCCAAAGAGTAGAGTGGAACTCCAATCTTCCCAGACCTGAATACTGAGGGCATTGGTGTGCAAGTTGGGAAAAGTTGTGAGATGGTCAGAGAGGAGTCTCGATATTGAGAGCAAAAGCTCCATTTTCCAGCTAAGTGTTGAACAGTGAGACGCTTTTCTCACTGGTGAGTGGCAAGAGGCCAATTTGCATGTATTAATATCTCATTTCTACTCTATTGCCCATTCTGTCTTCTGCTGGATAGAAACAGGACAGTGATAATTCTCAACATGAAAGGCAGAGAGGTTAGCTGGTGACTCTAGTCATGAGTTGGGGAGCTGCGCAGAGATTAATCAGGAGTCCAGTCACTCATCAGTTGGGATTGTTTGTCCAAATCAGTCGGAGTGGGTCATGGTCAATTCCAGCTCAGTGAAATTCAATGGAGTATATCAAGGGACCGACCTGACAAACTTAAATTGGGAAATTGGTGGTAGTAAGCTGGGATGCAGAGGAGACAAGAATTATGAATAGGGGATGGCTAACATAGAATGTGGGGAAATGATAGTGCATTGGAGGACATGGGATACTGTGGGAAAGGGAGGTGACGACAGATACCACCACTCTGGCCTCAATGGGAGACCGTGCAGTATGACGGTAGGCATAACTGAACTGTAAGGCTTGGACCCAGATAACGTTTACAGTTGAACACAAATCCAACTGGTATGTTGGAGTCTGTATAAGATCAGTAGTGGTGGGCTGGCCAGGAAGTGCCAGGCGGAAGGAAATCAGGGTGGGGGAGTGGGGTGCGGAATCCTTGATTACCAGACTGAGCCTGAGACTCACCACTGCCAAGGATGACCTCCGTTGGTTTGTGGTCGTACTCCTACTATGTGCCTGGTGAAGGACGATTCTGCACGGCCAATGCTTGACCGGGGCACCAGAAATTCTGGATTATTCCAGCAGTGGCATATAATTCTACCTGCAACAAGTGTGTGAATATGATAGAAAGGTGGCATAGGGGTGTGGTCCTTAATTAATGAGGCAAGCCCTCCATGAAACATGCAACAGAAGGAAAAAAAAAGCCAATTTCTGGTAAGATTCAGCCCTTTGTTTCCATCCACAGACTGTTTATAACATCAGTGGATTTGGTGGAAACAACGTAACATGAACATGAGCCCCTTCAGAATGCATTATATTGGGACTTAAAAGAATGGTAGGTTTCTGGCTTGCCAACAGTTGACCTTGGTTGAGATTTGTGGATGGTTTCTCTGCTGAAAGATCTTTTATTGCTCAGACAGCCCTCAGGAAGTACTTTTTTTTTGTTTGTGTTGGTCCATTAACTCATCTGAAGGAACCGTAATTTTATAAAAACGAAAAGAACTGCGGATGCTGTAAATCATGGACAAAAAAACAGAAGTTGCTGGAAAAGCTCAGCAGGTCTGGCAGCATCTGTGAAGAAAAAAAATCAGAGTTAACGTTTCGGGTCCGGTGACCCTTCCTGAGAACCTCAGTTACATTGACATCAGCAGCTTTGGTGGAGACATACACAATGTAACTGAGGTTCTCAGGAAGGGTCACCGGACCCGAAACGTTAACTCTGATTTTTTTTTCTTGACAGATGCTGCCAGACCTGCTGAGCATTTCCCATAACTTCTGTTGTGACCATAATTTTATAAGTTTCCTTCCTGGAAGGCAGCTGCTCCGTTGAATCAATTCTTTGTTTCTTGTAGCGACCTGGATTTCTGGACCAGGCCATCACTTTCTAATTGGAAGAGGTGGACTCATTGTGGCAGTATCTTGGATGCAATAGACCAGGCAGTTTCTTGTTCTTGACCATATCCTGTATCTCTTGACAGTGGACTGACTCCCATGGGGTCGTATACAGCTCATCTGCCTCAAGCTGTTGATAAGTGTAGACATCTAAATTCTGGGGAAAAAAACCTGTTTTCTTGCAATTTAATATTTGAGAGTTCAAGTATCAACTGTTGGAAATTTAGGCTGTATACCTTCCAAGGCAAATATATTCTTCCCAAGACATGGTGGTGCCAGGAATACACAAACATTCTAAGACTCCTGATGCTATTAGATTACCAAACTTTGCCTTAGACAATCTGTGTTCAAGCACTTGTCAGAAATTTGCAGTAACCTAGCAGGTTTCTCACTGCTGTAATTCTGCATTATTAATCACTCAGTTATGTCAAGTGAAGAAACGGCAGCAAATGATAGAACCAGCCACCCAGCAGAAAAGTCACAATTTTTCTCATCAGACTTCTAAATGACAGCACATCCAACCACATTTCCAGCTTCCTCCTGCACAATACTTGCGATATAATATGTCTTAAAAGTTGAAGTATGAGATGGCATTCCCCTGTTAAAAGTCATTGTCGATACTTAAAAAATTCCCGTAAATGTCATCACCAATGATGCGATCATTTCTTGCACAGGGACAGATTGTCTATCCTTAACTCCTCCTGCTTTAATTTGGAGAATTATAGAGAGGCTCCCCCACAAGAATGGTGAGGTCTCGTGTGATACAGTGCTAGTGTTCCTACCTCTGGACCAGGAGGCCTGTGTTCAACTCCTATCTGCTCCAGAGGTGTGTTATAACATCCCTAAACAGGTTGATCAGGAAATATTTACTTCATAAGCATTTCACAACAGTAATTGAGATTCCAGAGCCGGTCAAAGAATTTGCTGAATTAATCAATTAACTACCGGCATACCCACATCATTCCCAGCGACTTTGAAAGAGAAGTCACAGAGACATACAGCACGGAAACAGACCCTTCGGTTCAAACAGTCCTTGCCACCATAATCCCAAACTAAACTAGTCCCACCTGCCTGTTCCTGGCCCTTCTCCCTCCAAACCATTCTTATTCATGTACTTATCTAAGTGTCTTTTAAACATTGCACCTGTACCCTCACTTTGTCTGGAAGCTCCACACACGAATCACTCTCTGTATAACAAATTTGCCCCTCATGTCTTTTTTTTAAATCTCTCTCCTCCCCTTAAAAATGTTACCCCTAGTCTTGAAGTCCCCCACCCAAGGGAAAAGATATCTAGCATTAACCCTTACGATTTTATAAAATCGCCTCTGAACCTCCTACGTTCCAGTGAAAAAAGTCCCAGTCTATCCAGCCTTTCCTTATAACCCAAACTTTCCACAGCCGGCAACATCCTGGTAAATCTCCTCCGAACCCACTCCAGCTTAATAATATCGTTCCTCTAACAGGGCGACCAGAATCTTTGTGGGACAAGTGTAATCAGCAAGCCTCTTCATGACAAGAACATTGTGGGACATTTTGATGGTGGTATGTTGTGACAGCACCACTTTTAGAATGAAAAGGTACTAACCACAGCTAACACAGAAGAATGAACAAAAGACAAAGAAACAAATAGAGCTGCTTCATAGGATTCATCAGAAGTTACAGGCTTTTTCCTAAAATTGAGAAATAAAATGCGAAGCCCAAGCGCAGCAAGTTTGAAAGTAGTACTAGCGGTATCAGCGAGAAAAAACAGAATCTTGCCAAATAGGGTTTTAAAAGCATTTAAATTGTTGAAAGAAGATAACTAAGGGATTTAATGAGTCTGAGGAGGGAATGAATTACAATTGGAGGGTTGTATCATTCACTTATTCCACTTAAACATTTCTTATTAAAGCTGAAAACGGTTCGAAAAAAATTCCAATTAGTTAAGTACCTCTTTAGTTGCTACCTCCTTACCTGTTTCTGTTAAGTTTTGAAAGTATTTTTGTTTTAATAGACATAATTAATCTCATTGGGAGCCCTAAGGTGAGTTACTGAGTCTAAAGAATATGTAGGAGTTCAATTAATATCGGTACTAATTATCTGAGGTGCTTCAGTTAGCGGAATCAGCAATCGTTTTTTAAAGAGCTGCTGACTTCATGTTAGTGCACAGGGCAAACATTTATCAGTAGCAAAAAAGGGCTTCCGATTTATTTTCACATCGATATTACATGCATGCAATGAAGCACTACAGTTTGGGTAGGCTGCAATTATTCACTGAGCTACCAGGGGGAGCACTTTTCAACGATTCCATTTTAATTTGAATAAAAACATGGAGCTGGCCACCTTCTTTCTCTCCAGTTAAAGCTGATTTATATCTATCAAATTGTAATACCAAATCATGAAAGGTGGTGATTTATTCCAGCACCTTTGTGGACACACTTTTCAAGGTTCTCTGGTAGTTTCTATCCGTGGCACTCCATTTCATGCTCTCTCAGCCTCATTATTGCAT
>NC_063348.1:8811905-8973984 GCF_021869965.1 Rhincodon typus
GGACACACTTTTCAAGGTTCTCTGTTCGTTTCTCTCCGTTTCATTCAATTTCATGCTCTCTCAGCCTCATTATTGCATCAAATTACTTCCCACCCCCTCTCAAGGTGAGATGGAATTTAGCTTTATATTGGAGAGCGGGGCTTAATTTATGTCTTAGCATCAGCTGTCTAAGTTTGTGTGACATTTTCTAAGGCTGAACTAGACTGTTCACAAACTTGGCTTCCTATCTGACACTGAGCTGAGCTTGTGACCTCCTATCCTTGCCAATATCAAGGCTACCTACTTGCAGCATGATAACGTACAGTCCATCTCTTCTCCTGCCTCAACTCATCCATGCCTTTGTTACCTCCACACTCGGCTATTTCAATGCTAAATCTGGCTGACCTCTTACCTTGCAATCCCAGGGATTCTGGGTAATCCAAGATGGAGGATGGGAAAAAGTTGTAGCTGCAAAAGCTGCTACTTTTTTGAGGTATTTTCAATGTTGGAGCTGATTTCCTTGAATTCTAGGAGCAGTCATTACTGTTTTAAAAGCTGTTGCATTGCTTTGGAACTTTGGGGAAAAGAAATATCAAAGCAACGGCACTTTAAAAAGGAGGAAGTCAGACAAAGGCAGTGGCAGTTACCACATGGGAAGTGATTCAAATGGAAAAAGAAACCTACACTGCTGTCTGACCTAGCAATGAATCTGTACAGCTACTGCCTCTGCTGTTCGATTTCAAGTATCTCTAGACATCAGAGTTTGTCTAAGAAAAATTAACAAACAGCAAAATTCACAGCTGACATTGGAAAGCTCACAGCAAGAGAGCAGCTAAGTGGCTTTTTAAAGTGTAACCTTACTCTATATTTTGTAAAGCTACAATAGTGAGTAGAGTGTGTTCTTTTTTGATTATATGTTTCATTGAGATCTGTCTCTTGATTACAATTTAAAAATATAAAACATAGGTACTAAATTAGCCTAGATCAGTGTTTTTTTAAGGCAGTGCTATTTTCTGGGTCTGTAGATTGTTAAGGTGCAAAGATGGAGTGGTATGATCTTCCTGTCGGATGTGGGAGATAAGGGAGAGTTTCCATGTTACTCATGATTATGTCTGCAGAAAATGTGGTTGAAAATCCTATCGGATCACATGGAGTTGGAGCGGCAGTTAGAGGCTTTTTGTTTTATTTCAGAGCCCCCTTCCCCTCCCCCATTTCTGAAGAAGGGTCCCGACCCAAAATGTCAGCTTTCCTGCTCCTCTGATGCTGCCTGGCCTGCTGTGTTCCTTGAGCTCCACACTGCATCATCTCAGACTCCAGCATCGGCAGACCTTACTATCTCAGAGGCAATAAAGAATTTACAGAAGCTGGGGGTGTGATGGATGGTAGTTGCAGGGAGGGAGATAAACCGCAGATACAGGTAGGTGGGTTACCTCCAGGAAAGGTAGGAGAGGGAGGCAGGTCGTGCAGGAGTCTCCTGTGGCTTTCCCCATCTCAAACAAGTATGCTGTTTTGGAAAATGTAGGGGGTGATTGACTCTCAGGGGAACGTAGCACCGACAGCCAGGTTTCTGGTACCGAGACTGACTCTAATGTAACAAGGAGTGCACCAGGTTCCAAGTGATCGACTGTGATAGGGGACTCTCTAGTCAGAGGCACAGACAGACAATTCTGTAGCCGACAGCGAGACATCAGAATGGTATGTTGCCTCCCTGGTGCCAGGATCAAGGGTATCTTGGGAGAAGGTGCAGAATATTCTCAAAGTGGAGAGAGACCAGCAGGAGGTTGTTGTACACATTGGGACTAATGACACAGGAAGAGAAAAGGGTGGAGATTCTGAGGAGACAATATAGGAAGTTAGGCAGGAATTTAAAAAGGAGCTGCTCAAGGGTAGTAATACCTGGATTACTCCCAGTGCCACGAGCTAGTGAGAGTAGGCATAGGAGGATAGAACAGATGAATGTGTGGCTGAGGAGCTGGTGCAGGGGAGAAGGATACACTGCACGTGAATTGGAAGGGGACTAATACACTGGCGGGGAGATTTGCTAGAGCTGCTCAAGAGGATTTAAACTAGTGAGGGGTCGGGTGGGATCCAGGGAGATAGTGAGGAAAGAGATCAATCAGAGACTGGTACAGTTGGGAAAAGGAGTAAATCAAACAGTCAGGGCAGGCAGGAACAAAGCAGAGAACGAGGTAGGACTGACAAATTAAACAGCATTTATTTCAATGCAAGAGACCTAACCGGTAAGGCAGATGAATTCAGGGCATGGTTGGGAATATGGGACTGGGATATCATGGCAATTACAGGGATGTGGCTCTGGAATGGACAGGACTGGCAGTTGAACGTTCCATGGAATAGATGCTATAGGAAGGATAGAAATGGGGGGAGGAGGGTGAGCCAAGACAGGAGGGGGGAGTAGTGTCCTTGATGAGGGATAACATTACAGCTGTACTTAGATTGGATGTATTCCGAGCAACACATCCAGGGAAGTTAGTTGGAAGGAGCTGAGAAGTAACAAAGGGATGATCACCTGATTGGGATTGTACTATAGACCCGCAAATAATCAGTGGGAAATTGACAAACAAATTTGTAAGGAGATCTCTGTTATCTGTAAGAATAATAGGGTAGTTGTGGTCAAGGATTTTAACTTTCCAAACATAGATTGGGACTGCCATAGTGGTAAGGGCTTGGATGGAGAGGAATTTAAATGTATACAAGAAAATTTTCTGATTCAGTATATGTATGTACTTACTGGAGAAGGTGCAAAACTTGACCTACTCTTGGGAAAGAAGGCAGGGTAGGTGACTGAGGTGTCAGTGTGGGAGGACTTTAGAGCCAGCAAACATAATTCTATTTGTTTTAAAATAGTGATGGAACAGGATGGACTGGATGTAAAAGTTAAAGTTCTAAATTGGAGGAAGGCCAATTTTGAAAGTATTAGGCAATAAATTTCAAACGTTGATTAGGAGCAGATGTTTGCAGGTAAAGGGATGGCTGGAAAATGGAAAGCCTTCAAAAATGAGATAACAAGAGTCCAGAGATAGTATGTCCCTGTTAGGATGAATGGCAAGGCTGGTAGGTATAGGCATTGCCTGAAGACTAGAAAAATTGAGATTTTGGTCAAGAAAAAGAAGGAAGCAAATGTCAGGTATAGGTAGCAGAGATCAAATGGATCCTTAGAAGGAGCAGTAGGAGTATACTTAAGAGGGAAATCAGGAGGGCAAAAAAGCGACCTGAGATAGCGTCAGCAAATAGGGTTAAGGAGAATCCAAAGGGATTTTACAAATACATTAAGGACAAAAGAGTAACAAGGGAGAGAATGGGGCCTCTTAAAGATCAGCAAGGCTGCCTATGTGTGGAACTGCAGGAGATGAGGGAGACACTAAACTACTATTTTGCACCTGTGTTTACTGTGGAGAAAGATCTGGAAGATATAGAATGTGGGGAAATAGATTGCGGCATCTTGAAAATGTCCATGTTACAGAGCTGGAGATGCTGGATGCCTTAAAACACATAAAAGTTTGATAAATCCCTTGGACTTGATCAGGTGTATCCTAGAACTCTGTGGGAAGCTAGGGAAGTGATTGCTGGGCCCCTTGCTGAGAGATTTGTATCATCAATAGCCATAGGTGAGGTGCAGGAAGACTGGAGATCGGCTAACATGACGCCACTATTGAAGAAAAGTGGTAAAGAAAAGCCAGAGGACTATAGACTGGTGAGTCTGACATCGGTGGTGGGCAAGTTGTTGAAGGGAATCCTGAGGGACAGGACTTGCATGTATTTGGAAAGGCAAAGACTGATTAGGGATGACTAACATGGCTCTGTGCATGGGAAATTGTGTCTCACTAACTTGATTGAGTTTTTTGAATAAGTAACGAAGAAGACCGAGGGCAGAACAGTGGACATGGTCGATATAGACTTCAGTTAGGTGTAAGACAAGGTTCCTCATGATAGACTGGTTAGCAAGGTTATATTACACGGAATACAGGGAGAACTAGCCATTTGGATCCAGAACCGGCTCGAAGGTAGAATACAGAGGGTGGTGGTGGAGGGTTACTTTTCAGACTGGAGGCCTGTGACCAACAGTGTGCCACAAGGATTGGTACTGGCTCCACTGTTTTTTGTCATTTATATAAATGATTTTGATGTGAACATGAGGTATTGTTAGTATGTTTGCAGATGACACCAAAATTGGAGATGTAATGGACAGCAAAGAAGGTTACCTCAGAGTACAACAGGATCTTGATCTGATGGGCCAATGGGCTGAGGGGTGGCAGATGGATTTTAATTTTAAAAAAAAAGTGAGGTACTGCATTTTGGAAAGGCAAATCAATGGTAACTTAATGATAAGATCCTGGGGAGTGTTGCTGAAAAAGGGACCTCGGAGTGCAGGTTCATAGTTTTTTGAAAGTGGCATCGCAGATAGACAGGATAGCGAAGAAGGCATTTGATATGCTTGCCGTTATTGGTCAGTGCATTGAATATAGGAGTTGAGAGGTCATGTTGTAGCTGTACAGGACATTGGAATACCGTGTGCAAATCTGGTCTCCCTGCTATAGGAAGGATGTTGTGAAACTTGAAAGGGTTCAGAAAATATTTACAAGGATGTTGCCAGGGTTGGAGGGTTTGAGGTAAAGGGAGAGGTTGAATAGGCTGGGGCTATTTTCCCTGGAGTGTCAGAGGCTGAGGGGTGACCCTATCAAGGTTTGTAAAATCATGACGAGCATGGATAGGGTGAACAGACAAGGTATTTTCCCCAGAGTGGGGGAGTCCAAAACTAGAGGGCATAGGTTTAAGGTGAGAGGGGAAAGATACAAAAGGGACCTAAGGAGTAACTTTTTCACGCAGAGGGTGGCACGTGTACGGAATGAGCTGCCAGAGGAAGTGGTGGAGGCTGATACAATTACAACATTTAAAAGGCATCTGGATGGGTATATGAATAGGAAGTGTTTAGAGGGATATGAGCCAAATGCTGGCAAATGGCACTAGATTTATCTTGACTATCTGGTCAGCATAGACGAGTTGGACTAAAGGGTCTGTTTCCGTGCTGTACATCTCCATGACTCTGTCAACTTCACTGCCTCCAAAACTCTGGTGGCCTTTACGTTTGCCCACGGGGAAAACAAAAATGTTTCTCTTTTAAAATTCGCGTCATTGTTTTTCAAATCTTATCTCTGTAATCTGTTCTACCATTAGCCTTCCAAGTTGCCTCTGCATCTTTCACTCTTCTTCTGGTGGCTTCTTCCAAGATGGCGGCTCTGTCCATTGTTTTTTCTTCTCTCTCTTTGTGCAGTTTGTTTTCTTTTTCCCTCCTGTCCTTGGGCAGCATTGGCAATGTTCAGGGAGAAGGCCTGGGCACAGACTCCTGGCCTCAGCGTGGACCCAGAATCCTAGCCCTCCTGGCCTTGCGGTGAAGCGTGGTGCAGTTTGGGTTGGAAGGGCTGTTGTTCTGAACTCTTATTTCTCTCTTATTGCTGGACTTTTTCATTCCTTTGTTTTTTTTTTCCTCCCTAAGAATCTGTACCTTGGTACCTAAGATGGCACCGTAAGTGGCGACTTGTAAACTTTTCACTGTAATTATGTGAGTACATGTGATAATAAAGCTGATTCTATCCTGTTGCACATCTCCAGTCTTGATCAATCTGTCAACTAGTTAACGATAGGTTAAGCATGAAGATATGATGTTTAGTTGAGTGACTTTACGAGTAACATAAAAAAACTATTGCATATACCCTATACAATAACAAAAAAGCAGTTCAGGCAGTTAAAACCTCAGCATTTCAAGGTCATCATTTTCTTTCTGTCTGATTTTTATTAATCAGCAACCTTACTACATTTCAACAATGGTCCCTGATGTTTCAATGTGGCTCTGGCTGACCTATAAAAACATCTTTACTCGTTTGCAGCTATGGGAGGAATGGGCTAATGAAAGAGCTTGTATTTGTGTAGGAAACTCAGGATAAAATACATTACAATTCACAAAGCACTTTTGAAATACAGTTGCTGTTTAATACTGTATTCAGAAATGCACCACTGCAATGTGGTAATGGTGAAATAATCTGCTGTAATGATGTTGGTCGAGAGTTAACCATTCAAACATTCTCCTGCTCTGCAAGTAGCGCTGCATCTTTTACAGCCACTCCAGAGGACAAAATTCCCTTAGTACCTGCTTGGATTGTGTGTTCAAGGACTAGACTGGGATTAAACCCAAACCTTTTGACTCAGAACTAACAACTGAGTCATAACTCACACTGAAGCAAACTAAGATGTTTGCTCCTGCCTGGGTTGGATTAAGTCCAGGGCAAACCACACACACAGAAGCCTCCTCTCTCTGCTGTGTGTGACAGACTGGAAGTGGAATGTGTTTGTGGGGTTTCAGCTAAAACGTGAGTGCTCTGTCCCTGTTACGGAAAACATTTTTCCATTCAGCTAATGTGATGGTGTGCTAAGGTGAAAGAATGCTTGCATGAGGGCTTTTTTCTGTTCTTTTATGGGACGTGGGCATTTACCAGCAAGGTCGGCATCTGTTACCCACCCTCTGCAATCCATCGGTTTAGGTATATCGAGAGTGCTGCAGGAAAGGGAGCACCAGGATCTTGTTCCTTCAGGAGGAAAGGTGATATATTTCTAAGCAAATGCTTGTTCCCACATATCTGCTGCTTTAGTCCTTCTAGGTGGTAGATGTTGCAGGTTTAGGATGTACTCTTGAATCAGTCACGGTGAGCTGCAGCAGTGTATCTTGTAGATGTTGCAGATGACTGTGTCGCTGGTGGAGGGAGTGAATGTTTGTGGATGTGGTGCTAGTCAAGAGGGTTACTTTGTCCTGGATGGTGCTGAGCCTTTTGAGTGTTGTTGAAGTTGCACTCATCCAGGAAAGTGGGGATTGTTTTGTGACACTCCTGACTTGTTCTTTGTGGAGGGCAGACAAGCACTGGGGAGTGAGGCAATAAGTTGCTGCAGAATTTGCTGTCCCTCATGTGCTCTTGTAACCACTGTATTTATATTGGCTAGTCCAGTTCAGTTCCAGGTCAAGAGCATCTCCTAGGATGTTAACAGTAAGGGACTCAATGATGCGAATGCCAAGAACTGTCAAAGGGCAATGGTTAGATTCTTCCCTCGTTGGAGAGAGTCAGTACCTGGCACTGTGTGGTTTGAAAGGTACTTGCCATTTAACAGCGCGTGCCTCAATATTATCTAGGTCTTGCTGAACATTTTTTATTCATGCATGGGATGAGGGCGTTGCTGACGAGAGAGCAGTTAAGAGTCAACCACATTGCTGTGGGTCTGGAGTCATACGTAGGTCAGACCCAGGTAAGGATGGCAGTCTCCTTCCCTAAAGGACGTCAGTGAACCATTGGTAATGGATTCATGGGCAGCAATGGATCTGTAAGCCAAATTCGATCATCTGCCCTGGCAGAATTCGAACCTGGGTCCACATAACATCAGCTGGGTCTCTGGATTAACAGTCCACCGATAATACCATGAGGCCATCGCCTCCCCTTATGGAATGAATATGGACTCTGACTGCTTTTATTTCAGAGGAATTGAGAGTGATGGTGGACATATGGAATCATCAGTGATTACCAGGGTAAGGCTGAAGATAAGCAACTGCATTGGGGAGTGGAGAGTCTTAAACATACCTTCACAACCCTTCCTTAAAAAAAATTCCTGTTTTTGAGCTTCTGTGGGATGCACCACATAATGTCATCTAACTGGAGTGTTTCTGCTTAGATAACTTTATGTAACTGGTTAATGACTGACCGACTTTCAGCAAGATGAGAGTGGAAAGGGCTTGCGTCTCAGTTACAGATACTAATCTTAGGGTTTGAACACAAGTGCAACATCAGTTAGTTGCCAGAAACAGCAGCAAATGAAGCAGCTATGTGCCTGGAACTCGCTGCTGGGGGAGGTAGTGGAAGCAGATACAAAAGTGGCTTTTAAAGGGTGTCTTGACAAATACATGACTAGGATGGGAATAGAGGGATACGATCCCTGGAAGGATAGGGGGTTTTAGTTGTGACGGGCAGCACGTCAGTGCAGGCTTGGAGGGCCAAAGGGCCTGTTCCTATGCTGTAATTTTCTTTGTCCTTTGCACCTCGCAATGGTGTCGATCAATGCCTGAGATTAGTTGGTAGAATAGTGATGTTGTGCATTAATCAGTACAAAGGGAGACACAGTCGATGTAATATATTTAGATTTTCAAAGGCCTTCGAAAAAGACACGATACTGTAGAATCATGGTTTAAGGTCAGAATGTGTTGAATCAGAGAATGAATCATACAGACTACAAGGTCAAATCATGGGGATAAATCATGGCTTGTGCAGATTAACAAAAACGATAGGAGGGGGCGTTGCAGACACAAAAAAAAGTCCGTGCTCGGAACCATTGTTCACCATTCACACAAAATTATTTGGAATTGGCAATCTGGAGCATCATTTCAAAATCTGCAGATAGCATGAAACTGAGAGAGAGAGAGAGAGAGAGTAGTTAATACTAAGGAAGTCAGAGTCAGCAGGAATTTACAGAAAGGAAATAATGTTTGATAAAGTTACTGGAATGTTTCATAGATATTCGGCATGGAGTGGTTGGACTGAAGGGTCTGTTTCCGTGCTTTATGATTCCATGACTCAATGTAATTGGTAGAATTTATGAGGAGCAGCCAGCAGATATGGTTGACTTGGACTTCCAGAATGCATTTGATAAAGTCCAACATAAGAGATTAGCATGTAAATTATACGGGATTGTACTAACATGGATAGAGAACTGGTTGGCGGACAGGGAACAAAGAGTAGGAATAAATGAATCAGTTTCAGAGTGGCAGGCAGTGACTAGTGGGGTACTGCAAGGATCGGTGTTATGTATTAATGATTTAGATGAAGGAACTAAATGCAATATCTGCAAATTTGCAGATGACACAAAGCTGGGTGGTAGGGTGAGCTGTGAGGAGGATGCGGAGATACTTCGGTGCGTTTTGGAGGCGGAGACAGTGAGCGAGCGAGTGCATGAGGGATGAAATATAATGTGGATAAATGTAAACACATCAGCAAAAATAGGAAGGTACAGTATGGGAATGGTGATAGATTGGCAAAGGGGCAAGTGCAATAAGACCTGAGTGTCCTTGTACACAGATGCTGAAAGTAAACATGTGGGTGCAGTGAAGAAGGCAAATGGTATGTTGGCCTTCACAGTGAGAGGGTTCACATACAGGACTGGGAATGTCTTATTGCAATTGCACAGGGATTTGCCTGGAACACAGCTGGAGCACTGTGTGCAGTTTTGGTCTCCTTATCTGAGTGAGGCTATGTTATGACTATGGACTGAGTGCAACAAAGATTTACCAGACTGGGTTCCTGGGATGCAGGCCTGACATATGAGGAGAGATTGGATCAGTTAGGAGTATATTTACTGAAGTTTAGAAGAATGAGGGGAATCTCAAAGAGACTGACTAATAACATTCTGACAGGACTAGACAGGGGAAATGCAGGAAGGATTTTCCAATGACTCGAGAACCCAGAACCAGGGGTCACAGTTTAAGGATACGAGGTAGGCCATTTAGGATTGAGATTAGGAGTAATTTCTTCACCCAGACAAGTCTGAGGGTGATACCTTTTGGTCAGAAGGAGGAGGAGGCTACATCCTCCTTTGAAAGTAAAGGTCTACCTAATTGGCCAATTACTTGGCTGCTCACCTCCACTTTGTTAACATTCCCAGGGCTGAGAATGTCTGTGGCTGGAGAATAACATTGGGCTTCACTACGGACCCCTTCTGCCACGATTTTACAAAGTCTGTCATCTCCTACCATCCTTACCTGGTCTGGACTACATGTGACTCCAAACCCATAGCAATGTGGTTGACTCTCAACTGCCCTCTGGGCAATTAGGGATGGGCAATAAATGCTGCCGAGCCAGTGACGCCCTCATCCTGTGGACAAATTAAAAAATCTCTCTCTCTCCCTCTCCTAGCTGGATTTTCCCTGCCCTCTGGAGAAGTGTGATGGTGGAAGATGGAAAGGAAAACATGAAGAGGAGGCCGGAAGAGTGCAGAAATAGCAAGAAAGCAAAAACTCAGAAAGGAAGCACTAATACAAAAAAGCAAGAGGTGTAATTGTCAAGAACACATGCTATATATTAAAGAAATACAAGTGAGTGATGTGGAAAATACAGGGAAAACTGACAAACACAAGCACAGACAGACCACCATCTTTGAACACTTTTCCATTATTCATTGATTAACAGTGGAAATTTTCAGCCATTCAAGACATACAGCGAGTGCTAGTAACACCTCTAACATGAGGAAAAGAGAGAGACTTGCATTTAATTGAACGTTTGATCTGGTTAGTTCTTTGTTTAAAACTACTTATTTGATAATCTTAAGTATTTCTACATGAATGGATGAGACTGATTTGTCACCTGAGCTGTTCACTTTAGCAGTACAGACGTGATGGGCTGAAGGGCAGCTTCTGAACTGTAGGATTCTATGAACTTGCAGTTGTAGCTAACTATATATTCTGATTCCAGTATGTTTCTGATAGACTGCACATGGAAGTTCTGGTTTCGTCCTTGGCTCGTCAGTATATGCAGCTCTTAAAGCAACACAGTTCTCAAAGTGATAACGTAACAAGTCAGATTACTAAGTGTGAAACTTAAACAAGAATTTAAAATATTTTAAGAGTCTGCATTATGTACTGGTGGTTTGACAATTCATTCAGAACCTGTGATATCTTAACATTTCAGAGATTTAGACTTCACATTTGTTTTGGAATCTTGCATGTTGTTAGCAGTTTGATTGCTGCTCTGATGGTTTTCTGTATCCTCATTATCCAAGCTTCTGTCTGTGAATGTTTTACACAGAGTGGGAGTATTGTACAGCTCCTTGAGTTGGCTCCTGTTTCTCCTCAATGTTGCTGTATTAGATGTTGTGACTTTGTAGGATTTTGGACATTTTGGAAATGTCAGAAATGTCTATGGGTAGTATGTGTAAAGATGTAGGTCTCTGACCTCCCATCCTGTGCGTAGAAGGGAGGATGTTGCTGGGACTGGAGGGTTTGAGTAATAAGGAAAGGCTGGGAGGTTTTTCATTGGAGCGTGGAAGGTTAAGGGGTGACCTTATAGAGGTTGATAAAATCATGAGGGGCGTAGATAGGGTGAATAGCAAAATGTGAGGGAGTTCAAAACTAAGGGACATATTTTTAAGGTGGGAGGAGAAAGACGTAGAAAGGGACCTGAGGGGCAACGTTTTCACACAAAGGCTGGTTCATAGGTGGAATGAACTTCCAGAGAAAGTGATAGATGCAGGTACAGTTACAATGGAAGGTTATGGGCCAAACGTAGGCAAGTGGGATTTGGTTAAGTTTGGGAAACTTGGTTGGTATGGACGAGTTGGACCGAAGGGTGTGTTTCCATGCTGTATGACTCTATGAATTACAGCGAGGAACTTTGATGCCGAACACAATATACCAATAACTGAATGAGCAGACTGGAAATTTCCACATCCAGCTCCTCACTGGAAAAGGACAGCACTTAGTCAAGGCAGTGATTCACTCATAGTCATGGCTAAGGGCTGAGAATGCAAGGAGAAAATCACCTTAAATGGGCACAGCCTTGATGTGAAAGAGCTTTAGGGATGGACAAGGAGCAGGTGAAGTATACAGCACTCTCAGCACATGATACAGTGGTGGTTTACCATGTTTTGTATACACTGCAGTGACTATAACGAGTTCAGCCAAGTGGACTTCATAGAATATGAGTTCCTGATTGGGGATGTTAACTTGGTCCAATCAGGAAGCCCTGGCTGACAGATATAAACAGGAGTGTCAGAGGTTCGGTTTGCTCAGAGCTGGATCAATGTCACGTACTATGTATGTATAAATAAAGGGTGACCACCCTCTGTGAAGTTATTTCATACACAATGTCAAAAAAGCAGGTATCCCAAATGGTAAAATGTAAGTAGTTCCCAAACGAGAACAAAATGTGGTAACTAGCCTCGATTTCCATATTCTGGTCTTCTGCTCTGAATAAAACCCTTTCCATCATTTTCCAACTCTCTCTTCAGCTTGCAAAAAGTTTTTAACCACTATCTCTCCCATGCTTTCTGGATCAGCCCTTCAAATTACAGATTCCCACCCTCCTTCCCTTGCTGCTTTTCTAATCTCTGATTCTCTCAGTGGAGAGGCTGCAGCAATAAGCAAGGGAGAGGTGAATCTGAACTGTTCAGATCTGAAGACTTGAAGCATGAACTCTGCTTTCTCTCCACAGATGCTGCCAGACCTGCTGAGTTTTTCCAGCAATTTCCGTTTTTGTTTCGGATTTCCAGCATCCACAGTTCTTTGCCCTTTTTTTAATGGGCGTATCTATGATTGGAGGAGCAGTGAGCAGGGGAGAGACAGAATGAGATTGGAGGGGCAGCTCCTCACAGATGCTATCTTGCCCATGCTGTCTGCTCATCCAATCAAACTCTGCATTCCTCCTCCTCCACCAGATGTGCAGCTGCATTTGTTCAGCCCTGTTCAGAACACGAAGGAGTGATATTGTAAGACGGTGATTTTTCTTGAAACTTTTGTCCCCATTTTTGTGTTGTTTGTGAACCACTTGAGAATATTTTCAGATTGTATTTGCCCGTCGCCGCTGTTTATTTTAACCTGCTGGTGGCCTATTAATGGCCAATTAGCTTGCTATTCCCCAAAGCTCTCCTACTGCCCCCCTGAAACTCCACCAAAAATATCACTAGTTTATCTTAATGGGTAACCACTAGCCTTACCAGAAAACCCAGTTTGATGCCACAACAATAAGGATCAATGAAGTAAATAGAGGAAAGCTGACGTTTTGGGTCTGGACCCTTCAATGTCAGTTTTCCTGCTCCTCTGATGCTGCCTGGCCTGCTGTGTTCATCAAGCTCCACACCTTGTTATCTCAGACGCCAGCATCGGCAGTTCCTACTATCTCTCAATGAAGTAAATACTAGGACTATCCATCCCATCCTTCCTTAGTTATCATTGTTTCCTCTGATCCAACTGTCTCTTAAATGCACCTGATATTTTGCCTGCAGGACACATAGAGGAGCACTTAGGCTATAACTCAGTCTGGAGGTGTCGTTGGCATCCGTCCCAAAGTCACAGCTAAACAGATTGATAACTTGTGCCTTCGGACATGCTTTACTGCTTAGATTCACTTCTGTTTGCTTTCGTCTCCTGTTGGAATTATAAGGTTTTTTTTCCCATGAGGAATTACTGCATTGCGCACACTTATAGGAAATTTTGGGTTTGTCATATATTTGACAGACATGTACTATTTCGGTCAGGTAACATATACGATGTAAGCTGAAGATGAAACCAGCCTACATCTGCAACAATGTTTTAGATATCTATTATAAACTACAATTTATCGACGGGGAAAGAAATGCCCACAAGCGACAAGGTGTTTCCATTGTCCAGTGTGTCTCTGTTGAAGACTAGGATGCCTGGTCGAAGTAATGATGCTGCCATGGTGAAGTGTAATGCATGTTATTTCATTGAATCTTGTTCTTTGTTAAATGCTTGCACTCACCTCGATAGCATCTGCTCCTGCCTGAAGCCCAGCCGAGCGCTCAAAACTCCCAGTTCGTTTCAAATACTGATACCTGAAAAGTAGTTCAGAAACAAAGATTGTAAGGTTATTTATATTAAGGGATCCTCCTCACTTGAAACCCCTCTGTGAAGTGTCCTCCCTGTCAACTTTATAAACTGACAGGTTTAATTTTGCTGGAATCTCAGGGTAAACCTGATAAACCGAAGAAACTAACTTTGGCAGAACAAATGGGCTAATCTTACTTTTTTTTGGTGGTGCATCAGTTTCTCACTTTGTGGCGTCATGAGATACTATATATTGTTATACCAAACTGTCTTCATTAACTACCTGCCCCATCCCTCTCACCTAAACTTAGCCTCAACTTACCATGTGCCATTCTGAGTACAAGTTGTCACTGCTAGAATTGACTGACATCTGTGTAGTTGGCACAATCTTTCAAAGGCTGTTATGCACCATGCACTGCATGGTTCCCGACTTTTGACCAAGACATGGAAACAGGTGGGGCTCTGGAGGTCTTCATGAACAGGATGGTGCAAACAAAGGACATTTTTTTTTCTCTTTCTTCACCCCCCACCCACCGAACCAGCGACAAAGGCCATGACACTAGACCATGCCAACCTTGTCTGGGATTGCCATCCATGTAAGGGCAATCTCGAGGGATGCCCAGCATCACAGGAACAAGGTCAATGGCACTCTCCCCTCTGCTCGTGCAAGTGCCACCATCACTCTGATATCTCACCCCTCAATCTCTCTCCGCTACTGCACCCATCTCCCCCTTAAGGCTAACGCTCTCCCACTGTCTCTATTACCTGCAACATCTTTCCTCACTCCCTCTCATGCGCCCAGCCCCTGGCAGCACCAATGCTGCATGTCCTCTGCACTGCCTACACACTTACTTGGGATACTTCCCCACCTACACGAACAGATGTAGCTGTACCAACCACTTTCACTGCTCTTACTACCTGCATTTATCACATTGGCATCTCATGATGATGGCTGTCTAATACTTGACTTCTCACATCATGGGGATAGTATCCTGACTCTGCCTGACCTGAATGGCTGATTGACCATGTCCACACCCCTGGAGAGGTATCAGAGGCGACCTTTGACTTACTGTGCTGGCACCCCAAATGGTAGCTATCCCACTTGACTTGACTGAGGCCTGGTGACGATTGTGACAAGCTCCCTGACTTTGTGTCTGTGCTAACCGCCACAGTAATGTGAACCTGGTGTCTCTGGCAAATCTCAAAAGGCCAATGCAAGGCAGGGTCGCATTGACCATCCGTGTCGGCTCACTCGAGTGCTGTAAAAGCAAGCGAGGGACCCAGAAATGCAGCCTGGTCCAGCCCATGAGTGCGTATCTTTGCTGCAGCTTTGCAATAGGGAATGCTTTATTAATCTTTACTTTGGCAGATAAAGCCTCTGTCTATTTGCTGAACTTAATTAAGTTTTTCAGAAAAGGAAACAGAGGCCCGCACACTCCCTTACAAAGTGATTGCACTGTCAACCAGATCACGTAGCAATTAGATTCCAGACCTAAGTTTTGGTGTGTAAAATGTTAAAGCATGAACTATTTACAGATTCTCCAAATAATGATGGAGTTACTTGTATTCTTCCAGTTACCATACCTGCACTGTCAGACAGGGACACCGATATCAGTGTTGTGCTCGTGTGCAGTAGAACACCACAAATGACATTGAAAGAGAGGGCTGAGCAGCATAAATGGAGTAACATTAACAACAGGCTGACAAACCACCTGGAAGCCCACAGTGGGTGACAAGCTAGTAACCTGCTAGCTTGAGTGACTGTCTTTGATTCAATGATTACACTCCATTTGTAGACAGGTGTAGGAAACCCTGTTCTCTGGCTTTGTTACTTCTAGTGTGGGGCTTGGAAACTGTCAAGAGTTATTAAAGTGTACTCAGGCATGTTTAGACAACTGGAGAAAGAGATATAAACACAAAGAAGCAAAGTGACAATCCAGTCACCTCTTTTAGAGTTATATCGATGTTCTGGAGCTGAATTTCAGACAGAACTATCTATCTTCATCATGCTCCAACACCAAGCCACATTTTTCCAATGCCATGCTAACTTGAGTAACATTAGCTCCATCCCTCCTGCATCACTTCAATTTCTTATACATATTGTTGACTAAGATTCAGGCCTATACCAAGTCTCTCTTGATTCCTCTTTGAATGGTCTTTCATGCTAGAAATCCAGGTGAATCAAGAACCAAAGCAGATCCAGGTTAAGGCCCAATGATCGGTTTAAATCTTTAGCGGTAATCTAAGCTACATTTTAGCCTTCTCGATTTTAGGTGCATTGAACTTAAAAGCAGTTCAGTCGGATTTGTTCCATTTTCTACAGTCCAGTTTAAATTCCTTTAGCTAAATATTATACACTAAAACACACGAGCCACAAGTTACGTACTTGTAGCAACTTTTCTAAATCATTTTTGTTTATATACTTGGTCACAAGGTATCAAAAAGAAATGTTCAAAAGTTAGCTCTCAAGTTAGCTTAAATATCTAGAGACAATTGTGTCAACAAAGCAAAACTACCAAGACATTAGTTGTTATTAGGGCAGTCTGAGTCGGAGAGGCTTTAAAGGCTTTCCAAGGATAGATCTTCAAAAGTAAAGAACTGGTGACCCACATTGTTCCTTGTTTAGAATAATTACTTTATCTGTTTAGTAAAGTTATTAGTTATTACTGCTTATGTGTGTTTTGATCAAGTTTATAGAATCATTTCATTTGGCATTTCATTTCATCTCTGGAATACTGATGCTTATTTTCATATCATTGGTTCTTACATTGTAGTCTTAATAAGAATATGGTCGAACGAACCAGATCTAACAAAGTTCCGACATGTGCAGCATTTTCATATTTGGGATTGTAACAAGGCAGATTTCAGCCTAACAACAGAGCAGAGGACAACTTTAACAATACCAATACGTCCTGCTACAATGTGTTTACCAATCATTGGTACAACTCTAAATTCTCCATGATGGCACATCCAAAAGCTATCTCTCGGTTTTCATCTGTAAATAATCACTTGGGGACTTGTGGGACAAAATTTGTTTCACAAAATGTGCTCTTCATTTGGGCACAGAATGAATAACCAATTATCCCTGTTTAATTTAGCTCTAACCTAAAGGGTACGATTTTTAATTTCCATCAAAATGAATAGTCTTCACACAGAAGGTACATACAATTCATATGCTAATATAGGTCCACGCACAGCAACATGCAATGTATGGGGTCCTTTACAAGTCAATGGAAATGTTTTTCTGATTTGAGAGAATGAAGTGATGCATTTCTGGCTCAACATTAGCACTTTGATTTGATGTCTCAACATATGGCACCATATGTTTGAATGTTCAATTTATTACATGACTAATTCCCAATTGCTATAGGCAACTGATAAAAGCCAAGCAATTACACATTCATCCTCTCCCAGGAATCAAACTCTCAGAACGCTAATTCCCAGCATCTTTTCTTACTCTGACAAACCCTTAGAAGCCCACTTGGTTCAATTTAACTCATTGCCTTTACACCTTCTGCCTTTACAGCTCAATGGGCTTTCCCCGGGTTGGCCAATGTAAACAAATAATGCAGCGGATGAAAAAGATGGGATCTCCCTGGCTAGAAGAACGATGCACAAAATCAGGAGACCCTGACAAAGGGAAAGAGGGATAACATTGGAAAGGGAAGACACATCTATTCTTTTCTCTCCCCTCTGAAAAGCAGATTGGGTATGGACATGATTCTGCTGCAGCCATTCACGGTTCAGGTTGAGACCGTAGGATGAAACTTCAGCGAGCTATCGGGATGGGCAGCTGGCACTTGGGGATACATGAGTGTCAGAGGCTGAGGAGTGACCTTATACAAGTTCATAAAATCATGAGGAGCACGGATAGCATGAATAGCCAAGGTCTTTCCCCCAGGGTGGGGGAGTTCAAAATTAGAGGGCAAAGGTTTAAGGTGAGAGGGGAAAGATTTAAAAGGGACCTAAGAGTTAACATTTTCACGCAGAGGGTGGTGCATGTATGGAATGAGCTGCCAGCGGAGGCTGGTACAATTACAATAAGGGTATGTGAGTAGAAAGGATTTAGAGGGATATGGGCCAAGTGCCGGCAAATGGGACTAGGCCAGATGGGGATATCTGGACGGCACAGTCAAGTTGGACGAGAGGATCCGTTTCCGTGCTGTACAACTGACTCTAGAAGAGGAAACTGGTAGTAGAGAAGACCAAAGATAGGAAAAGAAATAACTGACGACATAATGAATGTATTGATACAGCCAATTCATAAATTACTTTAACATCATCAATGTTCCTTTTCCAACTTTATATTTGTCACTCTTGTTACTCCCAATTATGCAATAAATTGATGTCCTCGTCACAGGCATGACTTTTATGGTGTATTCAAATGGCATGTGTAAATGATAACTAAAAATAAGGACACTGAGCAGAAAAGACAGAAGCATAGAAACCCTACAGTGCAGAAATAGGCCATTGCGTCTATAGAGTCTGCACTGACCCAGACACAGGGAAAACATGCAAATCCCACACAGTCAGTCATCCAAGGCTGGAACTAAACCCAGGTCCCTGGCACTATGAGGCAGCAGAGTTAACTACTATGCCAGCCCTTATAGGTTACAGTTAAACTAGGCTTGAAAGCTGTGATGGCAATTAGAATGTCTTTATACAGTTTTCACTGGCACCACATTGCAAAGACGCTCACGTAAGCAAACTCCAACAGTTTTACACAACACAAAATCAATTCCAGGTGAACCACAAATGATAGTTGCTGAATGTACAGACACGGCAGCGTAATTTGCCTGATATGTAAACTGTCATTTCCATTTTAAATCACAGTTAAGATCACCAAAGGCTGACAATAGCTAATGATTAAGGTGACAGAAATCATTCCACATTGGTGGCTCAATAATACACAATCAAATCAAACTCATTATCTTTGGTGCTACTGCAGGGGAGAAAATGGAATTGCATTGATGGAGTTCTAATCGTCCAGGCTTTAGTAACAACCATGCTGTGGCTGTGCAGCACAAACCTATAAACCCTCAAATATATCCCATTGAGTGCTGAAACTGACGAGCAAAACGTATACCACATTTGAGAAGGCCAAAGCTGAATGAAGGAGATCATTACAATGTCAAGTTCAGTCGGTAAGAGGAAAAGCGACAAGAGCAGATTGATACAACCCAAAATACTTCACAATGAGGTAATCAGATTAAAAAAAAGAGGCTATTCTAAGTTCATGAAAAGATAGCTGTCAGTAAGCCTAATTTTAGAAAAAGTAGAATTGAATTTGGTAAACTAAAAAGTAATGTGTTAAGAGCTACATTTCATTGCTGGTGCTTGATCAATGGAATGCCCTTATCCTTGGCTACTCCTCTGTGCAGTTAAATACATTCTGGTTAATTGTACTACCTGCATCAGGGACTGTGTCCAAAGATTGCACCTCTTATATTAAAAACTTATAATAACTATATCCCCAAAACAGCTTCTTCAATGACTATATCACCATTGTATTTATGCACTCTAGATATTGCATTGTTCCCTTATTGATCAATGTCATTTATTAAACATTTGACATAATGCACATATTTCCTTTATGTAGCAATATCATGTAACAATTTTTCAGTGATGTAAACATTTACTATGGGGAAATCCCATGTCAACATTTTTTGGTCCAGTTTGTCCAGTTTGCATATTATTGTGTTTTTAAATCCAATTTTTCTATTTTTGTTTTGTCAGTTTTCAGTTGTTTTGTAACTCAGTGATATCTTTATTTTAGAGCCCTTCTAACTCACACAGAGCTATCTGATCTTATGTTGGATTTTAAATTATGCCCTTCTTCCGCCCCATCCTTTTTATTTCCATTCCAAGGTGACAGTCATAGAATCCCTACAGTGTGGAAGCAGGCTATTCGGCCCATCAAAAAGCATTTCACCAGACCCATCCCCTACCCGATTCCCATCACCCAACAGTTCCCCATGGCCAATAACCTGCACATCTTTGGAGTGTGGGAGAAAACCAGAATACCCAGAGGAAACGCCGCAGACACAGGCAGAATGTGCAAACTCCACACAGACAGTCACCCAAGGCTGGAATCAAACCCGGGTCCCTGGCGCTGTGAGGCAGCAGTGCTAACCACTGAGCTACCGTGCCGTCAAATCAGCTGGATGAATGATCAATCTTAGCCCCCTGTCTAAATTCTGAGCAACAGAATGAGGTCAACTCTTTCTTACCCTGAGATGGGGGCCAAATTTGGATTTCATATTTTCATTTATAGTGGCCAGGCCTCTAGGTTGTGAATTTAGGTATCACATCTCACTATGTTGCGATGTAATACCCACAACTTTTCAAACATCTCTTTATTTTCTGCAACTTGCAGACTAAATCACCACTGAACAATTCTCAAGTATTTTTCGTGATTGTAGGGTGCAAATAACTCTTTGTGTCAAAAACGAACATCTGTTTTCAGTTCAACATCTCCTTTGGTGTGCAATGAAATTCAACACAAGGGACCATGCACTTAAAGTGACTCTACTAAAGCAAGATTATAACAAATAAAACAACTTACTCATAAAAAGTGTATTTAATATTACAGAAACTTGACCAAAGAAGTAGATATTTGAAGAGATGTGGAAATTCCTGATCTAATACCTGTGCTTCATTGGAGGAGAGGGAGGCTGAGAGGTGGAGGAGTTTAGGGAAGATATTTTGGAGCATGTGCTCCTTCCAGTGGAATGACAGTGAGAGGAATGACAAGCAGACAAGGGCTGACAGAGCAAAAAGTTTGAGCAGAAACATTCTGTACACAAAAAAATAACAAATGGTATATATATCATGGATGCATGCTTGCAGGATGGCACAAGTTCAGCTTGGGGACACACACATCCTTTCTGTCGTTGTTCGCGTACTCGCATTTGTCCAAACCTGTACCAGATCTTACTTTTCTCCACCCAGCTGCTCACTGATTCACTTTGCCTTCCAGTCATCCAATTTAAAATTCATATCTTCACGTTCAAATCACCCCATAGGCTTATTCTTCACTTTGCCTTTAAAAATTCTCTCTTTCAGAGAGTGGTCAATATTTGGATTTCTCTACCCCAAAGACCATGGAAGCTCAGTCATTAAGTAAGCTCAATACAGAGATTGATAGATTTATGGTTATTAATGAAATCAAGGGATAGTGCGGTAACATGACATTGAGATGGATAATTAGACCACGATCTATGGAGTAAAAGCTCAGTGATTTGAATGGCTTACTGCTGTTCCCATGTTCCTATGTACAAGGATGCTACATTTAACAAATTCTTGAGCTTCCCAAAATCCACGCCTCTTCACGCCTCAAATCACCCTGGGATTTTCCCCCAAACCTCTGTCAAACAATGACAGAAAGGATGCGTGTGTTCCCAAGCTGAACCTGTGCCTGAGGACCTCTGTTCTCCGTAAACTCCTTAATCACTTAGATAAATACATGAATGGAAAAAGGTTTGGAGTGATATGGGCCAGGAGCAGGGCAAGTGGGACTAGATTAGTTTGGGATTATGGTTGGCATGGACTGGTTGGATTGAAGGGTCTGTTTCCGTGCTGTATGATTCTATGAAGGTATGACCAAGCTATTAGTTATCCCTTCTAATTTTTCCCTTTTTGATTCCAGCTCAATCTTCATTTCATTATATTCATATGAAAGATCTTGGAACTTCTTTTCTATGTTAACAGTCCTATATAAATGCTTGTGTTTATTGTTATTTGAGGCTCAGGATCTCCCGTGTGTGTAATATGTAGCCAAATCATAAACTAGGTTTACACATGATTTGTTTATCATGCAAAGAGAATGTATTCTTCCTGAGAGGGAATTCTGCATGATGTTCTTTCTATGAACAAACCAGGTTGGGTCAACACAATGAGGCCTAGTTAGCTGTATCTCACTGGGTGCTCTATTTATTGCATTCCTCTCCCATTTTACAAAGCTTAAGCACTTGAATGCATTTCACATGAAGGATTTAGGACTAATTGTGCTGATGCTACCTTTGATTACCCTGCTTGTTGGTGCAAGTAGGGATAATTTTACAAAATTGTATCAGTGGGGAACGCAGAGAGCCGTTCCTCTGCAAAACTTCGCTGGTAATGAGCACATTTTAGGAAATCCAAAGCAATTCGCCATTTCTTAGAAGTCCCACCCTGGCAGTGACATTGTTAAAATCAGCCCTAAAGTACCAAACAAGGAAACTGCATGTTGGCTTTGGATAGAGGCATTGAGAGATTTCACTCTGTTAGGGGAACTGTGCTTGGAACAGTTGATGGAGCTGTTCTTGGAAAATTAAGATACTCAGAATGTGCTGAGTTTGCTGCCCATTTAAATGAGCTTGATTAAACTCTGGGATTGCTGAACATTTAAGTTTTCTTTAGTCGATTTGCTTCCACTAGTGGAGACTTCAAGTGTGAGCAGGTACGGATGCAAGATCAAGAAGGTTTAAACAGAGAGCAGCAGAAAGTTGATCGAGACAGAAATTAGGTTGACATTTAAGATTATATTCGATAGGTAGCTGGAGTGAGAATGGGAGCCTGTAAGTGGAGCTATTTTTTCACGTGGAGACTAAGTGTTGACACAATATGGCTTGTCTGAATGGAATGTTGCAACTTCTTTGTACTAATAATTGTCAAGTATATTTCACTAAATTTTTAGCTATCATAGTTCCATTCATTAAAACAGTCATGCAGTTTCAATGTATGGAAGGTACAATGTAATGTTACAGTACCACTTAACTTCCAACCATTATCATTTAGAAGAGAGACGATGTATGGATCATCATCTTCAGATTTCTCTCCAAGTCATTATCCTGATGTGGATATATATTGTCATTCCTTCCTGTCTGGGGGATCAAAATCCTAGAAACCTCTATTTAAAAACTATAGGAGCATCTTCATACCAGGACAGCAGTGGTTCAAAAATTTGGCAATTATTTGGAGTTTCAAGAACACTGGCCCTTGCATTAACTCTATTGCAACTTACCAGCATTCATTCAATTTTCAAGGATGAATTTCAGACGTTATTCTGGTAGCCTAAGAATCTAAGGTAAGCCTGCCTAAATTGTCAGAAGCTTGCAGTTCACATGCAGTGCAGCAAAGTTGCACTGTGGAGTGTTTTAACCATCTGAATACCAAACAAAATCAGTCATTGCCTGGCTCATGGTAGTGACTGGATTGAAAGAAGAGTCTTGGGGATGCTGAAGATTTTCCTGGACAGTATAATCAGTAATGTGGTCAGAAGGATACTGCCCTTTTGTTCATGTTAGACCACCAACTCCCCCAAGTTGTTTCTTCAAATGGCATCTATTTACTTATTATGTATGATGATCTTGTAGTGTACCTCCCTGTTCTAAGCTACTCTAGATCCAACCTTCTAGCAGAGTCTGTGCCACAGTCTGTCATCATTTCCTCACAGCACACCTCAGAGGCTTATCTGAATATTCCTTAAACCTTGTCTGTACAACTGCTATCAATGAAGCAGAAGATAACAGTCTGAATGAATTGCTGGTCAAACAACTTAATCCTATTAACAAACTTCAAAATAAAGGCTGGTATAAGATGGGCACTGGAACTGCTGTCAACTGTCTTTGATGATGGAGAAAGTACTGGAGTCATCTGAGGGTCTCTTGCTGCAGCATATATTAGTTTTCTTTGGTCAAGAATAGGGAGATTTTTCCAAAAGGTAACCCTGCAAGTTTGCAACCCTTTGACTCTGCAGATGCAAGGTTCTGTGAAATGAATCATGAATAGAACTGGTGTTTTTAACTTGCCATTTCAAGTTAGCTCAGTCAGATCTGCCGAACATCACAAGTCAGAAGAAAGAAATTCAAATTTGTGTTTTAAAATTCATGGTGCGCTACTGAAACAAGTTTCAGGGCTGTCTTACTTCGCTGGCGACATCAGGCTGCAACAGTTAGACAGTTTATTGTTAAGGTTAATTTGTGATGGTTTTCACAAGTTTAGGTAGAGGACCAGCCATAATGACACTGAATGGCAAAGTAAGTTCAAAGGGCCAAATGCCTACTTCCGCTCCTATTTCTTAAGGTTTTAAATCCACTCCAAAAGTGAAAGGTAATTATCTTGAATTTTTAAAAGGATTTTTTGAATAAAATTGTAATCTCAATGGTAAAGGTTTAATGACTTGCTACACAGTTCATGTCCTTCCTTCAAAATTCTGTTGAGCTCACCAACGGTACACAATCTCACAATTACCACACTAGTTATTTTGAGTCAGTCAAGAGGAAGCCTATTTTCCAAGTCATTGTAGCAGTCAAAGTGATGAAATCAATGACCATAGAAAAACGTGACATGCACCTCGACCAACCCAGCAAGGCCTTGCACTGGTCACATTGCCATTGCTTGTACCAACATGCATTTCACTGTTCACCCCCTTGTTCATCATCAAAGTTAGGAAGGATAACAGTCAAAGTCCAGTTTAATTCATAGAGGCCAATCACTGGTGACTAGAGTAAATAGGGCTAAAGCTTATTTTACCTTGGGTGCATGATTATCTCACAAAGTATCAGGCATTCCACTTTAAAAGGTTCAGAGATAGTAGGAACTGCCGATGCTGGAGAATCTGAGATAACAAGGTGTAGAGCTGGATGAACACAGCAGGCCAAGCAGCATCAGAGGAGCAGGAAAACTAACGTTTCGGGTCTGGACCCTTCTTCAGAAAATTTCACTCAGGTCCTCTGATGCTGCTTGGCCTGCTGTGTTCATCCAGCTCTACACCTTGTTATCCCATTTTAAGAGGTGATGCGTTTTTAGTTTGTGCAAGGACAGAAACTGCTTCTATCAGATGCGTCGGCTGGCTAATTCTCCAGGCTATCATTAAGACTGAAATGATGCATGGTTCCTTTTTCTCATTCATGAAAGTAAGTGCATAACAAACAATCAAGACAGTCCCAGTCAAATTTACCAATATCTTACCGTACCGAGGCAGTTTGCTGTTCTTCAAGGTCTGTTCCACATCCATGTCACTACTGTCAAAGTCAATGATGATAATGTTGAAGCTTTCATCCTTTGTTGCCTTGTAGAGGTCTTCCATATCCATAATGAACTGCTGCACCCACCGGGCCTGGTTCTTTACTGTACGGTCAAAAAAAGAGGGAAGAATGATTGTTGATCACTTGCCCAATTGGCAGCTAGGACCTTTCCACTTCTCTTCACTTTTCTCTTGGAGATCTTAAGTTATATCAAGGAGGCAACAGGCCAATTTTAGCTGATTATTCCCAGAAAGGAGGAGATCTCTAAGCCGACAGTTTAGTTTGTGTTAAACTTCCCAGTTGTTTATTTAATTTTCTGATTACTTCACACGACCTTCCTTCCTATGCTAATTTAAACACATGCACCTTTTCCTCACCCCTTAGTTGAATTTCAATCGTCTTAAGAATTTTCTTCTTATATCGCTTTATGTAACACTATCAGATTACATCTTTTTTTAAAATCACTCAGTTTGGTTACAGTGGGACTGATCTCAATTCTTTACTCCATATAATTTCCATGAATTCAATTTCTCCTTTGTGTCTTCCACTGACGTAAAGAAGAATATACTTAAACAGGCACAACTAAGTGAGGGGAAGCATTCCTTTGCATCTGACCACGAATTTTGAAGCAGAAAGACTTTCTTCTAACATAGGTAGAACATGACAAACATAGGGAGGCAATGGCCTAGTGGTATTATCACTAGACCATTAATTCAGAAACTCAGCTAATGTTCTGAGGACTCGGGTTCAAATCCTGCCATGGAATCTTGAATTAGGTATCTAATGATGACCGTGAAACCATTGTCAATTGTCAGGGGAAAAAAAAACAATCTGGTCCACTAATGCCCTTTAGGGAAGGGAATCTGCCATCCTCGTCTGGCCTACATGTGTCTCCAGACTGACAACAATGTGGTTGACTCTTAACTGCCTGCTGGGCAATTAGGGATGGGCAATAAATGATGGCCTAATCAGAGTGCCCCACATCCTGTGAGTGAATGAATGAAAAAAGATCCCATTCGTTAACTTTCTCAAAATATATTCACTCAAAATATCATAAAAGAATAAATTAATGAATTGACAGAGGTGCCATATTGGCATGCATTGGATTTGTAGAGATTTATGAAGTGAGTTAGTGGCCTTCAGTCAATGGAAAGGCAGTGGCAGATTGCATTGATAAGTGCTGTTACCTTCTGCAATGGAGTAGTTGGGACTTTGTTTCAGCATGGACTATTTCTTGAACAAATTTGGGAGAAATAATGGCAAAGCGCATAACATGAAAAGATGCACCCCCTTTAAAATCATTGAGGAAGGCACACCCATGAGGTCCAGCATTGCTCCACTGTTCTTGTAGGTACTGTGTTTAATGTGCGTTTGCAAGGGTTCCTTCATTCAGCTTTTAACTCCAGCCGCTATCACCACCACCCCATCCTGGCCCTGTTCACCACTCATTGCCTCCCTATCTTTGCTCGCCAGTGTATCTCCATCACTCACCCGCCCTCCTTGGTTTGCTCACTCAGCATTTTCTCTAGGCACAGTTTGTCCATAGCAGATAGCCCAGCTTTACACACCAGCAATCAAAACGACAGTGTAGGAGGTGCTGGACTAGCGTTCTAGGGACCCAGGAAATTTTCTGGGGACTTGGGTTCAAATCTGAGCGCGACAGATGGTAGAATTTTAAATTCAACAAAAATTGGAATTAAAAGTTTAAAGATGACTGTGAAATGTAAAAAAGCCATCTGGCTCACTCATGTCCTTGAGGGAAAATAAAACTACCTTCCTTCCCTGGTCTGGTGACTCCAGATTCACAGCAATATGACGATTCGCAACTGCCTTCTGAAATGACTAGACTATATCAACTGCTGGAAAGTCTCAAAAAAAGGCATGAAATCAGATGTGGCCACTGGCATTGTCCTAGACACTGGAAATGACAACAGCAATCTCAGTCCTTTCAACCTGTCTACCCTGCAAAGCCCCTATTGTTAATATTTGGCTAGTGCCAAAACTAGGGGAGTTGTCTCCCAAACTAGTGGCGCAACAGTCTGATATTGTCATACTCACTGAATTCATGCCTCATATACAATGATCCATCAATATTCTGTCCCCAGTATAGGACAGACCCAGCAGAGGGGGCAGCACGGTGGTATACAAATGGAGAGTTGCCTTGGGAGTACTGAACATTGCCTCTAAACCCCATGAGGTCTCATGGCATCAGGTTAAAGATGTGTAAGGAAACCTCTCATTGTTTACCATGTACTGCTGATGACACCGTGCAAGTAGTGAGGGTGGCAAGAGAGCAGAATGTATTCTGACTGGGTGACTTCAATGTCCATCACCAAGAGTATCTTGACAGCACTACCACTAGCCAAGCTGGTCGTTGTGGTAAGGGAAGCAACAAGAGTGAAAAGCATACTTAGCCCCATCCTTATCAACTGGCCTGCCACAGATGCATGTGTCCATGACAGTATCAGTGAAAATGACCACCGCACAGCCCTTGTAGAAATGAAGCCCTGTCTTCACATTGAGGATACCCTCCATCATGTGTCACAGCTCACTGCAATAAATAGGATAAAATGTAAACAGATCTACCGACTCAAGACTGGGTATCCTTGAGGTGCTGTGGGCCATTAACGGCAGCAAAATTGTACTCCAGCACAAACTGCAACTTCATGGTCCATCATATCCTCCACTCAACCATTACCGTCAAGCTAGGGGATCAACCTGGTTCAAGGAGAGTGCAGGAGGGCATGCCAGGCACAGTACCAGTCAAACCTAAAAATGAGATGTTAATCTGGTGAAACTACCAAACAGCATTAATAAGAAGTGATAAGCTTCAAAGGCACAACCAACAGATCAGATCTAAGCACTGCAGCTGTGAATGATGGTGAACAATTAAATACAAGAGGGGAAACCTCACAAATATCCCCATCCTCTGGGAGCCCAGCACATCAGAGTAAAAGATAAGGCTGAAGCACTTGCAATAATCTTCACCTGGAAGTGCCAAGTGAATGATTCATCTCAGCTCCTTCCAGAGATCCTCACAATACAGTTACAAGTCTTCAGCCAATACAATTCATTCAACGTGATATCAAGTACTGGTTGGAGGCAATGGATACTGCAAAGCCTATGGACCCTGACAACATTCTGGGAATATCCCTGAAGACTTGTGCTCCAGAATTTGTTGGCACCTAACCAAATGTCTACATGAATGTATGAAAACTTGTCCAGTTATGTCCTTCATACAGAAAGCAACTCAGCCAATTCTTATCTCATCAATCTACTCTCAATCGTCATTAAAGCACTGAAAATGTCATCGACAGCACAATCAAGCATTTGCTTGGCAATAACTTACTGTCTGATGTCCAGTTGGGTTTCTCCCTGTCTCCTTAGCTGCTGACTAATAAATGCTGGCCCAGCTAGCAATGCCCACATTCCCATGAATGAATAACAATAAAGATCCTGGTGGGATCATCAGCTTGGACTACCAGTGAGCCCTTTCTGGCAAGCAGCAAGTTTGGATTCAGCATGAGTGAGCTCCCAGAACCTTGCAGCTCTGTTGCAGTCATCAATACGTTGCACACATTCACTGCTATCAGGAACAGAAGATGGGGTCAATGCTTTTACGACTTAAACTCAAGTTTTTCAGCACTGTATTGTCGATAATTTGGCATACTATCCACTCAGAACTGAAAACTCCTCACAAAAAGGTAACTTCAATGAAAAAGTGATTTGCACCTTAATAGTGGAATACAGGAGATAAGTTGGATTTTTATCCATAGCCTGATATGACAGTGTGTCAGGGAGGTTCAGTAACGAATCTGTACAATCAGGAATGTAGAGAGACGAGAAACTGTGTTCCATGGAGGGACAGAGCAGAGGCTGAGGGTGACATGAAACTATGAAAACTGAGAAGAAACAAATGGCCAATAAAAGAACACTGTGGTATCCATGTACAGGTTTAAGGAAAACATCAATGGCACCAATGCCTTCAAGTCCCTTTTGAGGATGGGGCAGGGGGAGTTAAAAGGAACTTTTAAATACGACCGAGACATGTTTTATGAAAGACCCCTGTCTAATGCTGAGAGAGGCCTACAGACTGGGAGGTGAACATGCCAGACTTGGATCACCATCAAGAAGGGAACCATGACATAGATTGCAAACTCACTGCAAAGAAGATAATGTAGTTCAACATTTTGCATCAGTATACAAATCCAGCAACTGAAATACAAGTGACAGTTAAGCAGTCTAAACTTCCTCAACTGAGTATAAATGCAGCTGTACAGTCTATTTTTATCAAATTTCATACTATGTTATTACAATTACTCTGAGTACACACTTGTTTTCATGGTTAGAAGGTTGTTGTGATTCACAATATAAGTGAGAAGGTAAAAAGAAATGTAAATGAGTTCCATTTGGCTCACTGATTTAACTTTGATTCACCACACTGACTCCAGTTCTTGGGAAGCAGTATATGATAACCTTATTGTCCGACTATTATTTAATGGTATTTGCCATCCCTGCCACTTTCCTCATTGTAAGTCAGATGATATGCTGTTTTAATAGGACAAAGTGTTAGAACATGTAAAGTGCGTCGCATTTTTCTGCTGTGAAGACAGACCTATGATACTTTGAGGCCACACCACCTGCATGTTCAGTACAGTCAGACCCACATCAATTAACAGTTACCTGCTGTGAGGAGAATGGAAACTGTGTATAAATGCCAGACTTCAAGAGCTGGTTCTTTGTTTTCAAAAAAGATTGTTTACTAAGCAATGTTATGTCAGGAGGTTGGCATATGTGTACTAAAGGCAAGACTAATGTATATTTATATATTTATAAAATAAATACACACATTATTGTTGGTTTCTTCCATTTTTAGTATATATGAAATTTTAGAGTATTTTGGAAATTGGATTCTGCAGTTCTGTTCATTATTTTACGTTAAGATATCAATAAGTGGACCCACTGTTTCATATATTCTGTGGTCAATATGTGCTTCACTTTCAGTCTTTATTGTTTAGAAATGGAGGATACACAAAAGGATACAAATTTGAGTCAGTTGTAGGCAGCTATGAAGAATTTAGCTGTCCTAGGGAGGGATGGCAAATGGCATATGATGTATTTAGTTTTGCACTGTACCTGAATGACTGTTTTCCCCAGTGGCATTAACAAACCCACTGAAATGTATTTAAAGAGAGCAGGCAGCGATTCCCTTAAGAAATTGTTTGGAAAAGGAGGTTACAGTCGGGAAAGAGCTGAAAGCCTGCAGTTAAATCAGTGTTTGCCAGTGACCACTAGGTGTCTCAAGCCTGTTTACAGAACACAAAATCGAACTGAAATAGACCATTTAGCCCCTGAAACTGCCTCGCCATTTGATAAGATCATAGCTGGTCTGATTGTAACTATAAATCCGCATTTCTGTCTACCCTCATAACTTTTCACTAAAAAAATTATCCACTCTTGCTTTAAACATATTCAAAGATTCTGCATCCACCACCTTTCCAAGGAAAACAAAGTTCCCAAAGACTGGTGAGCCCCTGAGAAGATTGTACCTCATCCCTGTTGTAAATGGACAATCACTGATTCTTAAACCCTAGTTCTAGATTTTGCCAAACGAAGAAATATCCTCTCCACATCTACCCATTCAAACTCTCTCAGTGCCTTATACTTCAATCGAGTTACCTCTTACTCTTTATTAACTTCAAGGAACTTGTCTAACCTTTCCACCTAGGCCAGGCCTTGCATTCCAGCTATTAGTGCAGAAAATGTTTCCTGAAGTGCTCCCAACACATTTACATCCTTCCTTAAATAAGGAGACCAATACTGTACACAATATTCCTGATATGGCTTCACCAGTGCCCTGTATAATTCATGTATAACCTCCATGCTTTTGCAATTAATTCCTCTCACAACAAATTGTAACATTCTATTCGCATTCCTAATTACTTGCTGTACCTGCATATTAATCTTTTGCCATCCATGACACAAGGACAGTTAGGTCTCTTTGCATTCTCTTTGTTTCCAGGGGATGAAGGGCAACAACTGTTGTAATATAGGAAACATTAGTTCTCACCTGGGACGACAAAATGTACCATGACATCAGGTCTCACGTGTAAACCTACAGGTTGGCAGAGGAGAGACTTGTGGTATGGAACATTCAGCTGAGTGGGTTCCTTATCTTGCAACTGCATGGTCGCTTCAATTCCATCATCTTGTTTGGTTCTGTGCAGCAAGAGGTAGATGTAATCTGTCAAACGGACCACTTTTCTCCCCTTCTCCATCAGCTCCAGTTCAATGAGGTATCTGTTACCACGAGCTGAATCCCTCCGCTTCTCCACATTAACGATCCGCAGAAGTGTATAGACTCTGTTGAAAGAGGAAGGAAGACCACATGACACAAGAGCTGCGAAGAAAATGTGGCTTACAAATCAGGGCTTGCAATTATAAAATGGTCATCAGTGATTCCAATGGGTTCTCCAGGAGAATTGGTTTTACTTGGAAAGTGGTCAGAATGTGGAACTTGATTCGATGCTGAAGTAAGTAGCACAGATGCAGTTAAGGGCAAGTTGTACAAGTATGTGACAAAGTGAAGATGGGAAAGGCATGCTGATAGGGTTAGGTGAAGTCGGGTTGGTGAGTCTTGAGTGCAGCGTAAATGTGGCAGTATCAACCAGTAGGGCTGAATGGCCTGATACTGCACGATAAATTTAATGCAATTCCATCTTTAATTTCAAATGAACTCTCCAACTTTATCAAAATATTTACATCCATTTAGCTACCGACTAGTGACCAAGGTCTTTCAATGGAACAGACTTAAAAGTAATAAAGCGAAATGTTCTCTTTATAATTTTCCTGTATGCGTAGCAGCTCTCTTTAAATAAGAAACCCAAGTGTAACGTCAAGGCCTATGTGATAGACAAAAGCCAGACAGGTAATTAAATGTGTCAACAAGTGGCAGATAATACATTGAAAGCAGGCAAAAGTTGAAGGAGGTTAGGATTGGTATAGTTTTAAGGCTCTGGAAAAGGAAGTCAGAATGGGAAACAGTGGGAGTCACTTCAATATAGTGATAGTGTATAATACGTGTTTCCATATCAAGTCAAAGTGTTATATATTAATTGTATATAAAAATATATAATGTATATTACATATATGAAGAAGGCAGTTAGCATGCTTGCTTTCATTGCTCAGACCTTTGAGTACAGGAGTTGGGAGGACATGTTGAAGTTGCACAGGGCATTGGTGAGGCCTCTTCTGGAGTACTGCATCAGGTTCTGGTCTCCCTGTTATAGGAAGGATGTCATTAAGCTGGAGGAGGTTCAGAAGAGATTTTCAAGGATGTTGCCGGGAATGAAGGGTTTGAGGTATAAGGAGGGTTGGGCTGAAGGGTCTGTTTCCGTGCTGTATGACTCTAAATCTCTGTTTTACTTCTATTCTGATTTTCTTTCCATTGAGGTCAATCCATGCTTCATGACGTCTACTGAAGCCATCTTCTCCAAATTGCTCACCATTAACATCAATATTGATCGGAAAATGAAAAGGGTTTTAGGGATATCAACACCTTCTTCCATGGCTTTCCAAGTCCAACGCCCACCTCATGCCCCAGATCTTGATATCACATGGGCTGTTTTCAGCACAGCCAACCATGATCCTAACAAACAGCATTTCTCCTTCTCTGGTTTACCATATTCATCCCTTTGTTTGGCCCAACTGTCTTTCTCTCATGCTGGACTCCATCTTCTTCCGTGGCTCTCACACCTTTACCCCTCACCCCCTGTCCTCAGCGTATACATACCACCTTTTCCGAGCTGAAAGACGGTCACTGGACTCAAAAAGTTGACTCTGCTTTCCCTCCACAGATGCTGCTAGATCTGCTGAGCCTCTCCAGCAATTTCTGTTTTTGTTTTAGATTTCCAGCATACGCAATTGTTGGTTTTACTCTCGAGAAAAGACTTTTGAGTTCCAAAGAGAAGGAGAAAAAGAAAAGGAGACTCTAAAATGAGGAAGATTACAAAGAATATTTCAATGTAATGGACAGATGCTTAGATTTCATGGACAGGAATACTGGATGATGACTCAGAGTTAACTTTTTGTTTTCATTTCATAGACTATCGTTAGAATCCCCACAGCATGGAAACAAGGCCGTTCAGCCCAACAAGTCCACACCAACTCTCCAAAGTTCAACCCACCCAGGCTCAGCCCCCCTACCCTATCCCTGTAACTCTGCATTTCCCATGGCTAACCTACACATCCCTGAACATTATGGGCAATTTAGCATGGCCAATCCACCTAGCCTGCACATCTTTGGACTGTGGGAGGAAACCAGAGCAAACCCACACAGACACAAGAAGAACGTGAAACTCCACACTGGCAGTCACCCGAAGCTGGAATCGAACCCAGGTCCCTGGTGCTGTGAGGCAGCAGTGCTAACCACTGAGCCACTGTGCCATCTGAAATTCATTGAAAGACATTCCATTAGTGCCTAAATTCAGTGTGGAAGGAGTTGAAATGCATTTTGCATCACTGTCATTTTGGAGCCCATTGATCAGAAGGATCTTGTGTGCATGTACACCAGTCCCTTAAGGAAGCAAGACGGGTGGATAAAGTCATTAAGAAGGCATATGGGTTATTTGTCTTTATTAGCCAAGGAATAGAGTTTAAGAGCAGGGACGTGATGTTGGAACTGTCTAAAAGTTGGTTAGGCCGCTGCTAGAGTATTGTGTGCAGTTCTGGAATCTACATTATAGGAGGGCTGTGACTGCATGGGGTGGGTGTGGTGGGGGGGGGGTGGCGGGGGTGGCGGGGGGACGGGAGTAGATTTACCAGGATGTTGCCTGAGTTGGAAAGTTTCAGTTATGAACAGAGATTGGACAGACTGGAGTTGTTTCCCTTGGAGCAGAGGAGACTGACTGGGGACAGGATTGAGATGCATAAAATTATGAGGGGCATAGATAGGGTAGACCGAAAGGAAATTTTCCCTTTGGCAGATGGATCAATGACCAGAGGGCACAGATTTAAGGGAAGGGGCAGGAGGTTTAGAGGGTATGTGAGGAAAAGTTTTTCAGAGGGTGATGGGAATCTGGAACTTACTACCTGCAAGAGTGGTAGAGACAGAAACCTTCATAATATTGAAGAAGTATTTATAGGTACACTTGCGATGCCAATGCATAAAAGTCAATGGGCCAAATGCTGGAAAATAGGATTAGAGCAGTTAGGTTTTTTTTTGGTCTGCACAGACCCGATGGGCTGAAGAGCCTTTTTCTGTGCTATAGACCTGTATGATTCCAAGTCCACTTGTCTCTTTCAAACCTACAGTCTAATGCATACGACATAGTGAAAACCTACTGTTCCTGATTCATACGAGTTAGTTAGTGCCAGCTGCATACAGGCAAATGTTAAAGAAATCTAATGAAGAAACAGAGCTAGACTTCAATGGAAAAAGAAATCATAATTTTTAGGCAGTGTAGTTCTGTGAAGATGAATAACAAGAGAGAAGTAATGTGAATGGAAAGATGTAAAAAAGATGCCTCTTCAGGAAGAAGGACCCATCTGGAAATGAGAAGGTTTCTAAGATAAAAAGCGGTTATGATAATGTTTGATGATACATGTAGGTATAGCAGAAAGTCCTTGTTTGCAAACCCTCCCAAAAACTGGACAGGTGAGAAGTCTGGCACTAATGCATGGGTCCGTGGGGTTTACTCTGTCTGTGATTGAAAGAATTTGGCAGGAAGTGTAAAAGAAAATGGAAGATGCTCACTCTCCTGTATGTGACTTTCATCCATGTGTCCCCTCTCTGCCGGTGACATCATCTATTGGTTATCAGAGTTTGTAACTTGGCAGAATTTCGTGTTCTTACACTTCCCCTTCGTTTCGTGTCAGCTTCTCTCGCCTAGACAGTGAAAATGGTGAATGGGGTGACTTGCTGAAGGGCTTTGCAAGTATTTTTGAGGCAACTTGATATAGTGCATATGATGAGAGAAAGAGGGAAACATTGCGTTAAAGATAGCAACTGATTCTTTGTGAGAGTGTGAAGAGGTGGAGATGTTTACTGTCCTGTTGTATTGGAGAAAAGATTTTGGAATTAGCAGAATGGAAGGATTGGTATTGACGTAATGAAAATGTGCCACCGTAGAGCTGTAAAGGAAATGAGAGAGTTGTGGAATGATGCCTCCACATAACAGTTGGTTGTTGCCAACTTTGGCTGAATTGATTCCCAGAGGGATCATCACATGCCTCCAATGACCGCATCATTTCAATCAGCGTTTTTCAACGGTGGTCAATATTTTAGTAACTGAAAATAAAGAGTATTCATTGTGATTGAAAAAATATACACTTTCTTTTTGTGTTCCTTCCAAGCTTCTTGTAACATTAATCTTTAAATTCTGAAGATTCTGGGACAACCCAGAGGGGTTAGCTATCCGAAGTGTTCATGAGGATTGTTGTTTATTTAAGTTCTTGCGGTGCATCTTTGTCCTTGGAATAACAATCCTGGCATTGACCTGCTTAGCAGGAGACTTGCCATTAGTGACTAACAAACATGCTATTGGATGACAGGAGGTAAAGCATAACCATCATGTTTCTACTTGCTTTATGAGGACCTGCAAATGGGCAGTGGCATGTGTGGTGGGGAGGGATCCAGGCAATGCCATCTTGCCTCTTGCATCAATGGATTGCTCTCTACTCTTAACAGTCTTTTTCTGTTTGGAGAATAACTTGGAATATTGGAAGGATTCGCAACCGACTAGGCCACATCCTGACTGTTCCTTCTGAGATCACCTTCAAGTCCTGTATTGGAACTTGAACACAGAGCCTTGTGGCTCAGAGACAGGAGTGCTACCAACTGGACCATGTGACCACCAAAGTTTTTCACTGACTGCCTTTGAACAGTGTATATGGTAGTTAAAGGAGACCTTTAAGTGCTTAGCTCATTAGTTGATATGCCATTCTCCCAGTTGCCAAGTTGCATTCAAATGAAGTTTGAACATAAAAAATTAATTGAACCTCCTACAAAGGAACTGACCTTTCGAACCCTGCGGCTGAAATGTAAATCCAGCACAAACACATGAGAGTATGTTTTCCTGGAGCGTTTCCCCCTCTTTCTCTCCACTCTCCTTAATGCCATTATACTTCCAGCACATATTTCACTGGTATTCTAGGACAGGATGGTGTATTCCTTGGTGACAGAGGTTGGAGGAAGAATGTTGGGAAGGGGACAAGTACTCATGGAATTGGGGAATTCATAGACAAATGCTCAGTTGTGTCACCCTGTTGCAGTCTAAGCCCAGTGTAGATCCATTCCACTCCTACAATCACCCATCCAGCCCAACAGTAAATTGCAAAAATGGTCTTTCATTGCTTAGGCTTGTAAGTAATACCAATTCCAGTTCCTAGAACATTAATCCATGGCACACAATTTCCCTCAACAGTTAGATCATTTGCCTCGCTGCACTTGGAGATCAGAGAAAGACAGGAAAAGAAAATTCATCAGGATTAGGGTACATTTTCAGCAAGAAAACCAGTATGATCATTTGACAATCTTTAAAAGAGACCAGAGAAAGAAAGAACGACCGTCCAAAGCGTAAGATGTACATATGAATAGTCTGAAAATATTTACCCTCCGTTTTTCTCATTCAGCTTCTCCATGTACTGTGCAAGAACATCCACCACCTCGCTCTCGCTTAGTTGCAGGTTGCCTGAAACATTGCACCGGAGGTCATTCCAGTCTGACCGCAGGAGCTCAAAATCCATGGAGCTAACGCTGAATGTCCGTTGCCAGTTGATGGTCTCCTCTATCCAACCTCTCTGTGGCTCAGGATCCTCATAGCTGTAATCTGACAGTCCGTCATCAGTCACCTCAAACTGGTCGGTGTATGTTTGCTGGGATTCACTCAGGTCGTCAGTCTTCCAGTAGGGTGTCTCTTCAGCAGCAATGCCCATTGATTTAGGATCCTTCCCTTCATTGTGAACTGGGGCTTCTTCCTTGCCCAAGACCTCCTCGCTTAGAAGGTGAATTTGGGGCGTTGGGGTAATGATGTATCTGTTCCTGTCACCCCGATACTGCTCCAGATTTTCTTGCAGTCCCTTCCAGTTTATTTTCGCCTTTTGGGTGGTTGAACCATGTTGTGCGCCATTGTTGGCATCTTGCACTTTCCCCTCCTCCTGTGAAGTGTTGCTATTTAACCAAAAGATTTTATTCCTGAGGTACGGTGTTGTTTTCTTCCCCCTTGCATTAGAAGCCACATTCCTCTCCAGACCTGTGTCTGGCAGTCCCACAGTCTTTGTGCTGGTAAGCACGTTCATTATAGGGAACAACTCCTTGGTCTTCTCAGCCTGCAGCGTCCTTTTCTTTTTCTCCTGGGGCCTTGTCACGTAGATTTTGTTCTGCAGCTTCTTGGGCTCACCGAGTCTTTTTTTGTGGAACCCAGCGTGAGCCGAGTTACTCAAAAACTGCTTGGTTTTGCTGGCGATTAAGGGGATAGAAATCTGGGGCTGCAAGTTGAACATGCTCCCTTTCCCCAGCTTGGATAGAGCTGACTGGTTGGCCGGCTTTTTACTCAAATCTTCCGGGATGAGCTTAGCCCAGGTTAGGGACCTGCTACTTCTGCTGTTTAGCTTGTGAAAGATGCCCATTTCCTGACTCTCGTAGGCAGCAGATGGGGCCATATTATCTCCCTGAGGAATTGGATCTAAGGCCTTCTTTTGCAATTTCACAACGTGGTGTTCTCTGAACGCTGACCTTTTCCCGTGGTTGAATGGGTCATCATCAAGGTCATTCCTGTTGTCTGCCACTGATGGCGGAGGTTTCCTCTCTGCAACCACTTGGTCCTGAGCCAGGCTGCCATTTTCATGCTCTTTCACATGACTCTTGCCCCATGTTACCTGACTATTGCTTAGTATGGATTCAGTGTCTACGCCTTCCGACTCTTCTGGGAAATCTGTGGAGTCCAAATTAATGAGGAGACAGGAATAAAGAGAAAATTACTCTTTGCAAGTAACAGAGTAGTAACACAAGATAAAAGGACTGGATTAAAAATTACATTTACATCCATTTTCAGACAGCCAAGTCATGAGTTGCAACTACGCTGTCTCCTAATTTGTTTCGTTTATTCGAGTAGCTCAGGACAGCCTGGGCTATGGGTTGGCTGTACCCTCAACACGAGGCCTAACAGTGTTCAAAGACACAGTCTAGCAAGTCCTCAGCTCTAAAAGGCACTTCTTCTCTTTAAAGGGATGCTGCACTGAAAGAAAGCCAGTGCTACAGCTGGAAATAAAAGAGTTAATGGAACAGCAGGAAGAAGGAGGAGAGAGGGAACGAGGGGGATCCCAAGTTTTTTGTTTCCTCATTCACAGGATGAGGGCATCACTGGCTAGGTCAGCATTTATTTCCCATCTCTAATTGTCCAGAGGGTAGGTAAGCGTCAACCACATTGCTGTGGGCCTGGAGTCACATGGAAGCCAGACCCAGGTAAGGATGGCAGTTTCCTTCCCTAAAGAACACTAGTGAACCAGATGGGTTTCTCCAACAATCGACAATAGATTCATGGTCATCCTTAGACTCTTAATTCCAGATGTTTGTTGAATTCTGCCATGGTGGGATGCAAACCTGGATCTCTCAGAACATGACCTGGGTTTTTGGATATAATTTTGATGGCTTCAGTCATGGAGGGTGATGGAAGGAGAGAGGTCACGTTCTTGGAGGAAGCCAGAAATCCATAAAGGGAACACGTTTCAAAGTGAATGGGAACAGGTGCTGAAGGAGATCAACCCCAGGTGGAGAGACATGAGGATTAAGCTGCAAGGCTGGTAGAAATTTAATGACCTCCCCATAGCCAGTGAATACATCTTCAAAGGGAATCTGAAATTTTCCCCACCACTTCCCCCTCAGTCTGTTTCATTCACCATCAACCCCATCTCTTATTTATCAGCAACTCGAAGCACTCAGGGCTCACCCGATAGTTTCAGGTACTCTACTCTCTCACCTTGCAGCCACCTTTCACTGCCTCCACATACCACTGGCAGATACCTCACCCGAATACCATACTGCTACACAGTCACTGACACTCTGCCTCTCACTCACAAGGCGAGGTGTCACACAATGGAAAAGAACAAACGTGCAGTAGGTGGAGGCCAGGAACTTCTTGATTCCATCAGCCTGATAGGACAGAAGTTTCTCTGCAAAGCAGCTGTGCTGTGACAACACCCATATCATCCAGCATCATTGATATAACCCATTATAAGTTACGGCCTTGTGGTGTGACTCTCAGTTCCCAGCTCACACTCGGTCTGCTACCTGACATGATGAGCAAGATGTAGGCCGTGCCTTAGACTCCTCCCCGCATCCCTCAATTCAATGCTTCCCTTCTGATCTTCTGTTTTCAGGTTTACACAAACTGTTTCGTCTGCAACTGTAGGAGGAAGACAGAGAGTGGCCGCACCCAAATGATGAATGCCCAGTGTCACGTGACCTGATGCTTGCAGCTCCCAGTTCAGACAGCGGTATTGCTGAACCCTTTAGAAACTTGAGCAGAGACCGGATCTGCACATGCTGGGTCACCAGGCCTGTGGGGAAAGGACAGTGAGCATGTCAGCTCACCAGGGAGTGGGATATGGGGACAGGTTTGACTGCAGGGGAGCCTATACGAGGAATCCGATGGATGACCTATGGGAAAATGTTTGTGGAGGATGCCTACTGAGAGATTGGAGGCAGAAGCAGATATATACTAGGCTGCTTTCTGTCAGTATTAAGGAGAATGGAGGAATCTGGTTCCTCTGTGGCACAGGGAATCGTCAGAATTTGGAGCTCAATTTTCCTGCACAGAAGTTTGTAGAATTTTACAGATTCCTTACATTGTGGAAGCAGGCCATTCAGTCCACTGAGTCCACACTGGCCCTCCAAAGAACAATCCACCCAGACCCAACCCCCTACCCTATCCCTGTTACCCTGCATTTCCCTTTACCTGCACATCCCTGGACACTATGGGGCAATTTAGCATGGCCAATCCACCCTAACCTGCACATCTTTGGACAGTGGCGGGAAACCGGAGAAAGCCACACAGTCACGGGGAGAATGTGCAAACACCACACAGAAAGACAGTCACCTGGGTCCCTGGCGCTACGAGGCAGCAGTGCTGACCTCTGAGCTGCCAAGAAGTAAATGGCCAACTCCATATAGACCTGGGCAGTGCAGTAGCTGGTGGCTTCTGCCTCAGCTTATGGTGTAGCGCAAGCAGAAGCTGCCCAGTGAGTCACCTCTGCAGCAGAAGTGCAGACTGGGGCCACAGGTTCCATCCTAGCTGTCACCCACACTCAGACTCCTGCCACTGTTGAAGTGGAACACCCACCTGCAGCCCTTTCACAGGATGGCAGCTTTCTCTGTCAACCAGTCAGCCCAGGCTGCAGATGCTGTCCTGCTTACTGCTTATCTACCGAGTTGAAGTCCTCAATACCCCAAGCTGGTCGAAGGCTCCTGCATGGACATCTCAGTGAAAGTCAGTGGCCATGCAGAGGGAGTGCTGCTTAAGAGCACGAGGACAGGCAAGGTTACTCACAAAACAGTCAAGGGAGAATTGTTCACTTCATTTGGACAAATGAACATGTTTTTGGATAAGGATGTTGTAGAGAGTTTGCCTTCATTGTAGGATCTCGGCCAAGCGGACCCTGTAATGGAGAGTCCCAGATTAATGGTGACGGGGAGAATAGGGGAATGATGAGAGTGTTGTTCTATGGAAAGTGGAGTTTGGGCAAGAGCTCTTAGACGACAGAACAGAGCACGTGCAGCCACTTCGTTTTCTTTCTCCTGAGGTTACGTCCACGGTCCTGTGGTAATGGCTGCCCCTTCCTGATGCCGATGGCATGGAGAATGCAGCAGCTTACCAGACTCTTGGACACATTGCCAGACACGTAATGCAGGGCTCCCTCGGAGTCATCCTGCCACCAGAAACTCCTCAGCAGCACGCCAGTCAGCTGCATTGCGTTGTTCTGATGGCTCTCGGTTTTGCCCGTTGCTGTTGGCTGGTAGAGGGGAAACATGAGCAAATGCACAGTGTGTTAGGGGTGGAAGGCTGGGGAGGGGGTGTATCATTCATCCTCAAGCAACTTGTTCACGGAGAAGCCATGAGAATGAGAACTGCAGACTTCCTCAGAATGAGGATATTACAGTTGCCACTGTGAGAGCATTTACTCACTGATGTGGTATACAGTGCATGCCTGCATACCAACCATATATTGGTGGAGTGATAGCCCTTGAAGTTTCCATACCTCTACCCAAAGAAGCAGGTCCATGTAATCAATGGTTCGCTGCACAATCGGCAATGGGCAAGTGAATTTACCATATTATGTCTCTTGGCTCCTGGAAAAATGAATAGGTGAAACAGACGGAAATGTTGCCCACTTCTGTTTGCAAGATCTGGTTGCAGTGAGATGTAATGCCACTGTGACATTTGCAGCTACTGTTGGTGCCACTCTAGGCCTGGTATGAGGCTGCAGCATGTGTTGAAGAAGAGGGGGGGGGGCACATTCACCTCGGTGAATCCGAGTCCCCTTGGGCATTGCTCCCAACTCAGCCTGAAGAATGAGGAGTTCTTTCATGGAAGTTGTGGTGAGTAGAGGCTTCTGTGGCGGGTGCTCCTCCTCTGTCCAATTTGCAGAGCAATTCCCCTCTGCTGCTGTAGTGTTTGTCATGAGGTTAGCCAGGTGGACCTCACTGAATCTGAGTTCCCTGATTGGGGCTGTTAATCTGGTCCAATCAGAGAGCCCTGGCTGACAGACATGAATAGGAGTGTCAGAGGTTCTGAGATAGTAGGCACTGCCAATGCTGGAGTCTGAGATAATAAGGTGTAGAGGTGGATGAACATAGCAGGCCAGGCAGCATCAGAAGAGCAGGAAGGGTCCAGACCTGAAACGTCAGCTTTCCTGCTCCTCTGATGCTGCCTGGCCTGCTGGGTTCATCCAGCTCTTACTCCTTGTGTCAGAGGTTCTGTTCACTCTGACAGCTGGCTCTGAGGGAGCTGGATCAGTGTTAAAGGCTCTCCACGTGTAAATAAAGGGTCACTTGGTGACAGGATACCAGTCTCTGTGGAGGTATTTCAGCATTAGTTGGTCATCTTAGGGCCCCTGAGGCTGCATCAACAACTCCCAAATGCCTTGCAGACTGCGTGCAAAAAACCCCTCTCTCCTTCCTGAATGGATGCACAAATGCATCAACAAACCGCTGAAAGCAATCTACATGACTTCCACCCCAACTTTGCAAGAGCAGAATTAAGGACAGGGCACCTTGCTTGCATTTGGATAGCTGGCCTTTTAAATAACCCCAGTCACAGTGATTGCTCCGGCACATCAATGCATGTTCAGCCTTTCAGGATTTGCACAGGCATCCACTAGATCTTCATCAACTATTGCAGAAGTGGCTGCAAACCCATATTATTTTGGCTCTGGAATTTCTATCGTGCTGTAATCAGTGATGGCATGGTGTCTGACTTGGTGGCACTTCTCTTTTTAAAATTTTAAATCTTGCAGCACTTTTGCGTCTAGTTGTACACCAAAAAATTGGGCGAGATTTTACCATGGGTTTTGGGACCCTGATGATGGGTGTTGATGGGAAATAATTCAGCCGTTTCTTTCTTGCCCATTTCTATAGCTGATTCACTGACAGAATAAGAAAAGTTCTTTGAATGAGACAGCACTTTGAAATTACATGTGTTCTGTGAATATGTTAAACCATTATAAGTTTTAGATACTGACTCACAAGGATATCAAGTAAGTGTTAGCTGGCTTATAAAGTGCTTGGTAATAAACATTGGTGAGGGTATTGTATCACAACAAAGCCAATTTGCCCTTCATTGTTTACTTTAAAAATTTTTTTTTAAACTTTTCCTTTCTGGTAGAGCTTGGAGTTATTATTTTTAATGACCCGGTATGAAATACTTTCCATTTGTTCATCAAATAAGACAACAGCTAAAGCACAGAAGAAGCAACTCATCCAGTCCGATATCTCTCTCCCTTTTCTTTGTAGTTTTTCACTCTCAGGTAGTTATCTAAGTCTTTTTCCAAAGCTGCAAATGAACCTGCCCCCAGTACAATGTCAGATCCTACATAAAATAAATTTTCCCCATGTTGCTGATGGCTATTTTGTCAATTATTTTAATTCAGTATGCTCTGGTTCACATCTTTCCTCTAATTGCAATAGTACCTACCTATCTACTTTGTCTAGAGTTCTCAGGACTTTAAATTTCCTCTCAACCTTCCCACCTTCTCCAATCTATCCATGTAGAGCAAGTCCTCATCATTTTCATAAATCTTTCAGGCACCCTCTCAATTCCACAGTGCACAGAATTGGACACAATACTTCAGCTGAAGTACATCTATAATTCCGTTCGTATTCAACATAACTGCCTTGCTTTTAATTACTTGTGATGTCTGTTCATGAATCTGAGATCCCGCTTGTCTTTACAACCACTTACCTCAACCAGCTGTGTCACCTGAGATGTTATTTTGAGGTTGTTCACTGATGACTGCGTTGGGATTTGCAGATGTCTCTCTAGTGAAAGCCTTTGGACTTTACATCTGAATTAATGTTAGGGTATTACAGAGAGACTTCTGTTTTGCATTTGGCCTGGGCTGTGTACAGTCGGGCGCAAATGATGTCGATATAAGATGCGAACAGTGGACACACATCAATAATTTCAAAATTTCTCTCTGTTCAAGGGCAGACCAAAGAAGCACATTCAGTATTCCTTGTATCCACTTTGATGTCAAATTGAGAAGTACATTGATGAAGAAAGAGATACAAAACTTTGTGGATTGAAATTCAAGTGGGAGAAGACTCACATGCAGCATAAATATCAGCATTGACCTTTTGGACTGAAAGACCTGTTTCTGCGCCATACATTCTATTCAGTTCTAAATAAGCCAGAAATCACTGGCTGGCTGGTATTCTTACCCTCTGGATTATCAAACAAGAATGGCTTGTCTTCTTCCTCTTCATCCATCTTCATGTACTTGTAAAATCCAAATCTATTGGGAAAGGAAGGACAGAAGTTTCCAATCAAAGTGTAGTTGACAGTTACAAAGCTTCAGCAGCTTGTGATGTATAGTCAATGATGGAGAGAAATATATTTAAGGGACTGATCTCAAAAGTACCAATGTAACTGCTATAGGATGGATAATTATGAAGGAAGTTTAGAAAGGAAGAAATATTTCAATTTACGCTCTCTTCTATCTCTCCTACAACATACCTACAGAGCTTCATTTATACTCAAGAATCTGTCATTTTTTCAATACAGAGCTGTTATCATATTGTTGGGAGAATGACAGTGAATACAGGAAATATATTTGTGTACAGTAAACAAATTCATCCACAGTATTTCAAAAAATAAATACATACATCCATAATCGAATTAGCTATCTGAACATTATTGATCAGAATGTAATGGAGGTCACAGAACAGTGAGAAAACAAGAGATGAGCAAACAAATTTAATCATCGCACTGTCCCCAAGTAGAAATTTTACACATTTATAGCTGATTATAAAATTTAATATTCACTATTTTAATTTGCAGAAATGTTTAATTATGTTATGAGTTTCTGAGTGCCCTTGTTTGCATTTTTAGCTGCAGGATTTTAAGTAAAGAGGAGACTTTGATGTTATGTTATTCAGACAATTGTTTGATGTGAGCTCTAAAATATACTTTATGCATTTAGTATACTCCAATGTCTCATTGGCTGTCAGGAATAGGATCAGATAGGTACTAAGGAATGTGATCAGGAATGTGACCTATGGCATCCCAGCCTTCCTGCCAGTTTCTGAGGGTCAGTTCTGTTGCAAAAGAAACATGCAAATGAAGTAACCATAACTTCTACCATACTTATTCTATTGACCATTGTTTCAACCAGGCATCAAGGGTTCTTTGGGAATGGAAGGGAATGTGGCTAAAAGGTCACAGTGCAGCTTCAGTCTTTTCAGACTGGTCGGGAGGCATCCTTGGAGATGGAGGGGTGGGGTGGGGAGGGGTGGGGTTTCTCAGGAGCTGGCCAAAGAAGTGAAAAAAACTCAGGCTGTGAAGTCAAAGTTACATCTACGTTATATTTTGGAATTTATTCACAGTCCAATTAGATACCAAAGTCTAGTCGCAAAGGTGATAGTTGGCAACTCAAATTATAAGGCCCTTTATGACTTTATTAAAAGGTGCAGCGCAAAAGCAGCAATGGCAGCAGATGTTATGCATTTAAAGCAAAGTAGATTGGGGTTGCTAACAACATAAATTCCAGTTCAGTGGATTAACCCTCAACTTTGTCTCAAACCCAAATAATTCTTCCTATTCAATGCCTTATAAGAAATGTATGCTTTCCTGTTACACTGTTGTTTCAATCTAATGCCTGTGATGTTCTGTTTTTTAAACTGCACACATAGGTTCTTACTTTTCCAAATACAAAGGGCTCTCCCGGTAGAAACACTTGTTCTCTGTTTCCATGTGAGTGAGCCTGGTGAAGTCATTTGGGTAGACATAGGACAAGTAGACCTGTAAGAAAACACAAACAACATGGTGAGGACTGTATTCATCCCTGGGATCGGTCTTTACTTAGAGATGTACAGCACAGAAACAGACCCTTCGGACCAACTCATCCGTGCCAACCAGATATCCTTAATTAATCTAATTCCATTTGCCAGCATTTGGCCCATATCCTTCTGAATCCTTCTTATTCATGTACCCAACCAGATGCCTTTTAAATGTTGTAGTTGTATCAGCCTCCACCACTTCCTCTGGCAGCTCATTCCATTCATGCACCACCCTCTGTGTGAAAAAGTTGCTCCTTAGGTCCCTTTTAAATCTTTCCCTCTCACCTTAAACCCTTTAAAACAATGTCTTCAAATTGCACCAACTGCACACAACGAAGAAAGTGAAATTCTGCTTCTAAAACATTCTGGCTGTGAAGTTCAGTGAAGGTCGTAATGCAGTAATTCTGGTCTATGTCAGGTCTGTAATTATCTCTCACGATTTCTATTATAAGACAAGTAGAACAGCTACTGGGAAATTTCAGGGCTAATTTCTTTATATTGTTATAAATGGAGGGCTCTTCTAATTGATATCACTATTAGAATACAAAGACTTGAAATATCAGCTTTCCTGTCTCAGTTCACAATGTCAACTTTCCTTTACAAAGAAGGAAGGAATCGAGTTTCTGTGGCTCCTATCTTCACTTCAGGATGTCCCAAAGCAAATAAAGTTATTTTTGAAGCATAAGCATTGAGGTAGTGTCGGGATTAAGCGACCAATTTGCACACAGCAAAGCTATATAAGTAGCAAGGACTAACAACTAAATCTGATTTTAGTGATGAAGATTGAGGGGTAAATATTGGCCGGGACACTAGATGGGGGGGAGCATGATTGTTCTTTTTCCAAAGAGTGTCATGGGGTCTTACATGTCCAACAGAATGGGTAGATGGGGCTCAGTCTCATCTGAAAGACAGCCCCTCCAGCAATGCTGTCAGTATTGCACTCCTCAGAAACACCAGCCGAGATTACGTGTTAGTGCAGCTTGAACACACAATTCTCACATTTCGATGCGAGAATGCTACTATCTGTCCATTGTTCTCATCTTACATCGAAGGGGTTTTAACCCCAGTAAAAATCTTGTAGGTGCTCAGTTCCAATTCCTCTAACGTTTCACGCTTTATGACTTTGGAATGTGAAGAGTCGAAGCTACGTTTTTCATTGTTTTCACTCTGGTTACCGTTATTGTCAGAATGTGGGATCGCAGCCATAAAATGTTACTCATTTTCAGTTGTTCTAAAAAATTGAGGTCTTCAAAGCCATGAAGGGTTATGATCAAGTTAAATAGTGATAGATTGTTTCCATTGTTCTGTGAGTCAGTATCATAGATTTATATGATATAGAAGAGACACTTGGCCCATTGAGTCTGTATTGACAAAGTTACACTATTTCTTACACTAATCCCACCTTCCTGCATTAGGCACATATCCTTGAATATTATGGCAGTACAAATGCACATCCGTGTACGTTTTAAAGGTTGTGAGGCTTCCCACCTCAACTAACCTCCCAGGCAATGCATTCCAGACCCCATCCTCTGAGTGAAAGGTTGCTATCCTTAAATCCCCTCTTAACCTTTTGCCTTTCACTTAAAATTATGCCCTCTTGTTAGTGACCCTGAAGGGAATAGCTGCTCTCTGTTCACTCCGTCTATTCCAGTCATAAGCTTATACACCTCCCTCAGGTGCCCCCTCAACCTTCTCTACTCCAAAGAAAACAACATGATCTTATCCAGCCTCTCTTCAAAGCTGAAATGCTCCATCCCAAAAACATCCTGGTGAATGACCGCTGCAATTCCTCCAGCACAATCACATCCTTCCTATAGTGTGGTGACCAGAACTACACACGGTGTTCCAGCTATGGCCTAACCAAAGTTCTGTACAGCTCCAACATAATCTCCCTGCATTCTTAATCTGTGTCACAACTGATAAAGGCGGATGTCCCATTTGCCTTCTTAACTACCCTATTAACCTGTCCTGCTACCTTCAGGGATCTGTGGACAAACACCCCAAGATCCCTCTGGGCTTCCTAGGGTCTTGCCATTCATTGAGTATTCCCTTGTTTTGTTCCTTCTTCCAAAGTGCCTCACCTCACATTGCTCAGGATTAAATTCCATTTGCCACTGATCTGCCGATCTGAACAATCCATTTATATCCTCCTGTAATCTAATATCTTCCACCTCACTGTCCACCACCTGGACAATCTTTGTGTCATCTGCAAACCTACTTATCATTCCCCCACATTCTCATCTACATCATTTACGAATATCACAAACAATAAGAAATTCAGCACGGTTTTCTGTGACACACAGGGCACAAACAAAAGCAAAGCCACCACAGTCTTATGAGACCTTTGTCATTAGAGAGAGAGACAACTGATGGTGTTTAACCTGAGGGTCACCATGCCTTAGGCAAGGTCAGTGGTTGTGAAAAAGAGCCCTTCATGGTAACTGCAGCTGGGGAATTGGACCTGTGCTGTTGGTGACATTCTGCATCACAAACCAGCCAATTCGATCTCCATGTCTAAAACACTTACACTTCTTTAATCTCTAGTTGCTCTAGTTCACGTGTGACAAAACAGAAAACACTGAGGATGATGAAACTTGATTATTCAAGTTTAACTTTTGTTCGGAAAGTATTATAAAAGACCACAGCCAACCTAATTGAGGAGATTTTAACTAAATATAAAAAAATTGGTTTGCGCTACTATCATTTTCGGGGTATTTTTTAACTCATACAGCCTCTCTGCTGCTTTCTGCCCTCCACCACGAAAGGCAAAGATAATATTTTCATCTCTTTGTCTCTAAGCAACATCGCACAAATTAATTAGTGAATGGTGAAGCAGGCTGAAAGGATTGAATGGATTACTGTTCCTAATGGACAGATTTCAATGATGTTTCACATACTAAAATGGTAGGGAGAACGGATTAGTTTTTGATGAAGGTGCAGGTTCAGATCTTGGAATTTCGATGTTGGGAGATGGGATCAATGCCTTTTTCTTTTCGAATGTTGTGGGTTATTTGATGTAAAATGCTGATTAATTGGGAATGTTTCAGATTGTCTAGCTGCTTCATTGCAATTTGTTAAACTGTCAACCTGCCAGCAGAACTTTCCAAGTAGGTTGTTGGATGTCAGTTGCCTTGAAACTCCACAATGAGATGGAAGCACTTAAAAAAAAAACTCAATTGCAGAGCATCAACCAGAGGGGGAAAGGCCTCAATGAAGGGCTGTTCAGTTGTAATAACATTGAGTTAACTCAGTGTGACAGAAGTATGTGTTCTACTAAGTGTCTACTTACTGACACTTCGAGCCTACTTTTGAAATCCTTTTTTTTGAGTTCCTGATGCTTCAATTTATTTGTAAAAGTAATTATCTTCAATGAATGACAGAAACCAACGAGATCGCTGTGCTAGATGCTTTTTAGCTGTGTAGAAATCACCAAAAAATAACAGAGTGTCTACTGACACCAGTATGTCAACTAATGAGCTGGAGGTGAGGCAAGATTTATGGCACGGCTCAAATAAAATCTACTTACTCAGCAAATAGTACAAGCCAGTAAACTGTCTAGACGGTCCATCTATTTTAGAAGAGTTTCTGAAAAATGCAGCAAACAGAATTCATGGCCCAAACTGCAGCAACTCATCCCGTTAAAAGCAAGTGAGTCCTTCAGCAAAGTGTCATGAATGATGGATGGATACATACAAATTACGTTGCATGAATTGTGCGTGTGAGCTCATTATCAACCACTCACAGGCATCCTGGAGTGATCAAATCATTTCATTCTGTCTGGGAATAGTGCTGTCATTATCCTAGCATCCTTCAAAACAGGAAGAAAGGATGCCCATTTTGATTGACAATTAGATTGGGACGAATAGGAATAATTAATTACCATCAGACCAAGCCTCTGCTCAGAAGGCATTTAAAACAGCCCACTTTAGGAGGTGTTGGATGGAGTGAGGGGGTGGGCTGGAGTGAGAGGGTGAGTACGTAGCATTTTGTCAAGGCAGACAAAATGTCAATTATATTTTGCATGAATTATGCATGAGGAGATCAGGATGAGAAGTCAGGTGAAAACAGAGTATTGAAATCAATTAACTAAAGGATATTGAAGCAACAGGTATAAATGGCTTGAGTGGTTAATTAGTCACTGTAGGTGTCTGGAGAAAGAGAAGGGTATCGTAATATGTCCCGGGGGCTCTATAGGCATATAAATCAGATAAAAATTGACACTGAGCTAAGGTAAAATAAAATGAAGGATGATTGAATATTGGTCATGATCCAAATAACTGGAATACAAAGGGTGGACGTTGTACCACTGTCATGCAGAGCTCTGTTTAAACTCTATTAGTTAGGACGGCATTCATTTCTGGAGAGTGCACCACATGAAGGATAGACCAACCTCGGACTGGTTGATACCGGGGTGAAAGGGATGAAATGATGAGGACAGGTTGCACGGTCTAGGTTCATATTTCTTCAACAGAAAAGATTAAGGCAAGATCTAAATAAGGCATTTCGGTGATTTGAGAGGTAAGATAGAGAGAAATTCCACCCTTTGGTGGGAGAGCCTAGAATAAGCAGGATTAGCCTTAAAACTAAAGCAAGGCCCATTCAGGGCAGAAGCTACAAAGCACTTCATCATATAAAAGCAATGGAAAACTGAGACTCTCATCCCCAAAACATTCTGAGGTTGGGTCATTAAAAAAAAAATTGAACTGAAAAAATATCAGTAATTTTTTGTTAAGAACATAAAGAAATTGGGAGCCTAAGTAGCTAGATTGAGTCACAATGCAGTTCTATTATGATTTAACTGAATGGCAAAACAGGTTTGGATGATGAATGACCCATTCCTTTGCTTATGTTTCTGTCTAGGTTCTAGGAATTGCAATAAGATACCTTTCCAAAAGCATGGTCAACAAGTAGCTTTTAACCTTACGAGAATGGAAACAGGAAGTTGAGGGAGGAACTGAGAGCTTAGAGCTTATATGGCTGAAGGCTTATCTGCCAGTCATTCAGCAAAGAAAATGATTGATGCCCAAGAGGTTAGAACTGGAAGAAACATATTACTAACGGGGGAGTTCAAGACTTTTTTTTTTAAGGTGCAAGGAGAAAGATTTAAAAAGGGGCCTGAGGGATAATTTGTCACATAGAGGGCGGTTTGTATACGCAATGAACTGCTAGAGGAAGTGGTAGATGTAGATATAGTTCCAACATTTAAAAGACATTTGGACAAGTACGTGACTAGGAAAGGTTTAGAAGGATATGGGCCAAATGCAGGCAAGTGGGACTAGCTTAGTTTGGGAAACTTGGTCAGCATGGATGAGTTGGACCGAAGGGTCTGTTTCCATGCTATATGACTCTATGTAAAACAGTATTGTTGCCAGTGGTTCAACTAGTATTCATAGTGTATCAAATTTTGGAAATTGTTATTCAAAGCAAATCAGAAACAATGATGAAATAAGGATGAAGTTCAATGCTTTTATGAATTTTTCATCCTTGTTCTTCCTATGCTGCCACTACAGCCCCTACACCTCTCTCAACACCAATCAACTAAAACAAAAACTCATTGTACCATCTCCTTCCTTAAAATCACTCCTTTTCAGACCCTTACAAATTTATGACTCCATCAGTTTTCTTAGACAGCTCCTTGGGCTCAATAGTGACTTGCTTTCACTCTGGTTCAATTGGTCCTGACCTGGCTGCTAAGTCCAATACACAATCTGCAGATTTGCTGGTCAGATGGTGCCTGTAGGGTTGGGCAGATGAGATACTTTCAAGTTTGTGCACTCTTTCCAGTGGCTTCAGCTTTGCCTCTACGTGTTCCTGATTACATCTCTTGACGTGTTCAGTGCCTTACTGAATGCACCTCCTCTGTTTCAGGTGGTCATAGGCCATGGACTCCCAAGAGTCAGTGGGAGATGTTTGAGAACATCCTTAAATTCCTAAGACTGCCACCATTTTAGTTCACTCTTCCTCTTTCAAGTAACTGATTGGTAAAAACAACACAACTGTGAATTCTCTGACTGAATGCTTCTTTTATTTTTTCTTACTATTTTTCTAATTTTGGCGTCTATTTCATGCTGCTGAGATATAGAATCGAGCAGCTACTGTCACGCTATAGTATTACAGCGATCAGTAAGAATTCACAACCACCGGTCACATCACTTCTAATGACTCAGCATTGTCATGATCTCAAAAAGATTGCTTTAATTATGTGGGATCATTTGGTTTTATTACGCTTTCAACAGCACACTGCCAGAGGGGGGCAGTGATGACTGTAACATGTTATAGCTTCAACGCCAGTGAACACTACACCAACTGCAGTCATTATTCCTCTATGGGCCCTGCAGTAAAACTCCAGTGCTGTCACTGTTTAAAGTACAACAAAAATCGTGAGTTAAATGGAAGGACAGAAAAGTTTGAATGCAGAGGAAAGGGGCTGGTCCCGCTGGGAGAGTTTAGTGGGAAAGCTGCAGGGAGGAGAGGGATGCAACAATTCCGTAGAATCTATTCATTTTGGCGCCTGTGTTTAACCAAAGGAACTGCATGATGGAATAACCTATGAGTGAAGTATTTCAGCAAGGTTTGTTCAGACTGCGACAGATCCAGGACAATTACGCTATGCTTCCACTTTGTGCTAAAACCTACTTCATACAACAGTTATGAACAGATTAAAATTATTGCTGCGATATAGCTTACTAGTGTTCGCCCATGGCATGCAATTTTTAAAGAGCAAATGCTTACCTTAAAAATAAAAATTAGAGCTCCCTTGTTGGCAAGGTAGGACAGCTCATATATGGCAGAAATGCATATTACTCTACACATATAAAATCATAGTATATAGACTTGGCACCGTGGTTTTTTTTTAAAACAAACACAGACCTTTCAAATCTCCAGTGAAGTATTGAAGGAGTGCTACACTCAGAGAGGTGCTGTCCTTCAATTCTGTGACCTAGACTTTCAATGAAAGCATAAGCTTTGTTCTAAATATAAACTAAATATGTTCAGGGAAGCAAGAGAGTCTGCTACTTTGGGTAGGGAGCAGGGCAGACACTATCTTGCAGAGTGCTTGGCAGATTTTTCAGTTGAATGGGGCACATAGGCAGGGAAATTGATTCTGAAATAGCACACGTCAATTAGCCCTTGTCAAATGGAGGAAGCCTCTCATTGTCTGTGATTTATTAGCTGGTACAATTTGCTTTGATTGTAGCCTGTGACTTTTATGGTCATAACCTTTCCCTTACACACTGTAGGTAGAGAAATACATTGTTTAATTTCCCTCTTACATCACTGTAGTAAATATAAACAAGCCGTGCATGTATTGGGACACATATGTTTTCATTATGAACCAGATGTTTGGTCCGCCCTCCATGTCGTTGTTTTCTTGTTCCTGTCACAATTTTCCTCATTAAACATGTATCTCTCCCTCTCTTACATTTACACACACAAATAATTATACGCAGATGTGGTTAAAATATCCTCCTTAAAATATTCTCTTATTTTTGGCTACAAGGATGGTTTCAACAAAGCCAGACTGCCAGCTCAGAACAAAAACAACAAGTTGGTTAGAAAATACGTGTTCTTTGAAGAATAAGTCACAGCTTACAGTATGAAAATTTACATTTATTTAATCTATGTCACCTAAAGTATGCAGACCAAGGCCATATTTTAACCCCCAGTTTTATGGATGCAAAATACAGTGTTAAATGTTAACATTCGAGGTCTTTTCATGATTCCTTTACAGATATCTATATAGAATGCAATATTTCAATCAAAAGGACAAATTGTAATTTATTTCAAGATCAGTGCCTTACCTGCAATATCAAAACCTCTATCATCTGTTTAGATCCAGAAGTTTATAATGGGAATGAAGAAATATAAAGCTGAGGAAAAGATTGACTTAATTTATATCTTGCTTTTCCAGTAACTCTGGCTCAGTATTTACTGTTTCATAAAGGTTCCATTTATCCAAATATATTCAAATTCTGCTCATTGATTCAGAACGTTCGACCGCTCTAAACTTCCATAATACAAAAGAACTTCTGGAATTTGTCACAGTTACATTTGATAAAGAAGAAAATGTTTCTTAGATGTGGTAATTTACATTGATTCCCTGTAAAGTTAGCTCAGATAGCATGCGCTCTATCCCATTCTGGTGATGTTATACGAAACAAGCTTAGTTAAAATTGCACGGAATGATTCCAAGTCGCTTTCACTGGAATACTAATGGTATGTTAGACATTTTGCAGGTATCCTGAAAATGCCCTAAAAATATTAATCATTGGGAAATTTTCGATGTCGACAAAGTATCCATACAACCATATGTTTTGAATTAGCACTATTACAATGTTGAAAAATAATCTACCTTAAAATGTTCACAGCAGCTAGTTAATAAATGTATTACTGTGTTTAAACAGAAACGGTTAACAGCTAAGAAGACTCAAGTTGAATGATACATTGGATGCAGATTAATGTGACTGGATTCAAGCAGTTGAATTTTCCCAACCTTACCAGAGGCGGCATCAATTTCAGGTACCAAGCCCACTCAATGTCACTGTACAACATCTGGAAGAATTTAGCAAGAAGCAAGCAAATAATGTCTTGCTTTTGGGATGAATGTTCAATTAGGGGAGAATCAAGGCGTTCAGGAGGCAGGAGTCTGTTAGTCACCAATGTGTCTGCATGCAAAATGTACCGTTACCAAGAGCGCACTCATGGAGACCAACAAGAAAGGCATCGTGAGGGGGCAGTCTGATAATTCAGCACACCCTCCCTCCAGATTCTGCTGGAGTGGGTGAGAACCTGGAAGAAGGTGTTATTTCTGCAGAGTGGTATCAAGAGGCCTGCAATCCCCTTGCAAGAAATTGCCAGTATGCCCACTTCCAAGACAAAATCTCACTCATCACCTTTTTGATCACCAGCAGATTTAATTCACAAAAGAAAACATGATTTTGTTACCATTGCCTCGATGGAACTTACGAGATTCAGATGTTAGTGATTTGATGGATTACCAAATTTAAGGAAGTTGTAAAGAAATTGGTTTTTCACAAGCAGGGAAACCATTAAAGTGGAACTTAGAAGTCTAAGAAAGGTTAAGTGCTATTTCAAGTATAACTACAATGTTTATTGTGGCTGATGGATTAATAGCTTGAGTACAGAGAAAGAGAGGGCACAGTATAATTGTACAGGGAAATAAACACATTTCTACAGCTCCTTATCGTGTCCTTAGGCTGTAGCAAAATGCATCACAGCCAGTTAATTGCTTTATAAAGTGCAGTCACAATTGGAATAAAGCAAGCCAGGAGAAAATTTGGATATAGCAAGGTTCCACAAACATATCTGTTTTTGATGGCATTTATGTGGGTGGATGTAAATGATCGCATGGGACTGTTACGAAGAGGAGCAGGCCACTCATTGCTGGTATGTTGGCCAACAACTATCCTTCAGATGTCACACAGAAAGCACCCAGATTATCACAATGATATTTACAGTTAGGCTGTGGTGTTCTGCTATTGTCATTGGACTAGTAATCCAGAGCCCCGGGTTTATGGTCTGGGGACATAGATTCAAATCCCAACATGGCAGATGGTGAAAGTTGACTTCAACAAAATATGTAATTAAGACGTCAGCTTAACAGTGATGATATAATCACTGTCAATTGCTGTAAAAAAATCCATTTGGTTTGCTGATGGCCTTTATTGTTACCTTGCCCACATTTGACTCAAAATCGTCAAAAAATGGTTGACACCAGCTCCTGCCCTTTGAAATGGGCTAGATAGTAAATCAGCTCAAGGGCAATTAAGGACAGATAGTAAATGTCAGCCTTGCCACTGATGCCCATAGCTCACATAAGAAAAAAAACAAGTTGTGGAGAATTTTTTTGTTTAAATTTTGTTTTTTTTTTGTATAGGACTTTGATTCGATCACATTTGGAATACTGCGTACAGTTCTGGTCGCCACGTTACCAAAAGGATGGGGATGCTTTGGAGAGGGTGCAGAGGAGGTTCACCAGGATGTTGCCTGGTATGGAGGGCGCTAGCTGTGAAGAGAGGTTGAGTAGATTAGCATTATTTACATTAGAAAGACGGAGGTTGAGTGGGAACCTGACAGATGTCTACAAAATCATGAGAGGTATAGACAGGGTGGATAGCAAGAAGCTTTTTCCCCCAGAGTGGGGGACTCAATTACTAGGGGTCATGATTTCAAGGTGAGAGGGGAAAAGTTTAAGGGAGATATGCGTGGAAAGTTCTTTACGCAGTGGGTGGTGGGTGCCTGGAATGCGTTGCCAGCGGAGGTGGTAGAGGCGGGCACGATAGTGTCATTTAAGATTTATCTAGACAGATACATGAATGGGCAGGGAGCAGAGGGATTATAGATCCTTGGAAAATAGGTGATAGGTTTAGATAGAGGATCTGAATCGGCGCAGGCCTGGAGGGCCGAAGGTCCTGTTCCTGTGCTGTAATTTTCTTTGTTCTTTGTTCTTAAACAGTATCATGGGATCTTACAGATTCACCCGAGGGGAGAAGGGGATCTCAGCTGAATCTGTGAACGTTGATTGGAAAAGCTTCGACAATGGAAATTCACCAGTTAATAATAATCGACAATTAACTTCCAGGTCCAATGATATTCACTGCTAACACGATACAGCTGTCAAGCCGAAAAGCTGTTCGGCTTAACACAAAGGTTAAAAGGTGAATGGATTTCAGTGCCAGCGTGACACCAGGTATGTAGGCTGGATGTCCCAAAGACTGACAAATCATATCAAACACAGCAAGTCCCTTTGACTGTGCATAATAAACAAGATACTGACCACACCCAACCAGCCCATGCTTGCAAAACTCATAAAAGACTGCTCAATATTAGATGTCATTCTACAATTAGGCAACATTTTTAGATAATCCTGAATGTGCAAAGAATCATGATGACAAGCGATTTTGGATTGTGGTATGATTTATTTGCATGTAATGGAAACATCTTTGGAAACAAAGAACAGTATAGCACAGAAACAGGCCTTTTGGCCCACTGAGCCTGCCCTGACACATGATGCCTTTCTAAACTAAAAACCTTTTGCCTCTATCTAGTCCATATCCCTCTAATCCCTGCCTCATTATGTTTCTGACAAGATGTCTCTCAAACATTGCTATTGTATTTGTTTCTATCACGTCCTCTGGCAGCACATTTACCACCCCCCAAGTAAAAAACATGTCCCTCACATGTACTTTAAACTGACCCTTTTTGCCTTAAACACACGTCCCTACCCTGGGAAAAAGACTATCCATTCTGTCCACGCCTCTCATAATTTTGTAATCTTTTATCAGATCGCCCCTCAGCCTCTGACGTACAAGTGAAAACAAACCAAGTTTGTCCAATCTCTCCTCATGACTAGTAACCTCCAAACCAGACAACATCTTGGTAAACCTTTTCTGTACCCTGTCCAAAATCCATACATCCTTCTGGTAGTGTGGTGACCCAGAACTGCACACAATACTCCAAATGTGGTCTAACTAAAGTTCTATACAGCTGCAACATAACTTGCCAATTTTTATACTCTATGCCCCAGTCAAAGAAGGCAAGCATGCCTGACACCTTCTTGATCATCTTACCCGCTTTTGTTGTCATTTTCAGAAAACTGTGAGCCTGTGTACCTAGATCCCTCTGTATATTAATGCTTGTTATTTAGTGTATACTTCCCTCCTGCATTCGACCTTCCAAAATGCAACCCCTCACATTTGTCCAGATTGAATTCCATCTGCTGTTTCTCGGGCTAAGTTTTCTGCCTATCTACAACCTGCTGTATCCTCTGGCAATCCTCTTCATTACCCACAGCTTGCCCAACCTTTGTGTCATCTGCAAACTTACTAATCACACCATTCTCCTCCAAAATCATTTATATATATATATATATATATATATATACACACACACATATATATGAGAAACAACAGGGGTCCGAGCACTGATCCCTGAAGAATAGCACTGGTCATGACCTTCAGTGAGAAAACACCCTTCCACCACTACTCTCTGTCTTTTATGACCAAGCCAGTTCTGTATTCATCCTACCAGCTCACTGCAGATCCCATGTGACTTTGCCTTTTATACCAGCCTGCCATGAGGGACCTTGTCAAAGGCCTTGCTAAAGTCCATATAGACAACATCTACCACTCGGCACTCTGCAATCATCTTTGTCACTTCGTCAAAAAATTCAAACAAGTTTATGTGACACGACCACCCCCACACAAATCCATGTGACCTATCACTAATAAATCCATATTTTTCCAAATGTGTGCAAAAGAACATACACATATTGTGCCTGTTTCAACTCAATCAAATTGGTGACAGCCTTATGTTGTATCTTTTCTTTGATCAATAACTTGACAAATTGGAGTCAAACTGCCTAGTTTGAAATTTAAACAAAACCATTATCATAAATTGATGCATTCTTTCTGAAAAAATCTCTGCCAATCAGAATCTGTTTGGCAGATTATCACTATCCTCTTACATTGTATACAAGTGTACAATATTTCCCCCAAACTGGCATTCTTGTGAATTGTCCTGAATTCAGCAAGATGAATTTTTTTGATAAAATGGGTCCTTTTCAGCAATTAATACTTTGATAACACAGCATTGATTTGGATTTTTATTTGTAGCTCCATTGTTGCATCAGGCAACTATAAGCTAGGTTTAATTTTTGCCTGTTCCGATATAATTAATTTGGCTTGGCTAGCCAGTGATATCATTTGTTTAGGTTATTATGAACAGTTCAAATGTGAGCTAGAGATAAATCAAGAAAACTCTAGACATTATTGGTAGATCCCAAACTAATTTTCTGAAGTTGCTTACCACTTCAACACACCACTGTGTTCCCTGGCCAACAGCTCTTCCCAGGCTTGTCGTGGTGCTCCAGTGAAGCTCAGTGCAAGCTAAAAGAATAGCACCTCATTTTCCACCTGGGGACCCTGTAGCCTTCTGGACTTAATATCGAGTTCAACACTTTTAGGGCTTGAGCACCTTTCCCTCACACCCACGCACGCATTTAACATCACATGGGCTGCTACCACACACTACCCATTGTCATCACTAATAGATTCCCCCAGACTGACCTTTAACCACTCCTTTGTCTGCCTAACTGTTTCTCTCTCTCTTTGGGCTCTATCTCCACCTATCATTTACTCCCCCCCTACCCCACCTTCTGTCTAAAAGCCATCCTTTTCCCTAGTTACCATCAGTTCTGTGGAAGGGTCACCGGACCCAAAATGTTAACTCTGATTTCTCTCCACAGGTGCAGCCAGACCTGCTGAGATTTTCCAGCAACTTATGTTTTTGTTCCTGATTTACAGCGTCCTCAGTTCTTTTGGTTTTTAGAAGGGAGGAGGGGTCAATGGGTGCAGAGAGGGTTATGGCAAAGAGTGAAAGGACAGGACATGAACTGTATTTGGATGGTGAGGAGATTATGACAATGCTGATTGACATTCACTCTGTGATTTTCACTGCAGCAACTTCATATAACAGCAGAAGGGAGACCCTCAGATAGAGCAAAATAGTTTGGTGATCCTATCTGCTGTTATTTGGTGGAGTCATCTCAGACAGCTGTTCTATAAATTTATAAGACATTATATCTTCTTTTAATTCAGAATGAGTTTTTAAAATAAAAAATTAAATGTTTTGTAACGTATGTATTTGACCTTTCAGCAAATGTGGTACAAACAAGGCTAGCTGCATTCTATAGAAGCTGTGTGACAAATGAAAATTATAATATTCTGTTTAAAAAAAAACAAATCTGTCTTTAAATTGGACATAGAATCTTACAAAATGGCTTTCAGAAGTCACATGATTACCCTTTGTGGCTTCAACTGGTATTGGGACCGGCTTTAATTGATCTCCAAAAGAAATTACAAGAGGCTTTTGACAATTTATGAACATGTAAACAGAAACTCATTGACAAAGGTTTTCCTAAAGGTATAAATAGCTCTTACTATCTCACCTAACAGAATGAGGGCCATCCATGCTACTGGCTGAGACAATCCAAAAGTTAATTACCTCCTCTCAAAGAAAATTGATGGGTCCATTCCCGTAGACCTAGGCTGATCAAATACCTAACAGAGAATCGTGGTTTAGCGATTTTAAGTTCTGTTCTGTATCAGAGCCTGGTTGTGGGTCACCATTTCATGCAGAAACCATAAGCTGTCACTGCTTCTCAACGGGGAGACAACAGGAAGGTATCCAGGGCTGCGGGGTTACCAAAAGCCATAACGGCGGAACAAGGGAGATTTCACCCACCCACTCCCTCCCAAATCTGATCTGCTCAGTCCATCTGTGGGAGCAAACACTGATTATCTGACTACAGCAGTCAGCACCAGCTGCTGGATCAAATCGTTCACTCCACACAAAGAATTCTGAAGCACAGCAGGCCTGCAACAGTAGTACAGGCTAATTTCATGTTTATCTTCATATGTAACTTTTATCCCTATTTTAATTTTTTGTACCTGTATTTTATCACTTTTTACATCAATAACTTTCAGTAGTAGTAATGAATTCATATAATAATTTACGTAATGAACTAAGATTTTACTCTTTAAAGCATAAAGCTGTTCTGCTGGCTGTTTTTAAGACTTAAACACTGAAAGTTAAAAGCAGACTACAAAGGAGCTTGTACGAGGAGTCGTTTGAGGAAATGCCTGGTATGGTTGTGTCACTTTGTTCATTAGTGACTTGTTGCAGTCTTGTTGACTAGTAATAGCATTTAGACCATCGAATACATATAGCAAACAAGTTGCACTGGAACCAATCCATCTACTATACTGTATTGAGATTTCAAGCACAACTGATCTTTCCTCAAATTATTTCACCGGAGATACACACATCTCCATTTCGCACCCCAGCACCCAAATGAAAGCAGCTTATAAGATAAATGTTTTATGGAGTATCTTTAGATATGAAGGATTCTTTATAGATGCCATTTACATTTACTGACCTTTCTTTACTTACTCGACTGGCACCCTCTGCTCCACTTGCACTCCCCCATCTCATTCAAATGCTTGACATCTTTTGCCTTCCAAAAACACTGTCCATAAAACCAGAAGATAATGCAGCAGTAGTAGGCCATTCAGCCTATCAAGTCTGCTCCTCCATTCAATGAGATCGTGGCTGATCTGTTAATCCTCAACTTCACTTTCCTGCCTTTCCCCCATAACCCTCGATTCCCTGACTGATTAAAAATTAGTCCATCTCAGTCTTGAATGTGCATAAGGACTCAACCTGGAAAGCCCTCTGTGATAAAGAATTCCACAAATTCACTACCCTTAGAGAGAAGAAATTCCCCCTTATCTCTGCCTTAAATGTGTGACCTGTTATTACAGGCACGCAGATCAACACCTTGAAAATGACACAATGTTTGACCTCAGTATTTTTCAGCGTCCTCTATCCCATTCCCACGTTTGGGGGCTGAAAAACTCAGCCCCAAACGTCTACCTTAAGCTGGTCTGTTTGAAATGGCTAATTATTCTGAAGCTAATACAGGCTCGGGACTCTGTGGATGGTCAACAGTAATGTGTTATTCAAGACTGACAGCTTCCTTTGAGTTTGGCTTGACAGACTGTGTCCTTTTCTATAACCTGAAGGGAATAGTTTAGTCAATGGCTGTTGAAACTCAATAGTTTGTTCGTCCAATCATTCATTCAGTTACTGCTTAATAAATCAGCCTAATAGTTAACAATCTAATTGATCCTCCGACAGAATGTTTACTTGTCTGTCAGTCACAGTCACAATTAGCATCTGCATTGTCACTGTTCGAAAAGGCACACGTTCTCTGGTTGATCCCTCAGCTCATTACAATTACAAATAATTGGTGCGAACATGGACCTGCTCTGGTTCGTTAAAAAAAACCTGGAAGCCTGAAACCAAGAAACAAATCTAATCCAAAGCCCCAAAGATGGTACACGAGAAAAAAAGCACGGCACATAAAAATTTGAGCACATTGGTACAAGTAGGACAATCAAAGCCAACAAGCTGCAGTTTCCTTTTTTCCAAAGAAGGAAGAATTGGAGAAATTGCTCCCTAAATCACAACACCATGTACCATGTACTAAAACAAAACGACTGATTACATCTCGATAATAATGTGCATGAGATAAGATTCTTATTCTAAATGGACACATCTTCTAACCCATTATAGTTATATTGTAGAGAGGAGCAGAGAGCAAAGGATCTCCCATTCATTGCTAGTTTTCCCTCAATTTGTAGATGATGTCTGCTCAGGGTTATGAGCTTCTTTCATGGGTCTTCATCTGGCTGAGAAGGGTGGTCTTCAACCCAAGGGTCTTTGGGTAAACAGGTTGGGACATAGGATGAGGTAGTGGGATGTAGAGGATTTGCTTCCTTTCGTGTCTTCCTAGCTGACGATCTGCATCATCATTAAGGCATTGCAACTTGAAATACATTGCAGTTTCATGTACAAATGATCAGCATTCTGAGTGGTTGTTTGCAAGCTCCCACTGAAGGATTTTATGTCAGAGTTGACTTTGACTCCAATCTCTCGTTAGGAGTTGTCTGAACCAATCACATTTTTCACAAATGAATGGGAGATAACACGGTGTAGAGCTGGATGAACACAGCAGGCCAAGCAGCATTAGAGGAGCAGGAAAGCTGACGTTTCGGGTCGAGACCCTCCTTCACAAATACTTAATTGCCGAAATAGGCTACATTTATGTAGCACCATCAATTTTTAAAAAATTCCCAAGGTGATTCATAGTATTGTAATAAGGCACCAGTTCAATGCTTAGTCAATGAAGGAACTGTTGAGAGGAATGGCCAAAAGCTTCATCCTAGAGTTGGACTTCCAGGAGCATTGTTGGGTGGCACGGTGGCTCAGTGGTTAGCACTGCTGTCTAGGGGACAGGGACCCGGGTTCGATCCCACCCTCGGGCGACTGTCTGTGGAGTTTGCACATTCTTCCCGAGTCTGCATGGGTTCCCTCTGTCCTCTCCTCTGGGTGCTCCAGTTTTCTTCCACAGTCCAAAGATGTGCACGTTAGGTGGATTGACCATGCTAAATTGCCCATTGTGTCCAGGGATGTGCAAGCTAGATGGGTTAGCCATGGGAAATGCAGGGTTACAGGAATAGGGTGAGGCGCGGGATGCTCTTCAGAGGGTCAGTGTGAATTTGATGGGCCGTATGGCCCGCTTCCACACTGTAGGGATTCTATGAAGGTCTTTGAAAACAATGATGTTCAAGGAGGAAATTCCAGAGCATAGGTTCCAGAAGACTGAAGATAAACCCATCAATTACACAGCAGTGAAGGTCAGCATCAGAGGGAAACAGAGTTTTCCCAGACTGGTGATTTGAGACAATGGGGAGACAATCAGAAAAAGAGAAATATATATATCTGACAACGAAGTTATGTTATCTCACTTCCATGCTTCCCCAGGTGCCCTGCCTAAATTCAGGATCAGCTGAGGGCTGGGAGTGTATCTTTCATTTTCCCCATTGTTCAGAACATGTGTTGCTCAAGATGACTTTTAGATGGGCAGAGTGGAGTCATTACAAAGATCTCAAAATCCACTCTGTCACTCAAATCATGCAATATGCTTTATTGTTTCAGCCATTTCTTGATTTCTTGGCAAGTGAGTGTAAAAGGCTTTTCCTCATATTCAACATCACTCCCTTTTTCATCTGAAGGCAACATTCTCTGTGAGTGACAGGTTCTGTATACACCAAGCAAACCTTCCCCTATTGTCCAGTCATTCACAAGGTATACAGGTAAATCAATTACCTAAACAACTCATTAAATGATCCTGACTTTAAATTCACGTCATGTTATTTTGTACAAGTAATTATTCATCAGAATAATATAAATGCATTTCCTCCTGACAGCTCACACCGCACTGGCAGATCGATAAATGAAATAGGCATGGTAGTACTAGGTAGATAATGATCTAATGTCTACGGATCAATACAGTGACTGCAATAAGGAGGACATGCAAATGGACATTGCGGACAACCAGGATATTTGGTCTGTTTTGTTCCTGCCTGACCAAATCAAATTGTTCATCAGTCACAAGTTGACTAAATACTTGCATTTATCATTGCTTTACTGAGCAAAATTTATCAGAAGTAAATAGCTATTAGACTACGTGAATGTGCCTTTTAAGTGTTGACATTGTCGTCAACATTCTTGCGCTGAGTTATTATTAGCTTCCAGCCATCACAACGTCAACAAAAGCCAGAGGTATGTCAGATTGCTGTAAACGAATTGACTAAAACAGTATACATATAAATGACCATCTTTGCACTAATGACCTTTACTATAACCATGATTCACGTCACTGTTTCCATCCAACTGAATGAAATTTATAGATCACAGATTCCTGCATTTCCTAAAGGACCATTCTGAATGATCATTTTTGCCTATGTCCAAGACCAAAGCCGCAAGATTTGGAGATAATAAATAGCAGTAACAGAAGCTAAATAGATGTGTTGTTTCTGTATCATTATGGTTTTCCCTTAGGAAATAGTGTGAAGCAGTAGAAGGGTTTGCAGGTTGATTAGCAGTCTGATAGAGTGTGACGTGCTCATTCTTCTAAGAGAATTTGTGTGGTGGATAAGAAGTCATTCTTATCAACAGACAAACTATCATGTGAGCCAAACAGTGAAAAGATTCACAGCCTGATTAACAGATCGTCACCTTCCATGACCATAACCATCTTTATACATGCTGAGAGGTTAATCAGTCCTATGTGGCAGCAATAGACCATCAATCTCAGGAACTAATTCAAATTTTCCACATAGCCCTGGTCTAGACCAGCTTACAGTGCTGTGCATAATCTTGCTCGTTATGAGACCGAGTGAAGATGCAGCAAAAAGGCAATTGAACTGAAAGTTGGGATTAGAAACCTAGGCATGGAGAAGCTGCAAAAGTGAATATATTTAGCCTAAAGAAGAGAATCATCTAATGGAAGTAGTCCGAAAGGGTATCAACATGATAAACATTAATAGGTTAATTATTATTATAGATTCTAGAATAAGATACTATAGCTTTTATATATAACTGAATTAATTTAATGACTTTGAAAAGAAAATTATGATGTGCTGAATTGGCTAACAGAAGAAGGCAGCCATTATACAGTCTGATTGTATTAAGTGGTACAAAGTTGGACAGATTCCTGGAGAAAAACTTCAAGAGGGTTTGAGAGGCATCAAGGAATACGATGTTTTCTAGGTAATGCAACTGGCCTGATAAACTGCAATGAAGTTTTTCTGCCCTGCACATTCTGAAGAGGGAAATCTGAGGGATAATTTGAGAGATGGCTGCAAGAAGGTGTTTGGTATGCTTGCCTTTATTGGTCACTGCATTGAGTATTGGAGTTGGGAGGTCATGTTGCGGCTGTACAGGACATTGATTAGGCCACTATTGCAATACTGCTTACAATTCTGGTTTCCCTGATATAGGAAGGATGTTGTGAAACTTGTAAATCTTTTCTGAACCCTTTCAAGGATGTTGCCAGGTTTGGAGGGTTTGAGCTACAAGGAGAGTATGAATCGGCTGGGACAATTTTCCCTGGAGTGTCAGAGGCTGAGGGGTGAACTTATCGAGGTTTATAAAATCATGAAGGCATGGATAGGGTGAATAGTAAAGGTCTTTTCCCCAGTCTGGGGGAGTCCAACACTAGAAGGCATAGGCTGAAGGTGACAGGGGAAAGACTTAAAAGGACCTAAGAGGCAACATTTTCACGCAGAGTGGGGTGCGTGTTTGGAATGAGCTACCAGAGGAAGTGGTGGAGGCTGCCAGAGGAAGTGGTGAAGTTTCCTTATACAAGACATAGATGTACAAGGAGAACATTAAAAATAAACAGAACTTTTCAAATTGTTTTAGATGAAATGGTGAACAATTCCCAGCTCTATCCAAATGGCAGTCAGAATCATAGAATCTTTATAGTGTGAAAGCAGGCCATTCAGCCCACTGGGTCTACACTGACAAATAGCATCCCACCTAGATCCGCCCCCTACCCTATCCCCTTAACCCTGCATTTCCGTACGGCCAGCCCACCTAACCTGCACATCCCTGGACACTATGAGTAATCTAGCATGGCCAAGCCACCTAACCTGCCCATCTTTGGACTGTGGGATGAAACCAGAGCACCTGGAGGAAACCCACACAGACACAACGAAAATGTGTAAAGTCCACACAGACATTCACCCAAGGCTGGAATCGAACCCAGGTCACTGGCGCTATGAGGCAGCAGTGCTAACTGCTGAGCCTCCATACCACCCAGTTCTTTTATCTGTAATTTGAAAGCATCATAGATCCTCTTCAGAATTTTATGTTCACTTCCTATTTTCCGTTCAAATATAAACATTCATATTCACCAGATACCCATACAGTTTCAGTGATATGATTTCCCACATACATGGTAAATGGCAACTAATATTCACACTACAGAAGTATCACACAATGGCCATCAACAACAATAGAGAAAGCCTAATCACCTCCCCACAATGAGATTGATATGGCCGATTCTCCCACTATCAACACTCCAGGGTTTATCTTTGGGCAAAAACTCAAAGACTTAAATGACATGGCCATTAAAGCAGATTAGAGGCTAGATATTTTGGAGTCAGTGGCTCCCAGCTTGACTCCCCAAAGCCTCTCCAGGATCTACAAGACACAAGTCAGAGTATGACGGAATACTCCCCACTTACACAAAAAGGCAGAGTTACAACAATACTCAAGAAAAAGGGACCGTTACGGTTCTGTGTTAACTTACCAATCTCACACTAGGACTGCTAATCTATTTGCAGGTTATATTTGTTTGAAGATATAGTACAGAATTGTTCAGAAAACAGATACACTATAAAGATTAAGAAAGTACTGTTACAGGAAATGAGGAGGAATTTCTTCTCTCAAAGGATAGGGGATCTGTGGAATTCTTCACCACAGAGGAATGTTGAGGTAGTGTTTTCAAGGTGGAGACAGATTTTCAAACAGTAAGGGAAATCAATCGTGAAAGGGACAAATCAGGAAATTGGGAGCTAAGGATTATCAGAGCAGCCACAATCTCACTGAATAGAACAGCAGACTTAATGGACCAACTGGCCCACTTGTATTCCTGCATCTTCAGTTTTTAGGTGTCATGAGTCCCGTTTGCAGTAGGTATCCTTTGATTCCCAGCAGCCATCCCTCTATTTCCCAAGAATCTTGCAAGGTTTGAACTCTGATGGAGTGGAAGTCTTCATTGTTGACAAACTTAGCAGGTTACCAAGGGGGACAGTCTCAATGTGACATGGTTGATAGCACCCTGCAAATCAGGGAAGCCAGCGATGGTAGAGAATGCCACTGCTGAAGCTTCTTGATGCTCCTTGGCAAGAGGGAAGGATATAAAGAGCTATGTCTGGATAAAATGGCATGAGTTACATCTCAGTCATTTATCGATCAGGGATTGGGAGAGGCCATGCAAATACCCAGTATTCATTAAATTCCATTTTAAAAGTTATTTTTGAATCATTTAAAGACTGTGATTTTCACATTGTGCTTTATGTGGACTGAAAGAAGAAAAAACTGTTTTAAAACAGGGTTTTAAAGGATTGCTGCATTTTTGAAAAGCAAGTAACCTGATACTTATGGCAAGCATCGTGTAACCAATAGTTTGAACAAGGAGTAATTGAAGTGGTTCCAGATGAATTGGAGCCAAGGGTTCCGTGTATTGATGCAACTGGGTTGACTGGTTTATGGACTAGTGACCAGTTATCAATGACAAAAGTCTTTTGCCTGCCAACAATAACGTGATTGGTTCTCAGGAGCTGAACAGCTTGGGTTAGGAACAAGATGGAGAGATATATTTTGATCTCCATTGGCTGTCTCGACTCAATGGACTGAATAGCCTGCTTCCATACTGTATGGATTCTATATTTTTTCGTTTCCTGCAGTCATAACCCATTTTAAACCTGAAGAAAACTAGTTCATGTTTGCTTCAGCAGTTGCTGTAAGAAGTGGCTTTTAATTGATGAGTCAGTGACCTTGTATAAGTGACCCAGCCACCTGGTGTCTCCTGCAAACTAAACCAATGGAAGCATCTGAAGAAGGATGACTGAGAAACAACATGTTAACCAGCACAAAAACAATAAAGATCACCTCAGTAACCTCTGAATAGGAACCACTGAATTGCCTTCCAAGTTTATCTTTGCCAATAACCTATTAACGTGTGTGCGCGCATATGTGCGTGCGTGCGTATGTGGTAATAAACAGTAATTCCTGTTAAGTAGAGAAGCCTGGTCTGTCTTCAGGGAGAGGTGAGCACTGCTAGGGGTGGGGTGCTTTATTTCCCCCTCAAGCTGTATTTTGATTTAATTCCCACTCTCCCCCTTCACTTTTGGCACGTAAGCATTGCCCCTATCGGGCCTTGTTTGTTACTGGTTCCCTGGACACATAGGGGTTTTTCTTGGTGGTGAAAATATTAAATAAAGTTATTTGTACAATGGTGTCTGCACTGAGTCCCTGCACTTACACACACACACAACATGGGTGCTGTAAACAACAAAAAACTGGTCTGTGCCTTCTATATGGGTCTGGAAATCAGACTGTTGTAGTGTTCATCTATCCTGTGCCTTCCTGTGCTTTATTGGCTCCTTATATTTGGCGTTGTCCCCCTTCCCAGCTATTGTTCTGTGTCCCAACATACTGACTCCAATCCCCATATTTGAGTTTCCCAATTACACCAGCTTAACGCAGATTGTCCCCAATAACCCCTCTTGACATGTGCAGCCGAGAACCCCGGGAGTGACTGTGGCCCATTCTTGGACTCGTTTGTGGTCTCAGCCGCAACTGAGACCAGCCCAGCCCCGACTGATATCAGTCACTGACTTACGATAATCCCCGAACTGATATGATTTGAGGTGCACGACTGACTGAGGCCTGGAATGGAAAGGCACAAATCTCCAGACCATGATTGGACCAAGCACCTGAACGACAGAACCAAACCCCTACACTCAGACTGACAATGCCCTTGACCAAGCGTGACATCCCACTTTCACTGCCCATAGACCCCTTGACTCTTCCGAGGACTACTTTGCTTAGCCTTTCAGTCATGGCCATTTGGTTGAAGTGCAGTGTGTGGGGCACATAACATGACTGTTCATGTCAATCTGCCTGGCTTTCTGTTTGTGCTAAAGGGCAAGGCAAGACAGAACGATTGTAAGCCTATAGGCTATACATGAAGCAGTAATGAGGAAAAAGGTAGGATGTTGTGAGTGAATAATTAAGCACAAAGTGATTCAATGCAAAGAAAGCAAGCTAAGACCCCTGATTCCCATACATGAGAAGGGTGTGTGTCCCCACACTGGCACCAGCATTGGAATGTAAAATGTACAAAAGCTCCAAACTGCAGTAGTGAAGGGCAAAACTGAATTTTAAATGAGCCACAGTGATGTGGTGAGGCTGATGCTTTGCCAATGCTGACTTTTGTGGATGCTACCTTTTGGTGGTGGTGGCGGCTCACGGAGGGTGCCCTGAGATGTTAGGGAATAATGACCAACATGGCGAAGGTGCCAGTGAGCTGCAGCACTCTGACTTTTGAGTAGGGGATTGATGCCATCTAGTTTCTCACTGGCACCTGGGAGAACAACAATCACGAAATGAGGCAGGATTGGTCAGAAGGGAGATGCAAATATACAGAAACAGGGTCGTCGCTACTTAGTCATAGAGTTGTAGAGATTTACAGCACAGAAACAGACCCTTCGGTCCAACTCATCCATGCCGACCAGATATCCTAAATTAATCTAGTCCCACTTGCCAACATTTGACCGATATCCCTCTAAACCCTTCCTATTCATGCATCCCTCCAGATGCCTTTTAAATGCTGTTATTGTACCCAGGCTCCTCCACTTCTTCTGGCAGCTCATTCCATACATGCACTACCCTCTGCGTGAAAAAAGATTGCCTTATGTCCCTTTTAAATCTTTCCCCTTTCACCCTAAACCTATGCCGTCTAGTTTTGGACTCCACTACCCTGGGAAAAAAGACCATGTCTATTTACCCTATTCATGCCTCTCATGATTTTATAAACCTGTACAAGGTCACCCCTCAGCCTCCAGCCCTCCAGGGAAAATAGCCCCAGCCTATTCAGCCTCTCTCTATAGCTCAAACCCTCCCATCCTGGCAACATCCTTGTAAATCTTTTCTGAACCCTTTCAAGTTTCGCAACATCCTTCCTAGTGAGAGTCTCATTTTCCACTGAAACTTGGGCAACACGCACTCTGTTTTTTTAATTGCAGCCAACAAACATGGGCAGTTACAAGTCCAAAGTAGGTTGATAAACATCCTGTGTGGTGGCTTTTTACACCTTGAGAATTTGAGACATCCAAGGTCTCTGTGTTTGGACGCAGAGCCATCACAACACTGTAGAATGAAACTGTTGATGGGAATCATTTCATACGTGTCTATCGCCCATGGAGTTTTGACGTTTCTTATATTCTGATGAAACATGGGGGAGACAAGTAGTCTGTAAACTCCATTGTTTGAAGACTTCAATTCATCTTTAAACAATGAGATGAATGAATTTCACAATGGATGCGAGGGTCCTTCATTTAGGTCCATATTTAATAAGGCTTTGGCTGCAGATTTTATTGTCCACAGCCTAAATGCCAGAAGTCACAAAGCCCAAAGCAGAAACTCTACTCCAGTTCCCCAATGCAGTTAAGCATCTCAAATCTAGCTATCCAAACTCTGGAGTAGTCTGATACTTCTGTAATATTCAATGCATCAATTCCAAAGGAGCAAAACTCAAAATAAACTTACCTGGATAATTCAGGCCACTTTCACACTTTGTACACAGATCTGTCCCGCACTACAACTGACCCTTGACCCCAACTACATGTAGCTCAACTGTCAGATCCAAAATCCAGTATGACCTGGGTCCAGTGGTTATTGGTTTGGAGACACTGCATTTACTTCTGCATAAGATTCCCTAATATGGCGAGGATGTTACTCTATTTTAAAAAAAAGAGTACACACACTAGAGCTCACAAAAGGGCGGTGTCTGAAGTATGAAACTGTAACACAGAGCTGTTACACCCTTCAGAAAAATTCATCACACTAACGATCACAATACTCCAAAATCACCCCAGAGAAAAACTGGCCACAATTACTCGCTTAAAGTCAGATCTTCTCCAATCAATTATCTGTAGCCCAAAGACAAAAGTTCACAGAAAGTGTCAACAATACCTTTTTGAAGACTGTGGAAGTGTTCTTTTGAGAAGTGAAGGTTTTTTTTCAGTTATATAATTGATACTTGCAATTAGAATTTAGATTATATGAATGTAATAAGCAAGGCTTCAGTGACAAATTCTAGCCCCCAGTATAGTCCACTTCTGGAGTTTCTTACTTTCTCTATTATAGAAACTGAATGTTAGGCCCGACAATCTCAATTTCAATCTAAATTGATGAAAGTCCAGAATAAAATCTACATTGAAGGTTCATTTTATAAGTCTTTGTGCTTATAAATAGAGATTTCAAATCTCTGAAGCAAACATTGGAAAGCATCAGCCCAGCTACACTACTTTTTGGATGGATATAGGGGCGAAGAAAATAAATGTGAATAGTTAGGTTATCAACTCATAGCCTTGATTAGGGTTTACCAAAGCGGGGGCTGGGGGGGTGGTGGAGTGGGTGTCTGGACTCCAAACCAGCTCATGTTGATAGTTTGGGGTTACAAACTCTGCATCAGCAATGGAGATCTGACTATGTTGTAATAGCTATGTTTACCCTGTAACAGAATGCCATTTCCATCCTAACTATTTTCACCTTTCCACCCCCACTTCCATTCTCTCAGTTCTAAGGGGTCATGACAATTTTCAAGCCTCAGAATGGAGTCACAATGGGATTAAATTTTCAATAGCAATGGCCAATACTGATACTTGAATATAGGTTTGAGGTTTTGTGCTTAGTTGGAAATGCCATTAATCAGACTTTGGGAGTGAAATTTGTCTTTGGAGGCATTACACCATGGACAAACTGGAAATATTTTACTCTTCAAAATGAAAATAATATTGATTGCAAGGTAATACAAGCTCAATTTTACCCTTCCACATTCCCAAAAGACTAATATCACCTCCATCAAATGGAAGCCCTTTCTTCCTGCTCCAGTGACACAGATCTTGGGAATGTGTATAAACTACAAGGAGGTTAGCGCTAAACTTCAAGAGGACACTGGCTGGTGGAATGGGCAGATGCACTGGGGAAGAATGTTTAGTCAGTTTAGATTTCTCAAAGAGCAACTACAGGAAGCGAGGGAAGAGATTGCTGCGCCTTTGGTGACGATCTTTGCGTCCTCACTGTCCACTGGAGTAGTACCAGATGATTGGAGGTTGGCAAATGTTATTCCGTTGTTCAAGAAAGGGAATAGGCATAATCCTGAGAATTACAGATCAGTCAGTCTTACTACTGCGGTGAGCAAATTATTGGAGAGGATTCTGAGAGATAGTATTTATGATTATTTAGAAAAGCACAGTTTGATTAGAAATAGTCAGCATGGCTTTTTGAGGGGCAGTCATGCCTCACAAGCCTTATTGAATTCTTTGAGGATGTGACAAAACATATTGATGAAGGTAGAGCAGTGGATGTGGTGTATATGGACTTTAGCAAGGCATTTAATAAGGTTCCCCGTGGTAGGCTTATTCAGGAAGTAAGAAGGCATGGGATTCAGGGAAATTTGGCTGTCTGGATACAAAACTGGCTGTCCAATACGAGTCAGAGGGTGGTCAGTAGATGGAAAGTATTCAGCCTGGAGTTCAGTGACCAGGGGTGTTCTGCAGGGATTTGTTCTGGGACCTCTGCCCCTTGTGATCTTTATAAATGACTTGGACGAAAAAGTGGAAGGGTGGGTTAATAAGTTTGTCGATGACACGAAGGTTGGAGGAGTTGTGGATAGTGTGGAGAGCTGTTGTAGGTCGCAATGGGACATTGACAGGATGCAGAGCTGGGCAAGAAGTTGCAGATGGAATTCAACCCGGAAAAGTGTGAAGTGATTCATTTTGGAAGGTCGAATTTGAATGCAGAAAACAGGGTTAAGGGCAGATTCTTGGTAGTATGGAGGGATCTTGGGGCCCATGTCCATAGATGCCTCAAAGTTGCGATCCAAGTTGATAGAGTTGTTAAGAAGGCGTGTGGTGTGTTGGCTTTCATTGGCAGGGGAATTGAGTTTAAGAGCTGTGAGGTTATGCTGCAGCTCTATAAAACCCTGGTTAGACCAACTTGGAATATTGTGTTCAGTTCTGGTCATCTCATTATAAGAAGGATGTGGAAGCTTTCGAGAGGGTTCAGAGATTTACCAGAATGCTGCCTGGATTAGAGGGCAGGTCTTATGAGGAAAGGTTGAGAAAGCTAGGGCTTTTCTCATTGGAGCAAAGAAGGATGAGAGGTGACTTGATAGAGGTGTATAAGATGATGAGAGGCATAGATAGAGTGGATAGCCAGAGACTTTTTCCCAAGGCGGAAATGACTATTATGAGGGGGCATAATTCAAGATGATTGGAGGAAAGTATAGGGGAGATGTCAGAGGTAGGTTCTTTATACAGAGTGTGGCGGGTGCGTGGAATGGTAGTGGAGTCAGATACATTAGGGACATTTAAGTGACTCTTGGCTAGGCACATGAATGATAGTAAAATGTAGGGTACGCAGGGTAGTTTGATCTTAGAGTAGGATAATAGGTCGACACAACATCGTGGGCCAAAGAGACTGCACTGTGCTGTACTGTTCTATGTTCTAAACTGTTTGTTTTGCAGTGAACCACCGGTTTCCTCCCACAGTCCAATTATATGTAGGTTAGGTGGTTTGGCCATGCTAATTGGTCTGTACTGTCCAGGGATATGCAGGCCAGGTGGCTTAGCCATAGCAAAAATGCTATGTGAGGTTACAGGGATAAGGTGGATCTGGATAGGATGCTCTTTGGAGGGTTGGTGGTGACTTGATGGGCCGAATGGCCTCTTTCTGCACTGTAGGGAATTTATGATTCTATATTGTTATGAGGTGACTGGCAAAAGAACCAAACATGACATTAGAATTTTTTTTAATGTAGAGTGTGCTCAGGATTTGGAATGTACGCCTGAGGATGTGGAGGAGGAAAATTCAATTGTAACTTTTATAAAAATACAGGAGGATTTAAAGTAACGTACAGGGTAATGGGAAACGGCAGGGAATGGGTTTAGTTGAATCATTTTCACAAAGAACCAGTGTGGACTTTGTCTGTGCTGTAACCATTTTATGATCTCAGTTGGATCTTTAAGGTTCTATGAGGCGATCTGTATGGAAAAACAGTCCTCCTGGGCTAATAACCCTTTCCAACTCTTTCTGTAACACCACCAAAAACAGGCAGATAGATCCATCGTGCTGCTATTCATTGCTGTCTCAAAATAGTGGCTTCATTCATCAGCAAAAGAAGAATTAATTGAAGTTGGAAATAAATCATCGAGTCATACAGCATGGAAACAGGCCCTTCGGCTCAACTTGTCCATCCTGCCCAGGTTTCCTCAACTGCACAAGTCCCATGTCCCTCAAAACCTTTCTTATCCATGTACCTGAAAACAATGTACCTGAAGTCATAGAATCCCACAGTGCAGTAAGAAGCCACTTAGCCCAACGAATCTGTGCTGACCCTCTGGACAGCATCCCACCCAGACCGAGTCCACTACCCTATCCCATGGCTCTGCATTTACCATGGTTAATCCACCTAACCTGCAGACCTTTGGACTGTGGGAGGAAATTGGAACGCCTGGTGAAAACCCACGCAGTAACGGAGGAACATGCAAACTCCACACACACAGCCACCCAAGGTTGGAATCGAACCTGGGTCCCTGGCACTGTGTGGCAGCAGTTCCAACCGATGTGCCATCAAGCTGCCCAAAACAAGACAATCAATCAGTCTAACCGATATACATCTTCCACGATTGTCAATAGATGCGTGCATGAAAAATATTATACGTGGAAAATAAGTGATGAATCTATCTATGTTCCTCTAAAACTTGATAAAAGGATTAGACTTGAAACAATGAAACATGTTCAAGAAGACTTTTTAAATTCAGATTAGTAAAGGACTGGGTTAAAGTTCACTTGAGCCAGTTCAGCAAAACAGAAAATGGACAAGAATTACTTACAAACTGCAGTCCTTGATAGCGAGCGATGGGAAAATCCTTCACAATGTAAGTCGGTGAGTATGCACAGGGTGGAAGGACATGTTGCACCCTCGATGGATCTATTGCTGGAGCTAGAGCGGGAAAGAAAGCCCCACCTATATTAGCAAGTGCCATAAATCAATAAAGGCCAGCAAATTCACATGTAAAGGTGGTATAGATTACTCTCCCCATTCAAACTCGCTACCAGTGGCACAGCAGCATAAATGTTGCCTGATGTAGCTAATTACATTCCTGATCAATAAATTTTAAAAAATGTTGAGTGTGTGTTCTCAATCCATGTATCACATGAAACTGCATATTTACTTTAACCTAGTTATACATGCTGAAGTGAATCATAATGCAGTTGAAGATGTCAGATATTAGGGCTGTGTAAACTACTGTTAACTGCACAAAGCAGGGAACTGGCACATTGATCGGTTCAATCATTTGGAATAATCAATCCAAGCCAGTCAAAGTAAACAAGATGACCAATAACGAGTATCTTTAACAGACCACATGAAGGTAAAGTTCAAGCAGCATGCAACTGCAGTCTGAATGGAGAGCACAGACGGGGCTAACTCATATGAGTCAAGTCTTAGTAACCTGTCAGAGAAGGTACACAGCTAACAGGCAAAAACCGAAACTTCTCAACAAGATGTGCTGTCATTGATAAATTTGTGGTTTGTGTACAAAATTAAGTGAAGGGAAGACAGACTGCAGACTGTTTCACTGACTGGTGCTAGATGGTAAGCAAATGTACAATTCAAGCAACATGTATCTGTACTGACAGGATGGCATTTCCTGTTAAAATGAGTGCATGTTGCTAAGTTCACATCTTTGGCCGGTGACCATTCCCAATGTGCTTCACTGTCTTGGATAAACAGTTCCCTCTGAGGTTTAGTAAAAGATGAGTCAATAGTGGGGTTGCTTTCCTTGAATCACTTGGTGCAACAGCAGTATAAACAAAATAGACTCACCTTGTTGAAACCTTTCATCTTGCACTCAGCGGGACATTTCACAAAACTACAAACTCAAAGGGAAAACCAACATTTGTATTGCATGGGAGGAGAGTGCTGGTTGGTTGGCAAAGTGGACTGTGATTGTCCAAACTGTTGCCATGGGGAGATGCACCCATTGATGCTGATTGACAGTTAACAGCTGGGCATATTTAATTTAATTAATAAAACCTGGCAACAAAAAGGCTGAGATAAAATGTCAGAGATAGTAAGAACTACTGATGCTGGAGTTGGAGATAACACAGTGTGCAGCTGGAGGAGCACAGCAGGCCAGGCAGCATCAGAGGAGCAGGAATGTTGATGTTTCGGGTCCTCTGATGCTGCCTGGCCCGTTGTGCTCCTTCAACTCCACACTGTGTTATCTTCGATAAAATGTGCCTTTTTACAGCAATATTCAAGTTCTGAAATGCCAGATGGCTCAGTGAGGTAGAGTTGCCTTCAGACAGTATTTTCAATTGCATCAACAAAGTTTGAAAATGAAGTCAGGTTTCCCACTCTGTCCTATTCAGGATACAAATGAAGACAAAAATAACCCTAGTCCTACCAATGTAGGGGGATACTTGTGGTGCAGCATTAATATCCCTACCTCTGAACCAGGAGTCCTGGGTTCAAGTCCCACCTGCACTGGAACTTGTAATAACATCTCTGAACAGGTTGATGAGAACCTATCTAAACATTGAAAAGCTTACTTGGCCCCTCCAGAGGGCACTGCTGAACAGGGGTCACATATTAGCCAGACAAATTAGGCTACCTTCTCTAAAATAGAATATAATACTATTGCATTCAGATGATCAAGATTCACTTCATTCAGATGCTTGCAGAAGAGTTGCAAGTGTTACACTCCTGTTTTAAAGAGCGGCAACGGATAAACCCAGTAATTACAGCTTAACGTGAGCACTGGAATAAACTTATACAAACGGATTCTTATTGGTATGTCAAATGTGCCAGCAGCAGGGCAGATAGTGCCTGGACTTCCACTCGGAGGTGGGACAGTTGGTTACATGCAGTCAAAGACTGTCCAGAGGTAGGTGGGTGGATGGGGGAGGGCAAGAGATTGATGGCCCTTCCGCTGTCTCATAGGGTTGGTTCCCAGGCACCATGTTTAAAAGGCAGCTGGACAGACAGACAGACTCTCCCTCTAATCCAATAGCATCAGTCTGGCAGTGGGACTGGATGTTTTGAAAGTTCAATTGCTGCTGCAGCTGAGTTGATCACTTGGAAACTGTGACCGCAACTCTCTGCTCTTTGAGAGTCATGTTTCAGTGTAAAGAACAAGTAGTCGTTCCATTGTTTATGTCTCTCTGTAGGCTACCCTTGTGTTGCACAGCATTAGCAGCAAAAGGTGCTTCTGCACGACTGAAGTGTCATAGGGTTATACAGCACAGAAACAGACCCCTTGGACTAACCAGTCCATGCCGAATATAATCCCAAACTGAACTAGTCCCACCTGCCTGCTCCTGGCCCATATCCCTCCAAATGTTTCCTATTCATGCACTTATCAAAATGTCTTTTAAACATTGTATCCATCACTTCCTCAGGAAGTTCATTCCTCATGCGAATCATCATTTGTATAAAAAAATTCGCCCCTCATGTCTTTTTTTAAATCACTCTCCTGTCACCTAAAAAAATGTGTCCTCTAGCCTTGAAATCTCCCAGAATGACACCTACTATTAACCCTATCTATATCCCTCATGATTTTATAAACTTCTCCTGGATAGATTTTTAAACATTCATTCAGGGCACTTGGGATGGGGCAGTAAATGCTGGCCCAGCCCTAATTGCCCCTTGACAAGGTGGTGGTGAGCTGATTTCTTGAACCATTGCAGTCTATTTGTTGCAGATATCCCCACAATTGCTGTCAAAGTGACAGTTGCAGGATTTTGACCCAGCAACACTGAACGAACGGTGATATACTTCCGAGTCATGGTGAGTGACTTGGGGCGGGGAGCTTGCAAGTCATGGTGTTCCCATGTATCTGCTGTCCTTGTTCTTCTGGATGGAAGTGGTTGAGAGTTTAGAAGGTGCTCACTGATGATCCTTGGTGAATTGCTGCAGTACATCTTTTAGATGGTATATACCGCTGCTAATGAGTGTCAGTGGTGGAGGGAGTGGATGCTGTAGATGTAGTGCCAATCGAGCGGCTGCTTTGTCCTGGATGGTGTCAGGCTTCTTGAGTGTTGTTGGAGCTGCACCCATCCAGGCAAGTGGGGAGTATTCCTTCACACTCCTGACTTCTGCCTTGTAGATGGTGGATAAGTTCTGGGGAGTTAGGAGGTGAGTTACTCACTGCCAAGCTGTCTCATCTGCTTTTGTAGCCATAGTACTTATAAAACTTGTCCCATTCAGTTTCTGGTCAATGGCAACTCCTAGGATATTGACAGTGAGGAACTCAACTATGAGAATGCCACTGAATGTCAAGCGGCAATTGTTAGATTCTCTCTTGTTGGAGGTGGTCATTGCCTGGCATTTGTATGGCATGAGTATAACTTGTCAGCCCAAGTCTGGATATCACCCAGCTCTTGCTGCATTTGGATATAGACTGCTACAGTGTCTGAAGAGTCGTGATGGTGCTGAACATTGTACATTCATCGGCGAACATCCCCACTTCTGACCTTATGATGGAGGGAAGGTCATTAATGAAGCAGCTGAAGATGGTTGGGCCTAGGACACTCCCCTGAGGAACTCCTTCAGACATAGCTGAAGTGTACGAGTGACCTTCAACACACACAACATTTTCCCAAATGCCAAGTATAACTCCAACCAGTGGAGAACATTTCCCTGACTCCCATTGACTCCAGCTCACCTCTGGAGTTCACCTCTCCTGTTTTGTCCATGTTTGCATCAAGGCTGTATTAAGGCCAGGAGCTGAGTGATCTTGACAGAATCTAAACAAAGCACCAGTGAGCAAATGCTGCTTGAAAAAACTTTTGCTACGTTCCATCACTTTACTCATGATAGAGAGTAGACTCAGTAATTGGCTGAATTAGGTTTGTCCTCCCTTTTCTATACAGGACATACGTTTCCATACCGTCAGGTAAATAAATGTCAGTGTTGTAACTGTACCGGAATACAGCAATATTTGGAGTGGAATTCTTCAGTATCATTGTGAGAATTTTGTCAAGGCCAATAGCTCGTGGAGTCCCCAGCGCCTTCAGTGCTTTCGTCACATCATACAGTGAGAATTGAATTGGTTGTAGACTGGCACCTATGATGTTGAGAACTCCTGGCAGCAGCCAAAGATGAATTATCCACTGCTGGCTGAACCATCATTTACAACTGCAGCACAGCGGAGCAACTATGGGATCCACAAGTTAAACTGACTCCAATGCTGAAGAAGAGTCAATGGCCTGCTGTGCCTTGCTGGGGAAATGGTGTGGTGCAGTCACTGCAAAGTGGCATTCGGAAGGACGTGAAACAATATGAAAGTTTGTGATACCTGCAGAGTAGAAAGAAGTAGGGGAGCTGGCCAGGGAGCAGGCTGGATGCTCAGTGTGCAAGGGGAGGTTGCGTGCCTCCAAACTGATACTTAGAATGGGGCACATGGGAGACACGTGTGACCTCCACCTATTCCTTGTGCTGTCCACTACAGATCCTCTCTGTCAGGAGACTCATCTGCTGAAGGCCTGAACTCCACCTCTCAGCTTGATGATTCAGCACTTAAAACTATAGAATTATACCATAAAGAGGCTCTTCAGTCTCCATCGAGTCTGTACTGCCAAAACTAGCTAAAACGACACTAATCCCACTTTTGAGTAGTAGGCCTATTGTCTCAAATGTTATGATATTTCAGGTGCTCATCCATGTACTTTTTTCAAGTAGTGAGGTCTCCCATCTGTACTTCCCTTCCAGGCAGTGCATTCCAGGCCCCCACTACCCTCCAAGTGAAAAGGCTGTTTCCTCATATCCTGTCTGAACATCTTGCCTTTCACTAGAAAATTCTGTCCCCTTGTTATTCAACACAGGTCATTCCACCCCATCACGCGCCTCATAATCTTATACACCTCTATCAGATCCCCCCTCAATGTTCTCTGCTCCAAAGAAAACAACCAAAGCTTACCCAGCCTCTCCTCATAGCTGAAACACTCCATCCCAGGCAACATCCTGGCAAATCTCCTCTGCAATCGCATCCTTGAAGTACACACTATTACACCATTCTCTCCACACAGACAGTCAACTTGGTGGAATAGCTTCACGATTAGGCTTGGAGTGACAATTTGGTGAACATGTTACAACACTGACGGAGGGTGTGACAACCAAGCTACCTGATAGTCTGAGTTTCATGCCGGTGACATGGCTCTGGAACGAGCCGCAAGAAAAATTATAGAAATGCAAAGAGATGCAGTGGAACATCTGTCACAACCTCTGTGCAGTCTTAAACAAATAGTGGAAGAATTCATCTAAACTACGAGATTTTTCATGGACAGGTTAGCAACTGCTGAAGAGACTCAGGTCCAGCAGACTGGTTAGTGGCTGGCAGACATGTATTTGGCCCTGTATTCTATCACTTTAGCCATAGGCTCTGTACATCATTGGTGAGAGGAGTACAAGGAACGTCTACTCCTCAAGATGGAGAGGTGAGATCATGCAGCAACACAGAGGAACGTCACTCCAGTAGGTGAGGCCAATGAGAGTACAATTTGACCTGTTCAGGAGACACTTTGCAGGCCCCAAGGCCTCAGCAGTGGAGGACATACCTGGAAATGGGGCATAATCGGAGACAGCAGGTCCACCTCAGCTGTTGATTTTGGGGTGGACAGATGAGGCACCAAATTATGGGAATAAAACAATTATTCTTTCAAATGGCACTAATGTGGCACAGTGCCCAATTGTTTTGTGATATTGTAGATTTATGTTTAAGTACAAAGTTTTGAGCACCTTATTCATCTGTGCTGAATGATCATGTTACTGGGACTTTTGAAACCACATGACGGTTACTCAGGGCTTGGTACCTCTTTGAAATAATTGATGTCTGATGTGTGGGTTACAGAGGTAATATATACTATGTGGCCTCAGCTGTTGTAGCAAACCTGAGCTTTTTGGAATATGATGGTCCTGATGTTTGTTAACCATTATAAGCTGGCAGAATTGAAACAGACATAAGAGAGTTGAGTGTCTTCGGAACATCCTTTGTCAAAAGTTGGTGGAAGCAGAATCCTAGAGTATTTTTAAGGTAGAAATAGATTGATTATTGGCAAGCAAGTGGGTAAAAGATTGTTTGGATTAGACAGGATGGGTAAGAACATCAGATTTCATCCTATGACAGATTAATGAGACCATGAACACGTCTCTTAAAAGTGTATCGGCATACTGACCATGAGGCATAACACAATTCAAAAGACTCACTTAAAGCACAGGTGGAGAAGGTACAGGTGTACTGGTAATGTTGCTGGACTGGCAATCTAAAAGCCCAGGCCAATGTTCTGGGGATGTGTTCAAATCCCACCATGCAGATGGTGAAATTTGAGTTCAAGAAAATCTTCAATTAAAAGCTGATAACAATCATGTAACCACTGTCAACTGTCATAAAACACTGGCTCAATAATTTCCTTCCTCTAAAGGAGGAAATCTGTTGTCCTTACCAGGTCTGGCCTACATTTGACTGTCCTCAGGGCAATAAATGTTGGCCTAGCCAGCATTCTCTACATTCCAGTAATGAAGAAAATGGAGGACTTTTGGCCCATCAAAACCTAGCTCTCCTTAACTTTGCCTCTCTGAGAAAAGCAAAATCTATTTTTTAAAAAAAAAGAGATCTTCACTTCAATTGAAATATAAGATGGTTATTTTATATTTCTGAGCACCGACTTAGAGAAACCTGCTAATTATTTGTGACCAAAATTCTAGACAATTAAAAGCAGATGCTTCAACGACAATGAGTCAAAGTTGCAATTACATTTAAATTATATGGTTCACTGACAGCTTTTGGTTTAGATATGTTTTTATTTTGAATCCTATTAAGTTATCTTCTGACGGTTGCGTTGCATTTCAGTGTTAAATTAGCAGTGTAGGAGTTATTCAGGAGTGTTATACAGACCAATGTAAGACACAGCAGAGATGATTTAATGAGGAGTGTGGCAGATATTACAGAATATTCCTGTAGGCTACAATTGAAACGTATCTACCCTTTTGACTGAAGACTGCTGAAAGCCATAAGCTGCTTCCTGGCTTTGAGTCTATACTAAAAGACAAGTCAAGGCAGAGGAACTGCATCCTTGCTCGCGCTGGCTAAGGGCTGAAAGGGATGGAAAAACAAAACGAGGCAGGGATGCTGTCAGCATCTTGGTATATGCTAAGAAAGCAAGTGTGAGATGCAGCCTGGTTCATTCTGTGAACTGGACATCTGTCCCAGTGCACAGTGTGTCCTTGCAGCAGCAATCCAATAATAGTTGCCCATGTCCTCCAAAGCACAGTGTTAAAGTGCAGAACCGTCCTGTAAGTGGATCAGCGATGGGTCATGACAGTGTGGAAAGGCTTGCACGTTAGGTGCCAGGGTCCATGAATGGAGCGTGCCTGCGGCCACTGCCCATGATGTATGCCCTGTGACGTTGGTGCCCGGTGTCCAAGATGGGAGTCTGGAGAATTAGTGGTTAAATGAAGTCTTTCATGTTGGGAGTTCTCAGCATCTTGTTTCTATCAAGTGGGTGGTAGCACGTGAACCTGCATGTCAATGAGATGTGATTAGGTAGTAATGAGGGTGATGATCAGTATTAATGCCCGTTAATAGGGCACTCGCTGCTTTCGAGCAAGAATCTTGCCTTGACGTCCAGAACTTATTTGGAAATGTCACTGTTGCTCCTAGTGTTGACATCTCACGCAATTTGCCCACACTGCATAGCCCAGTTGTTCAGGGCCTGGGAAGGTTCTGACCTCTCTTCCCCTCTCCTTAAATGCCAGACCTGCTAATTATTTACAGCATTTTCAGTCTTTATTTTGGATTTCCAGCATCCACAGCATTCTGCTCTCGCTTATGCATTTTCAAGTGTTACCATGTACAGTGTAAAATGTATGACAGCGTTTTATACTGAACAGTGAACATGGAATATTTCAGTTAATAATTTGGAAGTTATTAGTATTGCAGTGGGCAGTGTAGAATGCATTACAGAATGTTGACTGAGTTGGTAGAATGCATTAAAGAATGCAAGTGAGTAATGCAGGATATATTACAGAGTGCTAAAGTGTACAATAAAAATATTCTAGAATTTTATAGTGAACATTGTAGGATATTAGAGAGCATTACAGTAGTAATGTACTAATCAGTACATTAGACAGTTAAGTGAGCAGTGTAAGGCATATTAGAGAAAACTGCAGCAAGGGGTACAAGATACATTCAGGTGTATGACAATGAGAAATGCAGAGTCCTTTTTTATTCATTGTTGAAATACTGGCATCGGTGGTAATGCCAGCATTTAGTGCCACATCCTTAATCGTGCTTAAGATGCCACTGGCTGCCTTTGAGCTGCTGTAGTACCTGTGTTATAGGTATAACCATTGTGTTGTTTGAGAGGGTAATTTCAGGTTTTTGATCGACTGGGTACGAAGGAACTGAGATATCATTCCGAGTCAGAACAGTCAGTGTGAGTAAGAGGGAAACTTACAAGTGGCAATGTTCCGATGTGTCTGTTGCCCCTGTCCTTCAAGGTATAAGAGATAGTGAGGTTGGAAGGTATTATCCAAGAACCTTGACCAGTTGCTGCACTGCATCATGTGCATGTTGCTGCCACTGAGCATCCAGTAGGGGATGAAGAGCAAATGTAAGGTGGTGAATTGGGGGTGCTGATCAAGCCAACGCTTTCATCTTGGATGACGTTGAATTTGTTGTTAGACCTTGTCCCAAGCAAGTGGGGATCATTCCATCACACTTCTGACTTGTGCCTTGTAGGCTATGGACAGGCTTTGGGGAGTCAGGAGGTGAGACAGTCCTCATTTTATTCCTAGCTTCAGCTCTTAAAGCCACAGTAGTTATATAATAGAAATCATAGAATCCCTACAATGTGGAAGCAGGCCATTCAGACCATCGAATCCACACTGACTCTCCGAAGAGCATCCCACCCGGGCTCACCCTATCCCTGTAACGCTGCATTTCCCATGGATAATCCACCTAGCCTGCATGTCGCTAGACACTATGGGCAATTTAGCATAGCCAATCCATATAACCTGCACATCTTTGGACTCTAGGTGGAAACTGGAGCACCTGGAGGAAACCCACACAGACACGGGGAAAATGTGCAAGCTCCACACAGACAGCCACCCGAGGCTGGAATCAAACCCGGGTCCATAGCACTATGACTAGTCCCGTTCAGTTTCTGATTAATGAGAATACCCAGAAGGTCAATGGTAAGCAACTCAGCTAAGGTAACACCATTGAATGTCAACAGGAGGTGCTTAGATTTTCTCCTGTTAGAGATGGTCATTGCCTGGCACTTGTATGGCATGGATGCTACTTACTACTTGTCAGCCAACATTTGATTGTGTGTCCAGGTTTGGTTGAAAATGAGTTTGGTCTGCTTCAGTACCCGAGGAGTCGCAAATGATCCTGAATATTAAGTAATCATCAGTTAGCGTGTGACTTCTGATTGTGTAATAGAGGGATGGTCATTAATGAAGCAGTTGAAGATGTTGGGCCTCAGACACTACTCTAAGGAACTCCTGCAGAGATGTCCTGGAACTGAGTTGATTATCTCCAAGAACGACAACCATCTTCCTTTAGCCAGTATGACTTGCTGCTACCACAGACTTTAAATTTGCTTGGGCTTCTGATTGTCACACTCAACCAAATGTTACCTTGATGTCAAGGGCAGTCACTGCTGTTGCAAAACAGATTTATTTTTATTGAATGTGAAGAAATCGAGAGGAATATTAAACTGTTGGGGCACTTTCAGGATTGAAACAAAGAGTTTAGAACCACGTGCTTCCTTAAAAATGATGTCAACAGTTAAATGTGTGCTGATAACAGAAAGTGAAGTGATTTTGGAGAAGCAGTCAAGCAAAGCTATGAGGTAAATCAGAGACATTTTTTATGGCCCTTTTTAAGCTGTAAATCCTCAATTTGAAAGACAATGGTGCCCATGTATTGACTGTTCTGTTTCTGGTCTTGGTTTTGTGTATCTACAGACCTAGGTGATCAGAAGAGGGAAAAAAGTACTGAGAGTATGTCTGAGAGGGTTATAAAGAAGGGGAAGGGTCTTTCAGTATTAGATTAAGCAGTGTGAGTTATATCAGAGAATGTTGTAGTGATTCGAATATGTCAGAGAGTGTTGTAGTAAGCATGTACAATATATAAGAGTGTGTTGTTGGGATGGTACAGAATACATCAGACAATACCACAGACAGGGGTGTGTGACATTCAGTGAACTGAGCAGTTAGTGCATTTTTAAGTAAAGCACACTTGTTCAAAGTGGAGACTTCTGCATTATGTAGATTTTATGAATTCTGTCTCGATCTTTTAATATATTTCTACAAACATAATATTTCTGATTATATATTATTCATGAAGTATTTATAGCACCAGAGGACTCAGTAGCTCTTATTAGAGCCATTTATGGCTGTGCTTGGTGCTATTATGCACAACACAAAAGTAGACTTGTCTTGGCAACAGTCATTTACTATAACATTTCAAGCAGTTCATCTCTCTCTCTGCCATATCTCATTAGGAAACATGCTGGCTTTTTGACAATTAAGAGGTGTAAAGTTTTTTGTGATTTTGGTGGGTTCAAAGGGCAGCAGGCTGCGGACATAAGCATTTATCCACAAACAACAATGGTATAATTTTTAAGATGTGATCTCCTGCACTCAAAATGACTTTCAATGTGAGAATTAATTTCTTAACAACAAGGCAATCCAAAATGTTTTAAACAAAGACTACCGAACATGGAGTGTGTGTGTGTGTATAGGATTGTTTGCAAAACTTTCTCTTTCAGTTGCAGGACTGAGTTGGTCGGTTTAGCTCAGTTGACTGGATGGCAGGTTTGCAATGCAGAGTGATGCCAACAGCATAGGTCCTATTCCTGAGATACCGTGAAGGACTCTCCTTCCCAACCTCCCCTCTCACCTGAGGTGTGTTGACCCTCATGATAAACCACCATTAGTCACCTCTCCCTAATGAGGGACTAGCCCTCTGGTCTGCTAAGTCTGTAACAACTGTATCTTTGCCTTCCTTAGTCCTGGGAAAATTGAACAATGACGACTTTGCTCACATGAGCTTAACGTGACCTTTTTTGTTTATTTGCACTAGATATATCCTTATGTTTCCTGTCACTGGTCATACTCATTCGGGGACCTTATCCGCCATGATCTGGAGAGTGCTTTCTGCGGTGAAATATCTAGCTAAACAATAGTATTCCTGAATGATGCAGGCAGTAACCTTGGTTTTGTATACTGGCTACTGATGCCACCTTATCATTTTCTTCTCTCTTTTTTCAGAAGGCACACTAAAAGCACAGAACGGAGATGATACACAACTTCAAACGAACAATTAACCCTGTTACACACAATATAGAAATGAACAGTATGAGGGTTTCACAGTGAGAAAAGCTAAATTGTTAAACCTTCTACAGTGGAAAGCAATAAATATGCAACTTTACAAAATCTCTGAACACTGACTCACTTTGCCTTGCTAAGCTCCTCAAGCTAATGGCACACGCATTTAAAACATGACAAATACGACATCATCAACAACTTCTATTTACATTGCATCTTCAGTGCACATCACAGGAACATTACAAAGCTAGGTATGACACCAAACGACTTCAGTAGATATTACTGTAGATGACCAAAGAACTAAATTTAAGAAAATGCTGACAGAAGAAAGTGAGGATGAGGATTGTTGCAGGGAGTCTTGAGTAGGGAATTCTAGTCATAAGGGCCTAAGCAGCTTAAGGTAAGACCACGCGAATAAAATCAGGGATTTTTCCAGAAGTCAGGGTTAGAGACGTTCAAATATCTTGGAGGGTTGTGAGGTTGGAGCTGATTAGGGAAATAAGGAGAGGCAAAGGTCATTCTGGTTTCTGAATGAAAAAAGTAAAACTGAAGCATTGCTTAAACAGAAGTCAGCATAGATCATTGAGTGTGCAGGAATATCAGAATGCAGGCAGTAACCTTTGTTTTGTATACTGGCTACTGATGCCACCTTATCAGTTTTTTCTCTCTTTTTTTCAGAAGGCACACTAAAAGCACGGAATGGACTTGATACACAACTCAAGCGAACAAGGTTTGGACAAGGTCTGCAGAGTTTTAGATAGTCTCAAGATTAGAACACAGGATTTGAGAGGCAGCAGTAGATTGAAGGACACTGGTGAAGAATGGAAGTTTGCCTGGAGCTGGAGGCTCAGGGTGTACCTTTTGTCACCCAACAGCCATCCACTGAGAAGGTGTGGAGGTGTTAAGAGTGATGGCAAGAGGATACCAGCATCATGGCATCTCCCTGGAGGCTCTACAGGATCCTCTTGTGGTGGCTACATGTTAAAGCAATTCGCAAACAGACCTGACCAGTCCATTGGGACCTTGATCACCAAATGGATCCAGTCATTTGATGCCCTGGACCTGAGGAAATCCAGTCGTCAAAGCAAAACCTACAGACTCCCAGACTTGTCCAGCCACATCCATTTTGGTTTGACGTACTGGGACGTTCTCCAGTACAAAGCATTCATGACCCAGCTAATATATTTGTGGGCTCTTGAACGTACACTGCATATGCAGTGGTACAAGCAGGCAGCACAGCAACACCTTCTCCAGGATAATTAGGGGATGGGCAATAAATGCTGGCCTTGCCAGTCCAGCTCATATCCCTTGAACGAATTTAAAAAACAAACTTGCCTTCCATGACAGCACATAAACTAATGACCACCTGACCAACAACATCTCCAAGATAACTGCTGCAAGAAGTCGCTCCCATCAGCCTTGTCCTGTGACTAGCCCATTTACTGTCAGCTCTTCCTTTATACCATTTCACCTCCGGCTGCTTGTTGAAAATCCACTCACTGTTTCGAAGTAATCTGGATTACTGTGGTAAGGAGTAATCATCTGAGTAATTTTAAGTGCTAGTAAAACAGACAGAAATTATAAAAATGACAACTAGTCATCAAAAATCTACCAGAAAGGCGGTTTCAAAAAGGTGTAAACCGTGAATATTGAATGGTGGAATACGACATTGAAAATGTAAAACTCACTCAGAAAGAAGATATCCCTGGGATCTGGTTTAAGCATATCTGCAGCATGCAACTCTCGGCGTGCCATCTTGTTACCTCCAGCATGACTTGCACGGGTTTGTGGGATATGATCAACACTGTTCATCTTCAGTGATGATTCGTCTATGATTAAAAAATGAACCTCAGTACTCAGAACTGGAAACACAATATAGTATTAAGGACATGGAAAACACAAGTTATCTGCAATTAACACACAAATATTCAGGCATACTCAATTATGTGCGCTGTAGACATTTGATTTGATTTGATTTATTATTGTCACATGTACCAAGAAACAGTGAAAAGTATTGAATTGCATGCAAGCCAGACAAATCATAGCTTATGTAAGTACATCAGGGTAATGGAACAGAATGCAGAATTTGGTGTAATATCTACAAAAAAGGTGCAGAGAAAGATTAACTCTAAAATATGACAGGTCTGTTCCTAAGTCTGATAACAGAAGGGAAGAGGCTGTTCTTGAATCTGTTGGTATGTGTTTTCAAACTTTTGTATTTTCTGCCCAAGAGAAGAGGCTGGGAGAGAGTATAACTGGGGTGGAAGGGGTCTTTGATTACATTGGCTGCTTTCCTAAGGCAGAGGGATGATGGAGTCAAGGGAAGGAAGGCTGGTTTTCGTGATGGACTGGGCTGTGTTCACAATTCTCTGTACATTATTGCAGTTTTGGGCAGAGCAGTTGCCATACTGAGCTGTCATGCATCTGGATAGTATGCTTTCTATGGTGCACCTATAAAAATTGGTAAGGGTCATTGTGGACATGCTGAATTTACTTAGTCTTCTGAGGAAGTAGAGGCGTTGGTGTGGTTTCTTGACTGTAGCGTCAACATGGATGGAACAGAACAGATTGTTGCTGATATTTACTGCTAGGAACTTAAAGCTTGCGACCATGTCCACCTCAGCACCATCGATACAAACAGGGGCATGTCCTTCGCTCTGCTTCCTAAAGTTGATGACCAGCTCCTTTGTTTTGGGGACATTGAGGGAGAGAATGATCCCATGCCACTAAACTATCTCCTTCCTGTATTCTGTCTCATTGTTGTTTGAGATCTGACCCACTACGGTGTTGTCATCAGCAAATGTGTGAAGGGAGTTAGGGCTGAATTTGGCCATGTAGTTGTGAGTGTATAAGGAGTATGGTTAAGTATAAATCTCTCCTTTTGAGTACCTGTTGTCCATACAAAAAAAGTTAAGGGTCTCTTTTTAAACTTCACATTAAGTTCTGATTAGTGCTTAATTCCTTTGCTCTTCCTTTCAGCTGACAATGATGGAGAAGTGCAGTTGCACAGGCATCTGCAGTTCTTTGTTACCTTGTGCAATGAGCCAACAGCATCATGATTTGTTCACACACTATACTACAGCAGATCGGCACCCCATCATATTAGATCCTATGACCATTCAAAGCAAAATTGAGAGTCTCTGAATGGTTATTAGGTGAGGGATTTTTACTTTGGCCAAGAAATCATAGAATGCCTACAGTATGGAAGTAGGCCATTTTATGAAAGTCGGAAGTACACCAACCGTCCGAAGTGCATCCCACCCAGACCCACCATATCCCTGTATTTCCTATGGCTAATCCAGGTAGCCTGCACATCCCTGGACACTATGGGCAGTTTAGCATGGCCAATCCACCTAACCTGCACATCTTTGGACTGTGGGAGGAAACCGGAGCACCCGGAGGAAACCCACACAGACACAGGGAGAATGTGCAAACTCCACACAGACAGTCACCCGAGGGTGGAATCGAACCCGGGTCCCTGGCGCTGTGAGGCTAACCACTGAATCACCCCTTAAGACAACAGACATTCATTGTGGCGATTGGCTGTTGGTTGGAGATCGGGAGGAGCTGGTTTTGGATCGGAAGGAGATTTTTTTTTTAAACTCACTCACCCAACAAAGTCTGGTTTACAGATGTACGTTTCGAATCATATCAATGTCTAGACAACGACGGACATTCAGTGGAGAGTAGAACATGTTCAAGGAATGCGAGTGCTTCACGGAGGGTGGTAAACATGCTGCAGACGTGCTGACTGCCTGTGGTAAAGCATGGTCTGGGGGGGGTACATTGGTGTAAGGTGGCATTGAGATGGTCAGTTTGAGGTAGTTGGTGATCCTGAAAAGCCAGAGATTGAGGAACTGGGGAGTTCGACACATTATCGGGGGAGATGAGTTGAGGTCGTTTACAGGTTAGCTAGTTTGAGCCTGAGAAAAAGACTCTTGCTACTTCAGGCTCATAAACAATGCTATGAAAGAATACACCCTACTGATCCCACACTTCTCACCTCCTCTTACCTGCTTGACCTCCCAAATAAAGCAAGGAAAGTCTGGCCAATATTAATTAAATATTAGTTATCGTGCTGAAGCGAAGAAACACAAAACATTTTCTTATACTGATCAATGCATCATATGACGGCCAACTGGTCAACTATAAATGGAGATGGGCTGATCCAAGTGGCAATTCTTCATTTGCAGTTTTGAAAATATTAACTTCCCACCTGATCCAAACCCATTGGTTTCAGTGGTTAAGATTACTTACCTTGATTTTACAGCACACGGACTAGGTATATGGTCAGCTACAGACTGAGATTAGCCACCCCTGTATAGAATGGAGCCTGAGTGTTGGTGTCTTTATGGCTGTGCAACACATCATGCCTTGCATTATTATCTAGTATACCACGGATAGATTTTGACTGGCCTTTAACGATAGCAAAAAAATGGGGAGCAACAGCGAAAAAAAAAAATCTATCAGGGCTTTTACAGCCCACAGGATTATTAACAGATGCAATGATGGATGGCACTTGAAATTTAATCTTTCAACACCACTGAGGCAGGGAAATATTACTTTTTTGCTGGAGTCGCATTTATAGCTGCATTGAAATGTCAGCCTAGCTGTTGCCTGAGCTGCAGCTAGAGAGAAGCAATGTGAGAGAATATATTTCCCATTTGGGACAAAGTCTAACTCATTTCAGAAGCAGAAACAACTCGAGAGTATCCTCTCTCATACCTCCAAAAGTCTTTTACTTGAATTTCCTGATTTATCAGTGATAGAACCATTATTCAATTGAGTGTAATGATATAAAGTGTTGATACAAATAAAACACAATACAATGCATGGTTTAAATTGTACATTTTTACATATAACATGATTGAAAACAATATAAGTATTCAAAACAAAGAATAAAATTCTTGTTTCCATGAGTATAAATTTAGTGATAAAATAACAGTAAAACCATCATCCTGTAGTCAAAATTTGAAAAGATATACCATATATGCTCAAAGCAGTAAAAAGCACTGACAATGCACAATTATTACAGTCCAATTAATAAGACCCATTAGCAACGAATATTGATGGGGGGGTCAGTTAGCTCAGTTGGCTGGGCAGCTGGTTTTACCATTAGTGTAAGATACTCAGCTTAATATAACTGGAATGTAAATTTAAAACAACATTCACAAAACAGAGGCATAGTGACATATTTCAAAAAATCAGATGATGAAGGGGACAACTGGTGCCAATCTTTATATTCTTCTGTAAGCATTTTATTTAAGAGACAATCACAAGCATGCATTGCATAACCAAACAACTACAGTTCCAGTCTGTTCATGTCTATACAAGCACTAAGACATCTTCAGTGAATGTTCATCACTTGCATATAATAAAATGATATTAACGTACAATTATCAGATTTCCTGTCTATCTTTAATTCAAGACAATAATACATAAAACCAATTATCAAAATAAATTGAAACAAAGAGCTCCATATTAAGTACAAAATATTATTTTGTGAGATGTCCTTCCTCTAGGACTTGCAGCAATTTCTTTATGCATGCATTTCTTTTTGCAAAAACAACCTGACAGTGGATGCCTTGCACCTACTCAAATGATATTAGAAAATTTGGGTAGAATCTTATAGGGGCCTGCGTAATGTGGGCAACAGTGAGATGTGTTGCAAAATTGGCGAGGCCCAATATTATGGGAGATCATCTCACTCTGCCTTTTATGGTTTTGACAAGCAGCATGGTGAGCTTCTCAATAGGGCAGGGAATTCATGTTTGTTAAACACCTTATTAGCCACAAGTCAGCTTATCAGTATTCACCATTGCATTATACCAAACAAGGTTGACTGTGGGAGAACTCATTTCATTGATAATCATAGAATCCCTACAGTGTGGAAGTGGGCCATTCAGCCCATTGAGTCCACCGTGACCCTCCAAAGAGCATCGCACCCAGACCCAACCCCCACTTATCCCTGTAATCCTACGTTTCCCATGGCTAACCTACCTAGCATGCATATCCTTGGACACAATGGGGCAATTTAGCATGGCCCAATCCACCTACCTGCATATCTTTGGACTGTGGGAGGAAACCGGAGCACCCGGAGGAAACCCACACAGACAGTCACCCGAGGGTGAAATTGAACCTGGGTCCCTGGCACTGTGAGGAAGCAGCGCTAACCACTGGGCACCATGCCAATCAATTAAGGAAACCAGAACTTGTACCTGGTGGATCAAACTCACTGTTTGCTCCAAATGACCTCCATGTTGCCTCTGACCAAACTGCAGCCCCAGGCACAATCCACGGGCACTAGCTGCATGTACCCATTGACCATGAACACTGGCATGCATCATTTGCCAGCCCATACTGGTACTCCTGCTATTCACTGGCTGTGAGATCTGGAAGCACACCGTTGTTTTGCAGGGACCACCAGCAACCTACATTGAAAGGGTTGGAGCAGGTACACCTTGAACACAAGGGCAGGCCCTCAAGCTCACTGGCTGGACTTGGCTGCATCTCAGGCATGCTTGCTTAGTCTCTCAGCGATTGCTCACTGAACACATACCTGATTGCTCGCAAAATTCCTGCCTTGCCTTGGTGTGTCAATTAGTGCAGTCACACAACCAGGCAACTAACCTTGCTACTGTCCTCAGTCTACAGGATGTGCATCTTGTTGTATGGCAGTGTGCACTGTCAATCTCACAACTCCTCCATTTGCCAACAGCTTACACAGCAAAGACAGCTGAAACTGTAAAGCAGAGACAGAGGGGTGCAATCAATGGTCAAGAGCACCTTGGCTTCAAGATGCAGGGGGTGTGGTTGGCTATGTGAATGACCAGCCCACACATGGTCACCTCGTATGGCAGGGTCTGGTTGGGAAGGCTGGGCTGCTGGAGGTCAATGTTGGGTGGGGACTTGGGGGATGTGTGAACCCTATGGGTTGATGGGTGTGGGCTACTAGGAAGGGGAATGTAGATACTGGGGGCGGCTCACCCTCACGGTCAGCTGGAGCTGCTGGAAGATGATCGCTTGCTGTGGCCTTCCATTGTGCTGGAAACTGAAAGTGTGCAATGGGGGAGGAAAATGACTGCCACAACTCTCAGAGCGGGTGGGGTGAGTGACTCGACCTGTGAGGGAAGGAGGGGCTGCAGCACACACCTTTCATTGGGCTTTTAGAGGGCTCAAACAGAGGGTCACGGGCAATCCCTGAATGTTCCAGCACCCAAGCTGCCTATTCCCTGGCATTCTGACAGCATTGACCCTCTCTGTAGCTGGCACCACCCCTGGCACAGCCACCCCTGGACAACTCTTTGGCCACTGCACTTCAACACACAGAGGGGACCAAACAGGGAGGTCAAAGACGTTAGCAGCACTCGATGTTGTGTAGATGCACTGTTTGCTGCTGATGTAATCTGCTCTCAGTTCAAAACTAAATCCGCAAAGCCCCTCGTGTGGCTGTGAACTGCTGCGGGATGGGGTAAAAATGTAACTGAGTGCTGGGAGACAGAGACTCAAGCAGATCAATGAAATTAAAACCAGCAATGTTAATATAAATTGTGTGATTAATAGAGAAAGCCTTCTTCACTTATGCCACTAAACTGCCCTCAAAGGGTTTTCTTCTCTCTCTTCCTTATACTATGTCTAAGTGCACTCTTACTTCAGCAGCTGGGGTGGACTGAGCCTTCTCTGATGCAGAAGCCATTGTTCCTGGAGGTTTGGAGGAATGATCCGGGGTGGCTTGTGTCTACACGGGCCAGACATGCCTAGAGTCTTCTTGTCAGAAGCACGTTGACCTTTCTCGTTTTCGATTTCCAAGGGTTAGAGGTGGGCAAGCAGGGTGGAGTGCCCTGAGTGGAACCTGCCAAGGGGGCCGGTGTGTGATTCCTCCTCTGAGTGGGTGCCTTCTGGCACCGCCCTCTCTCGTCGTGAGGTGGTGGTGCCTGGTCTAGGCTTAAGGGTTTGCCTGTTGACATTCCAATGGAGCACAGGTGTTGGGCCTGTCCAGCAGCTCCTGGGGGTGCTGGCCCTGACTCCTAATGCCAGTCGCCAACTTGCCAATGGAGCAGACCAACAGTCATTTGAGTTGTTGCGTTGATACGTCTGGGCAAGGAAGGGCCTTTGCATTCTACATCCCTGTCTGCCATTGATGCACCTTCTTGGGCAGTTGCCTGAACACACTCAGAGCTGAGACCACAGGGCCATCTGATGCCCAATGCCTGGTCTGTGGCCATCCTGTGAATACCAGCAGTCTGGGCTGTTTCTGCATTGACCAGCTGTGGGGCTGTCAAAGTGAGGTGCTCACTGGCTGTGTAACCACACTCTCTACCACAACAATTCCCCCAAAGTGTCAGGATCTGAGCTGCTGAGGGCTGCAGGAGATCCCAAAGCCTCAGTACTCTTGTCCTCCAAGGGCCAGGAGGGCAGTTCTTCCATAGCCTGCCATTTCTTCACAGATGTGATGGTTATACTCGTGGAACCTGCGAGACAAAATGTGGCAGCCAGTGGTTAGAGCTGGTGTGTGATACTTGAGTGACATTAGGGTTAAGGAGCAGTGGAAGCGCCATGTAGAGTAACACTCATTCATTAGATATGAAATGGGTGTTTCTTCATCCCCACAAGAACAGTTCCAGTCATCTCCTGTGAGGGCCATGATTCCGCAGACCCTGCAATGAGGACGCTGATGTCACACCCGCTCCATCACCTCTTGTGATGATACTATGGCATTAGGAGGTGTATTTTGTCCTTTTTTTTAATGAAGAGTGGTTGAGACAGAGCAGTCTGTTCAGAGCCAACATAGTAAATGGCTTGTGAGGCCTTGGGTTTCTTTTTAAAGTTGAAACAATAGAAGCAGCATGAATGGGTGGACTCAGGCTCCCACAGAACCAGGGTTTTAGTTTGCCTTTCACCAGTTGTTGAGGTTTTGAAGTTGGTTGGCAAAGCTGCTACGTCTTTCTCTCTGTTACAGCTAAAAGCTTGGGTTCTCTTCCAGCTGCCAGAAATGCATTGAGGTAATCTGTTTTACTGAATTTGTCTTTGCCAAGAGTGTGTTTGCGGGATGTTAGTATATTGGAACAGTTGCTTCTTTAGTATTTAAATAATCTGCTATTCTGTTAAGTTTTCCAATAGAGTTGAGGTATTCCAATTCTGCTGTCTTTTGTTTGTATTTTCACTGTCGAGTAAGAATACAGTGTGTTTTGCTTAAAGCTGACTAATGTAACCAATCAAATTACATCTGGAACATGCTATCTTACATTTGCCTTTAAATAGGAAAAAGTTAGGGCCTAGGCTGTCTCGTTGATATATTTGAAGGATGTTTGGTCTAGTCCATAACAGTCTCCAAACTCACAATCGTACGGGCTCTCTCTCTCAACCCTGGTGTGCAGTGAGGAAGACGGGTGCAGTGGTGATGGAGGGAGTAAGATGACGGTGGGTGGCGTGTTGATTAGCACTGCTGCATATGAGACAAGGTGGTGATGTGAAGTGAAGGACGGGGCAGGTGACTCTGAGAGCACTCAGAGCTACAGGTATGGGAGGTTGAGTGGGGAAGAGTGGCTGATGGAAGAGGTCTCTGGTAACAATGAGAGGAGTGGGGCCTGACTCTTGGTGCAAGGTGTATGCAGCAGCGGAGATAGAGACAGTGTGAAATATCACATACCATGCAGAACAGAGAAGGTTATGGACATTGTTGCAGCATTGTTGGCCACTCCTCCAAACTCTAACCCTCACCCTCTGCCAGTCGTCCAGAAACAGAACTCCTCCTCTCATTTGGACCACACCCTCAACCAGAATCTCCAGATCCCTGTCAGAGAATCACGATGTGTCACGTTGCAATTCTGTCCGTGACTAACTGGGCAGTTTCGGAACGCCAGGGCACGACTGGGTGCACTGCAGCATTTTAAAGATGGCATGGGTATAAGGGATGCTGGTATTTCAGCAGCGATTCACTGAGCGGCAAGTTGTTCCAGGAGTAGCGTGGGGTAAGATGGGGCAGAGAATTGACATGAGAGATGCCATCTGACTGACCAGTCATACTTATTTCAACTAGCTGTAGGCATTTCTACATGGATCATAAGATATCACTTCCTTCTGGAATACATTACACATGAAGACGCATGATGTTGTGTGGATATGCTAGCTCTAATATGTGTGTATTAATCACTCATATGATCTCTATCCAGTCCTTGATTTACAATTTTTTTTTCTTAGAGTCTTCATCATAAAACATACCAGCATTTGAGGTGAAAGGTGTTGCGCTTACTTCTATCAGCTGCTCAGATTACAAAGAATTTGCGATTTATTCCGATTATAAGGCATGATTCTGAATGGCTTGAATGCCACGTTTGGTAATTATTGTCTTACCATCACAGCTTTTAGCCTGACGAGGATCTTGCCATTATTTCAGACACTGTCTTTTATAACATGCTACATCTATTGAATTGAAGTCTCCACCAAATGGCCTTACATGATGCCTCAGTGCTTTTAAGCTTTTCTCCGAGTCTTCAGCCTCGATGGAACGGTGTCCAGTTGCACATGATTCAAATTTACAGAAAGATTGATACAAATTTGAAAGCAAGACAAGTATCACACAGTACAGAAGGCTACTTTGGGCTTTGCTGTTTGACCAATTAAAGGGCCATTTGTGCTAACATTGTGGAGTGAATCATTTGCATACATCTACCATGCCAGGGCGATGGGCAACTTGCAGTCTGGTTCATCAACTGAGTGTTACACAGTCTCTACTGATCTCACATAATTTCTTCCACAGAATCCATTGCTAACAAAGCGCTTTCAGCAACAGTAGACATGAACATAACGTTCATGTTTTTCACAGATATCTCTGAACTCAAACATTGGCCAATTCCCCTCTTTAACCAATCAGTAGCTCAGCTGGTATCCCAATTTCAGTCACTACCCAGTTCTCTATGAATTTTAAGCTTACTACATATCATTGTAGAAAAGTTAAATCTGGTTGCCAGGTCTTTGAAATGTAGATGGAATATATTTCCACCTTTGTCCCATCTTTAAGTCCACAGCAAACTCATTAAAGTCACCCAAATGCTTGCCAGAGAAGATGGAGGCATCATCAGACACTCTTTTACAGATTGGACAGTTTCCACTCATCTATTTTATCAGCCTCATCAACCACACTTGCATCATTTATCAGAATATTTAACTATAGATCATAAAAATGAGGAGATTTTCCATGTAACTTTAACAGAACTTTTTCTTCTTTCTCTCACACATATTCTTATTATCTGAGAAACACATTAGGTTTTGTTAAGGGCTTGCAATAACATCCTGACTGAGTAGAGTCCAGATCAAAATGCTTTAAATCGTGTTTCGTTTAGGCTACCCGTTTCATTGATTTACTCAACAGCATTGACTCCTCACTGGAGACTACATTGATAAGTCCTGCTAATACTTATAAAAATAGCTTACTTTAAGTGTTTTATCTGTATGGCGTCATTGCCAAATCTAAAGCAGACAAATGTTTATACCTAAACCTTGTGTTGACCTACAATGCTTAGAGAATCAAAATAATATCATAACTAATCAGCCCCATGTATTTAAGAAGTACAAGCATTATTGAGGATTGTATAATTCAAGGACTCTGATTAAAACAAACATCAGAACAATAAAAACTCCTTGAGATCAGTACAACTTGTTTGTAGTCATCACTATCTTCATCCTCTTTCTCAGACTGTCTTCATCATAAGATATTTGTAGGGAGGAGGAAATCAGCAATATTTCTCTCCAACTCCCCCACTTCAGTGATTGACACTAACTGAGGACACCATCCTCATAGGAAGGTGATGTTTGAAATTTGTATTGTTTCAGGTTAGCTTCTCACAGCTGAGCAAACTGAAACTCTTTGCACTCTAATTCAGAAACAATTGGTTTACCTGTTAACGGAATAACAATGTTAGATTATTTAGTTATTGAATAAATAACCCAAAATTACAAATTTAAATGCACAGCATGTTTGCCTCTGCATTAGGCGATTGTAGCTTTAAGTCCCACACTTGAGTCTAGAACACATGCAACACTGAAGGACTGTTCCAGTGCTTTCTGCCAGGTGGTTGGATGGAATGCTAAACTGAAGACGTATCTATCCCCTTGGGTGAATATTAAAGAAGTCCCATGGTATTATGTGACAAAGAGGAGAGTCCTCCTGATGGTCTGGCCACTATTTACACTCAACTACCAAAACCCAAAACATTCTGCTACGTGCAAATTGGCAAATTTTTCAAGCATGACCTGAGAATTTTTAGATTAGTGTAAATGCAATAACTACAAGGCAATATTTCACTAAAGAATTAATCAGTGACTGGGAAGCATATGGAGATCCACCACTTTGATGGGTGATATATCATTATTCATATGGAACCCTTTCCTATGACAATTTATTGACTTCTTTTAATGAAGCTTAATTGAAGGTCAGTCATCTAAACGATATTATTGAATTTCCCACCAGATGGCAGCAGCATGCAGAACAAATAACATTAAAAATAACCATTAAACTCAAGCACGTGGTAATTACTATTTCAGTTATAACGCCCATTGTAAATTCGAGTCGCTATGTCCAGTAATTTACATTGTGCTATTGTGCCAAGTGAAATTAAAAGGTTATGATTAGGGGTTTGGTGGGCAGGAGAATCCAAAGGACAGGATGTAGATCACGTTACGCTTTCCAAAGAGGTCAGTCAATAAAGTTAGCAATGATGGCAAAAATTAGTAACACTACCCTCTGGTTAAGAATAGGATGAGAAAGGCTGCTTTCACTCATTTCATTTCAGAAACATTTCCAGCTAGGCTGAACAATTTTCTGAATGTGTTTGCAAGATCCAATGAAGAACAAATCTACAATGGCTATGTCTTTTGTCCAAGAACCTTACGTGGAGTAAGCAACAGGTGCAAAGTAAACCTGATACAAATATTGGGTTTGGATGTCTAGCATATCAAAACAGGTAGATGACGTCACAAGCTGTCTTGTGCAAGTGTTTTCACCACAGTGAAAGGTGATTCTGTCAGACAGTCGATATGGAATTGCTTATAATGGCTAGGATACATTCACTAAAATCTGTATGTTCGGTGTCAAGGTCTTGATGCCAATACTGATAGGTTGCAGAGAGAAAAGTAGCGACAACTGAAACTCTGCATCTCCAACTGGTTGGACTGTTATTCAATAAAGTAAGGTACCTGTTCTTACAGTGGGTGAAATTCAGGCATATAATTCAAAATTATTCCAGTTATACATTGTCCATCTAACCATAGTTCAGATCAACACGTAATACTTGTTCAATGATTAACTCATGACCATCCTCCTTGTCGGGTGGGTACAATGAGGAATATATTAGACTGGAACTCTGGAACTGAATTGACCTTGTGCTGCAAATCCAATAGTAAACCACATTGGTTTGCTGAACTCCAGCCAACTTTAAAACTAATCTCCCAAAGCAGGGCGATTTGGAAAGGTAAAGCTGTCACTGCAAGTGTCAGAAAGTCAGTGAAGGCAATGCTGAAATAGATTTAGCTTGTTAGACTCCAGCAGTATTAGGAAATTCCTACATTATGATCCTGTCATCTCCATGTTTCTGTACAGAGACAAGCGTCCCACTTGGCAGAATATGTGCATTCCCTAACAAGAAGAATGCTGTCATTTCACAGTTGTGTGGAAGTCTCAATAACTCAGTTTGAAGACTATTACACTGGTAACTGACATCAACACTTAACTAAGAATAAGTCATTACAAACTCTGTGTAAATTTCACCAATTTTGACTTCTGTTCAGCTTGGAGTTCAATATTTTTTAATAACACTGGTAAGCTCCCAGTAATAAACTGCATTTTGTTCATTATTCATTCACAAAATGTGACAGCTGCTAGCTGAGTCAGTTTATTGCCCACCCCAAATTGCCTTTGAGAATGTGGTGGTGAGCTGCCTGTTTACGCTGCTAAATCCATGTGGTGTAGGCACTCTCAGTATCATTAGCGAGTGAATTCCAAGATTTTGATCCAGCAACAATGAAGGAATGGTGATATATTTCCAAGCCAAGGTGGTGAGTGGCTTGGAAGAGAATTCACAAATGGTGGTTTTTCCATGTATCTTCTGCCCTTGTCCTTCCAAGATTGTAAAGGTTGCAGGATTGAAGGTATTTTCAAAGGTCTGTTGGTGAATTATTATAGTGCATCTTGTAGATGATACACATTGCTGCCATTGTGCATCATTGGTAGAGGGGTAGATAGTGTCATTGAGTCATACAGCACAGAAGTGGACCCTTCAGTTTAACCAGTCCATGCCACACATAATCCCAAATTAAACTAGTCCCACCTGCCTGCTCCTGCCCCATATCCCTCCAAATGTTTCCTACAGGTAGTTCTCCTATAACGCAATAGTTGTGTTCTTGTGTGACCTTGCATTATGGAAAATTACCATAGAAAATCACGTTATAGGGAATTGCTATAGAAAATTGCTATTCCTGTACAGCAGAAAGTTTGCATTATCCAAACAGTGTCCACTATTCATCAATCGCGTTTCAGCCAATTCGTGAGAACGAAACACACATTATACCTGTATTCATGTTTCTATCCAAATGTCTTTTAAGCGCTACAATTGTAACTACATTGACCATTTCCTCAGGAAGTTCATTCCACACGTGTACCACCCTCTGTGTAAAATATGTGCCTCTTACGTCTTTTTTAAATCTCACTCCTCTCACCTTAAAAATGTGCTCCCTCATCTTGAAATCCCCCGTTCTAGGGAAAAGACAACTACCATTAACTCTATCTGTATCTCTGATTATTTAATAAACTTCCATTAGGTCACCCCTCAACGTTCTATGCTCCAGTGAAGGAAGTCCCAGCCTATCCAGCCTTTCTTTCTAACTTAAACCTTCCATACCGAGCAACATCCTGGTAAATCTTTTCTGAACCCTCTCCAGCTTTATCACTATCCTTCCTATAACTGGGCGACGAGACACAGCATTCCAGAAGAGACCTCACCAATGTCCTGTACAATCTCAACATGACTTCCCAACTCCTATACTCGAAAGACTGAACAACGAATGCAAGCGTGTCCAATGTCTTTTTAACCGTCCTGTCTATATGTGACGCAAACTTCAAAGAATTATGTACTCGCACCCCTAGGTCCCTCTATTCTACAACACTGCCCAAGGCCCCACATTAATTATATAAGTCCTACCCTTGCTTGTTGTACCAAAATGCAATACCTCACATTTATCCAGATTGAACTCCATCTGCTATTTTTCAGCCCATTGACCCATTTGATCAAGATCCCTTTATAATCTTAGAAAGCCTTTCTCACTGTCTACCATGCCACTGATTTTGGTGTCATCTGCAAACTTACTAACTGTGCCTTCTATATTCTCATCCAAATCATTTATATAAATGACAAACAAAACAGGGCCCACAACCAATCCCTGTGGAACTCCGCTGGTCACAGGCCTCCTGTCCAAAAAGCAGCCCTCCTCCATTACTCTGTCTCCTGCCATTAAGAAAATTATGTATCCAATTGGCAAGCTCACCCTGAATCCCATGTGACCTAACTTTATTAATTAGTCTACCATGCAGAACCTTGCCAAAGGTTTTACTAAAATCCAAATAAACAACATCTACTGCTCTGCCATCATCAAACTTTTTGGTAACTTCCTCAAAAAACTCAGTCAAGCTTGTGAGACACGATTTTCCTCACACAAAACCATGCTGACTATCTCTAATCAATTTTTGCCTCTCTAAACATCCATAAATCCTACCTTTTATAATCATCTCCAACAATTTATCCACTACTGAAGTCAGGCTCACAAGCCTATAGTTCCCTGGTTTCTCCTGACAACCTTTCTTAAACAAAGGCACAACATTAGCCACCTCCCAGGTCATCAGGCACCTGACCACTAGTTAGAAATGATGCAAATATTTCTGCAAAGTGTCTTGTAATTTTCTCCCTTACTTCCCACAACATTCTGGGATAGATTTGATCAGGTCCCGGAGATTTATCCGCCTTTATATTCACTAAGGTCTCCCGAACATCCTCTTCTGTAATGTTTTTAAGACATCAAAGTTTATTTCTCTATACTCTCTAGATTCCATTTCTTTCTCCAAAGTAAAAGCTGACGCGAAATATTCTTTTAGTATCTCTCCCATCACCTGGGGTTCAACACAAAGACAAACTCCTTGATCCTTAAGAGGCCCTACCCGCTCTCTAGTTACTCCCTTGCTCTTAACATATTTGTAGAAGGTTGAAGATGTTTAGATGGCATTCTAATCAAATGGCTGAATTATCTTGGATAGTGTAGAACTTCTTGAGTGTTGTTGGAACTGCTCTCCTCCAGGCAAGTGGAGCGTATTCCTTCAGACATGTCCCTTGCAGATGGTGAAGAAGCACTGGGCAGTCAGGAGGTGAGTTACCCATTACAGCACACCCAGCCTTTGATCTGCTCTTGTAGCCACCGTACTTATTTGTCTCATCAAATTTGGCTTCTGGTCAATGGTAACCTCCAAGGTGTTAATAGTGGGGATTCAGTGATAGTAATGTTATTGTATATCAAGGGGTGCTGGTTAGATTATCACTTGCTGAAGGTAGTCAATGCCTACCCCATGTCTGGTATGAATGTAACTTCGCCTTATGATGGTGGAAGGGTCACTGATGAAGCTGCTGAAGATGGTTGAGCCTAAGACAAAGATAGCCTGAGGAATTCTTGCAGTAAAGTCTTGTGGCTGTGATGACTGACCTCCACGAAGCACAATCGTTTTCCTTGGTGCCAGGTATGACTCCAACCAGCAGGGCTAGCTCTGCCACTCACAATACAGTTTCTAAATTCAGCCGAAATTGCAATTTGTGGGGGCTGGAGTTCTAATGATGTTGGGAATTTTGCTTTAATCACTTTGTTCTGATTTGAATCCAATCCAAATTTATGGAGTGAAAACCAACTCTCCCTTACCTGACAGGATGGGACTTGAAATGAGCCTGAATCAGCATTAACGTGGTCTCTGTGGTGTATGGCTCTATGGCATAGAACTACCATGACTTAGGGCCTAATTGGCAATCAAGCTCAGTCAGGTTATGAACATGGATGATGTAATGAATGAGACAGTAAGGGTGCTCTTCTGAGAATGCAATGAATGATTCACTTTCCATCTGCACAAGACCCCGTTTGCATTTAATGCTAATCTCGCTACCTAGGTAAGCTAAACTTTCCATAACACTGGAGTCAATTCTCTTGGTGAGTGTAAAAATGAGGGGAAAAATGCCACAAAATACAACACGATGGTTCAATATTGGTGGAAGGTATGGGGTGGTGTTAATGCCTCTCTAGTCACAATATAACCCCATTCCACTAACGTTTCGTCAATAATTTGAACTCACCATGTTGGAGCTGTAAGAATGACTCAACATGGCAGTTCGCTCAGACCAAGGAGAAAAGAACCAAGAGGAACATAGAAAATAGGACAAGAAAGAAGTCATTCTGACTCACCGAGCTTGCTCCATCATTCAATTAAACCTGAACTGTCTCATCGTTATTTTCCCACATTAGCCCCGTGATCTCATTAATATTCAGAAATCTATCGGTGTCAGTCTTGAATCATCCTTTCCAATTGGGCGTATTCCAGCAGGACCTTCCATCTTCAACAGCTCTGCCCAATCAAATAGCATTTTACCCATCTCTAATACTTTGATCGCTAATCAAGAAGGTTTCAATGTTAAGGAAAACTCTGTTTGGTTTTGGTTCACTAAGACTTTCTTCTTAGGTTTCTGATATCATTGTCCAATCTTTAATTTGAGCAGACTCCAATTCTGGAGGATTGATGACCGTAAGAATCATGCCAAAAATTTCCGAGTTTACTGAAGGTGAAACACAGTGATCAACTTACCCAAAGCTAACTGGGCAGAAATTTATTAAAGTTAATTACCATTTGAAAGACAAGTCCAGCCTGTAGCATTCATTTGTATTCCTATTCCAGTCATTGACTATATCTTCATTCATTTCTGTTTTGATATTAGATTTTGAGTAATGGCCGTTTTTTTTCCCCAAATCAGAAGGTTAATTGTTTCCACTCATCACCATGGCAACAGCTGTGATGCACCATTGATTAAACAAGCAGTTCTTGCATAACTCTCCAATATTACTCCCAGGCTACCCAAGGCATGAAAATTCATAAATTGCAGAGCAAGAATAGAATCTAATCACAAAAGAGTAATAAATGAGAGCCACCTTTCATATCAGTTGATAGCCACTGAGGGCTAACATGCAGACTAGGCTTGCAAATCTTAAGGGTCCTCAGTCCATTTGGTATATGCTCTCAGATATTTGCCAGTAGGCGGCAAGTGTTTGTACTTAAACGTGTCTCCAAAGTTATTAGTCACAGGCGCACTCTGGGATCAATATCTTGACCACTGCATTTCTGCATGCGCTTTCCCAGCCATTAGCAATAATGGAATCTGACACAAGAAGAGGATTGTTAATTACAAATATCTTGTCTATCGAGCGCCAATCTGAGAACTCCAAGGCAAACCGATTAATAATAACACCACCAACTGCTGTGTTTAAGTATTAGATCTATAATATTCATTAAAGTCTACAATATTAGAAAAGGGTGACATGATAGACTGTCAGGATTCATAAGTTAACAATAAGTGGATGAATCATTATTTCTTACTTAGCAGCGAGTTCTCTCAGCAAGGACTCAAGCATCAACAATATAGCTTGCATTTTTTTGGAAAAGGCGGCTCTCGCAGTGGCTCAGTGAGTAATGTATTTCCGATACAGAACCAAGCCAGACAGATCAGCATGATTCTAGGTTCAGTACCCAGACTGACTTCACTAATCTCAAGTGGGTTGGCAGTAGAGGACCTCATGTGAGCTCTCATGGGCAGATTTTCACTACGGAAACAGGAGACCCATGAACAGAAATCTCCTGGCTCCCTCCAGATTCAGGTCCGTGGAGAAAGCCCCTGCATGGACAGTTTTTGCTTGCAGCGGACTGGGACATGATCAGGTTGAGCCTGTCACATTGAGAGGCTGCCACGCAGGTGGCTGAGTAACTGCTGAGGGGATCTGGTTAGAAGGCCTGCCTCGGTTGTCTGAAACCCTGGTCCAGTTTTAGAAAGGATGTCAGGCCCTTTAGCCTTCACATTCCAGCTCCCCGACCCATCCCCTATTTCCCCCCGACAACTTCAAACCTCCCTGCCATGTCCGTATCATCTCATACCACTTATACCACCTCCATTGCCACTTTATATGACCCATGCCTTCTCCATCGTCACTCACCTGGTACCCACTATGGGCATGAGATGAAAAGAAACTAACCATTTAACAGAGGTGCACAGTTGATACAGAATAAAACAACCTTATTTAAGGCATTAAGCCTCTCAAGTTCTAAAACAAGCAAACATCCAACCAATAGCCAAACCAATGAAGCTAATCCTTCCAAAATCTTTTCAAACTATCAATCAAGAGGTGAACTCCGCTTCCCCTACCACCCCCCACCCTGCTCCCCCCCAGCCTTCCCCCACTTAGAGATGTGCTTTGGAGCTTTACTCCGCCAAACATTCAAAGTGAGTTCAACTATAATAACAGCCCTTGGTACAGAAACTCTAGGAACTGATGGCATTTTTCTTCTAAGTCACAACCAGACAACCTGTCTGTCAATAAATGCATTCCTGCAGTATGTTTTTTTTCATCTCACTCTAACAATTGCAGTCTTTTACAGTCATGGATTTATAGATTCATACAGAATGGAAACAGACCCTTCGGTCCAACTTGTCCATGCCGACCAAGTTTCCCAAACTAAAACAGTCCCATTTGCCTGCGTTTGGCCCATATCACTCTAAAGCTTACTTATTCATGTACCTCTCCAAATGTCTTTTAAATGTTGCGCTGTATCTGCATCTAGGGTCGGTGTGGACTCAATGGGCTGAATGGCCTGTTTCCACACTGTAGGGATTCAATGATTCTATGAAATCCAGATCCACAGGCAACTACCTCAACTCATGCTACGGTTGGCCCAAAATTAATCATGCCCACATGCTTCCTATTTAAATGAAATCCAAACTACAGCTCAACATATCTGACCCCTTGCAATAACATGCATGACAAATAAAAACCAGCGCAGCAGGGTTATCAAGCACATATGACCTAGCAATAAACATCTGAATATTATAGTGCTTGAATACAATAGCACTGCATTGCTTCAAATATGGACAATTCAAGACTGATGGCACTAGCTACAGTCATAAAGATGTTAACTTAATAAGATTCTCCACTGATAAAATCTAGTTATTAACTAACTCTTCAAGGCACTGCTCATTGGAGGGAGGGAATATTTGTTTCAATAATGTGTTATTACTAAGTATGAAATAAATGTAACACAAACCAACCTTAATCGTGCTATAAATACAGGCAGCAAGAGGTATTCTGCATTTCTTAAAAGTTTCAACTAGCCTCATGGCATGACTTTGGCCACACAGATTTCAAAGATCACAGATCTAGGTGCAAGTCATCTGAATGATTTAGAATTTCTGTAGGTTGGATGATATTTGCTTAACTCAGAATTAATTCCCTTGTACTAACTGAATTACATATTACAAAAGAGACTTGATTCGGCAGAAAGAATCTTGGTTTTAGAATGCTTACAAGAAATGGGGATATAGACTTCTCCTTAACATACAAAATATAGAAGCACCAAGCATAAAAGGACGATAAAATGAATGATAAATGCGATAAGCGGGTCATTCTTTCATGCGCCCTATGCCTGACAGCAGGTCCTTGGCTCATTGTCTGATGATTTTGTCAGTGGTGGTTGGCCACTGCCTTTGTTATTCAGGGGCAGGGCAAGGAGACAAACGTAAGTCTACCTCAGCCAGAATAGGACTCCAACCCATACCATTGGCACTATTCTGAACCACGTGCCAGCCATCAAGTCAACTGAACTGATTCTGACTTCTTCTGACCTTCAAGAGCATTTATATCTCCTCCTTCAATTCGTGACTTCCACACAGTGCATTAGGGCCCTTGAAATTGTCAGAATGGGGGCTGTTAGAACTCAGAACTTATTTCAAATGACCCTGCTAAGTTTTGGATTACACCTTAGGTGGCTCATGCCTTGGCAGCCAAAACGTTATTTGTCAAAAATGATGGCAGGACTTCTGCATTTGTGATCCACGCACCGTTTCTTTTAATTTAAGGCCTCCCAAGTCAGATGGACTCTGCAAAACCCTGGCCCATTATTCCTCAACTGAGGAAGGAAGAGACATCAGGCAGGAATCACTACCACCAGCTAGTGAAGCACGCTGCAAAATACATGTGTAGACAACATGTCTTAGGATGCATGTCCTCTACCGTTGATTGCCATGCCAATATGCATTTGTAGTTCACTTCAACCAATACTCTTGCCTGAAATGAAACCACCACAACTCACCTATTGTTAAATCCACTTTCTAGAAATGTGGTTTTTCTTCTTATGCCAACCACTTCCTTCTTTCAGCCAGTACGAAGCAATCCATCCAACTTCCCCTTCTGCTCTTGATCTTTCATTGTCATCTCTCCACTTTGGTGAACAATGCAATTCACTCTTACAATCTGCCTGAAGCTGGAGATCACATTAGCTCTGAACGTTACAACTGCTTAGACCATTATATCGTCTAGCCAACAATCTTCTTGACCCATCTCAGTCACTGCGATGGACAATTAAACAACTCACTGGAAGAAGAAACTCCACAAATATCACTGTCCTCAATGATACAGGAGCCCAGAATATCAGACCAAAGGTAAGGCTAAAGATTGCATCAATCTTCAGTCAGAAATGCAGAGTAAACGATTCAACTCAATCTCCTTTGTAAGTGCCCATCATGGATGTCAGTCTTCAATTCATTCCCTGTAATATCAATAATTGGCTGGAGGCACTGGATACTGTGAAAGCCCTGACAACACTCCCGCAATACTATTGAAGAAATTCTCTGCAATAGGTCGATTCTTATAGAGTTGCGAAAAATGTGGACTATAATGTGAAAGCTGGGAGAATAACCTGAGAAGTAGGTGCCAGAGTTCAGCAAAGATTGAAGTCCTCAGAAAGAGTGTAGAGGACTTTTACTAGGATGTTACGGGGATGGTGGGTTTCAGTTATGCCAAGAGGTTGCAAGTCTAGGGTTGATCTTTTTGCAAGAGAGGTCCGAGATGTAACTAAATAGAGATTTCACATCAAAAGGTTTTGATTGAATAAGTGGAGATAAACTATTCCCATTCTCCAATTGCTAAAGATGGGAGAATGAAAACACTGGCAAACTATCGAGCAGAGAGGGGGAGAAATTATTTTAACTCAGACAGTTGTTGGGATCTGATGTGAAAAGTGATGGAAGCAGGTTCCATGAAAATTTTCAAAAGTGAGTTGTGTGGAGACGTTACAAAACAAACAGGGTAGGGATGTGCCAAGGCTAAACATGATGTTTCTCTCAAAGAGGTAGTTCAGACTTGCTGAGTTGAATGGCCTTGTTCTGTGCTTTAAGTTTCTCTTATTTCATGGTCCTATAATATTGCGTCTCTAGGAGAGTTTTACACAGATTAGACACTCACAGAAGCTTCTTTAAGGAAAGAGCATATAACACAGATAAACTCTTGCGAAAGAAGAGTCATATATCCACTCAGATGAGCCAGCTAACACTGTGAGCAGACAAGCAAAATTCCAGCAAAAAAAATCAAAATTGAATTGAATGAAGAAAAGGTGAATAATTCAATAGGTGCAATGGTTCTTACCCCTGGGTTTAATTTGCTTCTACCACACACATATATCAACATTCACAAGTCATTTATGGGACTTGCATTTGGTCTTTCAGTCTGAAATTGCCCACTGGCCATTCAAATCAAATTCACCTGCACATTATTAAACTGTGCAAAATATGTATTTCGTTCCGGAAGAGAGGTGATATGTGATAACATTTAGTTTTTTTTTATTAATTTAGTTCAGGTTAACACTTCTGAATAGGAGCCCTTGAGGCAGTTCAGTCAGAGGTTAGTAGAGAGTTCAAGTTAAGGGCTTGCAAATTTACATTTCTCTCAAATCCTAGACTGCCACTTATCTTTTCTGTATGCGGGACCGTAAAGCTTCACTGTAGCAATTAGCTGAACCACTGATGAATGAATAAACTGATGGTCCTCTTACTGCAGGGGACTGAAATTTGTTCAGAGTCCTTTATAAATACCAGTTTCTTTTCAGTGGTGGTTTAGAAATTATTTACATTATCAAAGCCCCTTTCAAATGGATGTCCTTTACTCTGAAACAAGTAAACCCAGTCTAGCATTGCAATCCATTTAATAGAGTGTTTTACTCAGTAAAACCTCAGGTGAAAGAAGCTCTTCTTTAAAAAATTGGTTAAATCTAAAGAACAAAAACTTGTAGATGGAGATAACGTTGAGGCTGAAAACAGCAGACAAAAAGATTAAATAAATCCAAAGGCTCTAGTTAGCGGACACCAAGCTTGGACTTTTGTGTCAAAAATGGTACTTGTACAAGCAAGTTAAGACTGGTAGAAGTGCCATAAATTTCAGATCCTGGGGAAGGTTTGAGATAGAGTGAACCCTAAGCTCAATACAGTGAGAAAATGTGGAGAAGGATTTAGAAAGCAAGCATAAATTTAGGAGACTATCATACCGCATGGCATCCCTTTATCTAACTTGATACTCGAATCTTCCTTTGAGCATTCCAATGACTAACTCACCTTGGCATTCTGGATTGGGAAGTTAAAAGCAAAGAGCCACTGACTGCATTTAAAACTAGGTGCCTACCTTTCTTGTTGGCTGCAGTGGGAACTTGCTTTCCAGGCTGTAGTGTGGTTGCATTACCGAGGTGATTGAGGAGGCAATGTGGATAATTTTAATTCTTCACTAAAACAGGTGATTTTCAGGTCAGCTGGAATGGGCCCACTCCTGTTGAAGCCTTACGCCCTCAACAGCATGAGCCAAGGATACGTCCCTCAAGGTCTGTCATCAGCTCAGCATTGGTCTCTGAATTAATGGAACACTTGCAGACATTCTGAGTGCTTCTTTACACCTTATTGTCAATCTTTTATCTAATTTATCATTAATCACATTTGACCTTGGCTCCCCTGGCTCCTTTCTCCCTAAACCCATCAAGCTGGGCTTCCTTGTATCCTGATCACCACTCCGCACCCCTTCCCCAACCATGTTGGTCACAGCTTTACCCCCAACTCTACCATCGTGGCTCCCCTGTCCACATCGTACGTCAATGATTGCACAACATTCAGCACCATTCACACCTGCTCAGACACTGAAGCAATCTATGTTCAAATGCAACAAGATCTGGACAATGTCCAGGCTTGAGCCGACATGTGGCAAATAACATTTGTGCCAGGCAATGACCATCTCAATAAGAGACAATCTAACCACTGCCCCCTAAACATTCAATGGTGTTAACATCGCTGAATTCCCACTATCAACATTCTGGGGGTTACCATTGATCAAAAACTCAACTGAACTCACCAAATGACACAGTGGCTACAAAAGTAGGTCAGAGGTTAGGAATACTGTGGCAAGTAACTCACCTCCTGACTCCCCAAAGTCCATCGATCATTTGTAAGTCAGGGCGTGATGGAATGGATGAGTGCAGCTCCAAAAACATTCAAGAAGTTTGACACCATCCAGGACAAAGCAGTCTGCTTAATGGCAACACATCTATAAACATCCACTCCCTCCACCACTGATGCTGAATAGCAGGTGTGTGTACTATCTACAAGATGCACTGCACAAATTTACCAAAGATCCTCAGACAGCACCTTCCAAACTCACGACCACTTCCATCTGGAAGGACAAGGGCAGCAGATAAATGGGAACAACACCACCTGCAAATTCCTCTCCAAGCCACTCACCATCCTGACTTGGAACTCTATTGCTGTTCCTTCACTGTTTTTGGGTTAAACACCTGGAATTCCATCCCTAAGGGCATTGTGGGTCAACCTACAGCACACGGACTGCAACGGTTCAAGAAGGCAGCTCACCACCACTACCTTCTTAAGGGCAACTAGGGATGGGCAATAAATATTGGCCAGCCAGCGATGTCAACGTCCATGATTGAATAAAACAAGATTAACCTGACTGATTTGTAGCAAATACCGTGACTGAAAGCATTATTGACCTTAGGAGATATGCAAACAACACACATCTATAAACAAAGAACGGTTTGGGAAACAATTTTTTTCTCAAAGGCAATATGGATAAATTTAAATTTCTCACAAAAACAGGTGATGTTTGGGTCAGGTGGAAGTAAAAATGTTAAATATTTAAGATAGGACATAAACCAGTCTTCCAATTTTGTTGGAGAAAAGACAAGGGCTGAGTAACGATCCTACTCCTGGGGTTTGGAGATAGCAAGGACTGCAGTCAACTGAAAGTCAGAGTCGATAAAATGTGGAGGTGGGGGAGCACAGCAGATCAGACAGAATCCGCGGAGCAGGACAATCGACGTTTCGGGTCAGGATCCTTCATCAGGGCTTTCCTGCTCCTCGGATGCTGACTGACTTGCTGTGCTCCTCCAGCTCCATACTTCCAGGGGTTGGTTGGTTTAGAAAACTATTTTACAGAGACTGAAAGCCTTCATTTTAATAAGGTTTCCATGTTTCACAAGCAATGGCCAGGTCTTCCTCCAACCCTGGCAATCACATAAAAGCAAAATATTGCAGATGCTGGAAATCTGAAACAAACACAGAGAATGATGGAGAAACTCAGCAGGTCTGGTAGCATCTGTGGAGAGAGAAACTGAGTTAACATTGAGTCTGGCATGTCTCTTCTTCAGAAGACAGATTTCACACTTGTTATATTCAAACCAATAAATGCTAAAAACGATTAGCATTCTGAGATGATTTGGATATGCACCGCAGAAACAATTATTTTTCTTTCTGATCCAGTTGTGCATTGCCAGCATTTTATGTGAAATTTACAGCATTTGCATAGTTACCTTTCGTCCTTTCTCCATTGCAGCTGGCTACATAACAGGAAGGAAAATACAGCAGTTGCGTTCCAGCAAACATCTGGGAACTTTTGGGTGGAGCCATGGTTACTCAATGGCAACATTGGTGATCACCAAAATCCACCTAGAATTCATGCATCAAGAATTTCATGTAAATGAAATTGTATTGCAAATGATTTACCTGTGTACAGCGAGATGTGCGGTGAACTGATAATCTCAAACTTCACTCCAGGGAGAAATGGCCGCCACTAGAACAAAGACATATAAACAGTGAGCAGGTCATTGCTGAAAGATCTTTGCCAACGTGTCAATCATGAAATGGGATTCCAGATGGTTACACAATTTTTGATATGGAGGACTTGCAAATTAATTCTCTCCACAGAAGAACTCAAAACGCTTATTTTAGAAGTAAAAGCTTTAATTGTTCTTTCATTTGTATTCTTCAGTATAATTGACCTACTTTTTAAAAAGCATAATAAAGCCCCTTTGTCCCTTTCACCCAGACTCATCCTGGGGTTAGATTAATTTCAGAAGCCCTCTGCTATCTCATGTCAGCAGTCATGTTTCGTCTATGACCAAAGCCAGCTAGCCTGGTAGCGTTATTAACCTGTGGAGGATCCAGGTTGCTTCAACCCTGTTTTTATTCAATATTTAACTCCATGTACTTTCTAATACAGGTTCAGAAGGTAACTATCAGGAGTGGAATCCCTGGCTTGGGGCATGGGGACCAATTAGATCTGGCAGTGATGAACAGCCCTGCCCATATTTTTTTAAATGGCTAAACAAAACCTCAACATATTACCCCATCAATCTCATCTAATTACTAACACTCACCCATAACTCAGATGAGCAATATTAGCAGAGTTAAAAACCTGATTTCCATATATCTCACATCATACTGACAAAGTAACAAAATTGGCTCTACCCATTTTCTAACTCTAGAAAATCAGCAATCATTGCAATTTGGAGGGATTATTTTGCAAAAGCTAAACTTGTTACAAAATAGAATAAATAACAGTTACATTTATACACCATTTCAACACACTAAAGATCCCAAGATGCTTCAAATGTAATGAAGCACTTTTAAAGTGTAATAATTAGTGCTATGTAGGCAAATGCAGTAATCTTTCACATTAGTATTCCATTCACAAAACTGGTTATGGGACTCTTGTGGTGCAGTAGCACTGTCCCTGTCTCTGAGTTGGGAGGCCTAGGTTGAAGTCCCACCTGCTCCAGAGGCAGATATGATCTGGGTTAAGAGTTAATAGGGGTGGAATCTGGGGTAGAAAAGGGCAGAGATGGGGTAACTGCCAAGATGGTAAGACTTTGTTGGGTGTCCTCAGTACGCGAACCCATCTTTAACTGGCCATTAGCCACTCCCAGTGCAACATGGGGCTGGACCTCTCGCCACCAGAGAGAAGATCCCCAACAAGGTGTCAGGAGGCCTTTAAGCATCCTCCAATTGGCTCAAGGGTGGACAGGCCAACCAATGCCATAAAGGAATAAGATATGGGACGGAACGGTGGCTCAGTGGTTATCACTGTTTCCTCACAGCATCATGGGACCCAGGTTCGATTCCAGCCCTGGCCTACTGTCTGTGTGGAGTGTGCACATTCTCCCTGTGTCTGTGCTCCGGTTTCCATCCACTTGTCCAAAGAGGTGCAGGTTAGGTGGATTGGCCGTGCTAAATTGCCCACAGTGTCTAAGTATATGTTGGTTAGGTGGATTAACCATGGGAAATGCAGTATTATAGGGGATATGGTGGGGGGGGGGGGGGGGGGGTTATGGATGGGATGCTCTTACATGGGCTGAATGGTCTGCTTCCACACTGTAGGGATTCTATGATTTTATGATTCTATAATATAGATTTAGGCTATTCGGTACATTGAGTCTGCTCCACACCATTTGATTATGGCTACCACTAGTGGATAAACTGTGCCGGACAAGGCAGGAACAGCAGGAATGGCATCTGTGGAATGTTGCAATTTCTACAACATTCCAAACAGCTCCCATAGGACGATAAAATCCGACGCATTGTCATGAAGCTGTTTACATTTATTTATAAAGAGAAGTAATGTTAAAACGTATCCTTTAACCAGCACTGCTGTTCAGTTTCTATACACCGTCGTGTCCAAAGAATTCAGTCAGTTGTAAGTCTCTGAGGAGTGTTCTGTGGTCTTGTGTGGCATTTAATAACTGGAAATTCTCCATTCATTCATATTCACCAATTTGCCTTCACCACAGGAACGTAAGTGGCATTAGTCTGCTAACAAGCACAGTTGCCTCATGCCCAGTGTTTACCCTCGAGAGGAAACAGCCTGCTCAGCTTACCCACAGTGATGGGGCACTATCAATGTTTGCTGAAAGGTGTCAACTTCCTTGGAGTATTGTATATGCTGGTTTGCAATCAGCCTTCAGACCATACTCTTCATAGCCATAAGCACATTCAAAGAGAAACAGAAGCCCAGTCCAACAGCAACAACAAATATTGCGCCACTCATCCAACAGCAATTTCAATGAAGTCTCCCTTTGAAAGCCTATTCATACATTCCTACCAACAGTTAAGAAGTAGGGGACTTTACAAAGGCTGCCTTTGTGAAGGGAAAGCAGTTTTGTAAACAAAACAGCGCCAGACTTCATTTGATTTCAAGTCCTTGCATTCTTCCTTCTGTACGGTTTAAATGTGACAACGTTACTAGTGTATGACAGACTATCTGGAGCTGATCTCTAAGTGAGTCTCCAGTGGCATTTGCTACAAATCAACAGCAAACACTCTGCATCATTGCCAAACAAACAGCTTTTGAAACGTGCAGTTGATTTCTGACAGGTATACCTAAAAGATATATTGGAATTTGCCTTGACCATTTAGGAAAGAAACAATATTTTCAGGACAGGAGCACAGCTGAATGCCCCAATGGGAGGATGATAGCTTCAATTGAAAGGTCTTCACTCTGGAGAGAATGAAGATCTGTCTACATGCTGTTTTTCCACAAATTTATTTCAGAACATTTTCAGCAATTTTATTCAAAGCCTGCGCTTTAAATAATTTGGTTTGGACCATTTGAGATCAAAATACAGTGAGATGCAAGCACACACATTACAGAAATGAGTGAATACTTAGAATCCTTACAGTGTGGAAGCAGGCCACTAGGCCCATTGAGTTCACATCGACCCTCTGAAGAGCATCCCACCCAGACCCACCGCCTTCCCTGTAAATCTGCATAGCCCAACCCACCTAACCTGCACATCTTTGGACTGTGGAAGGAAACCAGAGCACCCAGAGGAAACCTACACAGACACAGGGAATTTTCAAACACCACACAAACAGTTGCCTGAGGGTGAACTGAACCTGGGGCTGTGAGCCACCATGCTGCCCTTCAATGCTGAGTGGCAATGAACCAGCTACTGCAGTATTTTGGAATCGCATCTTTTGCCAAACTTATTAAAGGCAGCACATATTCATCTGGGCTATTACATAATAATCCTGAGGTGCGTTAAAAGTAGCATGAGCTAACAATATCACCAAGAAACGGTAGCAACGCAATGACCCAATTTTAACTCTAAGTAAATGAGCGAGTTAAAACGTCTGCCTCTGAACAGTTATTTTAAAGCATCATGCACAAGATCCATGGTAAACCTGAGGTACAAAATGAACTATTGCATTAGCCTTACTCTACACACTGGTCCTGATTTTCTATAAAGGCAGAAATGTTCCATCGTTGTCATTTGACCATATTGCTAATTAAAGAGTGGATAGGAAACTAAACTTTTAGAATGCTAAACTGAGGCCCTCTCAAAAGCGGAAAAAGAATAAGGAGGCTCCTGGTCACTTGGTCTTAACCAATATTTATCCCTCAATTAAGGTTCACCAAAACAGATTATTTGGTGGATCATCGAATCACTGTTTGTGGAACCTTTTAGTTTGCAAAAATGGCTGCCACATTCTTTTTTAACTTTACAGCAGCGACAGAGTGTAAACACATAATTGTCCATGAAGAGAAATAACAAGGTGTAGAGCTGGATGAACACAGCAGGCCAAGCAGCATCAGAGGAGCAGGAAGGCTGATATTTCTGGCCTAGACCCTTCTTCAGAAATGGTCCGTAGGCATGTACTAAGAAAGGTGATGTGGCTGTAGTACCTGGTTTGCTTCAGGACGTGGTCGAGCAGTTTCAAGGCCGAAGAGATTACGAGACAGTTGCAGTGGGAAAGAGATCCACTGAGGTTGTTCCGGAGGGAGGGGGGTAACTTCTTCAGGGTAGGCATCCTTAGAAGAGGCTTCGCAGTGGGGTTAAAATTGTTTCAGAGATAGTAGGAACTACAGATGCTGGAGAATCTGAGATAACAAGGTGTAGAGCTGGATGAACACAGCAGGCCAAGCAGCATCAGAGGAGCAGGAAGGCTGACGTTTTGGGCCTAGACCCTTCTTCAGAAATGGCCATTTCTAATTGCCCATGAAGTGCTTTTAGATATTCTGTTCGAAATGAAAGACTATAGAATATAAATGCAGGTCTTTTTGAAAACTGTATGACAAGGGAATCAAGCATTACGGAAAGGGGCAGGCAAGGAAGTCAGCCAATGATTGTGCTGAAAGGTGGAGCAGGTTTGATAGATCAGTTGGACTATCCCGCTATTTCTTTCATTATATTTGCATGTGGAAATCAGGAAATAGCTATTAAGCAACTATCTTTGAGTGCATGTGTGCCCATCATATTGACATGAACATTGGTGGTGAAGGAATGATGCTCACTGTTCATTACCCTTACAGCTTCCTGGACTTTGTATCGATCATTGAGCGTGCAGTTCATGATTACCACACATGCTGGGGATCTGCGGTGTGCATGTATTTTGAGTAAGCAGCTTTGTATCTCTTCCAACGGTCACATGGAAGTGTCCTCACAAACAGACACATGGCATGTGCAAATAGGCTCAGTACTTTGGATGGCATGGGAGTAATTTAGGGACTCAAAGTTGTGCAAGCATGCACACATTTTTATTGCAAATTGCATTGACTGTCATCCTGGTGAGGATGATGTCACTAACAATTGCCCTAAATGTGCTCCTCAAAGTCCATGACTGCAATATTGTCAGTTATGCAAATATATCCAGGTAGACCATCAATAATGGGGAGGCAATGGCCTCGTGGTATCATCGCTGGACTGTTAAGCCAGACACCCAGGTCACATCCTGGGGACCTGAGTTCTAATCCCGCCACACAGATGGTGGAATTTGAATGCAATAAATCCCTGGCATTAAGAGTGTAATGAATCCATTGCCGATGGTCGGAAAAGCCCATCTAGTTCACTAATGTCCTTTAGGGAAGGGAACTGCCATCCTTACCTGATTGGGTCTACATGTGATTCCAGACCCACAGCAATGTGGTTGCCTCATAACTACCCTCTGGGCAATTAAGGATAGGCAGCAAATGCTGGCCTAGCCAGCGACACCCTCAACCTGTGAATGAATAAAGAAAAAATCCTGCTGGAATATGTCATTGTGAACAGGAGGCCTAATTGATGACCATTGGAAACAATCTCATCTAATGGCATCATAAATATTATGGGGTTTTTCTACGAAATGGACTGACCAGTGCTTCAAAGTGAATTTGGAAAGGAAACTTGGTCCAGAAAATTTAGGATTTAACTCTTCTGGCAGTGACAATTTGTTTGGAGAATTTTAAAGGTTGAGGTGTCTTGGATGCAGGTATCCTTCTTTGGTAGTTGTACTTCATTTCAAGGTGCGACGGTAAGGCTGTGTCGGGGAATGTATACCCAACTCACACAAAGACCGAGATATTTCTCTTGATTTATATGGCGATGCTCTAAATTATGAAGTTGTAGTAGTCTTCCAGGTTACATTATGGCCAGAGCTGGTGTGAACTGTTGTAATCAGCATCTGCTAAAGACAAGAAACTACAAGAGTTGCAAGAGACAATTCTCGAGAATGGTTTAACAGTATTAAAGAAGCAGAGAAGGTTTGTTCATTTTTGCCATGCAGATATAAGCTTGCTACACTATGACTAGACTTTTTCAAAGACAAACAAGTCCCAATATCAAATATTATACCCAGACAACATGACCTGATACACCAGGGACTATTACCAGTATATTATTTGTCTACTTGTATTTGTGCATATTAATGAGCTGTAATAAATGTCTGTTGGATTCTGAAATAGCATGTTAGCCATGTCCTGGTCTCTTTCACGACAATGTGAAATAACTCAGGAAACTGGAGTGGAAAGGAACATAATTTATTGCTGATCACCAAATACAGCCACCTACTTGTGGCTACAAAGACTAATTGCAGCCTGGGACAGACAGTTCTGCAGACCCAACCGTAGGTCGTTTTATTCTTTTTATTTATTTTCATATCCAGAAGAGTTGTCATATTAAACTGAACATTTCTTCATCCCCCCCACCCCTCCCACCCCTGCCAAATCACTGTGGTATTCCTTTTCCTATTAACCACAAGTAAATCAACCGTGTTTCGAATTTAATAATTTACAGGCAAAACTGTTAAGGGCCTGTGACTCTTTTAATTATACTTTCTAATCAACCCATTCGGAGATGTTATTACACACTTGAACTGGGGTCTCCTGGCTCCAAGGCAAGGACATTACCACTGCACCACAAGAGCCCTCATCAAAGTAACTTGACAGCAGTGGGACTTGAAACCATATCTCTGAAGAGACAGGAGCCTTTACCTGGAGCTTTAGACTGCTCAGCCACGAGGGCTCAGGTGATGAGTTTCAGTATGGCAGGCCATTGTTTATAACCAAGGGAACTCATATTCAATGAGCTCCACAGGCAGGTTAATGATCCTTGTAGGGGCTAGCAAACAACAGAAACCATAAGCAATGCCACGTTTGGTAGAACATCTAGATGGAGGCGAAAGCCACATCAGTGAGGAGAAGAAAACCTGGGAAGGGAATGGAAAAGGAGGTGTGGAAGTGGAGCTAAGAGAGAGGGATTATAAGAGGAGCTGGGAGAGGGCAAAAGGGGAGCTGCGGGTGGAGCTGGGGACCTAGACTTTTAGTTATGACTCTTTTTCAATCATGACAGCAAAATGAGAATCACAAAGAAGTGATATTAATGCTGATATTTTCATCTCTACTATTTGTATTTCACTATTTTAGCCCCTTTTTGTTGGCTTTTGCCCCTGATTGCCAACATAAAACTCTGTTCAAGTTGCAGGTGAACAGGCAAAATTGTCACACTCATGGTCACTGCCATTTTAAGCACTGGATGGGTAGGACAATCAGTATGACTTCCCTGACTTCCTGCATTCACTACCTTTGAGAAAGAAATTTCAGGATCAACTTCTCTTCATCCACCTTTCTGGCAACTTCTTCCAAAAAAAAAAATCAAAATTGTAAGGCATGATAAGCCGTAAAACGTCAGTTCCGGTAAAGGGGCATTTCTCCATAGATACTGCCCGACCAGAATTTCAGGAATTTCTGTTTTGATCAGGGATTGCAGATTTCCAGCATATACAGTATTTTGCTTTTGTATTGGAACTCCAAATTTCTAGTACTTTGTCAAATGAAATTATCTTACATTAGAGTCAACTTTAACTTCAATACAGATCCTCCCAAGATTTCCAAAGTCATAAAATCCCAGCTCACTCAAGTGAAAGATACGGTAAAGTGAAACCTCTTTGCCTCCAAAGCTCAGCTCACTGTAACATGTTCTACTTCATCAAAATGACAATTCTATTTCGTTTGCCAGCTGTTATGATAATCTGATTGACAACTCGATTCTGTTTTCAAAAGCGTGCTTTGAGTCTAGTAAGAGCTGGGTGAGACAGTCAAAACCATCTTGATCCTGTGTAAATTAGATCTAAGAACAGATTCCAAAAATGCACTACTCCACCCTGTGCCTGTTTATCTTAGTAACTCATTCGAGATGACACAAACATCATAATTCACAACAATAGCGAATCCATACTGTGCTCTGCTGTGAATTGGTTCTGTTAACCTTTGAATGTTTTAAAACTTAGCCGAGACCAACACAAATCCAATATCTCTGACATTTCAACCCTAACAGTGGAAAGGTTCAGCAAGAACTATTAGATTTAAAACAATTATTAAATGTACTGTGAATGCAAGAAAATAAATGTCATCAGGAGCCCAGTAACTCCAGTAGCAGAGAGGATTAGCATTTCCATTTACTGAGTCCCACCACTTTTTAAGTCGTCCAGAAGTAAAGCAAACATCCTTCCAGAATAGTATTAGAATCCAATGCAGGCAATCCAGCAATGTAATGCCTAACAAAAACAGAAATTGCTGGAAAAGCTCAGCAGGTTCTGAGTTCCGAGGAAGGGTCACTCGACCCGAAACGTTAACTCTGATTTCTCTCCACAGACGCTGCCAGACCTGCTGAGCTTTTTCAGCAATTTCTGGTTTTGTTTCGGATTTACAGCATCTGCAGTTCCTTCCAGTTTTTATTTAGAATGTTGACGCCTAGTACCATCTGAAGAGTCCTAGGGCTTTGGAATGCTGGACTTGCATTTTCATCAGAGGGTTTTTTTTTTAAGTCTGTAAGTACTGAGTTTTCTGAAGCCAAGGAACTAATATTTGATTATTGTTGGGCTCTAATTGATGATCCAGCACTCTGGGATTGCTGGTAGATTCTGTCAATGGAGATCCAGCACTAATGATTAGAACTGGGTGCAAGTAGTTAGGATCCAGCACTTGGAATATTATTCGCCTCTGAATGACAGTCCAGCACAGGTACTACCGCTAGATTTTGCCAAGAGAGAACCAGCACTGAGATTACTGCCAACTGTAATCAATAGAGATCCTGAATTGGAATACTGTTGACCTCCAAGTGGGGATCTAGCACTGGGACTACTGGTTCCCTTCATGTGGAGGGAAAAAGGGCTCTGCATTGCCAGTCAGCTCTGTGTCATTAAGGCTACAAAGGTTTCTGAAACTCTGTCTTTAAGAAGCTAGGAATTCTGCAAGCCATTCCGATCCTGATAGGCAGGACTTTGGATAAAGCATACGCATTTCACCAATCAACAGCAAAATCAGAATGGCCTTTCATTCCCTTCTGTTGAGAATCAAAAATCTGTAGCATATCACAAGAGAACACAATAAGGGTAAGTGTGGGGTGAAAAGTAAAGAATCCCCAGTTGATTGAAATATATGTTCTGCCTGAATAACTCTCAGTATGGCTCAGCCTATAGATCATCGTGAGAGGGTAATAACTACATGCAAAGTTACTTTGCCAAATCCGCATATCAACAGTTTGGGCCTGGCATTATTCAAACACCAGAATTCAAACACAGCACTTTAATAACAGGGGGAAAAATATTAGTCAATTCCTAATGATTGTTCTGACAAAGATTTGCAACTGCCTGTCAAATGAAGGAGAAACAACAGCCCCTCAACTGACCTCAGGATATCCTCATTCATGGAAATTGGATAGTCTGGCCTGAAACAGTGTCCCCTAGCAGTAGAATACATTCTACACCGTACTGTACAACACTTTGGTTCTAACACAACAACGTATTCACTGATGAACTATGGTAATTTGCTGACTCATCGCCAGATTTGTCAAGTACAGGGAAGCTTTCAGAACGCATATAATGGACTTTCCTCAAGCTCAGCAAAGACCTCCAGCTCAGTCAAAACAGCACCAGGGCCACAATTCCAAAAAAAATCCCAGCCACAAACCCAGTACCCATGGTTTCTGCTCGGGGTGGGGAATGAGGGTGCATCGTAGGTTGCACATTTGTGATTGACAGAGACAGCTGTGCACGCAAGAGTACAGTTGCCTTCAAACCAAGCCAATTTTCAGTACAGGGTCCAAAACATGATGGGGGTGGCTTCAGACATTCGACTAAACATAAAGCTGCAGGAGATTTTTGGAGAAGTAGTGTACCCTTAAGATAAGTCTAAGCCCCCTTTTTGCAGAATAATGTTGCCCCTTTAGATGGATAGAGCCCTTCAGAACTGGTAAGACTAGACATGAATCTACAATTTTTTTTAAAAAAAAGTGAATAAGCTATACAGAACTATCAAGATGTTGAAGCATTACGTCTCCTGCCTTTTAAATCTAAAAGAAAAGTCTATAGTTAATTTAAAAAAAAGTGCTTGCAATTGCATTGTCTGTTATCATAAGCCTGAGGGTTATCATTGAATGATTAGTTCTGTGTGATTGAATCCATGATTTTTGCAGTGGGGAGTCTGTCAGTGAACAGTTTGATTGACAGCTTCAACAAGTGATAAAGGTTAACAATGGGTGGTATGAATACAAGGGGTATCTTCCTAAGGGATAGTGGAGTTCAATAAAATGTTTGATTTTGTAAAGGCTTAAAAATAGTTGAAGAAATTTTCATGCATTGAATGCGTCTTTATGGATGTTTGTTTTCAAAAAATAAAGTTTGCAACGGACACTTAGAACTTTATTTCATTTCAGGTCAGCATGGCTCCTGAGATCTACCCATGAAGGAGTTGGCATGCAGGATGTGAGAGCAGTCAGTGGTGGGTGAGGGACAATAAGTTGGCACTAACTTAGCATAGGGGTTATGAGGGTCTTGGGTGGGTAGAAAAACATTAGTTGGCACGGTGATTATGAGGATCAATGAGAGTTCAGTAGAGGGGCATTGGTTGGCATGGGATAGGAGGGTTGGTTCCATAGCATGGCAAGTGTACTACATGGGCAGTATGCACAGGGAAGTGAGGGAGTTGAAGGGGTCTGAGGGATGAAGAATGGAGTTTTTTTGACTTAGCCTTTTCTTATACACCCCAGAGCATTTGGATTGACCTTTGACACCACCCACCTCCACCAGTGGCAGACCCCTGTGACTGCCTTCTGCACTGTTTCCGGGGTTGGCAGCCCAGATTCCCAGTAACCCACACCCTCCTGGAATCAAATTCAGACCATCCAGGTAGTTTCTCAGGAGCAAGATTAGAAGGACCAGGAGTTTACTGGATGCTGTGTTCCTCACTCAAGAGTGAAAATCCATGTCAAAGGTCAACTTCTGCTTACACAAAAAGTGCTGCTAAGGCTGCATCCAGTGATCAGATGTGTGCCTAGTTATTTAGCCAAGTTTCCAATGAGCTACCTGTCCTGTCTCCCCAATGACGATTGCTAGCTAAGTGCAACTACTGATCTGGTTTTACAGACATCGTATTAGGATACACTGTGCCAGCCACATTTCATGATATTTAGCAAAACTGTGGAGTCAGTGAGATAATTGAAGAGACACGTGATTTTCAAGAGGGTTTGAAGAGTAATGAAAACATGAGCTGTGCTTGTGCTGTTAGAAAGGTGGCCTAGGATATAAATATTTACCGCCAACCGCCCAAACCACCACCTTCTGATCTCAGGTATCTGTAGGCCAAGATATCTGTTAGAGTATTCAGGACTTGACGACATATAAATAACAATATATAGCCACCCCCAAATCGGATCCACCGAATCCATAAATTAACAATACCATGTAGATGTGGCGTACCCTCAGAAGGGGGATGACATTTGCTCATGGTAAGAAACTGCGCATTGGGCCTTTTAACATAGGGAGGCTGCTGCACTGCAACTAGCACCTAGCTCGGTCTGACCGGGAAACTCTCTCACTCGACGCTTGGCACAGGCGCATCAGAAGAACTTAACTGATTATCAACCTATTTGGCCGAGATCTGACACAACTTCCATGGCCCTTCAAATTGAACCCCGTGCTTTCAACCCAGAGGTAGGGACATTACCACTGTACCACAAGACCTTCCAGACAGTACCCCTGCCGATCATATTTGGTAAATGCATTCAGCTGTTGGACTTATCTGATGTCTTCATAAAAATCTTACTCAACTCTTTGAAAGTGGTCGATTGTCACATCAAACCTCATTTAAAATACTGTACAAATGTCAATGATAATACAATTGTATCTTCATGGTAAAATGTTCATAATCTAATTCCTTCAATTTAAGTGCTTCACCTTTCCATCTTAGCGTTTCCAGGAACAGCAACAGCCTTCCAGCACATTCTGGGAGACGCACCACTTTGCAGACTATGCATTATTCAGTTGGGTTATGGGAATATGACGATTTGAACAAACAGTCTTTATTTCTCTGCATCAGAGCAAGCAGACTGTTTGAGATTGAATGCATAACCCCTCACCTCTGCCCTAGTAATTCACCAGAAAACTAATGCTCCCCTTGTGTGAGCACTATTATTTATTTAAAGGTCTGGGATCATCGATAAGGGAGTTCCAGCAGAGTCCTTGAAACGTACTGTTCAAGAAACACAACCTGCTTTGAATATCTTAACACAACCTTGACATATTGGACTCGATTAACCACTTCACCTTTCAGGAGATCCTACACCTAATGGAACACAATACATCACTTGACTCTGTTATTGATTCATATAATCATTTGAAGACATAACAAGAGTAAAACAGTCTGAACAATATACCAGCTTGGCCAAAAGCACACTTTGTTCAAAATTAGAAATTGCTTTTGACCCAAGTTGAATGAAACTATAGCAAAGAAAGAATTTGCATTCATATAGCAAATTTGCACGTTCTCAGAATGATTGAAAAAAAAAGGTGCAGCCAAAGAAAAGTTTTTGAAAATTTGGTTTGGTAGGTCAATATGGCGGCTTTTTTTTTTACATGCAGCAGGATTCTACCATCAGTTAATAAGAACAAATGAACATCTAATCAATCTCAATGGTCTAGACTTGGGATACATATTGGTCGAGACACAAAATTGTACCATGTGACCTATAACATACAGATTGGGCCTTGGCTAAAATGACAAAATGAAATGTATTTATATCATGCCTTTCACAATTTGAGAACAGTTCAAGGAGTGAATTGCTTTTGAAATGTTTTTACTGTTCTTTTTCTTTATTCGTGCATTCATGGGATGAGGGAGTTGCTGGCTAGGCAGCACTTATTATCCCAGAAAGGCAAAGCCCAAAGATGTGGGTCAGGAGTCACGTGTATGATGGCAATTTTTTTTCCCTAAAGATGGGTTTTTCCGACAACCAATTCAGGGTCATCATTAAACGTTTCATTCCGGATTCTTTTTTATTGAAGTCAAACCACCATCTGCCATGGCATTTTTTTTATATTTCAAAAATATACTTCATTCCTAAGGTCTCTACAGTTACATATCAAATAAACAAAACAAAAACATTGGACTTTGACTCTTTCCAACTCTCTTATATATACACAATACTAATATTTACATCTATTTCAGACACTGGGAGGGTCCGATAGCTGAATAGATCCCTATTTACTTTCAGCAGGAAGACCTCAGATGGTTGTCTTCCCCCACTGTGCCTTAGCAGCAGCTGCCCCAAGCTGTAGTGCGTCCCTCAGCACGTAGTCGTGGCCCTTGGAATGTGCCAGTCTGCAACACTCAGTCGGGGTCAACTCCTTGTTCTGGAAGGCCAACAAGGTTCAGGCAGACCAAAGGGCATCTTTCACCGAGCTGATAGTCCTCCAGGCGAAGTTGATGTTTGTCTCTGTGCATGTCCTGGGGAACAGACCATAGAGCACAGAGTCCCATGCCATGAGCTGCTCAGGACGAACCTCGACACAAACCACTGCATCTTCCTCCAGACTTCCTTTGCAAAGGCACATCCCCAGAAGGAGATGTGTGAGAGTCTCAACCGCCCCACCGCCTCTTTGAGGGCAGTGAGCAATGGGCCGACTGACAGGGTGTACAAAAGGATCTCACAGGTAGTGCCCTTCTCACCATCAGCCAAGTGATGTCTTGGTGCTTGTTGGAAAGTTCTGGTGATGAGGCATTCTGCCAAATGACTTTGACAGTCTGCTCAGGGAACCACACAACAGGATCCACCTTCACCTTTTCCCTCAGGGTCTGTGTGCTGACCACTTCCTGCTGGACTGGTGGTCAAAAGTGATTTTCTTTGCAACTTTCTCTACAAAAGACAGGTGATACAGAATGGTCCAACTACTTGGAGTATTCTGTGGCAGCGAGGCCAGTCCCATCCTTCGCAACACCGGGGACAGGTAGAACCTCAGTACGTGGTGACACTAGGTGTTCGCGTATCAAGCATCTTCGCACAGCTTGATACAGTTGCACACAAAGGTAGCCATCAGGATGAGGGCGACATTGGGTACGTTCCCCCCGTCCCCCACCTTATCCAGAGTTTTGTACATGGTCTATCTTAGGCTTCCAGATGAAACGGAAGATGGCTCAGATGACTGACACAGCGCTGTTTTGGGGGATGGGCCAAAACTGTGCCACAAACAACAACAGAGAGAGTGCCGCACACCTAATGACCAGGTTTTTACCTTCAACGGAGAGGGAGCGGTGCTTCCAACATACCAGTTTCTGCTTCACTTTGGCAACGCACTGCTCCCAAACCACTATCCGCCGTAGCAGGATTTAACCTGGGTCCCCAAAACTTGCGCTGGGTCTTTGGATCAACAGTCCGACAATGATAGCACTAGGCCATTACCTCTACCCATGTTGCTGCATTGACAACAGGCAGTCACGTAGTGCACAATGAACTCCCACAAATAGTGAAGAAGAAAAGTGAGCAATTAATCTGGTTTGCTGGTGTTAATTTAGGAACTGACATCAAACTCTCAGTTCTTCTTTGAACAGTGTCAAACATTGTTTTGCATGAAGCTGAACAGACAGGTGGTGCCTCCTGACACAAAAGGAAGCTCTAATGCCAACATTCCCTCCAATGGGCTGAAAATCACTGACTTGATTTTATTCAGCAAAATTAAATGAGAACATTTTTGTTGATGTAGTTCCAATTAGCTTGTGACCAAAGTGTTGGCTTTTTTCAGACATGAAGGAGTTAGTTTATCTCCATGCAAAGGTGTGAGGGAGGGAATAACATAATTTGTGACTTTGTTATGTAAGTTTATGGCTTCATCGAAACACCTCACTATTATCTTTTGCAGTAATAGCCCACACGAGTGGTAGAGTTAATCTGACACCACAATAATGTTAAAGAATAAGATAGGTGGCCCCAGTCAAAAAGAGGGGGAGATGCCTGCTTTACAAGGTCATCACTTTTCTAGAAAAGGGAAAAACCCAAACTTTCCCAGTGTTACCTCGATCTCCTAACGCGTACAAAATCTTCACTTTAGGAAATACAGCTATAGTAAATAATTTTCTGGAGTTGTTGTGAAATATTTTTTCCACAAGAATCAAAATCAACTGAACAATATGCTAATATTTGAAATGTTAACGACACTTTGAATGAGCAGCATTGGGTGAGGGTGCAATTATGTGACTAAAAAATATTTTGAGCCAATTAGTGTGGAATAAAGGTAAAAACATTCCAATCTTTGCTGGAAAACTTAGCTGCAACTCAACACTTTATATAGTAACACTCCAAAAAAAATCAGTATGACAGATAAAAACACAGGTAGACATTACTTGAGGGTAACACACTACCACAGCAACAACCTTGCTTATGTTAATGAGTTCTCAGATAAATTGTAAATCCAGAGACATAACAGGTAGTTTCCTACGTGACCTACTGCGGTGACAAACACAAGACAAACAACCAAATTCAATATTAGGTCTGTATCAGTATTGAACTGCACATAGTCTTTCACTGGACATTGTTGAAAATGAGGTACACTGTTGCACTGTAGGAGTCCTTTAGCCCATTAGCATAGAGTCATAGGGTATTACAGCATGGAAATCGACTCTTTGATCCAACTTGTCCATGCCGACCAGAGATCCTGAACTGAACTGGTCTCATTTGCCAGCATTTGGTCCTTATCCCTCTAAACCCTTCCTATTCATGTACCCATCCAGATGCCTTTTAAATGTTGTAATTGTACCAGCCTCCATCACTTCCTCTGGCAGCTCATTCCATATGCGCACCACCCTCTGCATGAAAAAGTTGCCCCTTAGGTCCCTTTTAAATCTTTCCCCTCTCACTTTAAACCTGCGCCCTCTAGCTTTGGGTTCTCCTACCCTGGAAAAAAGACCTTGGCTATTCACCCTATCCATGCAGTACTGTTGGAACAATATTACTTCCCTAATAAGCCAGGTGTTATCTTAGCTTATTCTAGGCAACTAGCGGGGAAAGGTCAACCCTCTGACAACCAGCAAGCCTGCTACAACAAAAAAAAATAACTGATATAATTTGCTGAGCGCATTGAGTTTTTTCAAAGCACATTGTAACACAGCCACAACATGCTAAGGGTGGGCAAAACTGTCCCATTGTGGGACCTGCACCCCTCACTGGGAGAAAGTGCCACATTAAGGAGTTGCCATGGGCCCAGTAATGGGCACTGCCAGTACTGCAGCAAAGAGTGAGATCAGTCTGGGCTTTGGGTTGGGGGAATTTGCAAAGTTCAGGGGGAGGTCAGGGGATGGGTTTTGGAGCAGGTGGATGGGAAGAAATTCAGAGGGGGGAATGCTAGCTTCAGATTGGGTGCTCCTGACCCCTTTTATTCCTATTTTATCAACTTCTTCATGAAAACAACCAGCTCACTCTGACTCAGTTGCCAATGCCAACTGCATTTGGCAATGGGCAGTGTCTTTTTAGGGTCAATTGAGTTTTTAACAAGGTCTTGGGCCCTGACCCAGTTATAGACATATGGTGTGTGGGCACCCACTCACCCTTTATATCAATGGGTTGAACTTAAGGCTGTTGGGAAGATGGTGACCTAGCCGCCTCGCCTACATTACATTATGTGTTCACCAAATGGCAACACACTCAGCAGAGACACATAATATCCAGCCCTATATTTTGTTGACTCTACAAAACTCCTCCCATCAAGGTAGAAGCTGGCTACCATTGCACAGACTACAGGAACAAAAACAAAGTTTCTGGAAAAGCTCAGCAGGTCTGGCAGCATCTGTGGAGGAGAAAACAGAGTTAACGTTTCGGGTCCGGTGACCCTTCCTCAGAACTGATGGTGGCTGGGAGAACGTCAATTTATATGCCAGACTACAGATTACAGGACCTGGACACTTAGAAGATCTGATAAAAACCAAAAGAAAATCTAAAACAAAAACAGAAATTGCTGGAAAAGCTCAGCACGTCTGGCAGCATCTGTGAAGAGAAGTCAGAGTTGACGTTTCGGGTCCAGCGTCTAGGGTCACAGCGAAACGTCAACTCTGACTTCTCTCCACAGATGCTGCCAGATGTGCTGAGCTTTTCCAGTAATTTCTGTTTCTGGTTGTAAAATATCTGATGCTGGCTCTCACACAACACTGGAGTGCTCACTCATGCACATCAAAAGTGGCACAGGCTTCAAAGCGTGTCGCTCACCATTTCAACAAACTGGAAATATTGCAGAGAGACCATGAAAACTATTAAATATTGTAAAAAGTATTACAAAATCCCATCAAATCTTATATTTTTTAGCTCGATAAAAAATCCAAACTTACGTTCCCCTTACATTAATTTTCTTTGCTGTCTTTAAAACCCTCTATGGCCTTTCTCAATAATTGCTAGAATCTTCTTCTCAAGCCATGCAAACTCCTCCTCTCTCTTCATTGTGCCACTAGCACCCAAGCTTTCAACTGCTTAGGGTTGCACTAGCTGGAAATTCTTCTATTTCTCCGTTGCAAACGTAACCACATTTCAAAACATATTTCATTGGTTGTGCAGCCCTTTGGGGGATTCTGGGGCTGTGAAGAGTACAATGTGAATGCAAGTCATCATTTCTTTTTTTTTCACCTTGTTCTCCCTGCTTAAAATCAATCCCTTTAACCAAGTTGCATTTCACTTCTACAATGTTGGCATTTGTTTTCTTTCTACTTCAATGATGAGCTTTGGGAACCAAGTGTGATGGGAGAAACACAAGACATTGGATATGTGAAATGAGCCACAATCTTATTTATTGGTGGAACAGGTTTGAGGAGCCAAATGGCCTACTACTGTTTCTATTTCTTACCGTATTATGGGACCTACTTATTTGGAAAGATGGTACATAAGTGCACATTGTGGATTTTGTTAAGAAATCAAACAAACAGCTGAGGAATATGCAGTAGCAACATGGTGGCTGAGAGTCTTGCAGACATCAAAACTTTCAGTGCAGCAGAATGCAAATGTCCTGCATTAGTAGCGATGCTCACATTTCATGAATAAATAAAAAAACACTAAAGTAGCCCAGCTATAAATTAAAGTTGTAGATAGAGGCCCAAAGCAATTAAAATGTAAAAGATGTTATACGAGAAACCATACAGCTGTACAAGAGATGACCCAATGATAAAAATGCAGAACTTTTGAAATCCGACCCTTTGGAATTTTTCATTGAAAGACCAATACTTCAATCTCCAGTTTCCAAAGAACAAGATGAATCTCGTTGCCTGATGAACAACTTAATATTCTGAGTCCTAAAAGCCTCCAAGGGATTTGATTTGAATTTCGAGTTTATAAAGAGGCTAATTTAAACTGATTTTTTGTCCCATTTTGACTCCTCCGCTTGTGCCTGTATATTGGTTGCCAGTAATGTTGTGTTGCAAGCAGAAGTGAAACCTGTTGAAAATTCTACAATGAGGTTTTTGTGAATTTTTATTACTTTCTGGTTAATACTTGAATTTCTGCCAAGATCTAGACTTAGCAGCCTCAAATATATCCTAAAACCAGGTCAGCAATCAAAAAGCAAGACCATTAGGATCCTAAAGAAGTTTGCTATGTGGACCTCTGCATACTCATAAAATACTGGATCGGATAAATTGGTCTTTTCAAATTTCCTTTTTTTTTTGAGAAATATCCTTATGTAAGACTTATTCTTCTTTCATTATTTACTTTCTATGTCCATCCTTTCTAGAAACTTTTGATCTTGTAGATCTTGCCCATCCATGCCAAGATATTGAAAAAAGCTGGAAGAACTGCATCAGAAACAAGATATTTTAGATTGATTGCTCAGGTCATCTCTGCCAACTTTCCATTAAATGAGAGAGGGTGGCTCTCGTAGAATGTTCCGCAAAGTGAGGCAAAGGTTACAGCAAAACCCAACTCCCAGTGATATATCTTCTGATACCAAATTGAAATATTTTGAGAGAGAGAGATAGAGAGAACTGAACCAGCAAATGCAGTTGATAAAGCTGCGTAAGGAGACATATGTTCGGAATAGCAAAATGAACTGATATCACAAGGGCCTGGAATCTGACATGAGATTCCTCTGTGGCTCTAGTTTTCTGTCTTAACAACCTGAGACTGTGCAGCATTTAAGGTACCACATTATTCTTTTGGGCAACAGATTTATGGCAGACAGGTTTGCTCAAACTGCTAGATATTAATATTTACTATGCTGGCTGCTCATCGCACTCTTCTTAATTCAGCAGGAACCTCATGTAGGTGAAAGTCGGAATTACTGGCATTCAGTCAGATCCAAAACACACGCGGAGAAACAAATGCAAGCCTTAGAACCAAATAAGATTGCCTAGACTTACAGTTGGGCAGTAAATGCTAACCTTGCCAGCGACAATCATATTCCACGGATGAATAAAACAAAAGGACATGCCGAATAGAATCCAACTGCAATGGCAAAATTTGTCTTGAAAGTGAAAATATATTTGACAATGGTCCTTGATGGCAGCATGAAGGCAATCATTTATTAATATATGACCACAGGGTAATATTTCATCACTGATACACAGTGGCAGCAGTGTATAGCACCAACAAGATGCACCGCAGTAATTCACCAATGATTCTCCGACAGCACCTTCCAAACCTGTGACCTCCACATCCAGGAAGGGCAAGGACAGCAGATGCACAGGGAATGTCACAACTGATTCGTTTGGAGAGGAACTTTATATGATCCTGACTCAAACCTATATCGTCATTCCTTCACCATCACTGGGTCCAATCCTGAAACTCCCCTCCTAATGGTGCTGTGGGTGTCCTGCACCTCAAGGACTACAGCAGTTCAAAAGACCAGCTTACCACTGCCTTCTCCAGGATGGGCAATAAATGCTGCCAAGACAATAATGCCCACATCCCATGAATGAATAAAAATGGGACACACGACCTATAGCAGTTAAAATGAATAGCTTTCAGAATTATAAATGAAGTCCCCAGATTTATAGTTCTCTGCAGCGAGCACTCTATTTTTGTAACAAATGGGGTTCTGTTGGAATAAAACTTTCGGAGAATGACCTTAGTAAGCAACAAACTTAGGGGTTGAGAATTGTAACATATTGTGATTTGACACAAAACAGTGAAGGAGAGTGTATTATCAGAGGGGTCTGGTCTGCTTAGATCTCACCCTGCTATTTAATTAGAGATGCCTTCTGGGCATTATGATGAACAAACATTCTCATCTGAGTGATGCATCTATTTTTAAATCAGAAATAATATAAAAAGACCCACTCATCAACGTACAGCTGCGCTGTTATTCTATTTTTTTTAATCGCCATGGCATTCAATTTCCCCATCCAGAAACTGTTCCATTTTGATGATTAGATGACAAATGTAGCAGCTATTATTATTCAGTAGAATCTGAATGGGGAATATGGAAAACAGAAAAGGCAAATTAGCCTTCCCCTAAACCCTTCATCTGCCTCCAGTTTAATGAGTAATCTAACCATTATCTAGTCTTTTATTAATACGCTAACTGATGACAATGACATTTCATTACTTACCTTTAAAGTTTTGAATATTTCTACCAAATTGTCCTTTGACCCTCCATGTTCTTATGAAAAACTTTAATTTTTCAAGTATTTCTACAGGACTATGACATGGCAATCCTGATATAACTCCAGTAAATTCTCATTGCATACATTCTTTGTTGTCATTCTGGCAGAAATTCAGCTTTTGTTGTCAAGGATTCTCTAAGCATGGCAGTCATTTCTGAGAATGGACTTTGTATCTGTTAGGATGGATACACCTTTCATGATTCAATGATTCAGAGACCCAACAGCAAATCCTTACTCCATCTGCCATGTACTGAATATCGTTGTGCCAAGGGATGAGGGCAATTTCAACCAAACGTTAGTTCAAACGCTCATTCACATTACATAAATGTTATGGATTATTTCACAATGTAAATGATTATTTCTTATGTTCTTTATTTTTTAATGCTGCGAATAGAAATAGTATCTCTTTGGGCTCAGGCTCATTTTTTCAGAATAAACTATTTTGAAGTGCAGAGGTCTTCTGGGGATGCAATGGATATCTCGGAGTCAAATGATAAATGTGAGGTGTTTCATTTTGGTAGGACGAACAAGGGCAGGACTTATACAGTTAAGGTAGGGCCCTGGGTAGTTTTGTGGAACAGAGAGACTCAAGGATTCCGGTACATAGTTATTCAAAAGTTACATTGCATGTAGACAGAGTGGTTGAGAAGGCGTTTAGCATGCTTGCCTTCATTGCTCAGACCTTTGAGTATAGGAGTTAGGATGTCGTGCTCTGGTTGTACAGGACATTGTTGAGGCCACTTTTGGAGTACTGTGTACAGTTCCGGTTGCCCTGTTGTAGGAAGGATATTATTAAATTGGATAAGGTTCAGAAAAGATTTACCAGGATGTTGCCAGGACTGGAGGGTTTGAGTTATAAAGAGAGTCTGAATAGACTCACTGGAGCATAGGAGGTTGAAAGGTGACCTTAAAGAGGTTTATAACATCATGAAGTGCATAGATAAGGTGAATAGCAAAGGTCTTTTCCCTCGGGTAGGGGAGTTCAAAACTAGAGGGCATATTTTTAAAGTGAGAGGACAAAGGTCTGAGAGGGACACCAGGGGCAACTTTTTTTTTTTTTTTTACACAGAGGGTGGTTTAAACGTGGAATGAACTGCCTGAGGAAGTAGTAGATGTAGGTACAGTTACAATGTTTAAAAAACATTTGGATAGGTACATGAATTAAGTTTAGAGGAATATGGGCCAAATGCAGGCAAATGGGACTAGTTTAGTTTGGGAAACTTGGTTGGCATGGATGAGTTAGACCAAAGTGTCTATTTCTGTGCTATATGACTCAATGACACTAGTCACATTCCTGGACTTGAGGGCCAAAGAAAGTACGTTCATGGTGCAGCCAAGCATGGTCTTTGTTAGTCTGCAAATCTTTCCTACAGACCTACAGCAGGTAGTTAAAGCAGAACAGACTTTGGTCAGCCATGCTTGGAGCAGAGTGACGCCCACCAAGCTATAGTCTCTGGCTTCATTCAACCAAGCTGTTCTAGGATAAGCAAGTTGTGGAAACAGTTGTAGTGGGATCTGTTTTGTGTGTCTCTATATTTGGGCAGTCATCCAAGTCTATTCTAAACCTACCTGGACATGAATATTTGAATGCTGCTCATCAACTTCATGAGTTATATGAGAAGCTGAGAGAATGCTTATACTTTATGTCAGTGACATGGTGTTTCGTCTAAATCCATGTCATCATTCTTATTACATGCTTTCCCCTTGTTCTGCGAGTACAGAGATACTAAACGTGTAGCTTGGCTAAGGTTGGGATGGGAGGAATGGGGAGAGACAACAAGGAAAGATAACAGGGAAGGGGAATTTGGAAGTAGATTGGAAGGGAAGGGCATGTGGAGAAAGGGTTAAGGGCAGCTGATAAAAACAGGGAAGGGGGAAGTGTCAAGTATCTTGATGAAGTAGACTGGAAATGTATTGCCTCATAACCCAGGTGGACTTACATCAGTGGGGTTGAAGGAGGAAGCAATTTGGTAGGGCAGACATTGAAAAAAGTACATCAGTGGAAGGGGCACTGCAAAATTATCTCTCGTTCTGAATGCCAAAATTATACGACACTTCTTTATGTTTTTAGTAGCTACCTGCCACAATCAGCATAACTGAATAGCCTCTATTTCCTCCACTGAGGCAAGGTGGTATAGCATTATAGTCTTATTAATATTAGCAGAACTTCGCATAGAGGGGGAGAAAAAAAAAGGCTTATCACAACTCAATCCATGAGTATATCAGGTATTGCAGACAAAAACTTTTATAATGGAGTTTCCATAGAATTAGGTTGCTACTCTACCAGAGGTTTGAAAGCATTTTAAAATCGAATGCTATGGCCCATCTATGATTAATATAACGAACGTAACAAGCTTTAGCTTTTTTAATTTCTCTGCAGATCATCAGGTTTGAGTACTTCATGCTCCATCACTGATTAAATTTTGCTTTTCTTAATCCATGATTCCAATTGTCACTATATAACAGCTCAAACACGAACATGGCAAAAGAAACTGTGTGGCACATCTACTGGCATAATAAATCGGTACTGAATAATGAGACATTGGAAAATCTAGCTCAGTTATTAAATCTGGTATAAACTCATTGTTCAACCCTCAGTTTTGCTTGATTTATAATATAAATTTAATTGGCGCAGTCATAGTAATTTGACTTGAAATAGAAACCGCAGCTGAGATGATAACATTTAAGATGTGATTAAATGTTCTTGGAAAGTTACCGTAAAGTCCATAATACAATTCAGCAGAGAAGGGACCAATTAATTATATAATGAACTTCGAGTGTTACTCACCACAAGTCAGACACCCTAAACCATTGCCCTCAGAGTAAATATTAATTAAATGAGGTTGTAGTTTCAGAAGATTTAATTAGATACAAGACATTTTACCTCGATTCATTTTACTTGAAGGTAGGTCATTGAATACTGATTACCTTTTGTTCCATTCACTATCATTGAGGAGATATTTTCATATTAAATACCAGACAATTTTCCTTGTATTTTTGTAGAAGAGACATGCGACAGAGTTTAGAAGCACATTACCCTGCCACCTCTATAAACTGACACCAAACGCCCTCCAGATTGATGTGATGGAAGTCTCTTCCCAGTGATGAGCAGACTGTGCCTGCCTGAACTGGGAGCCTGTTATGCAAACAAAGATGTATCAGATAGATCTCCCTCACATTAATGAATGCAAGTTTCACCGACAATCATTAATTTAAAACTAAATGTCATCTTTTATGAAATCACTTTCCAACAAGAAAACTACTGCCTCTTAACAGAGAAATAGCTGAAAATTGAACTTGGAGAAAGTAATTACCACTGAATATGGATGGCTTCATACATTTTAATGAGATCACCTCTCATTCTACTATGCTCAGAAAATATAGATCTAATTTATTCAGCCTCTCATCATAGGTCAACTCTCTCATTCCAGGAACCAACGTGATCAATCCTTGTTGCAATGCCTCCAAAACAATCATATTCTTCCTGAAGTATGGACCATAATTGCATATAATATTCCATATATCGCCCCACCAAAGCTCCATATAATTGCTGTGTGATTTATTTTATTCCTGTATTCCAGTTCCCTTGCAATAATACACAACATGCCATTTGCTTTCAAACAACATTTTAAAGTTTCATACCTTTTAAGATTATTTTATATTCTTATGACCAAGTGAATAATCTCACATGCTTCCCCACATTGTACTCCATCTGCAGCCTTTTGGTCCGCTGTCCATATCTGCTTTAGCTCTTTGTGTCCTTCTCACAGCCTGTATTCCAACCTAGCTTCATATCATCAGTAATATTATACACATTTATCGTTTAAATCACTTCTTCGTCTCAAGCATGAATCTAGATTCTAAATAGCTGAAGCCCCAGCACTAATCCTGTGGTATGGCACGATTTATGGATAGCCAACTTGAAAATACTCCATTTATCTCTATTGCCATGCCTCCTGTCCATTGACAAATTCTCTATCCATACCAGTGTATCAACCTTAATCTTACCTACTAACTTTTTGTGTAGCACCTTGTCGATACTTCAACTATTGGTTCAGCTTTATCAATCTTGCTGGCTACATGCTCAAAGACTGAAATAAATTAGCCAAACAAGTTGTGTCTTCCATAAAATCACATCAACTTGTTCAAATCATTCTAATATTCTTTTTTGAGTGTATTGTTAAGAATTCCTTAGCAACAGATTCCAGCACTTTCCAAATAGCTGACGTAAAATTAACTGATCTGTAGTTCCCTATTATCTCTCTCTCTCCCTCCACCTTTGAATAGTGGCTTTATATTTTCTAACTATTAAGCTGTTGGGTCAATTCAAGAATACAGAGCAAGCATCATTTCAGCTCCAGTAGGTACAATTAGGACTGTAGCAAGTAGGCTATCAGATCCTAAACGCTTGTTTGATTTATATCCCTCAAGCTTCTCCCATTCTTCCTCTCTGCTGATATTGATTACCTTTATTTCTCCAATCTTTAGTAACCCCTAACTGCTCTCTATTTCTGATATGTAACTTGTTTCTTCTACTGTTAAGACAGGTGGAAAGTATTTGTTCCATATCTGTGCCATTTCTTGATTGTCTTTGATAATTTCCCAGTCTCTGCTTCCAAGGGACTGATGTTTACTTTAGCTACTCTCTTCCTTCTTATTTGTTTGTAAAAGCTCTTACAGTCTATTTTCATTTTCCTGACTACTCCCAAAATTTAACTTTTCCTTTTTATTCATGTCTGCTGGCCCTTTGTCAATTTCTAAAGCGTTGCCAATCCTTAGACATACTACTGTTCTTTGCAACATTATGAGCCTCTTCTTGTAATCCAGTGCTTATTATATTGTATAAATTTGAATATTATATAAATTTTGTAAACAAAGTCAATTTGCCTTTAAAATGGGCACAGCCATAAAAATGGTTCCCAGAAATCACGTGACTAATCTGATGGACCTCAGCTCGTGTTGGGAATAGACTATGCTTATCTCAGGAACAAATCACAAGAGACTATTTGAAATTCAATGAACACTACCAAGAGAAAACAGGAACTAATAATCCTCTCCATGAGAGCTCATGTGGTAGTGTCCCTATCTCTCAGCCAGAAGACCCAGATTCGGGTCTCACCTGCATAAGAAGCTGGCGTAACATGTCTCAACATGCTGATCAGACAATATCTGCAGAAAAATGATGACAAGTTAATGGAAAAACACATACTGCTCCCTAGCTCATTGCAATGTAATAATGGGAGCCATCCAAGGCAATAGCTGAGATAGTTAAAACGTTAAACATCTCATTTAAAAAAGTACTGCATGGATCAATAACTAAATTATCCTTCCCAGTTGTCAATTTTAGCATAACAGACATTTTAAGTTGGCCTGCATAAAGTCAGCTACGAGTAATCATTTTTATCTAACATTCCCAAAGAACAACTGACAGACATCCTCAAAGACAGAGGTCTGAGACTAAGGGAGCAAAAGGAGAGGAGATTTCAAGTCTCGGTCTGTTAAAAACGTCAAGGCGATCTGCATAGCCACAGAACAAAGCCTTCTTTACCTACTGAGTCCACTGTACAAGCAACCTCCAACTATTCAACTGAAAAGTCATCACAACTTTTGAATTCTGACTTCAAGCTTTCAATCCCTTCATCTTCGAAAGAAAAATCAAGTAACTTAAACCCTACACTGGTAACAGAAGCTGATCTTATTTTCATTTTTATAATCATATTTTATTTTACCTATTTAATCTTTGTATGTCTATTTTAGCAAATAACTGCAGATCTTTTCGATTAGTAACTCTTAGCCATAGATATGTATCTAAACTATACTTTATCTTGCTTAAAACGATACAGCTAGTTCTTTTTAAAATGAAACTGAAAAACCAATGAGCTTTAAAATATTGCACTTCAGGAATGACTCTGAAGTGGAACCTGGTGTGGTCATGACAATATACTTAAAATCTTCAGTAAGCCACCAATGGATCTTCCTGAACTTTGCCTGCCTTTTCAAAATGATATGCATCCTGGAATATATTTTTTCTCAGCCTTGGTCACCTTGGTAACGGTGCCTCAGTCACTGGCAAATAAACCCGAACCACTCATTTCTTTTGGTGCTGCCAGTTTTTTTGAATTATTGCAGATACTCCACACATTCAGTTGAATTGAGTTACATTTATAATCTTTCAATGACTCTTCCCTATGTAAGTTTTACTCTCTGATACACTCCCATCATTAACCTCTCTGTTCCCTTCTATTCCATTTGACTTGTCATTACGTCAATGTAAAAAGTAAAGTCACCGTAGTCCCAGAAAACTAGGCATCCAATTTAGACTGATAGACTTTCCAAAACATATTTAATCTTCACAATGAACTATCTAATACATTTTCTAATTAGCAAAAGCTTCTGGACACAGAAAGGAAATCAGGCAAAACTCTACAATATATCTTCCTGTTTACTCTTAGAATTAAAGTCTACTTTTACAACTTCTATGATGTAGTTCTGAACACCTTACAAACATTTTTGTGAACACTGTGAAATGAACATGTAAAACTGCACCAACACTCAATTCTCACACACCCAATCTTTTTGAGCCTGAAATTTAGCTCAAGTAATAATTCACAGATTGTTACTTCTGTGTGGATTTAAATTATTTCCTAGCTGTTCACACTCTTTCAGCAAAATCTCTTTCTTAGTCCTACACATGCCTTAGGTATCTTGATAAATTGATCTTTCTGCCCCCACTCCAAGTTCCTCTCCAGTCTAGAGGAGATGTCTGTAACCCTGGTAACAGCCAGGCAAAGCAGCTTTCAGGAACCACATTCTTGATTCTACAAAACCATATCTATCTCCCTTCAGGAACATATATGCAGGGCTTTGTGGCAACTGAAATAAAACCATTCCATTGGCTGTTATAGGGGATGCAACGGACCTGCATCTCAATTAAGCTGCATTCAATTCAAAGCAATCCTCGTAAATTTATTGTCCACTCTTTATGTAAATGCTAATGCACAAAGTTCAACTAAGGCTGAACTATAAGGCAAAATACATGATAAGATTCAAAATTTCAAAGTAGGTTTTGTCCTCAGGCTCACTAGAGGGGAAAAAAAAAGTCACTGACTATATAATGAAACTGATCCCAATTTTAAAAGCCTGTGGAGAAATATGTGACTAATAACTTCATCCATCAAGCTCACATTAGGAATTTCTTGCATTCAATTTTTACATATAAATGGCTTTTCCAAAGCATTCCCTCTTTACAACAAGTCTGCCGCAGACTGCATTCATAATTTAGTTTTCAGGCCTCTATTTTTGTACATCTGCATTTCAGTCAGGCCATGGAGGAGAACTTTATCTGTGTTGTGACCTTGTCCAAATATTGGACTCAAAATTAAAACTCCCGGTTCAGTTACAACACAAAGATATGTGGCAGATTCAGAACTCTCCTTCCAAGGTCCAGTTTTGACCGATAGACTTTAATCTTTTTGAAGAAGAGTCTGATACATTTTCTTGTTAGCAAAAGCTTCTGGACTTGGAAGAGCAACCAAGCAAAAATCCAGAATATATCCGACTCTTATACTCTGACTCTTAAAGTTTACCCTCACAACTTATATGATACAGTTCTGCAGACCTTACAAGTATTTTTGCAAACAGTGCTAAATGAACACGCAGTGCTGAAGTATATTTCATGTCAATGTCAAAAGTAACACACTCTGAACTTAAAACCACACTTGACACCACAGCAGTTCATTATAAGGCAGACTTTGACTTTTAATGCAGTACTGAACATCATTCATGCTTAACTAAGTCTGTGTTCCGTGATAAGACACACAGGTAGAACATTCTTTTGTCCTCCGAGAAATGCGCAGTCATGAATGATGACATAAAATGTGGAACATAAGTGAAGGAAAGGACTGATTACAAAGTGCTCACGTTAACTTTGAGATCGGTAATCTCCTCCCAAAATACTAAGTCTCGGCTGCAATCGTGAACGTAAGGGTTGAAAGGATGTCCGAGATCTAGTGCTAGCCAGGATACCTCTCAGAGATGAGCAATGTCTTGCTATTTTAATTTCTGTTCTCGTTGGGATGTATCAACACGCTGCTTAACTCTGCGTACATATTTTCAGATGCGATATTCCATTTACAATGCATTTTTACCCAGGCCATCTTCTGCCCTCAAAGGGTTTTCATTTTCTTTGCCTTCTCATTGGGTCTGGTTGCACAGCCGGGGTGGAAACAGCCTCCTGTGTTGTAGACGCCAGAAGATTTTGACGGATGAGGCTGTTTGTGTCTAGAGGCACCAGACAGTCTGAGAGTGCTCTGCCCAGAGGCAGGGGCACCCTCCCTGACAGCAACACCCCCAGGGTTAGAGTTAGGTAATGGGGAGGTGGAGGAGACCTCTGGCAGTCTCCCGAGAATTCTGGAGGATCTTGATGTAGCTCATCCTCTGTCTTGCTGCCCCTCTGGAGAAGGGGGAACATCTGTGTTGAGGTCTAGTCCCTTGCTGTCATGTCACATTGTTATGATGCTGTCTCTTTGCAGCAGATTGCTGGATACGACTTTCAATTACAACCTGCCAACCTATTGATGGAGATGGCCAAACAGACAGACAATGGAGCCAACTCTGGACTGATAATGTTAGTGAATTCCTTGAACCTTCAATCCAGTTTACTGAGTGTCTCTCAAAACAAAAAGCCCTGCTGCTCCTGGGCTTGGCTCAAGGATATTAATGACCACCACCCACTGGGTCACCTTCTGCTGGGGCCACAGCTGAGTCTGGTCTCCAGCAGGTGACCTTGCGTGTGTTTCACCCTTGGCCAGTTGCAGAGATGTGCCAGTGATGTGCTCACCAGCGGTTGTGCACCCAAGTCTAATCTAGAGAGCGCCCGCACGGAGGTGAGACAGTCTCTGAGCTGGTGGAGGCTGCAGGAGAAAACCATGCTGGCATATCGTTCGAGGGATAGTGACTTCTCCCCCCTAAACTGGGAGAGGAATTGACGGCTGGAGGAGCTAGTCGCTTCAGGGTGGGGGCTGTGTTACTGCTGCTGGTGTTTGCCTAATATAAGAGAGGGAATCAGTTGTGCTACAGGGGTAGAAGCTTGAACGTGTTAAGAATACAATTAACGGTGGAGGTAATGGGAGAACAGCACAGCACAATACAGTTCACTTGGTCGCTTCAACATGGAAGCCTTAGCAACCCCACATGAGCAGCCATGATCCTTTCCAATAAGTTCAAAAGTTTCCTCATCGAGAAGATGAGCACCCCAGACGCCACGCCCATATTTGCCTTCTCAGCCCTATTTTGGTCTTTTACTCCTGCAAAGGTACAAACAAAGATATTGAGTGTGATTCAAGTGGCCGATGGAGCTGTTGGTGGTAGTTCATGAGCAGGAGAGGTGATGAGATGCTCCCGGTGAGTGAGTAGGAACGGCGGGAAGGCTTCGTAGCTTGGGAAGCTGAGGTGGGTGAAGGTTGTTGACTTCTTGCAGCATCGCTCAAGTTGCTTCTGATTGTGAAAATGGCACTGACGCTGGGTGGTATCACTGACTAAGCTGGCAGTGACCGCTGTTGCAATCCTACTGTCAGTTCCGAGCACACCAGGTCCTCCACATTCCCGTCAGTGAACCAGTGCGCCAACTTCCCTTGTTCAACCATCTCCTTTACAATTGCATTGAGCAACACACTTGTGATGGCATTCCTGGCTTTGCAGCATTTGCAGCTGGTTTGAAGCTGCAGTTTAAACACGGCACAAACACCAGCAGCGAGAAAACCTGACTGTGTGATGGGACGATCAAATGAAGAAGGAGTCATGAAGCCTGGATGCCTAAATAATGACCGAGTAGTGGAAGCTTGCAGAAGCAAAGTCTGGATTGCCCACTGAGGGAAACTCCCTGAAAATTGCCACTTAAGCTAAAATACAGGATGATTCAGCCCTCTCTGTTCAAGTATGAAATAAGGCATGTGTGTTCAGTAAGTCTTAATCTGTGCCCCCTGTACCTATAGAAACTATCGCTTGGTCAGTTGCCAGGCTAAGCTAGCAGGAGATCACAGGTCCCACATCATGATGCTCTTTCCTTTAAATTAAAAAGAGGCAATCCAAACAACAGTCAGTTTATAACAATCTTATGCTTCTAATATCTTTCTTTAAAATACACAGAATTATTACCTTTTATTATTCACTCGCAAAACGTGGGCATTGCTGCCTCACCAGCATTTACAGCCTGTCCCTATATGCCCTTGGGAAGGTGGTGGTGAGCTGCCACCTTAAACCATAGCAGTTCCTGTAGGCCCACAATGCCGTTCAGCAGGGAACTCCAGGGTTTTGACACAGCGACAGTGAATGAATGGCCATATACTTCCAAGTCAGAATGGTGAAAGGCTTCGAGGGGAACTCCAAGATGGTGGTGATCCCATGTATCTGCTACCCCTGTCCTTCTAGATGGAAGTGGTCAGGGTTTGAAAGGTTCTGTCTAAGGATCTTTGGCAAAGCAATGATTTCTACAACACTACCTGAACATGACATTGCGAACGCATTATGAACCAATTCACTCCATACAGCACAAGTAATGTTCTCTCCATTGTTGTCACACTTACACCATTTATTAATACTGTCAAGACAGACTGTAAGGATCAACTCTTCCAAATCTCAGTTGATAGCTAGAGTTTAAAGTTCAATTTCTATGAATTTCAAGTTTCTTCCAAACGAAAGTGAATTTACTACTTGTGACTTAATTTTCCATGATTTTCATAGTGAGCTTCCTTGCTCAGTTAGAGCACAGTGTACAGCTTTCCCAAGTCTTGGGTCAGAAAATTGGTTTGGTCTGGTTCACTTTATCAAGAACAACATTGTTGATCTTTGATGATGCCTTGGGCTTGTTGCAACTGGAAGGTGTGAGGTGTAAACACAGAAGAAATTTTCTGGGATAACACAGTATGGAGCTGGAGGAGCACAGCAGGCCAGGCAGCATCAGAGGAGCAGGAAAGTTGACGTTTCGGGTCAGGACCCTTCTTCAGAAATGGGGCAGGAGAAAGGGAGCTCAGAAATAAAGAGAGAGAGGAGGGGTGGGGCTGGGAAGGTAGGTGGGATGGTGATAGGTGAGTGCAGGTAGGCAGTGGTGGGGATTGGTCAGTGAGGTGGGAGGAGCGGATAGGTGGGAGAGAAGTTGGACATGTCAGATTATGTCAAGTCAAGGAGGTGGGGATGAGAGGAAGGGTTGGACATAGGATGAGGCAGAGGGTGGGGAGATTTTGAAACTAATAAAGTTCACATTGAGACCATTGGGCTGCAGGCTTCCAAGGCGGAATATGAGGTGCTGCTCCTCCAGTTTCCGGGTGGCATCGTTGTGACACTGGAGGCGGCCCAGGATGGACATGTCATCCAGGGAGTGGGAGGGTGAGTTGAAATGGTCTGTGAACGGAAAGTGTTGTTTGTCGCAAACAGAGAGCAGGTGCTCTATAAAGTGGTCTCCAAGCCTCTGCTTGGTCTCACCGATGTAGAGGAGGTCCACATCAGGAGCAGCAATAGACCACATTGGTGGATGTGCAGGTGAACATCTGCCTGATGTGAAAGGTTTGTTTGGTGCCTTGAATGAAGGTGACGGGGGTGCGGTGGTGGGGGTTGGGGGGGTGGTGTGGTTGCGTTGTGGGGAGGTGTAGGGGCAGGTTTAGCACTTCCTGCAGTCGCAAGGAAAGATACCGGAGGTGATGGGGCTAGTCAGGATTGTGGAGCGGATGAGGGAGTCGCGGAGAGAGCGGGCCCTACGGAAAGCAGATAGGCGTGGGGAGGGAAATATATTCTTCGTAGTAGGGTCAGATTGAGGATGGCAGAAGTGGCGGAGAATAATATGTTGAATCCGGAGGTTAATGGGGTGATACGTGAGGACAAGAGGAATTCTGTCTTTGTTTTTGTTGCGGGAGGGGATGTGAGGGCAGAGGTGCGGGAAATGCAAAAGATGCGGTCGAGAGCATTTTTGACCACTGAAGGGGTCCTTGAAATAAGAGGACATCTGGGATGTTCGGGAGTGGAACGCCCCATCTTGGGAGCAGACACGGCGGAGACGGAGGAATTGGGAATAGGGGATCACATTCTTGCAGGAAGGTGGGTGTGAAGTGGTGTAGTCTAGGTAGCTGTGGGAGTCAGTGGGCTTGAAATAGATATCAGTTTTGAGGTGGTCACCAGAGATGGAGATGGAGAGGTCCAGGAAGGAGAGGGAGGTACCAGAGATGGTCCAGATGAAGTTCAGGTTGGGGTGAAAGATGTTAGTAAAGTTGATGAACTGTTCAAGCTCCTCGTGGGAGCCCGAGGCAGCACCGATACAGTCATCAATGTAGTAGAGGAAAAGGTGGGCAATAGTGCCAGTGTAGCTGCAGAAGAGGGATTGTTCCACGTTTTCTACGAAGAGGCAGGCATAGCTTGGGCCCATGTGGATTCCCACAGCCACCCCCTTAGTCTGTAAGAAGTGGGAGGAGTTGAAGGAGAAGTTGTTAAGGGTAAGGACGAGTTCGGTTAAGCAGATGAGGATGTCGGTGGAGGGGGACTGGTTGGGTCTGCAGGAGAGGAAGAAGCGGAGGGCTTTTCAGCCATCTACGTGGAGGATATAAGTGTATGGGGATTGGATGTCCATGGTGAAGATGAGGTGTTGGGGACCAGGGACATGGAAGTCTTGGAGGAGGTGGAGGGCGTGGGTGGTGTCCTGGACGTAGGTGGGGAGTTCCTGGACCGGAGGGGAAAGAACATAGTCAAGGTAAGTGGAGATAAGTTCAGTGGGGCAGGAGCAGGCAGTGACAATAGGTTGGCCAGGGCAATCAGGTTTGTGGATTTTGGGAAGGAGATAGAAACAGGTGGTGCGAGGTTGGGGAAGGATGAGGTTGGAGGCTGTGGGCTGGAGGTCACATGAGGTGATGAGGTTGTGAATGGTTTGCGAGATGATGTTTTGGTGGTCAGGGGTGAGGTCATGATCAAGGGGGCGGTAGGAGGTGGTGTCAGAGAGTTGGCACCTAGCCTCAGCTATGTAAAGGTCAGTGTGCTATACCACTCCTGTGCTCGCGACTCCCCCCCCCCCCAACTTATCTGCAGGTTTGATGGTGAGGTGAGGTTTGGAGTGGAGGGAGCGGAAGGCTGCACGTTCTATGGGGGGGAGGTTGGATTGGGTGAGAGGGGTGGAGAGGTTGAGGTGATCGATGTCGCGATGGCAGTTGGAAATGAAGGGGTCCAGGGAGGGTAGGAAGTGTCCAGGAGGATGGGGTGTGTTGGAGGGGGAGAGAAGGGGTCTGTAGAAGGGGGGTTAGACTCATGGTTAAAGAAATAGGCATGTAGTGGTGGCGGTGGAAAAAGTGTTTGATGTCCAAGTGTGAATGGAATTCATTGAGGTGTGGGCGGAGGGGGTGAAGGTGAGTCTTTTACTGAGGACTGACCATTTGCCCTCAGTGAGGGGGAAGTCTGGGGGATGGTGAAGACCGGCAGGGCTTAAGGTGGGGTTGGGTGTAAAGCTGGTGGCAGGGTTCCCTGCACTCACCTATCACCATCCCACCTACCTTCCCCAGCCCCACCCCTCCTCTCTCTATTTATTTCCGAGCTCCCTTCGCCCTCCCACATTTCCGAAGAAGGGTCCCTGACCTGAAATGCCAACTTTCCTGCTCCTCTGATGCTGCCAGGCCTGCTGTGACCCTCCAGCTCCACACGGTGTTATCTCTTACTCCACCATCAGCAGTTCTTACTGTCTCAGAAATTTTTTGGGATTGAGTTTCTTATTGTTTGGATTCAGTAAATTCTTTTGCTCCTCTTCAAAATCAGACACTATTTTATCATCAATATTTATCTTTTAACATAAACTCTAAACAGGATGGTTCAAAGACCAAGAACTCTGGATTTCCATTCTCTTTCACGGCTGCAGGATTTTAATGTCCAAATATGTGAAGGAAGTCTCACATAACCATAACGCTGTATTGTTCTCCACTTGTTTAAATGCTGGTTTATTGTTCTTCGGTACAAATGACTTTCTCCATGAAAACATTGTCAATTAAGAGTGAACATGGCAACCAATCTTTGTTATTCCTACAACTTGAATTTTGTGATCATCTTAAATTTGCCATTCTTACATTTGTTTTTGCTTTTCAGCAATACTCAAGACCCGATCTAAAGTTTGTCACCATGATTTAAACTTCTCTAAGAATCACAGGATTGATACTTGCTCTTTTACAAGCAGTTCATTCTTTTGTTGGGGAAAATCCTCCTGTGCTGCTTGCAGAATCTCATTCAGGATATGTTGAGTATGTTACATGTAGAAACACACGTGTGCACAAACTAATTCTCTATGGCATTACAAATAAGTCTACAAAATCAACTGTAGCGTTCAGATAAAATGTGTTTGGGGGTGAATAATTTTTCTAAGAACACAAGTAATTCCACAATAATTTTACCATCAAATATTATATATGTACTTTATATAATATATAGATTTATTTCAAAACAAACAAGTGTAACAACTTGAGACGAAGGTTTGTTTGGACAGTAGGAATTTTTCAGCACTAGATCCTCAATATTTTATAGATACCATAGTGTGGCAGTGTGCTCATGTATCACCATGGACAGGAGGGTATAAGTAGCTTGTTTACCAAATTTAGTTTACATTGTTTCCATTATAAACGGTACAGAAAGTACAGTTTAGATCTCGGTCAGAAGTATAAACTGGAAACAGTGATAACGCATCAGATGTATGACCCTGGGTCATACTGCATCCTACAACTTTAGGCGTAAAATCTACAGCCAGTTGAAGAAAGTGTAAATTAAGGGAATGTGTGGAAGTTGCATGGAGTATGGAGCTATATCAACAAACAGCAGAGTGTACTGACTGAGCTTTGTGTAGTGCTAGCAGAAAAGATGGAGGAAATTTAGGCACAAGTCATTTATGTCTGAAATACCTAAACTTTTACCTGAATACCTGAAATTGTTTAGCACGCTTGCCCTCATTGCTCAGACCTTCCAGTGTAAGAGTTTGGACGTCATGTTCAATGTTGGTGAGGCCTCTTCTGGAGTACTGTGTCCAGTACTGATCTCCCTGTTATAGGAAGGATATTACTAAGCTGGAGAGAGTTCAGAAGAGATTTACCAGAATGTTGCCAGGAATGGAGAGTTTGAGTTATAAGGAGAGGCTGAATAAGCTGGGATTTTTTTTCCACTGGAGCATAGGAGATTGAGAGGTGACCTTATAGACATTTATAGAGATTTATAAAATAATGAGGGGTATAGATAAGGTGAATAGCAAGTGTCTTTCCCCTCAGGTTGGCAAGGGGGCATATTTTTAAGGTGAGTGGAGAAAGATTTAAAAATAACAGGAGAGGCATTTTTTTTTAACACAAGAGTGTGGTTCGTGTGTGGAATGAACATCCAGAGGAAGTGCTGGATGTGAGTACAGCTTAAAAGATATTTAGATAACTACATGAATAAGAAACGTTTGGAGGGATATGGGCCAAGGTGGGACTAGTTTAGTTTGGGATTATGGTCAGCCATGTATTGGTTAGACTGAAAGGGCTGTTTCCATGCTGTATGACTCTGTGACCCTATAAACACAGGAACAGCATGCTGTCATGCATATGTAAGTAGCATGGGTGTATTAGTCACATTAGAACAGTGATCAGGGTTATATTTTCCATAGTTTAAGCTGATAGCTGACTTTTGGGTGATGTTTAGTTGCTTTAGTTTGTTTGTTACAGAAAAATGCTTTATGTTTCAAATCTTGCGCAATCCATTCCTTTAAGCTGATCGTTAGGAATTCAAGTCTCATTTTACAGGCTATTGGTTTCTACATAAAAACTTTTGCTCCTCACAATATGGTCTCTCCCATAATGGGGAAACAACACAGATTGTGTGATTGCTTTGCAGACCATCTCCCTTTATTCCGCAAGTGTGACGCCAAGTTTCCAATCACCTGTCATTTTAACTCTCCATCCTAATCCAACACTGATGGCCATTTTGTCAGTTTCTCAGTGTTTTCCAATGAAACTCAATGTAAGTTTGAGTAACAGTCCCTTATCTTTCAATTCAGACATTTTACTGCCTGACAAGCTCGGAGTTGAGATTGACAAGTCAGGCTATAACATCTGCCTCCAATTTTGCTGGCACTGCTTCTGCTATTCCCCATTCACATTTCCATCTGTGCCACTTTATTTGCCCCATTACAGTGTCATTTTGTCTCGCACCATCACCGCATTACAATTTAATCTCTCCTGCCTTCTACGCTGTTGCAGACCCTCTTCTTTTATCCCCATACCCACCCCTGTTATATCTCTACCTCTCCCCACTTAGGGTGAATGATCTGCTTGAACTATTAACTCTGTTTCACTCTCCACAGATGCTGCCGAACATCCTCTATTTTTTGTTCCATGTTTCCAGCAACTGCAGTCGTTTGTTGATGTTTCTTTTAGTGCTATTGAAATTCGCCGTTGCCCCTTGACCCAACTCGAGGAAGAGGGGCATTCTCTGAAGTTCCTCCTCAGTTTGGCCATCTGTAGATGTGTTGTGATATGTATGAGAGGGCAGGTCTCATTAAACAGGCTTCCAAGGATGTGGGTCCAGATTATTTTTTACTCTTCCAGTCATAGAAGAGGATATCACTTGCTCCAACCAGTAAATGTGTCCCTTTATGGGTTTGACATTTGTCATGGAAAATAGAACCTTGCCAAAAGAAGGCTCTCAAGTTTATTAAATTGGAATAAGTACCCACAAATCAGTTTATTTACAATTCATTTAGAAACCAATAGCCTGTAAAAAGAGACTAGAATTCTCAACTGCAATTGCTTCTTGACTCTTAAAGATAACGCTTGTTATCATGTGACAGAGTTACAATGATCGTAATGTTGGTTGTGGCAATGGTTGACACCTTGGATAGGACATACCAACAGGCTCCTGCTTTTTCCTCCCACCAATCATATTTTTCCAACCTCGAGGATGCACAGAGATCTGCAAATTCCACACTTGGAGCCATTTCTCTGCTCAGCATTGACATAAAATATCAGCCTGTATCCTAGCACTTGGTTACCATGGCAATGCACTGAGCCACCTCAGTTACTGATCTACGATAATTAACTGGCAGTTCGCACAATGTAAAGTAGTTAATGTATGAAGTGTGACAGTCAAACCACACAGAAAGATGGGACCATGTTAAAACAGGCATAAATTACTGACAAGTCTTGTTGCTCTCAATTTTAACCCTTTCTAAAGGTCCTGCTCATCAGAACGTTAGTCATTCATTTCCAACATTGATTTTTAAGACAACCTTAGCAATCCAACAATTAACTGAGAGAACACCAATCTAAACAGATGCAATGAATTAATTTGGCATTGGCTTGTCACTAATTAGCCTGCCAATGAGCTCCTACTCAAGAGAGTTACCAAGTTATTGCCACTTACCCCAACTTCTACATGGTCTGACCCCTTATCATCCTGCTTGTGGAGCACCTCAAAGTAGTACCGTCTTGCAGAAATAACACTGTGGAGAAAGGAGAAGCAATGATGAGACAACGTTTTACAAGTATAGGCTGGATTGTCATGACTGAGGTGGTCAGCACGGGTGCTGGAAATTTCCAAACTCGGTCGACCCACCCTGATTTCGAGGTCTGACATACTTTTCACTCGGGAGAAGCTAGGGTGGGGAACCGTCAGATGTGCCAGAAGCAGAATGTAGGCATCCGCGGAGGTGGGCGAGTGCAGATACGGGACTGTTTAGAAGGGCTATCTCAGTATTCTCTCAGGTTTTATAGGCCTCAACTCCCATGACCTCATATCTCCCACCCACCTCTATGGCTGCTCCATACTAACTCATACCCCCGTACCCACAGTCATCCCATGTTCCATCAGACCTCCCCCCTCCGGGGCCCCCTCAAATGCTCCTATGCCACCTCCAAATCCACTCATCCAGAATCTATTTCGGGCAGACCTCCACAGCCATGTGGAAACAAAAGCAAACTTCTAACTTTTGCAATTTTTACTTACGTAAGCTTTATAGCGAAAATCTCCCATTCATTAAACACGCTCAAAGCTTTTGAGTTTCAAGTGGTTAACCTCTTATAAAAACAAACACTTCAGAACCCCATGCTGGGATAAATGTAGCTTTTGAAACTCACTGACGCATTCACAATGAAATAATAACAGCCTTTGGAAATGTCAATAAAGAACTGTGTTGCAACTGCATGAACAGATGGAACTTTATTCTTCCTCTCTGACTGACACAACATGGCCTGTTAACCAAAGCAACCCAGCAGAGGGTGCTTTATAAACTCCACTTGACAACACATGACTGTTTCATTGGGCCGGATATTCGGAGCAGTGACACTGTCATGCAGATTGCAACTCCGCCCTTTTGTTTTAAGTGAAAATAGGGCACTTCATGTTTCTGAAACAAGATTCCACCCAGTGTTCCACACTTCCATTCTGATCGTTCTTTCATAAAGCAGGGCTTTCAGGGAAAAGCAAACCACGCCCCTGTTTTCACAGCAGACTGTTGCCGTATTCCGAAAAGGTCACGACAGCCAGGCTGCTGGAAGGGTAGGCCGCCAGATGGGTAGGGGGCTAGGGTGCCAGGTAAGTACGGTGCTAGCTAGGTAGTGATGGGGTAACAGAGGTAGCATGTCAGCTGGGTAGGGGTAGGGTGCTAGCCCAGAAGAGTGCCAGCTGGATAGCAGGTCGTGTGCCAAAGGGGGAGGATTGGGTGCTAGATGGGTAAGGTGCAGGGCACCAGAGGATAGGGTGTAAACTGGCTAGGATGACAAGTGGGAAAGGGGTTACAGGGCCACATGGGTAGCCTGCTAGGATGCAAAGGCAGCCAGGGTGGTAAGTAAGTGACACAGTGTGTAGGGTTGACCAGGCAAGTGGAATAAATCAATTGGTGGTCCAGAGGTTGGGTGTGGTATCCAGGGGGGCCATCTCTGGGAATGGGTAGGTGGTCAGGTGCGGAGCATTAGAAGGCTGGCGCATGTGTTTAGTGGCAGGGAATTGGGGAAAGGCTATCCAATGGCAGGAGAAGGGGGCTGGGTACAGATTAGGAGAGGGTGCGGTCAGGTGCATGGTGGGGTAAGGCGAAGTGTACCCAACGGTGGGGGAGGGAGGATTGGGTGGGTAGGTAGTAAGGTGCTGAAAGGTGTCAGGTCATGGTCTGGGGGAGATGTTTTTGGGCTGTGCATTGTAAATATTGGGCCAATTGAATTGTTACTGAGGTGTTTGGTTATGTAGCAGAAGCCTCAGAATTCTCCACTCTTAATGAAGACTTTCGGAAAGTTACAGGTGGCATAGGAGAATTGGCCAGAGGAATCTTCAATTTCCTGTACAATTCCTTCGGAATTCCAACGGAAATTTCACAGGCTCTCCACATGCAACTTCCAACTACACTGGAATAACGAGTGTCAGGCCAATAGAAAATCTGGACCATTTAATACTAAGGTGTATGGGATAGAAAACAACTTCAGTCCATCTTACTTAAACGGACCTTGCTGTAAGCACTCTTGTAGGGCAGACAACTCCATCTGTTGATGACATTTACTCTGAGTGCTAAGGCCCTCAGAATGTTTCAATGTACCTCCTCCATGAATCACTCATCCTCCACCACTCTCCCTGCCAGCAAAACTGGATTTGTTCGAAACAGGGACACAACTTCCACACCTGGGTCTGCGCAACCATTTGAAAAGATTTGCAGAGTCAGGATGACTCCAGGAAACCCCTCTGAGTTGCCATTGAATGTTGAGGTTTTTTTTTCCTCATGGCGGTCTGGTCCAGTACTCGGATGGTTACCTGCTCATTCTATGGCGTGACTGATTGTCTCTTCTGGCAGGTTCCTCTCTCTGTGCCTGTCACACCACTGGGGTCTGCCGCTGCTCTGTTTCCCAGCAATGTACCAAACAAAGAGAAAAAAAACTCCAGAACGTCCATCGAGGAAATTTGGAAGCAAGATTCTACTAACTAACGAGGTTTGTGTCAGCTTCAAAACAGTTGTCCACATGGTCACGGTTCATTCCTTTTTATAATGGATTTCTTCTACGCTCCCTCGACGGCTCTGATGTTGACAAATGTCCCATGAAGAAAAAGCAGTGGGAATTCTTACCTCTGGTCAATGTTCACTGATTGCTGCCTTGTACAGACACTGGGGTGAGCACAGGACTGTTGTTAGCTGTGAGATAGTAAGTCCAGCATCTGCAGTTCTATCACTGTTGGTATAATATAACAAGATGTAGAGTTGGATGAACACAGCAGGCCAGGCAGCATTAGAGAAGCAGGAAAGCTGACGTTTCTGGTCTGGACGCTTCTTCAGAAAATGGGTCCCGAACCGAAATGTCAGCTTTCCTGCTCCTCTGATGCTGCCTGGCCTGCTGTATTCATCCAGCTCCATACCTTGTTATCTCAGACTCCAGCATCGGCAATTCATATTATCTCTATCACTGTTGTTAGCTGTGTTTTCCTTCGCAGTGGAGCAACTGGCCCAGATTCTTAAAGGAAAAGCATTGCCATTTGGATGAGGTACCAAATCGAATGCCACTAAGAGGTGTTACCATGAGGGAGAGAAAACAATAAAACCGACGAACAATGGCTTGGGGCATGGGCCTGGGGAGAAGCTGAGGATTCTACAGCATCAGCAATTCCTGGAGCTTTTGGTATCAGATTTCACAAAAACAACCAACACCCCACACACAATAACACAATATGTGTCTCAACCACAATTCTGAAAATTTGTACTGGTAATCTTTGCGTTTGCACTGGGAAAATAACATGAAATCTGAAAACCAACGGGATTGCCATGTGAATGTAACTGTAACATTTAAGAACATGACATTTGAGACAAAAATCGATTACAATTTGGATAACTGCAACACACGGCTGCACTGAAGGCTCTGCAGAACTCTGATAGTAATGGATCGTAGCTGTCAGCCAATCCATACTGCAGTGAAGGCAGACCAGCATCACGGGGCTTTTAAACAAAAGGCCACTGATAGATCGGCAGCTTCTCGAAGACTATCAACATTAAAGCAACTTACTGATTGAAGTCTGAAGCTTATTGTCGATAAATCTGTTTCTTTAAGACATCTCACTGGCAGCGGGACAGGGCTGATTGCCACCGTGCTCTCTCTTTCACTGAGCTCTCTGCCAGTGCCTGTATCAACTTCAGATTAAAAATTGCTCATTACGTGCATCAGTGCAAGTGAACTTGAATTAATAGCAGTGAGAGCCATTTGACAGGGAACATCTTAAATTCCCTGGATGCTGTTCTTTAACTCTGGACTTAATTGCATTTGATGGTGAGAGAAATTAAAATGTATTAAACAGGTGTAGTTTAATCACTGCATAATATCTTTTAAACCAGCCTTTCCATCCGAATGAGGTAAAACGTTAACGAATAATGCCATAAAAACTATGCTGCATGCCTTTCAGTGGAATTGCAATAGTGTGAAATAGTGTTCTATCTACCTTCTTCTGAAGTGTAGATTTGAATCTGGACCAGGCTGATGAAAGGGTGTTGGATACAAAATAACTTCAGTTAAGATACTTAAATTGACCTTGCCTGCCTGAAAAGAATGCTGTCATAAATGGAAAAAAAGCTTGAACACTTTGTGCTGGGCGCCAATGACAGGTGTACTTAGTTTTTTTAAAAAAATGCTGCTCCAGAATTGGGCTTGAGGCAGTTCACTGGGGGGAAAAAAAAAGGAGATTCATCCTGTATATGGTTTGTGAAATATCTAACCTGGGCCTGACAACTATTTGCAAGGATAAATTATGAGGACAGTTTGCATAAAGATTGCCCTTCTAAAATTTAAGGGATTAGAAGCAATCTGATTGGTGATTTTACAATGTTATATGGATTTGATTGTGTAGATACATGTTGTATTCTTGGGTTGTGTTCCTTAACGTTCGCTTACTGGATTGGTAAGTAACATAGGTTCGACTTACTTGAAAATCTCAAACAGCTTTAACCTCAACATTTGGAGTTACAGAGCAACTTATGCGCACACCTTCTGTCTAGTGTGCTGTGGCTGGAGTGTTCATGACCGTTTGGTCATGTGGCATCATCCTGGTTATTGGCTGGCACAGTTAGTTAGCACTGAGTGGTTAGCTGCCTCACAGCACCAGGGACTTGGGTTTGATTCCAGCCTTGGGCGACTGTCTGTGTGGATTGTACATTCTCCCCATGTCTGCGTGGGTTTCCTCCGGGTGCTCTGGTTTCCTCCCACAGTCCAAAGACGTGCAGGTTAGGTGGATTGGCCATGCTAAAAATTGCCCTGTCATGTCCAGGGGTATGCAGGTTAGGATATGGATGATAATGGAATAGTGTAGGTTAGATGGGCTTCAGATTGGTTTCACAGGTCGGTGCAACATCGAGGGCCGAAGGGCCTGTACTGCGCTGTAATGTTCTATGTTCTATGTTCTATGTTCTAGGTGAGCTAGCCAATGTAACAGTCTTACAGTGGTGGGGCTGGGTGGGATGCTCTTCAGAGGGTCGGTGCAGAATCAATGGGCTGAATGGCCTCTTTCTGCACTGTAGGTACTCTATGATTATTAATATACTCCACTCTTAACAGAGAACCCATTTTCTCTGGTGGAGGAATCAAGAATGAGGGAACGCAATGTCCAAAATTAAAGCTACGCCATTTAGCAGGAAAATCACTTTTCCCACACAAGCAGTAGCAGTAATCTAGAATCTTCTCCCCAAAATGCCTGCTGAGATGACTGAAGCTTGTGAGACTGAGATGGATATATTTTTGTTGCAAAGTTGGTAGATTTCGATATTCACTTTTTCTCCAAAACATACCTGTGGTATTGTCCATCATAGTAGGCACAGATGAAAAGTTTACCAGTCTCCCTCCTTAAAATTTTTCAATGGTACTGAGCTGCTCCCTTTATTAGTAACTCCTATAATTTTGTTTTTTAAAAAGTAGGGGAAACAAAATTACTTTCTAACAGGATCTATTATTTCAGCAATTTCTAAAATAGCAAATGAAAGGATGTAGAAAGTTAAAACCTTCCCTGCATATTGGGCATCTTAAGCTGTAGGAGTGCTGTACATCGCTGTCTCATATCATCCTGAACAAAAAGAACATTAGAAATAGGAGCAGGAGTAGGCCATCTGGCCCCTCGAGCCTGCTCCGCCATTCGATAAGATCTACGGCTGATCTTTTCATGCATTCAGTTCCACTTAACCACCTGCTCACCATAATTCTTAATTCCGTTACTGTTCAAAATCTATCTTTGCCTTAAATACATTCAATGAGATGGCTTCAGCTGCTTTACTGGGTAGGGAATTCCACAGATTCATAACCCCTTGCGACAAGAAGTTCCTCTTGAGCTCAGTCCTAAATCTGCTCTCCCTTACTTTGAGGCTATGCCCTCAGATCTAGTTTCACACACCAGTGGAAACAACTCCTCTGCTTTTATCTTGTCCATTCCCTTCATAATTTTATATATTTCTATCACATCCCTCCACATTCTTCTAAATTCTAATGAGTAGAGTCCCACTCTACTCCATCTTTCCTCATTAGCCAACCCTCTCAACTCCGGATTTAACCTAGTAAGCCTCCTCAGTGCCAGTACATCCTTCCTCAAGTGAGGAGACCAAAACTGCACTAAACGCAGCAGTGACTGATTTAGCACTGTATTGTAGCAATATGTCAATGACATATTTTATCACTGACACATAGTGACTTTACATCTGTACAAAGAATGAAGCCTTACACATATTTTTCACAATCGTTTTGAATTGGGCACTTCAAGCACAAGTAATGTTGTTCCTCTTGCTTTAAAACCTCTTACTCTGAAATTAATAGCATTAGATATTAGTTCACATATAGGGTCTGCAGGTTGGGCCTAAAGCATGAGGGGATTTTCCTTTTCAAGATGAGATGGCAATGGGACAGAAAATTCCACCTCCTGATGAGAATCTACTGTAATCCTGACTCTTTTTGATGGATTGGGTCCCAGGATGAGCTTCCCAGAACCAAGATGGAGTTCACTGTTGTCAAGAGAAATCCTGCTCTCAAACCAGTCTGAATACAGATATAGCAACAGAAATGGTAAAAAGTCCTAAACAATGCGTCAATTTCTTTTTACTGAAGGCCTTGGCATGCGACAGATCTGACAAAATGGAGGGAGAGGTGGCAACCATCAGGCCTTCACCCTCCACCAGCTGGCTGATTATTACCAGTCTGCAGGGACCACCTCAATGCTTCTCATGCAGGAGCAATAGCCGGAGCAGACAGGAATGGAAAATAGGGGCAGATTTTCAATTGCCAATGGTGCCAGGATTGCGGGTGGGTGCAATTCATAAACTGCATTCCTGAAGGTCATCTCCAGATCCTGACACTTCCAGGATATACCGTGATTTTCAACTGGGGTCCGGGTGGGGTTGGGAATGGGGAACCTGCTCACTTCTAACTTACTGGCCTATTAAGCTCAATAAACAACTTGTAAATGGGCCAAGGTCAAAGGTAATTTTGGCAATGGTGAACTGTTTGGTACAATATCACAAATGGTGGTTGAGTTCAATGTGGCCAGAAATGAAAACCTGTTTCTCACAATTAGATGATCAATTCATGAGGCATCTGATTCTAGTTCAGTGGATCACTTCATTTTTCTTACTGCCTACTTTCCTTCGGCTTAATGCTGTATACTGTAAAGGCTGTAACTTTTTATTTCTCTGTATTTTGGGCTAGAATGGGAAAAGGAATGTTTTACAACCAAGAATTGTGGAAGGTATCGCTGCACCTTCTAAGAAGCAAATTACTGAAACTCCTTCTATGTAGTGTTTACACTGCTGCTTTATTCAAGCACTGGGGGGGAAGGGAGCTGTTTGTAGATGGGCTGGCAACAGGGTTTGTGTACAAAGTGAGATTTGGCCAGTAACAAGTTGCTGATTGGTTTGCAGAGTTGTGACGTGTTAGTGGATGCCAATGGCTATCAGCCTGACGACTACACGGATTGTCTCCTGAGTAACTTAGCTTATGGGTGTGAATGATACTGGCAGAAGCCTTCAGACTGCTGCAAGGGCAGATGGCACGTCTTTCTCTGCGTGAAATACCAAAAGCCCGAAGTAAGCCAGTTTATTTTCCCTCATCATTTGCTGTAAGCAGTGGTCTTTAACCAGTAACTTAGAGAAACTGTAGTTTGCGGACCAATTGCCTGAGCCTCCAACAAAGAAGGACAACAACTCCTGGCAAGCAGTCCTTGTGGACTGGGACTATTGAACTAACGGGATACTCTTCGTAGGGTTGGTGTAGACTCGATAGACTGAATGGCCTGCTTCCACGATGACAGAATTCTATGATTCTATGATTACTGCTTTCCCAGTTTTTACCTCCACCCATAACACCAATATATTTTTATCTATTTGTGTCTGAGAGTGTGTGCGTGTGCTCACGTGAGTGAGTGTGCGCGCGTGCGTGCGCTCACATGAGTGAGTGCGTGCGTGCGCTCATGTGAGTGTGTGTGCGCTCACGTGAGTGCGTGTATGTTTGTGTGTGTGTGTGTGTGTGTGTGTGTGTTTTAGAAGGGGGTTAGAGTGTTAACTAGTAGAGTTCAATGTCAATAGTTTGTAATTGTTTAAAGGTGGTTAGAATCTATTTATTTAAAATAATTAGCAGTAGTTGTTAAGTACATTAATCTGGTCTGTGTTTTGTTATACTGTATCTATTCAAAAGATAAACTGGGGACTTCTTGGATAATAGTTTTAACTTTTGTGTTAACTCCGAGAATAGGATGGTGTGATTTCCAGTGTGTTACCCTGGTTAGGAGTAACAGTACCCTTGGAGCTGCTGTCATCTCAACTAAACTGCTACGCTAAGTCACATCAAACAACTGTCTACGAATCAAAGCTGAGAAATCTTGCATTGGATAGCATCAAAAGGTGCACTCGTTCAGAACCATTTCCCTGCTCAAGGTCAGTCCCGAACCATTTGCATCTCCTTCAGTTTGAAGTTGCAATTTATTAGATCTTCAAATATTCTTCTGTCTTGCAATGGTTTGATGTTGACAATCATAGAAACAGCAGATGACAATACCTGATATCAGTCTGATCATGATTACAAAGTCACGTCCCTATCCAGAGGTGACACAGAACTCCAAAACTCCAATAGTCGTACAGAAGGACTTCATACATAGATGCAGATCTGGAAATACTTTAGAATTCATCAGTCACATTCTTAAGCCTGAAACGTTTTACATCCTGATTCTGAAGTACAATAGCATTAAGGTAACAGGACGCAAAGATTAATCACTGACTTCAAAATATCGGAAAAGAGTTAATTCACTGCTTGCCTGTGCGGAGTGATGAGCTCCAGTTTTAGGAAGCACTGACTTTTATGAAGCCCTTTTAATTTAATGAAACATCCAAAGTGCTTGATCACTTGACCATTATAAAAGAAAATTAAACATTGAACTTCATGAAAAGACTTTAGAACAAATAGCCAAAAGCTTGGTCAAAGAGGTGCCTTCTAAGGGGCAAACTTAAAAAGGAGAAACAGAGAAACTCACAGATAAAGAAAAATCTAGAGTGTAGGGCTCAGGAGGTGAAGCATGAACACCAATAATATTGTAAGTAAAACTGGGGTGCAGCAGAGACCAGAAGTTGGTGAGTGCAGATATCTCCGGTGACAGTGGAGTGAGATAATGGAGGAATTTGTAAATAAGAATAGGAATTTTAAAATTGAGACATTACTTCATGAGGACTAGAATTTCATATGATCTCAAGGTGAAAAGGAGTTGGATGTGAGAAACCAACAGGAGTGCAATAGTGTAGTGAAGTTTAGAAGGAACAAGGTCATGATAGATTTTTGGCAGCAACAAACTGAGTTAGGAGTGGAGTTAGGCAAAGGGACTTAGTAATGGCATGAATATGTAGTCAGAAGCTCATTTAAGGGGTCAAATATGACACCAAGATTGTGAATGGTCCAACTAGTCTTCTCCAGTCATGAAGACAGTTTCCAACAGCAGAATGGAGTCAATTGCTCAGGGATGGAATTTGGAGCAAGGATTCAGCCTTTCCAGTTTTTAATTGGAGGAAATTTCTGCTCATCCAACATGGGATATTGGATAAATAGTTGGATAAGTAAACGAACTGGAAGAACTAAAGAAGATTGAGGAAAGACTGAACGAGATGCCGAGTGTGCTGATAAATGCTAACATTATACTTTCTTCTGTCTATTGATCAGTGAGTGATTCAATAAAGACATTCCACTCATACATGTTATCTATAAATCTCAAACAGCAATAATACAAAAATAAACAGTTCACTGAAGCGGAGGACTGGAATGGGCTAGGATGTTACCCAGCTCAACACACAGAATGTGTCACTTTTTTCTGTTAACTGTTTAGATCCTAAGTGAATTTCATTGCGCAGTGGATAAAATGGAATTTCTTACTGACTGTTCTCCTCCAACTCATCACCATACCTTTGAAGGGAAAAGAACCTGGAGATGAGAGCTTGAAGAATAGAAAATACTGACAAGCAAAACCATTGTCTCAGAGAACCCAGTGGACTGGCCCCACTTGACTGCCCTCCCAGCTTTATCCTTTCCACACATAATACCAATATTCTCTTGTTTGTCTGGGTGCATGTGCATGTGCGTGTCTGCCTGTCTGGTGTGTCAATGTGAGTGCACGTGTCCATGTGTGTCTGTCTGTCTGTCCGTCTGTCTGTCCAGCGTGCGCATGTCTTCATGTATCCGTGTGCGTGTCTGCGTGTCTGTGTATGCGTGTGTGTTCGTGCATGCGTGCATGTCTGTGTGTTTGTGCATGCATGCGTGCACGTGTGTATGTCTGTGTGCATGTGTCTGTGCACGCGTGTCTGTGTGTCTCTATCATTTGTGCATGTGTGTGTGTGTGTGCATATGTCTGTCATGTGTGTGCATGTTTCTGTCATGTATGGGCACGTGTCTGTCGTGTGTTTGCATAGAACAGTTTTAGAGTATTACCAAGCAGTTATATGGTGACAGTTCACAGCTGTTTAGCAGTGGTTACAATCTATTTATATGTAATAGACAGCAGTTTGTGTTAGGTGCAGAAAGCTGGTCCAATGTGGTCTGTTAACCTGGATCTATCTGACCTGGAAACTGGGACTTTGTGTACTTTGAGAACATTTTTAACTTTTGTGGCGACTCGGGGAATTCTAAGGCTTGACTTTTATATTTATTCATTTGTGGGACATGGGCATCGCTGGCTGGCCAGCATTTATTGCCCATCCCTAGTTGCCCTTGAGAAGGTGGGGGTGAGCTGCCTTCTTGAACCGCTGCAGTCCACCTGCTGTGGGTTGACCCACAATGCTATTAGGGAGGGAATTCCAGCATTTTGACCCAGTGACAGTGAGGGAACGGTGATTTATTTCCAAGTCAGGATGGAGTGCAGCTTGGAGGGGAACTTGGAAGTGGATGTGTTCCTACATATCTGCTGCCATTGTCCTTCTAGACAGAAGTGGTCGTGGGTTTGGAAGGTGCTGTCTGAGGATCTTTGGTGAATTTCTGCAGTGCGCCTTGTAGATAGTACACACTGCTGCTACTGAGCCTCGGTGGTGAAGGGAGTGGATGTTTGTGGATGTAGTGCCAATCAAGCGGCTGCTTTGTCCTGGATGGTGTCAAGCTTCTTGTGTGTTGTTGGTGCTGCACTTATCCAGGCAAGTGGGAGTATTCCATCATGCTCCTGACTTGTGCCTTGTAGATGGTGGACAGGCTTTGAGGAGTCGGGAGGCGAATTACTCGCCACAGTATTCCGAGCCTCTGGCCTACTCTTGTAGCCACTGTGTTAATGTGGTGAGTCCAGTTGAGTTTCTGGTTAATGGTAACCCCTACAGGATGTTGATAGTGGGGGATTCAGTGATGGTAACACCATTGAATGTCAAGGGGTGGTGGTTAGATTGTCTCTTATTGGTGATGCTCATAGCCTGGCATTTGTGTGGCACAAATGTTACTTGCCACTTGTCAGCCCAAGCCTGGATATTGTCCAGATTTTGTTGCATTTGGACATGGACTGCTTCAGTATCTGAGGAGTCACGAATGGTGCTGAACATTGTGCAATCATTGGGGAACATCCCCACTTCTGACGTTATGATGGAGGGAAGGTCATCGATGAAGCAGCTGAAGATGGTTTGGCCTTGGACACTACCCTGAGGAACTCCTGCAGAGATGTCCTTGAGCCGAGATGATTAACCTCCAACAACCACAACCAGCTTCCTACGTTTCAGGTATGACTCCAACCAACAGAAGGTTTGCCCCCTGATGCCCATTGATTGCAGTTTTGCTAGGGCTCCTTGATGCCACACGTGGTTGAATGCAGATGGGTTGGATTTGTCCTGCTTTGTGTGTACAGGATATACTTGGGCAATTTTCCACATTGCCCAGTAGATACCAGTGTTGTAACTGCACTGGAACAGCTTGGCTAGGGGAGCAGCAAGTTCTGGAGTACAAGTCTTCAGTGCTATTACCGGAATGTTGTCAGGGCCCATAGCCTTTACAGTATCCAGTGTTTCCAACCGTTTCTTGATGTCACGTGGAGTGAATCGAATTGGCCGAAGACTGGTATCTGTAATGCTGGGGACCACTGGAGGAGGCAGAGATGGATCACTTCTGGCTGAAGATTGCTGTGAACGCATCAACCTTATCTTTTGCACTAAATAAAACCGAAAGAACTACGGATGCTGCAAATCAGGAACAAAAACATAAGTTGCTGGAAAAGCTCAGCAGGTCTGGCAGCATCTGTGAAGA
>NC_063348.1:8978984-9001235 GCF_021869965.1 Rhincodon typus
TTTTTTCCTTCACAGATGCTGCCAGACCTGCTGAGCTTTTCCAGCAAATTTGTTTTTGTTATCTTTTGCACTAATGTGTTGGGTTCTTCCATCATTGAGGATGGGGATATTTGTGGGGCCTGCTTCTCCAGTGAGTTGTCTAATTGTCGCCACTATTCATGACTAGACGTGGCAGGACTGTAGAGTTTAGATCTGATCCGTTGGTTGTAGGATCGCTCAGAACTGTCTATCCCTTGCAGCTTATGCAGTTTGGCACACCAGTAGTCCTGTTTGGTGGCTTCACCAGGTTGACACCTCATCTTCAGGTATGCCTGGTGCTGCTCCTGGCATACCCTCCTGCTCTCTTCATTGAACTAGGGTTGATCACCTGGCTTGACGGTAATGGTTGATTGGGGGATATGTCAGGCCACGAGATTTCCAGCGCACTACCCCATGAGGCATAACCGTAAGCTGCTGCCCTTTGTATTTAGCAATATCTGCCTTTATTGTTGGTGCTGTGTCAGAGTTCACTCCCCAGTTTGGCCCCAACCTGTATTCATTCATTTTCTGGATGCAACTTGTCTGGCTATAGCAACAATCCCTGTACTAACTGCATGTGACCCACCAGTTATCTTGCACTGAATTCTCCTTCTATACATAATTCAGAATTGAAGGCATTCTCACATTCACATTACAGCCCTGCTGAGTACTGCTTTTATGAGGAGGATGGGAAGTCTTGATGCAAATTTATTTGTTTCAACGAGAACACAATCTTGATGACACTTATCTGAAAGCATTTTCTGCAACCATAGGACTCATTTGTAAGTTTATTGGGATTGTTTTTATTGAAATGCTAATGATTCTGGGAGTACACAGTTTCTTCAACAGCATTTCAACATTTGTGGAAATGGATCTCAGTGATACTACTTGATGAAATAATTCTAGAGAAAGTCAAATGCTTTCCAAACTATTTGATCGATGATCCATTTAAAGGAAAAGTTAGTTTCCTGTAAGAACTGATGGGAAGTAATGGAATTTATTTGAAAAATGTGCATAATCTTGAATGACATCTGTTGATGTTAAGTTCTGAAAATAACTGTCAGTCAGTCATTCGCCTTGAGTGAAAGTCAAGGCTAACAGGAAACAGCAGTAAAGACAAGATATCAAGATTACTGAGACTACTTTGAGAAAATATGGATACAGTTGTAGAATCATCCAGTCATACGGCACAGAAACAGACCCTTCGGTCCAACCTGTCCATGCCGACCATGATCCGAAACTAAACTAGTCCCACCTACCTGCACCGGGCCCATATCCCTCCAAACATTTCTTATTCATGTACTTAACCAAATGTCTTTTAAACATTGTAACTGTACACACATCCACCACTTCCTCTGGAAGTTCATTCCAAACATGAACCACTCTCTGTGTAAAAATGTTGCCCCTCATGTCCTTTTTAACTGTTTCAATTCTCACCTTTAAAATATGCCCCTTAGTCTTGAAATTCCTCACTATAGGGAAACGACAGCTACCATTCACCTTATCTATACCGCTCAAGATTTTATAAACCTCTGCAGAGTCACCTCTCAATCTCCTACACTCCAGTGAAAGAAGTCCTAGCTATCCAGCCTATGTTTATAACTCAAACCCTCCGTTCCCAGCAACATCCCGGTAAATCTCTTCTGAACCCTGTCCAGCTTAATAATAATATCCTTCCTATAACAGGGCAACCACAACAGGACACAATACTCCAAAAGAGGCCTCCCCAACGTCTTCTACAACCTCAACATGACTTCCCAGCTCCTATACTCAAAGGTCTGAGCAATGAAGGCAAACATGCTAAACGCTTTCTTAACCCCCCAAGTTCAAGATGCATTTATGTTGTGCCTTTATTGTAGTAAACTGTCCCAACGTCCGATACAAAGTCAAACTAGGGGGAGTTGACAAGTGCAACAGAAGTACAACGTGGCAAAAATCAACAAGTTCTTATTGGGAACTAGGAGTGAGAATAAAAATGTCCAATCGTGAAAAGCACTTCCATAATTTTCAAAATCAACAAACTCTGAAAAAGCAATGAGCTATCCCATAAGAAAGTGTGGCAGAGTGAGTTGGATCAGTACAGTGGCTGCATTATTGGGCTGGTAATCCAACAGATTGTACCCATAATCCAGAATCACAACCATAGCAAGTATGAAATTTAAATTCAGTTGTGGTGACCATTAAACTACGGAACTTCCAAAACCTGCCTTGTTCTTGACCGTCCTTGAGGGAAGGAAATGTGCTGTTCCGATCTGAGCTGGACTAGATAGACAAACAATGTGATTGCATCTTAACTGCCCTTTGAAATGACCCAGCAAGCCACTCAGTATGCCAAATGCTGTGAAAACCTCTAAGGAATAAGACTCGACAAACCAGAATAACAAACCTACACACCAGACATTTACTGTGGTTATGCTTAAAGCTGTTCAAGTCCTTCTCAAAGGTAATTAACATAGGCAATAAATGATGGTCCACTTCTCAGCAAGGATTAACGAAAAAATGAACAGCAGGTCCGCTTCAATCCACCTGTGAAGTGAATGCATTGGTGATCTAAGTAAAACTACGCATATCTTTTCATTAGGAGCTGACTGAGGGTGTCTAGGAAGGGAGTTGAAGTATCACCTCTCTAATGCTGGGGAGCATCAAGCTCACTGCAAATAGTGGGGGCATCAAAGCCCTAGTAGTGATAGGAGACCCAAGGGAGTACTGGTTAGGGCAGTAAGAAGGGAAATTGGCTATGGCCAAGCAAATTTTCTTCAAGCAGAGGAAATTTCACGTTACATCTACCTATGAACTGGGTGCATGACAACATGCAGCACCAAAAGCTTGAATGGTATCCAACTGGCATCTTGATCAGCAGAGAGAGGAGCACACACCTATTGAACAAAACTCCTCTGAAACAAAAAAAAAAAATGATTTCTAGTGCATATGAGCTAACATTTGGAAATTTGGAAATGGTGGAGCTATCTCACACTTTCGGTCAAAGCGCACCCATGAACTGTCCATTCTGAAGATTGTCCTTGCTCTTATAAAGACCTCCAACTGAAGGAGCTCCTGAAGGAGCTAATACTCAGGTACTAGCTACCTCAGGAGGAAACCAGAGAAGCTTATAAAGAAATTGAAACAGAAATCACTGGAGAAACTCAGCAGGTCTGGCAGCATCTGTGGAGAGAAAGAAGAGCCAATGTTTCAGGTCCAGTGACCCTTCTTCAGAACTGATGGTAGAAAGGAAAATCTGGTATATATGCACTGAAGAGGAGGGGTGGGGGTGGGCTGTTAATGAATAAGTTATAGGAGGAGACAGAACCCAGAGGGAGAGAAAGACAGTTTGTCAAACAAAGGGATTGATATTGGTAAGGCAGGGAAAAAGAGGAGCTACCATTGGGGATCATAAGTAGGTGAGCATTGGTTGACTGTACTGAAAACAACCCATGTCATGACAAAGCCTGGGTCGTGGCGGATGGGATAAGGTCATGAAATAAGCTGTTCAGGCCCAAAATTATTGATCCCGACATTGAGTCCTGAAGGCTGCCGGATCCCTGAGCAGAAAATGTGATGCGCTCTTTCAGTTTGTGCTGAGTTTCACTGGAGCACTGCAGCAAGTCCGAGACAGTGATGTCGGCCAGGCAACATGGTGGTGTGTTGCAGTGGCAGGGAATTGGAAACTCGAGTCATTTTTGTGGACAAGACGTAGGTATCCCACAAAGCGGGCGCCCAGTCTGCATTTTGTCTCCTCAGTGTAGGGGAGACCACATTGTGTGCAGCAAACATAGCAGACTAGATTGAATGAAGTGCAGGCAAAAATCATTGCCTCACCTGGAAAGCATGTCTGGAGCCTTGGATAGTGAAGAGGGAGGACATAAATGGGCAGGGCTTGCATCTTCTGTGATTGCATGGGAACATGCAGTGGGAGGTGAGGGGAGAAGTTAGGAGTGGAGGAGGAGTGGACCAGGGTGTACTGGAGAGTACTGTCTCTGCAGTGAAGAATGTGTGACTGGTGATGGCATCCCACTGGAAGGAGTGGAAATGGCAGTTTACGATCCTTCATATGCGGATGCTGGTGGGGTGGAAAGTAAGGACCGGAGTCCCTGTTCTGAGATTGAAGAGAAGGAGCGAGGGCTGAAGTGCGGGAGATGGGTCATATACAGCTGAGGGCCCTGTCAACCACGGTGGTGGGGATTCCTCGGTCGAGGAGAAAGGTATTCACTTCACTGTGGAAGATAGCTGCAACAGAACAGAAGCAATGGAGATGGAGCAACTGGGAGAATGGAATGGAGTCTTTACAGGATGTGTGAGGTAACAGTGGGAACCGGTGGGTTTGTAATGGATATTGGTGGCCAGCCTAACCCCAAAAATGCAAAAGGAAATGTCAAGGAAGGGAAGGGAGGAGCCTGAGATGGAGATAGCAAGAACTGCAGACGCTGGAGTCTGAGATAACACAGCATGGAGCTGGAGAAGGACAACAGGCCAGGCAGCATCAGAGGAGCAGGAAAGCTGACGTTTTGGGTTTACACCCTTTATCAGGACTCCTGGTGGGGGTTGTAAACCTGTAACATTGACTTTCCTGCTCCTCCGCTGCTGCCTGACCTGCTGCAATCCTCCCGCTCTGCACGGTATGGAGTCAGAGACAGACCAGGTGAAGGTAAGGGAAGGGGGATATTGGACCAAAATGGATCAATCTTTCCAATTCTGAGCGAGAAAGGGAAGCAGCAGCAATGATGCCATCAATGTATTGGAGAAACAATTGTGAGGAGGGACCCATGTAGGACTGGAATAAGGAATATTCCATGTACCCCCACACAGACAGGCTTAACTGGGCCTTGCACGGGTACCCATGGGCACAGCTTTGATCTGAAGAAAGCTAAAGGAGAATGTTCTCAATGGGGAGATGAAACACAAACTGGGTGCTCTCTTTGAGAAACATCTATGATTTGCCCACAAAAATGACCCTGAGCTTCCAGTTGCCTGCCACTTCAACACACCACTGTGTTTCCCTCAGTCTCAGGCTTGCTGCAGTGCTCCAGCTAGGCCCAGTGCAAGCTGGAAGAACAGAATCTCATTTTCTGCTTGGGGACCCTACAGCCTTCAGGACTCAATATCGAGTTCAATAATTTTAGAACCTGAATATATTCTTTCATGTCCTTTCCCCACCCCCACACCCAAGCACTGTCATTACATGGTTGCTTTCAGCACAGCTAACCCATTTTCACCTACTCACTGCCCCCATCAACAGTTCTTCTTTATCCCTGGTTTACCGTAGTCCATCCCTTTGACTGTCAAACTGATGTCATCTCCTTCAGGACTCTGTCTCCACCTATCGCTTACTCCTTTACCAGCCTCCACCCCTTTCTTCAGCGTACATGCCAATCTTTTCCTAGCTACCATCAGTTCTGAAGGAGGGCCACTGGACCTGAAACGTTAACTCTGCTTTCTCGCCAAAGATACTGCCAGACATGCTGAATTTCTCCAGCAGTTTCTGCTTTTGTTTCCGATTTCCAGCATCTGCAGCTCTTTGTTTCATTTCATAGAGAAAATCACTCTCACCGTCACAGCAGTGCACATTGCATTATTCATATCGATAAGGCATGACCTTTGATAACAGTAAGAAATGAAACTGCAAACCTTTAGATAACATCAATACAACAGAAGTAGCTATAATTCTTGGATACAGCAGCTGCTCCTAGGCACCGATAATGAAGTGAAGAATGCTACATGCCCTTTTGTCTGTCCAACTGACAGATGACATTAAAGGAAAGTTCTTTCTTAAAGAAAAGAAATTATATTAAGCAACAAGAGATGGCAGCTGCTGTACCAGAAAGGCCATTTTGCTCGGTCCTAGTTCTGAAACGCCAAAGGCAGAGAAATAACTGAGAATACGCAATCTATTGAGAAATTAACTTTTCTTTCATCAAAGAATGTTAACTGCTGGCAGGAGAATTTGATTCTGTTTGAGCAGAAACACAAGGGTGAAGAAATAATCAACACCCGAACGGATTCCAGATTGACAGAAAAAAAAGTCATTCAAACTTGTGCAAAAAAGAGATAGTATCGCACAAGTTTTGTGTCAACATTAAGGCTGTCTATGACCAGGTCAGGTTGTGACGGACAGAGAGAAGTGTGTTTCATGGCAACATGCAAAGGTGATGAATTGTCATTCTGGTAAACAGATTGGAATGACCTCTTGACTGGGACACAGAGCCTGAGAGCAGTGTAAGTACAGATCAGGCTATCAATCTACCAACGTCTACCACCCTGCCCTCAATCATCTTTGTCACTTCCTCAAAAACGCAATCAAATTTGTGAGACATGACCTTCCCCGAAATAAAGCCATGCTGTCTACTGCTAATAAGTCCATATTTTTCTAAATGTGAGTAAATCCTACCCCTAAGAATCTTCTCCAATAAATTTCCCTACCAATGACGTAAGGCTCACATGCCTGTAATTTCCCAGATTATCCCTGTTGTCCTTCTTAAACAAAGGAACAACGTTGGCTATTCTCCAGTCCTCTGGGACCTTATCCTGTGACTAAAGACAATATAAAGATTTTGTGCAAGGCCCCAATTTCCTCCCCTACCTCCCTCAGCATTCTGGGATAGATCCCATCAGCTCCTGGGGACTTGTCTACCTTAATGCTTTTCAAAACACCCAACACCACCTCCTTTTTTATATTGATATGCCCAAGAATACCAACATACCCTTCTCTAGACTCACCATGCATTATGTCCTTGTCCTTTATGAACTCGATACAAAGAATTTGTTAGGGTTGTCACCTACATCCTCTGGCTCTATGCATTAATTCCCTTCTTTGTCCTTGAGTGGATCTACTCTTTCACCAGCCATCCTCTTACCTTTTCTGTATTAAAGGCCTTGGGATTTTCCTTAATCCTGTTTGCCAAAGACATTTCATGGCCCCTTTAGCCCTCCTTATTCCTTGGTAGAGTTCTTTCCTGCTATTTTTGTATTCTTTGAGGGCTCTGTCTGTCTTCAGTTTCCTAAACCTTACGTATGTTTCCTTTTTCTTTCTGACCAAACTCTCAAATTCTCTTGTCATCCAAGGATCCTGAATCTTGCCAAACTTATCTTTCATTTTCACAGGAACATGCTGGTCTCAAATTCTAATCAACTGGTCTAGAAAAGGCTCCCGTAGGCCAGAAATGGATTTACCCTCAAACAGCTGCCTCCAATCTACATTCTCCAGTTCCTGCCTAGTATTGTGGTCTGTAGCCTTCCTCCAATTCAGTGATTAATATTATAGATTAAAATTGGTCTTCTGAGTGATTTTGCAGAAAGGTAAATCAACCAAAACTGGAGTATCACATGGTAAGCCTATACTTTGTGAATATTTGATTAAATCTGTCTGAATTCTCCACTGGTTACGCCATTAATGATTGAGGGGACTGGAATGAAGACTTTAAGCAACTTTCTGAGGCTTTGGAAACAGATAAAAGGGATAGGCAGTGCTCAGATAGGTAATTAAATACCTTCTAGTGAAGTTAAAAATTGACTGAATTAGCAGATCCACTTAATATGCTATACGTGACCCGATTGAAATTTAAATCAGTAGTAATCGGGAATGATTTGTCTCCTTTGTCTGACGATGGCCTGAACTAATGATAAACTGGGAGAGATTGTGGAAGTGATGGGGACTGTAGTGGAACTAATTTTACCCTTGAATTAAATCAAAGTGTTCAAAGTTGAAACATTTTAAACCAACATGCCATCATACTCGGCTAATTAGCGCTCACACTGTCTCTGGCTGCATTATAACCAAAGCACACAAGATTCATAATGCACCATTAAACCCATCATTTTTTAACCTCTTCACATAATTAATTTTTAATACAAGTTGTAAATGGAGTTCATTATAACCAACTATGGGGACTGATCTATACTCAAACCATAGTAACAACTCACACATAAGAGCGGTGTCACGTTGAGTTACTTTCAAGACAAAATACAGTCTATTGATCTTTACAATGTGGAGGCTATTAATTCCCCTTGCAATTGTAATCTATAATGTTAAACCATTTTCCTCATTACACACTCCCGTGTATTAGGCATTTGTGGCACTCACCAGAGATTGCATAATCAGACAATCCATGCCCTGTGTCTATCAGCAGGTAAAGACTTTCACAGATATATTACTGATTTCAGCATTTTGCTGTTCAACTTAAGTTCTGTTCATTTAAGCCATTTTCATGTGCAGTGTTTCCCATTAGATTCTAGAAATGTGACATTGCTTAAGAACGTAAGAAATAATCACAAAAGACTCTATGACCCCTCAGGCCTGCTCCAGTATTTAATAAGACTCAAACTCAATCAGAAATCCATTGATTCCCAACATCCATCAGTACTCTGAAAGTTCAAAAGTCTCAACCTTGGATAAATTCAATGAGTGAGCACAGAATTTCAAAAATTCATAAGACTTGAAGTGGAGACATTTCATCTCATCTGATTCCTAAATGGCTAGCCCCCGATGATCTGTCCTTCCACACTCTTGAGCCAGAGGAAACACCCTCAGCATCTACCCTGTCAAGACCTCGTAGAATCTGATAGGATTTCATTGAAATATTTCTCACTTATTGAAACTAGAGGCTTGCTCTACTTGAGGTCTCATTGGAGAACAAGCCACTAATCCTGGAAATCATCCTTGTTAACCTTTGTTGAACACATTCTCTCAGCAATATACGTCCTTCCATAGGTACAGAAACCAGGTGTTCCACCAAAGCCACATACAAGTGCGGCAAGAGAGCCTTACTCCTTGTAATCCAACACCCACAAAATAAAGAGATAGTAGGAACTGCCGATGCTGCAGTCTGAGATAACAAGGTGTGGAGCTGGAGGAACACAGCAGGCCAGGCAGCATCAGCGGGGCAGGAAAGCTGACGTGGGGCAGGAAAGCTGACGTTTCGTACTCATCTTTACTTGCTTCATTCCCGCCTCCTTGACCTGTCTGTCTTCTCTCCACCTATCTGCTCCACTATCAACATTCTATCACCGCGCCGCCCCTCCCTATTTATTTCAGAATCCCCTTCCCCTCCCCCATTTCTGAAGAAGGGTCCAGACCCGAAACGTCAGCTTTCCTGATCCTCTGATGCTGCCTGGCCTGCTGTGTTCATCCAGCTCCATACCTTGTTAACCCACAAAATAAACATTTGCATAACACACACTTCCCTACTTCAGAGCTAGAAGATCCAGGTTCACTCCCACCTGCCCTAAAGGTGTGTCGTAGTATGTGCAAGCTGGTCAATTAAACTACAATCTGCCTTCTGAATTCTTCGGCTTACCTGCAGGTTAAATTTCTACATTTATCACGGGATGACATTCCCAACACCTGGAACATCATTTAATCATGTCTCATCATTTCTGAAAAAAAAAACCTGCTTTGCTATTCTTCATATCAAAGTGAATTATTTCACATTTCCCCACATTATACTCTTTCTAATGCCACCATGCTGGCACTTGGGGTGGCCCAGTGGCTCGCACTGCTGCCTCACAGCACCAGAGACCCAGGTTCAATTCCACCCTCGGGCGACTGTCTGTGTGGAGTGCGCACATTCTCTGTGTCTGCGTGAGTTTCCTCCCACAGTCCAAAGATGAGCAGACTAGTTGAATTGGACATGCTAAATTGCCTTTAGTATCCAGGGATGTGCAAGTTAGGTTGAATATCCACAGGAAATGCAGGGTTAGAGGGATAAGGTCTGGTTTAGAGGTTTAGGTCTGGCTCTTTGGAGCATCAACATGGACTCGATGGGCTGAATGGCCTGCCAGCTGCCTCCAATTACTCCCCCCTCTCTTACCTTCTGCTCCTCTCCATAATAGGGTGGTACCTTCCATGGCTTCACCCTCCTCAAGGCTCTCATCTCTTTGTAGAGTGATGTTACAGCAACTGCAGCGGATCACTGAGACTGGACAGAAATGCAGGGCAGCCCTTGACTGGTCCAGCCACGAGATACATTGCTTCTGGCTTGTGATGCCACATCAGTTGTGAAACTGACGTGTTGTCTAGCATCAGTGGACAGGCTGTCACAAGTGGGTCATGTATCCATCGCCACCCTGCCTGGACCCTGGGAAATTGAAGCTGAGGAGGCTTCATTTGCCTTTGCCTGGAAGACCCTTAGCATATCTGGGCCATCCAGAAACCAACACTCAATCATACTCCAGGACCAATGGGGGTCCACTGCCCAGCATACTCCCCCCACCCCCCAGCTCCACAACCAGAGACTACACTGAGACATAGTGGGAGGGAGCCAAAGAAAATAAACAATTGAGGGCACTTTGGTGAAGCAGTGATGATGAACTGTATGGGAATTTTCATATGTGTATAAATGTTATTATATTGCTCCTGTATTCGTTTGTTCGAGTCTCTGTGGAACCCTGAATGTGTTTCTGCCAGTATGATGCCTAAGTTCCTGTTCACACAGGACGTACCATGAGATTGATGTCCATGTTGAGATGCAGGTAAGTAAGTTTGCAGATGACACCAAAATTGGTAAAAACCGAAAGAACTGCGGATGCTGTAAATCAGGAAAAAAAAACAAAGCTGCTGGGAAAGCAGGATTTGTGAAGAAAAGAAATCAGACTTAATGTTTCGGGTCCGGTGACCCTTCCTCAGAATGGTGTCAACACACAACAACCAAAATTGGAGATGTAGTGGGCAGTGAAGGAGGTCGCCTCAGAGTACAATGGGAGCTTGATCAGATTGGGCGATGGGCTGAGGAGTGGCAGATGGAGTTTAATTAGATAAATGTGAGGTGCTGCATTTTGGAAAGGCAAATCAGGGCGGGGCTTATCGTAAGGTCCTGAGGAGTGCTGTTGAACAAAGAGACCTTGGAGTGCAGGCTCATAGTTCCTTGAAAGTGGCATCGCAGGTAGACAGGATAGTAGAAAAAGCATTTGGTCAGTGCATTGAGTACAGGAGTTGGGATGTCATTTTGCAGCTGTACAGGACATTGGTTAGGCCACTTTTGGAATGCTGTGTTCAATCTTGTCTCCCTGCCGTAGGAAAGATGTTGTGAAATTTGAAAGGGTTTAAGGAGTTTAACAATTTCAATGGAAATTCACTGATATCTAGCAAGAAACTCTCCTCACTTTCCACAGAATTATTCCACACCTACAGTGTGGAAACAGGCCCTTTGGCCCAACAAATCCACAACAACCCTCAGAGCCTCCCACCCAGACCCATTCCCCAAACCCACCTAATGTACACATCCCTGAACACTATGGGCAATTTAGCATGGCCAATCCATCTAGCCTGCACATCTTTGGACTGTGGGAGGAAACCGGAGCACCCAGAGGAAACCCACACAAACACAGGGAGAATGTGCAAACTCCACACAGACAGTCGCCCGAGGGTGGAACTGAACTAGTGTCCCTGGCGCTGTGAAGCAGCAGTGCTAACCACTGAGCCATCGTGCCACCCCACTGTTTTCTGTCTTTAGAGGAACGTTCCATCAATGTTTTTTAAGGTGGTAGGGATCATGGGTTTGGAAGATACTGTCAAACAACTATGGCCAATTGTCGCAGGGCATCTCTTAGACTCACTGCTGCCATTGTGCACCAGTCACGAGGGACTGAATGTTGAAGGTGGTGGATTGCATTATGTTCAGGTGAGCCGCTTTGTCCTGGAAGGTGTCACCCCAAGAGCCTCCAGCTTGTTCAAGACAATTCAGTGGACGCTCATCTAATGTCTTTTGAAAAATCCAGACATGCACAATATCTAGTTGTTCCCTTTAACTACCCTTCCAGCTATATCAAAAACATTACAACAAATTTGTCAGACATTCCTTCCTTTCATAAAAAAATGCTTCTTTTACACAAATGTGTGATGTGGACAACGCTGTCAAGGCCAATAATTTTGTCCAACCCTAATTTGGTTAAGTGACAATGAGTTGCCTTCTTGAACCAACAGTTGGAGAGGTAGTGGTGCAGTGGAAACATCACTGTACTATTGATCAAAAATAGCAGGCTAATGTTCTAAGGCATGCATTCAAATCCCACATGGCAGATGGTGAAATTTAGATTCAATTAAAAGAAAAATCTGGAATTAAAGCTAGTCTAATGGTGACCATGTAACCATTGCTGATAGTTGTAAAGGACTACTGTGTCCCCTAAAGTCCTTCAGGAAAGGAAATCTGGCATTCTTACTTGCTCTGGCCTACATGTGACTCCACACCCACAGCAATGTGGCTGACTCTCAATGGTACCCTGCGCAATTAGAGGCGAGCAATAAATGCAGGTGGTGGTGTTCTTAAGTGTCTGCCAACATTTTTATTTGAAAAGGTGGTAGGGATCATGGGTTTGGAAGATACTGTCAAACAACTTAGGCTAATTGTCGCAGTGCATCTCTTAGACACACTGCTGCCATTGTGCACCAGTCATGAGGGACTGAATGTTGAAGGTGGTGGATTGCATAATGTTCAAGTGATTTGCTTTGTCCTGGATAGTGTCGGACATGGAGTGCTGCATTCGTCTCTGCAAGTGCAGAGTATACCATCATACTCTTGACTTATGCCTTGTATATGTTTGACAGGCTTTGGGAGTCAGGAGGTCACCACAGAAGACAACAAAAGAAGGAAAAAAAGAATAACTTAACTCTGTTGGAAAACTTAACAGAATAATAGATTATTTAGCTACTAAACAGCAACTGTTCCAAAATAATGACATCCCAGAAACACACCCTTGGCTAAGGCAAATTCAGCAAAATAGATCATCGTGCACTCTGGATTGTAAATTGCTCATTCAGATGAAACTAAATTCTTCAGAATTCTGCTGTCACAACTGGGCACTTCACATCAAGTCTACCTATTTGTTATTTAGTAGAAGATACCACCTTGCACAGGGATTGCAAGGGATTGCCTGATGGTTACTGCAAGTTTAATCTGCCTCTAATTAGCTTGATTTAGCAGACTGCAGGTTGCATGGGAAAATATCGTGCCCATTTTGATGGCCTCATATGATACACGTTTCCAAACTGTACGGGAACCTCTCCATTATTGAGCACTTTGTCAAACAAACTGCCTGAAAACAGCAATCATGCTGAGAAACAAATTGCTTGTTAAACTGTCAATCCTGATCCAAAGGTGACACTTTACATTCAAAATAGGCACAGCCAAATCATACAGTTGAAGTGAAACTCTCCAGAGAGGGGTCCTGGTATTACAAGGAACATGAAATGTCACAGCAAATAAAATCATCACGATGCCTTTTGGTAAGTGAAATCAGTATTAATGGCTTAAGACTGCAGCAAACTGATTATGCTTGAAATTGTGATGACGATACCCACCAGACAAATGCAGAGAACTTTAAGAATTAAAATAAACTATACAGGAGAAAATAATTCTACAGTTACAAAACAGGAGCTGACACTTGCATTATTTGTGTCAAGTGAGTCAATTTTTAACATTTTTAGTTAATTTCATCAAATGTAATTTCAACCTGATACAACATTTCACAATGCTGCTGCATTGAAAAGACTTTTCAAGAGGTCAGTGAAACATGAACCTGATCTATACTACAGCATTAAAACAAAAACGGGATTGAGAATCCAATACAACTGGCTTTTGCATTTCTTAGCACATTTCCACCAGCTCAGATACACAGCTAAATGAAACCTCCAGTTCCTAGAAAATCTCTTGTTACTCGTTTCCCACAGGGAGATTTTAGATAGTTGGCACTTTATTGTATTAGCTCACCAATCCAAAAAGGGGAATTATTATGCTTGGGACCCTCTTGTTTTAACGGAGTTTCAAGTCTGAGGATGGTTCAAGTCCCACCTGCTTTAAGGGTGAGGGGTGAATAATAACATTGCTGAAAAGGTTGAATAAAAATATCTATTTCAAAACAATTTGGAGGAACAAACAGATACTGTGTACCCGACTGGAGAAACAAGAAAGGAATTATAGATCAGAAATGAAGAGCACATTCAAAGAGAAAAGTTTTAAAGAAGCAGAGAAAAGGGTTTCAGGTGGGTAAGAGCAAGTATAGTTCTCCCACCTAAATCATTCTGCTGTGTCTCCTCCTTCTCAGATGAAGTGGAAGGTGCAGGATCTGAGGAGAAGTAGAGAATGCATGCACAGGTATACTGCTGGTGGAGAGTAATATTTTAAAAAGCGTACATAGATTCTTTCATGGAATATGAGCATCGTTGTCAAGGCCAGAATTTGTTGCTACCCTTAACTGCCACAGCTGAGTAAGCCAATTTCAGAAGGTCAGCTACATTAGCGCGGTTCGGGAAGCCCCCAGCCTGAGAGCAAGGCTTCATATTTATATTCGTGGAAAATGTTTTCTCCACGGAAACTGCTCGAATTAACAGCCCCAATGTGAGAAAGGTTTAGTTTCGGTGACAAATCACATTGCTCACAATAAAATGAATGGTGTGGATCTGGATTCACATGCAGGTCAGACTGTGTAAGGATAACAGACCTCCGTCCCCACTGATGAATCAGATGGGCTTCTACTACAATGAATGATGGTATCATGTTCACCATTGCTGAACATGGATTTATATTCCACAATTATAAACTGCATTCAGGTTTCGCCCCCCATCATGGCGGGATATATACCCATGTTTCTGTAGCATTGACAGGGCATTCTGAATTACCAAAGCAGTGATATTACCACTACACCACCATCTCGTCAAAATGATGGGGTAAGTATGGAAGGATATAGAGACTGCACCTACGCTGACAATGACAGGACATATTGAATGGTAAAGTTACACTATTCTTAACATTGAAATCAGAACTTCAGATGCTTTCAACCCTAGCTCCCATAGCTACCTAGACTACACCACCTCTCACCCACCTTCCCGCAAGAATGCGATTCCCTACTCCCAATTCCTCCGCCTCCGCTGCGTCTGCTCCCAAGGTGGGGCGTCCACTCCCGAACATCCCAGATGTCCTCTTATTTCAAGGACCGCAACATCCCCCCTTCAGTGGTCGAAAATGTTCTCAACCACATCTCTTGCGTTTCCTGCAGCTCTGCCCTCACATCCCCTCCCCGCAACAAAAACAAAAACAGAATCCCCCTCGTCCTCACGTATCACCCCACTAACCTCCGTATTCAATGTATCATTCTCTGCCACTTCTGCCACCTGCAATCTGATCCCACAACCAAGGATACTTTTCCCTCCCCACCCCTATCTGCCTTCCGGAGGGACCGCTTTCTCCGTGACTCTCTCATCCGTTCCACACTGCCCATGAACCCCACCACCCCCAGCACCTTTCCCTGCAACCACAGGAAGTGCTACACCTGCCCCTACACCTCCCCCACTCACCTCCATCCAAGGACCCAAAAAAACCTTCCACATCAGACAGATGTTCACCTGCACATCTGCTAACGTGGTTTATTGCATCCGCTGCTCCCGACGTGGCCTCCTCTACATCGGTGAGACCAAACGGAGGCTCGGAGACCGCTTTATAGAACACATGCGCTCTGTTCGCAACAAACGAGAACACCTTCCAGTCGCGAACCATTTCAACTCCCCCTCCCATTCCCTGGACGACATGTCCATCCTGGGCCTCCTCCAGTGTCACAATGACGCTACCTGGAAACTGGAGGAACAGCACCTCATATTCCGCCTCAGGACCCTACAGCCCAATGACCTCAATGCGAACTTTACCAGTTTCGAAATCTCCCCACCCCCAGCCTCATCCCATGACCAACCCTCCTTCTCTTCCCTGCCTCCTTGATCTGACACAACCTGTCCATCTTCTCTCCCACCTATCCACTCCTCCCCACCACTGCCTACCTGCACTAACCTATCACCACCCCACCTACCTTCCCCATCCCCACCCCTCCTGTCTATTTATTTCAGAGCTCTCTTCCCCCTCCCCTATTTCTGAAGAAGTGTCCTGACCCAAAACGTCAACTTTCCTGCTCCTCTGATGCTGCCTGGCCTGCTGTGTTCCTCCAGCTTCACACTGTGTTATCACCGACTCCAGCATCGGCAGTTCTTACTATCTCGGAGATGTTTTCAACCATTCATTTTATCATGAGCAACATGATTTGCTGGTGAAATTTACAAGAGGGCTGTTAATTCTAGCAATTTCGGTGGAGAAAACCTTTTCATGAATACGTAGGAACGAGCAAAAATCCCTGTCATTTAGAATACTGGACCAAAACCCCTGGACTTTTAACAGAACTTTTAAAACAAAAAGAAAGGCAGCTGGGCTATGGTCTGGAATACACTATCACAGGGACAGCTCTCTGGAACCATGATTCAGTTAGAAATCCTATTCATGTCTCAGCCCTAAAGGAACAAAGAACCAGAACTTAGACAACAACTTCAGACTTCTTGGAGACAGCAAGAACTGCCAATGCTGGAGTTGGAGGAGCACAGCAGGCCAGGCAGCATCAGAGGAGCAGGCAGGTTGACATTTTGGATTGGGACCATTCTTCAGAAAATTTTTCAGTCAACTTTCCTACTCCTGTGGTGCTGCCTGGCCTGCTGTGTTCCTCCAGCTCCTCACTGTGTGATTTCAGACTTCTTGGACTCTTCAGAGGTACCAAGGCATTCAACTTCAATTAATATTCACTCGCAGAAACACTTGGCATTCCACTTAATTAAAACAAATTTACACCTACTCTAAACTATCAGGAAGCCAATTCAAAGAGGACAACAGAAACACAGTGCAGAACACAGATTTGAGAGGTGATAACGGAGCACACAGTCTGTGTAATTGGTCTGAGAGAGAGAGCCATCCCTGCAGCTACCAACAGAAGAGGGATCCCAGACAGCTACTGTTCCCGAGAACTATCGGCACAGCTATCTCCCTGAAACCTACTGACACAGGGCTGTTCCGACCATGACCAGCAGATCTGACGGCCGACGATCCCCAAAAACCACCGACACAACTGACAAGGCCTCAGGCACATCCTGAGGTGAAAGCTGGCTCATAAAACCACCACAAAGTAAGAAAACCCAAGTTCTCAAACCAGACTGAAGGCCTACACTGTTAAAAGTCTTCAGTGAAGCACCGGCTATGACAAGTGGGAATGGCCAGTTGTAATTCAAAATCGTGTTTATCCCCAGTGGTGAGCCTATTTCCTCCAAACCCAAAGTATCCAACTTAGCTAGCAGGGAGGGGAAGGTGGGTTGGTGACAGTGCGGGGCACCTCAAGGTCAGGAAGCCTGATTAAAATGTCTGTGTTTGAAACTACTATTAGTTTCTAATAGTAATTAGCCTGTGTTAAGTTAATAACTGATAGTGTCCGTTTCACTGTTTTGAATATGCCTTTTTAACTCTTGTATTTTATTCACCTTTGTTTTATTTCCCTGTTTATTACTTCTGCTTTTTTATTTCATGTGACATACTCACCTTTGCATTTAATGAACGCAGAGATTCTTTGTCCTGAAACCCCCAACTACTGCTTTCTTCACTTCACTTTCCCTAAATAAGTCCGGTGTCAGAACCAGGGATCTGGGGATGATTCAAACCACCCAAAAAATCAGCAGATTACTGATTTGTAAACCAGAATCCCGACAAATATAAATATGAAGAATTGCTCACAGGTCAGGGACTTCCTGAAAAATATACATTGACCTCTGAAAGCACTACGTTAAATTAAAAGTTCAGGTATCATGTTAAAACTATTCTACAATCAGAAGTGATTTGACTGCTCTGAGGAGTTTGCTGTTTCAGGGAGGTGAAGATTGTGGGAGCGTACAAGAGATGGGTGATCGGGGTTGGCTACACCAACATAAAGCAAAAGGTGAAGGATAAAGCATGTTTGCTGAAAGAGAACTATGGTTCATGAAGCTTTGGCCCTGAGAATAACAATCATCTGTCATTATTTATTAGATTTAATGTCAGTTTTCAGCCAGTACAGTCTAAACGTTAAAGATCTAACTGCTTGAATAAAGGTGGAGCTTTTGAAACTGGAACAATCTCATTTTACAGTACATCAGACAGCAACTTAAGCCTGTCATGCATATTCCAGTAGCAAGTTTGATCTTATATCTCTTTCTATTACTAAGATGATTTGTACTGTTGAGATTGGAGCGCCACTGTTGATGATTTCATAGAAGTAACTGATTGTGCAGAGACTCAATGAGCAGGAATTTAATGGAGCACTTGGGGAGCTCAGCACCATCTCTTTTTTCAGAAGTTATATCTTTTGCCACATAGGCATTAATAAGCAGGAGGTGAGCCTTCTCCGAGGACCAAGAACCCTGAGGCAGAGGTCCTAGGTGGGAAAGGGCTGCAAGGTGAGGAGCACAGACTGGAGAAGGGAAGGCAGAGTGGCGGGTTGGCAGCAAGCAAGAAAAGGGGTTGTAAGAACTGCCGAGGCTGGAGTCAGAGATAACGCAGTGTGGTGCTGGAGGAACACAGCAGGCCAGGCAGCATCAGAGGAGCAGGAAAGCTGACGTTTCGGGTCAGGACCCTTCTTCAGAAATGGGAGAGGGGAAGGGAGCTCTGAAATAAAGAGAGAGGAGGGGTGGGACTGAGGAAGATAGGTGGGGTGGTGGTAGGTGAGTGCAGGTAGGCAGTGGTGGGGATTGGTCAGTGAGGTGGGAGGAGCGGATAGGTGTGAGAGAAGATGGACAGGTTGTGTCAGATCAAGGAGGCGGGGATGAGAGGGAGGGTTGGTCATGGGATGAGGCCGGAGGTGGGGAGATTTTGAAACTAGTAAAGTCCACACTGAGACCTTTCGGCTGTAGGCTCCCAAGGCGGAATATGAGTTGCTGCTCTTCCAGTTTCTGGGTGGCATCATTGTGACACTGGAGGAGGCCCAGGATGGACATGTTGTCCAGGTAGTTGGAGGGCGAGTTGAAGTGGTTCACAACTGGAAGGTGTTGTCGTTTGTCGCAGGTGTTCTACAAAGTGGTCTCCAAGCCTCCGCTTTCTAAAAAGCGGTCTCTGAGCCTCCGGACTCTCTGACTTCTGACCTTGTCCATCCCAGTCCAACACCGGCATCTCCACATCATTGTTCGAGATTAAGTAAGATGAAATAATAGAGGTTTATAAACCAACTGTCAATCTATATTGGGTTTAATGTTTGAGAAAAAAAATGCTCTTGAATTTTATTTTAAAAAACCTCTTGCTTTTGAAGAGTTTCCCAGATTTAGGGAGATGCCTCACTTAATGTGTCATTCAAAGCGTAGTCATAGGTGACAATGTTAATCGAGTAGTTGAGCAGGTTGAAAACTTAATTCCATGTTAAAGTGAGTTATTTTAACCATGTACAGGGTTTTATTTTAACCGTGGACCAGGGGTGTCCACCTTCATATGCACAATGATGTGCCTATAGTGACAGTTCAGAGAGATTAATTGCAAGACTCAATACTGCAAGCCATGAGAATAGCCTGACAGAATTGAACTTGTCCTTGCTGCAGAAAATAACTCTGAAGACTGCCCTTAAAAGCGCTGAAATGTCACAGATGACATAGCCCCAGCTGGTTATTTGATTAAAATACATTTCTCGGTGTAGAAGCATGCAGTAAAAAATTAACAAGACTAAGGTGAGACTAGAAATGAGAAAATTACCCTTCACAATGTAGCAGATATTTGGCAGAGATTCCCAGCAGAGCTCTGTATTACAGATAGACAGAAGTCCTTTGTATAGATCTGAACAAAATGGTCAGCAGACACCCCACATACAGGTTTCAGAATTGCTTGCCATTAGCAGGCTGCTTGAAAGGACCACTTACCTCAAATTGAAAAGCTGCAACAAATCCTTTTAGAACATAAGAGCGAGGAGCAGGAGTAGGCCGTCCGGCCCTTCGAGCCTGCCCCGCCATTCAATAAGATCATGGCTGATCTTTTCGTGGACTCAGATCCACTTACCCGCGTTCTCACCGTATCCCTTAATTCCTTTATTGTTCAAAAAAAATCTACCTTATCTTTAAAAGCGTTTACTGAAGTAGCGTCAACTACTTCACTGGGCAAGGAATTCCATATATTAACAACCCTCTGGGTGAAGAAATTCCTTCTCAATTCAGTCCTAAATCTGCTCCCTCTAATCTTGAGGTTATGCCCTCTTGTCCTAGCTTCATCTGCCAGTGGAAACATCCTCTCTACTTCTACCTTATCTATTCCCTTCATAATTTTATATGTTTCTGTAAGATCCCCCCTCAATCTTCTGAATTGCAATGAATATAATCCTAATCTACTCAGTCTCTCCTCATAAGCCAACCCCTCAACTCCAGAATCAATCTAGTGAACCTCCTTTGCACCCCCTCCAGTGCCAGTACATCCTTTCTCAAGTAAGGAGACCAAAACTGCACACAGTACTCCAGGTGTGGCCTCACCAGCACCTTGTACAGCTGCAACATAACCTCTCTGCATTTAATCTCAATCCCTTTAGCAACGAAGGACAAAATTCCATTTGCCTTCCTAATTACTTGTTGTACCTGCAGACCTACCTTCTGTGATTCATGCACAAGGACACCCAGGTCCCTCTGCATAGCAGCATGCTGCAACTTTTTACCATTCAAGCAATAATCCTTTTTACTATTACTCCTACCAAAATGTATGACTTCACATTTATTTACATTGTATTCCATCTGCCAGACCTTTGCTCACTCACTCATTGTATCTATGTTCCTCTGCAAAGTTTCACAGTCCTCTGCACACTTTGCTCTGCCACTCATCTTAGTGTCATCTGCAAACTTTGACACCCTACACGTGGTCCCCGACTCCAAATCATCTATATAAATTGTAAATAATTGCGGTCCCAACACCGATCCCTGAGGCACACCACAAGTCACTGACTGCCAGCTAGAATAGCACTCATTTATCCCCACTCTTTGCTTCCTGTTAATCAAACAATCCTCTATCCATGCTAATACTTTACCCTTAATGCCATGCATCCTTATCTTATGCAGTGGCCTCTTGTGCGGCACTTTGTCGAAGGCCTTTTGGAAAACAAGGAACACCACATCCACTGGGTCCCCATTGTCCACCTTGCTTGTAATTTTATTGAACAGCAATTTACAGATCTTCTTACATATGTCTGACAAGGAATTACATAACCTAACAAATTTCCACTGCTTCCATATGCTTGCTTTTCCTGCCCTCAAATGACGATTTCTTTCTTGTGACGGGATTGCTTACCATTCCCCAAGCCTTTATTCCAGCACGTAGCTGCTCAGCTCTTGTAAATTTCTTTCCAGCTTAACACAAAATATACACTTGTCACCAATTCATCTCCCAGAAATAAATTGCATTGGCAATTACCCAAAAGGCATTGGTTCATTTCTCATTTGTATTACGTTTAGAACCGGTTTGAGACCCACTTCCCAAAGTCCAGGGGGTTTTCTAGTTAGAATGAGAAAGCTGACACAAAGTACTTTGGAATATTTGGGACACAGATGCACTCTGTCAGGTCGACTTTTACTCCTGGAGAAAAAGACCCTGGCAGGGAAATTCGCCCAATGTTTGTGGTTTGTCCTCAGTAACATGCTGATGTCAGACTACCAAACAAAATAAGCTGTTTATTGGTGAAAAGCAGTTGTCCTTAAAGCCAGCTAATTAAAGTTCTGCATTCAGGCCTTCTACATTGATGGGAACACAAAATTTAAAGCTGATGCTCCAGTATGACACCGAGAGACTGTTGCACTGTTCGAGGTGCCATGTTCCAGTGAGATATTCAAGTGAAGACACTGTTCTTGCATGAATTCAGGTTCACAGGGTGTAGGTAAGGGAGGGAATGCAATCATTGCTGGTGACATATTATGAGGCTCTCATGGGCAGCACGGTGGCTCAGTGGTTAGCACTGCTGCCTCACAATGCCAGGAACGCGGGTTCGATTCCAGCCTTGGGTTACTGTCTCTATGGAGTTTGTGCATTTTCCCAGTGTCTGTGTGGGTTTCCTCCAGATGCCCTGATTTCCTCCCGCAGTCTAAAGATGTAGCAAATAACACATCCCTGTGGCTGTTTGCAGGTGCAGTGTTCTGATCATATTCAACAGGCTCTCAACTCAGAACATAATAATCTGATGTTTGACTTGATTCTGCCATTAGACAGCATTTTCTGAACAATCCCAAGTGTGCTAAGAATCAAAATATCAAACAATACAAGATTCTCAGTTAGGTTCATACTGGGGATCACTTCCACTTGCTACAAGTTGCCTATACTGAAAATAAAGGAATAAAAAAACCAAAAGAACTGCAGATGCTGTAAATCAGGAACAAAAACAAAGTTGCTGGAAAAGCTCAGCAGGTCTGGCAGCATCTGTGAAAGAGAAAACAGAGTTAACGTTTCGGGTCCGGTGACCCTTCCTCAGAAC
>NC_063348.1:9001635-9059823 GCF_021869965.1 Rhincodon typus
AACATTAACTCTGTTTTTTCCTTCACAGATGCTGCCAGACCTGCTGAGCTTTTCCAGCAACTTTGTTTTTGTTCCTGAAAATGAAGGACCTGTCTTCTGTAGACAAAAGCAACATGTCCAGGCACTGTCCTCTTTCTGAATTAAAGAGAAATGTGGAGGCAATTGTTCCCCTGTTCATTCCCTGTTGACAATGCTTACCCAAGTAGTTGACTTGCCAACCGATCAGCACCCTTTTCTTATTCAATGTAAATTATTCCTCCCTTTGAAGTTTGGCATTTTTGCATTTTTTTTCCTTGAGCACCACTGGTAAGATCCTTGTTACACATGTAAGCCAGATGAGGTAAGGATGGCAGATTTCCCTCCCCAAAGGGCATGAGGAAACAAGATGGGTTTTTACAGCAATCTATTATAGTTGTCATGGTCACCATTACTGAGGCAAACTTTACATTTCCAGGGTTATTAAACTGGATTCAAATTCCATCAGCTGCTGTAGCGGGATTTGAACTCATACCACAAAGGCTTAGCTAAGACCTACTGGAGTACTAATTACCACTACCACTCTGCTATCACCTGCAAAGTACAAAGTGAAGTGCAAGATGAAAAACTTTGCAGCAAGTCTGTCTTTTCAGAACTTTCAACACTTTTTTGTTCTAATTTTAATCTGTCCTGATTATTTTTACAAGAACACAAGAGAGATAAAACATATGCTTGGGCCTGCCAAATCATATTGGCAGGAACATTAACAGTAGAGTGATGAGGGAGTGAGCAGAAGGATTCTATTTTCCCTCAGCTGCTTATAACTTTTACTCTTCACAGCTGAAGGTACATCATTAACAATTCTCTTCCGAAAGTCCTCTGCGCCTTGTCCCATTGAATGTCGATGTATTACTGACAAGAGATTAGAGTCACAGAGTCCTACGATGCAGTGACAGGCCCTTCGGCCCAAACTGGTCCATGCCGACCAAAATGTCCATCAATGATAACTCCATTTCCCTGCACTTGGCCCAAATCCTTCTAAACATTTCCTATCCATGTATTTGTCCAAATGCCTTCTAAATGTTGTTAATGTACCCACCTCAACCACTTCCACTGGCAGCTCATTCCATATGCGTACCACCCTCTGTAAAAAAATTGCCCCCTCAGGTTCCCATGTGTTCTTTCCCCTCTTACTTTAAACTGATCCCTTGTAGTCCTCAATTCCTCAACCCTGGGAAAAAGACTGAGTGCATTCACCCTATCCTTGCCTCTCATGATCTTATACACTTCTATAAGATCCCCCCTCAGTCTCCCACACTCGAAGGGAAAACATTTCTAGCTTGTCCAACTTATTCCTGTAACTCAGTCCCTTGAGTCCTGGCAACATCCTTATAAATGTCTTCTGTACCCTTTCTAGTTTAATAACATCCTTCCTATAGCAAAGTGACCAAAACTGAACACAATACTCCAAGTGCGGCCTCACCAACATCCTGTACAACTGCAACATAACTTCCCAACTTCTATAGTCAATGCCCTGATTGATAAAGGCCAGTGTGCCAAAAGCCTTCTTCACTGCCCTGTCTACCTGTGACTCCACTTTCAGAGAACCATGCACCTTCACTCCAAAGTCCCTCTGTTCCACTACACTCCTTAAGGCCCTATCATTCACAATGAAACTCCTAACTTTCCAAAAATGCAACACCTCACACTTATCTACATTAAACTCCATTTGCCATTTCTCGGCCCAATCCCAGCTGATTAAGATCTCGCTGCAATTTCTGATAATCTTCCTCACTGTCCACAATACCGCCTATTTTACTGCCATCCACAAACTTACTAATCAAGCCTTATACATTCTCATTGATATCAAGAATATAGATAACAAACAGTAATGGATCCAGCACTGACCCCTGAGGCACACCACTAGTCACAGGCCTCCAGTGCGACAAACATCCTTCCACTATTACTCTCTGCTTTCTAACATCAAGCCAATTGTGTATCCAATTTGCCAGCTCTCCCTGGATTACATGCAATCTAACCTTCCAGAGCAGCCTACCATGTGGAACCTTATCAAAGGCCTTACGGAAATCCATATAGACTACATCTACCGTCCTGCCCTCATCAACCTTCCTGGTCACTTCATCAAAGAATTCTAACAGATTTGTGAGGCATGATCTCACACATGAAGCCATGCTGACTACTCCTAATCAAACCCTGTCTTTCCAAATGCATGTATATCATATCCCTCAGAATTTTCTCAAGTAACTTCCTACCACAGATGTTAGACTTACTGGTCTCTTGTTCCCAGGTTTTTCTTTGCAGCCCTTCTTCAATAAGGGCACAACATTTGCTACCCTCCAGTCTTTCAAACCTCACCTGTGGCTAACAATGATGTAAATATATCAGTCAGGACACCGGCAATTTCTTCTCTAGCCTCTTGCAGGGTTCTTGGATATATCGTGGTCAGAACCAGGAGATTTATCCACCATCATACATTATAATACTTCCAACACCTCCTCTACTGTGATATGGACTGTCTCCAAGATATCACCACTAACTTCCCCAAGTTCCCAAGTCTTCATGTCTATCTCCACGGTAAACACAGAGGAGAAATATTCATTGAGAAATGTTCAATGACTGTCTTTTTCCTTGAAGGTATAACAGTTACTGAATGCAAAGTCGTTCATTGTCATTCATGTGCTGCAAGGTGGTTGGGATTTGCAAGTTTAGATTTAACTTTGGATTTTATTGTCACATTTCTGTTGAAGGGATTCGAATACAATCGTGAATAACAGACAACGACTTTGTGCTCTATGCAGTGTCCTCGTTACTCTATGCAGTATATAGTTTGCGAGCAATGGGAACATTCTATATAAAAGTCACTTGTAAAGAGAAAATTGTTTAGTTCAATAAGGTAAGAGCTACATCAAGTTCTTGTGCTTGAGCAGAAGAAAGATTTCCTGACAATATTGAATACTCGCCCATCTCCTACGGTTCCACACATACATGTCCACTTTTGTCCTTGAGGGGTCCTATTCTGTCTCTAGTTTTTTTTTCCTTTAATAGACTTAAAGAACCTCTTTGGATTCACCCTAATTTTCTCAGCCAAAGCTATCTCATGCCCCCTTTTCACCCTCCTGATTTCCTTCTTCAGTAAACTCCTGTACCCCATATATACCTCCAGGGATTCCCTTAATCCCAGCTGCCTGTACCTGAGCCAGGCCTCCCTCTTTTTCTGCTCAAAGCCTCAATATCTCTTGTCATTTAGGGTATCCTGCTCCTGCTAACCTTGCCCTTCACCCTCACGGGAACATATAGACCTTGAACTCGAGTTATCATACTTTTAAAGCCCTCCCACTTGCCAGAGGTCCCTTTGCCTGCAAACAAACTATTCCAATCAACCCCTGCAAGCTCCTGTCTAATTCCATCAAAATTCGCCTTGCCCCAGTTTAGAACTTGAACCTGTGGACCAGTTTTGTCCTTCTCTATAACTATTTTAAAATTAATAGAACTGTGATCACTGGTCCCAAAGTGCTACCCAACTGTCACTTCAGCCACCTGTCCTGCCCTATTTCCCAACAGTAGGTCGGGTTTTGCCCCTTTCCGAGTAGGATCCTGTATATACTGCTTGAGGAAACTTTCCTCAACACATTTAACAAATTCCACTCCATTTAAGCCGTTAACACTATGGCAGTCCCAGTCTATGTTAGGAAAAGTAAAATCCCCCACTATGACAACCCTATTGCTCCTGCAAGTCTCCCCAGTCTTCCTGCATATTTGTTCCTCTAATTCCCGTTGACTATTTGGGGGCCTACAGTGCAACCCCAATATGGTCACCATCCCCTTCTTATTTCTTAGCTCCACCCACAAAGCATCACTGGATGATTCCTCGGTTATTTCTTCTCTCACTACTGCTGTGATATTCCCCTTAATCAAAAATGCAACTCCCCCCTCCCCTCTTTCCTTACCTCTGTCCTGCCTAAAGCACCAGTACCCTGGCACATTAAGCTGCCAGTCCTGTCCCTCCCTTAGCCATGTTTTTGTAACGGCTATAATATCCCAGTCCCACGTACCTATCCACACCCTGAGTTCATCAGCCTTACCTGTCAGGCCTCTTGCATTGAAATAGATGCAATTTAATCCAACAGGCATTCCTTGCTCCCTGTCCTGTTCCAGCCTGAGCTGTTTCTTCAACTTGCTATTTTTGACTACTCTATCTCCCTCCAGCCTCACACTTGCCTCCAAGCTATTGAGGATCCCATCCCCCTGCCAATCTCGTTTAAACCCTGCCTTGTAGCACTAGCAAATCTGCCTGCCAGGATAGTGGTCCCCCTCCAGTTCAGGTGCAATGCATCCCTCTTGAATAGGACTTTTTTTTTTACACACAATTGCTTAAATCGACACAAACTCCATAAGTCACAGCTAAACAATGTTCCTCAGGCTAAGGTTTGCAATTTCATTTTCTGATGTAGCGAAAGAACTGCCTCCAGCAATCCATAATCACATGTTTTTGTCAGATGCACAGTTAACACACAAGTCTAATGTTTTCAATAAACTCTTTTCCTTATGGAAGATTGATTGCCCATCAGCATGGAGATGAAGTGCTGAGAAAGTATTCAATATTGTCAGGAAATCTTTCTTCTGCTCAAGCACAAGAACTTGATGTAGCTCTTACCTTATTGAACTAAATGATTTTTCCTCGCAAACTATATACTGCATAGAGTAAAGAGGGCACTGCATAGAGCACAAAGTCGTTGTCTGTTACTTACGATTGTATTTGAATCCCTTCAACAGAAATGTGACAATAAAATCCAAAGCTAAATCTAAACTTGCAAATCCCAACCACCTTGCAGTACATGAATGACAATGAACGACTTTGCATTCAGTGACTGTTATACCTTCAAGGAAAAAGACAGACAGTCATTTGGCAAATAAGCAAGGTCCCACAAATCCTGTTGAAATGAAGGGCCCATTAAACTTCTTCAGAGTGTTAGTTCAGTGGGGGAATGTTGGCCTGTACACTGAGAGCATTCCTGTAATGGAGGTGCACCTTGGGATCTTTTGAATTCATCTCCAGTAAGGAGAATCTTGGTGAATGGCTCCTTGAAAGGACTGGACATCAGGCAAAGTATCAGTGTCTTGATCTAGTTTTACAAGAAAGTCCCTGGTTGATAGGTACCTATGCCCTGGGGTGGGACAACACCCTAGTTATTACTCAATGGAATCATCTCTTGACATCACTCAGAATAACGATCAACATTCAAAATCAGGTGAAAACACATTCCATGCCAATATCAGAGATAATAAGAACTGTCGATGCTGGGTCAGAGATAACATAGTGTGGAGCTGGAGGAACACAGCAGGCCAGGCAGCATCAGAGGATCAGGAAATTTGACGTTTCAGGTCAGGACCCTTCTTCAGAAAAAGGGTCCCGGCCCGAAACGTCAACTTTCCTACGCCTTTGATGCTGTCGGGCCTGTGTTCCTCCAGCTCCACACTGTGTTATTCCATGCAAATATGCAAGTACTATAGAATTTTACATAACGGAGAAAAGTTATTCAGCTCATTGTGCTTTTGCCAGATCGTGGAAAAGCTAAGCATTTATTTTTACTCTGCCATTCTGTCCTCACTGTGATCCAAACCTTTCCTTTCTGCGTCTATTTCCAATTCCCTCTCAAAATTAACTAAGTCTGCTTCTGGCACCCTTCCAGGATGGGCATTCCAGATCATCGCAATAAAATTAATGTTTTCCCCATCTGCTTCTGTGCCTTAACTGTATGAGCCCTGGTTAACAGCTCGCCTGCCAGTGCAAACTGTCTCTGATTGCTCTATAAAAGCCCTGTTTTATGTTCAACACTTCTATTAAATCTCTCCTTAACTTGCCCTTCTCAAAGGAGAACAATTCCAGCTTCTGCAGTCTCTATTCTTGACTGAACTTCTGCAGGTAAACCCTTCTGCAGACCTTGGAGAATTTGGCGTCCTTTCTAAAACAGGAGTCGGATTTGAGAAGATAGTGGAAGGGTAGAGGGTGGGGTGTAAAGGAGGGATAACCTTGGGACCCTTCAATGAACGCAGGGGGAGGGGGTTTCAAAGAGATCACTTGCCACTCCCAGTGTCTAACACCAGTCAATACATCTAAAGTTGCCAGGCTTCACACATGACACAGGCTGCAATCAGGTAGGAGACCTTGAGTGGTCATAATTTAACCATTGAAGGGCTTCAATTGTCCCAAGGTGGGAAGGCCCCACCAGCTCCATCATCTCATGTACTATTGCAGGGTCAATTAGGCAGGCAGTAGATTCAGAGTCCGTTCAATTTTTAAGTAACCTCCACACCACCTTTAAACCCAATGGGGGAAAAGCAAAACATCCAGTACCTAGCATTGGTTGGCACCTTAAACAAGTAACCAATAGCAGTGGCCCATGTGGAATAACATTCTCCACTGTCTCCGACAATAACAGACATTCAGAATCCACCCGAGGGCTCGAAATCAAAGCTGGCAGATTTGTGCGAATGAGCCAACAATGGGACACATACAGTCTGAAAATCAACCCAACTTTCTCCAGCTTGTTCCGGAAGTTGTCCTGTGATTAAAGCCGAGGGCAGGATTTCTACGCTGGACTCAGGAGAGGAGGATGTAGAAGACAACATTCTGACTCCACAGCATGCTTGTGTTTTGAAGCAGTTTGCTCACTCATACACTGGCACATTGAGAGGCTTAACTTCCTACCAGGTAGCCAACACTCCTGAAGAAGAGACAGCCCAGAAGGAGAAACTTGGGAGGGGGTGGGTGAACCCAAGTACAACATGTTTTGGAGGGCCGGTGGGTGACTATTATGGTGGCCAGATTGGATTGGGGTAGAGTTAGGGTTAGGATTCAGGATAGAGATAGGGAGTGGTCAGTAATGGCAGGCAAAAGTTCAGAGCAAGAGTCTTTTTATCACTTTGAGTGAGAAACAGATTTGCTTGTGGGGAGCAAGGCTGAAAGAAGCACTCTTCTGTCCATGCCTCTGTCCTCAGTTCCCTTGCGATGCCGGGTTAAAGCTGCAAGGAAGTAATACTTGAGGAATGTTGCCGAATTGAACTATTTACATCATTAGTCTACTAGGCTTCATTAAAATTGGAAGTGAGTAAGTTGAAGTGGGTTGTATTTGAGTTGGAGATTTGAAGCATATCCCACCCAGAGTCAGGATAAATCCTATGTAAATTTCATCAGAATTGAGTCCTTGCAAAGTGGGTTGTGCAGAAAGCACTTCGAGCTTACAGCTCCTTCTATTTGAATGAGTTTGCACCACTCCAACGTAATATCAACGTGGCATTAATCATGGAAACTCACAAGCAAACACCTTGCTGCAGAAACAGAATCCACATTGGATTTGCTTGCAACTGAAATGGTCCGTGCAACTGGAACAAAGGAAAACTGAAAATGGGAGAAGTATGCCAGCCTGCTGCAAAGTGTGAAGAGACCCTCATTAGAACTCTTCTCTCAGATGCAAGTGCACTTACCCCACAGCAGCTGACACATCAATCTGGGATTTCCCTCTGCATCTCTGCAGATGGTCGGTGTGATCTTAATGTCACTGTAGCTATGGAAACAAGACTGATTCGGTGTCTTCCAAGGCTCCAGTGCCGCTTTGCTGCTGCTTTGGGTCTTATTGAATATCTAAGTCATTTAATTAGTACTGGAATTCCAAAAGCTCACAGTAAGTAACTCCCTCTGTGAACAAAGCAAGTCAAGCTTTGCAGCAACGCGACACTTAAATCTTTAAAAGTAACTAGTCATTGCTAAACATGCATGTTGCTCAAGTGAGAGAGGTGTTTTTGTTATAGTGCCAGTGCACGCTGGGATATGATTTTTTTTGCCAAGTGCCTGTCAGTTCTGAGGCTTCTATTTCTTGGCCAAGCTGTAGTCTATCCCATGCTTCTGCACTTCTGGACCAGCATCACATCATCCAGAGGTCAAGTCTCTGTTGGAGGAGTATCTCCCCACCTTGAGAACAGTCCACGTGCACGCCATCCTTACCGAGATTAATCTTACTAATTGAAGTAAGCTGTTTTCTAACAAATATATAATCACATACTTGTCACAAGTTTGAGGGAGAATGAATAATTATTGTCCCTGTCTCTGTGATTGCCATTCTCCCTTCTATCAGTATTCTAGAGTGCATCTCTCCTAGTACTGGTGTCTCCTCAACTTTAAGTACAATATTTCCTCCTTATCAAATTTAACCATTTTAGCAACATAATTTCCTCCTTTCTCACCATGGTCTTATTACTTGGCAAAGACAGACGCAACTTATTGGTTTAATACCTCTGTCGTACCTTGCCATGATAACAAGCTGGAAATCAAGCCCTGGTATTCCTGGAGTTCTCAAGGTTTTATCAAAGTACACAAAATTTCACAATTTCCCTACCTTTTTAGACCCAAGTTGACAGAAAGCACGGGCCAGCTTTCTGTCCTGAATAAGGATTACCATTTACTACAAATCAATAGATTCATGCTGTAGGTGAACAGTTACGAAGTGCTGACATGCAACTCTACTGGTTAAAATTCTAACTCCTTTATAAATCTCCCTTTACATACAGATAGGCACAGACAATAACACTGATGTTATGGGTGGAGGCAAAAACTGGGAAGGCACTTCAATGGTCCCTGTCCACAAGGTTCATTGAGATCATCCTCTTGGCTTGCCAGGTACTTAATACCCCTTGAATCTCTCTTCCCTGGGAACTTTCATTTGCTTGCGGGAGGCACAGTGCTACTGGTTCGCAACTTACAAAGTCTCCGGCTTATTGGTTACAAACAACAACTTACACAGCAACTGAGGAAAGGTATTACAATGCCATATTTATAACAACTTTAACTGTAGGCCCAGCTTTTGGAAGATGGGTAATTTAGTAAGTGGTGAACATTTCTCGCTGCTCAAAAGTTGAGACACATGTTAATCACTTCTTGACTTCAGTGAAATCCCACTGCTCAATTTTACAGAAGACTGCAGGGAAGTGGCAGCTCTGGTCACCCTACTGTAGAAAGGATATTATTAAACTAGAAAGAGTGTAGAAAAGATTTACTAGGATGCTACCTAGACTGGAAGGTTTGAGTTATAAGGAGAGGTTGGATAAGTTGGGACATTTGTCCTTGGACTGAAGGGAGACCTTATAGTGGTCTATAAAATCATGAGAGGCTTAGATAAGGTTAATAACCAACAGATTTTCCCCATGGTAGGGGAGTCTAAAACTAGAGGGCATAGGTTCAACATGACAGGGGAGAGATACAAAAGGGTCCAGAGAGGTAATTTTTTCCACATAGAGGGTGGTGAGTGTCTGGAACAGGCTGCCAGAGGTAGTGGTAAATGTACAATTTTATCATTTAAGAAACATTTGGACAGGTACATGGATGGAATAGCTTTGGAGGGATATGGACCAAACGCAGGCAAAAGGGGCTAGTTTAATTTTGAAAACTGGGCAGCGTGGACAAGTTGAAACGAAAGGCCTGTTTCCATGCTGTAGACCTCTAGGACTCTAACTGGCTCCACTGTTATCTCATCGTAGCCTGTGCAAAGAAATGGCAGATGGGATGGGGGAATGATTGTGCAGAGTTAAGAATCCTTGCCTCACCAGGAAATTTTAACAAAGTAAGAACATGCTTTCTAGGCCTTGTGTACTCTAATCCTTGTTTCAACAAAATTAGAGGGAACGTAACTCTCCTCCTGGCTACCCATTCCCAAATTACCATAGACTTGGAAGCATCAGTAACCCCTAAACCAGTCCCAATCCTGCAGGTTCAGCAGCTCCCCCCTTGTACCTGCAGTTACAGGTACAGCAACAACTGCTCATGCCAGGGTGCTAAAGCAACCCTTAATTTAAGCCCCGGGAATTTGTCACAATCAGTACATGGCCAAGGTAACAACTATATAAAAGTGGCAGAAGAGATCTCTCCAAAATCTTTCCAGTACTAAGTTCACCAGAAAGCTGACTTCCTGGCAATTCAACATTAGAGGATTTTGCAGCTTATTGAGAATCCTTTGTTTTTCTAATACCATCACATTGAAAACATCAGTTCATCCAGGAAATGATAGGTCTACTACAGTACAACAATCCTCATTTGTAATCATGTTTTTTGTTCTTCATCTGTCACTAATCTTTGTGAATGTGATAATGTGTGCAAGATGTGTTTTAAACCTCTGGGCAATTGAGTGGAAATAAATAATCTTGTTTCCTTAATTTAAAAATATAACTGCTGCTAGCATAATTAAAATTGGCACAAATAATCATTTAGGGTGCACACGAATGTTACACATAAACCAACCTCTCCACAAAGGCAATAAGGCACGTGCCAAAAGTATCTTCGACGTCCTAGGATTCTGGAATAATATATTTTTCTGCCTTCATCTCTGTAGGACTGACATCAATATTAACGAATGCAGATTACTTGACACAAGCACACATAAATACATGATGAAGCATCAGCTGGTGTCAGCATTATATAAACATAGTCACATATCTCCACCAAGTCAGCTTGGACTTGACCAACCAACAAAACCTTTAGAAATAGACTCAAACCTTGCACTTATCCCTAAGAGATTTTGAGAGTGACCACACAAGGCTCATTGCCCACTCTCAATCTAGCCCCTGCCTGATAACACAATCCCACATTGAAAATACAATGAGAACACAAACATTTTTCACCCCAAAGAGTAATAAACTTGCATCGCAGCCACAGTTAATGATGGTCTATTGGATAACAGTGTTGGGGGCAGGGAGGGGACGGGGAATGTTCTCCCAGACTTTGAGTAATAAAGAATGTTTTGAGGTAGCCGAAGTGAAGTCTTAAATGAAAACAACACATCGGCAGAAAAAGTCATCTTGGTAAAGGAGTTGGAGCTTGCATGCACCACCAGGAATGGCTGCCTGGAGGATCAAGAAGCAGTTGCTTTCCACTTATATTGAGTGTTTGAACTCATGAATGAGATTGTAGGGTTTATGCTGGATCGCACTAGTCCTAAGTAGCCCCTAACCTGACCACAACTAACATAGTGAGCAGCTGACTGGGAGTAAACTGCAACAACGCCCCCTACACAATGACATTTTCATAGTGTGGGAATGAAGTACTCATGACTTCTGTTGGCTTTAACACCAACAACAACAAAAAAGTCAACTTCTATTCTGTGAAGTCAATGCTTCTTTTGGAACTTGTCTGAAGATTTCACTGAAAGGCAGTAAACGCTGAAATACTCCTTCTTATTGGACACCTTATAGAAGTCACCAGCAGAAGTGATGGGAATGATCAGAGGCAACTTGCTAGGGGTCTCCTGGCTGCCTGCAGGAGGAATGGGAGCAAAACCAGGCACAGAAGCACCAACCGCATTAGGAGAGGGGGCCAAGGAGGACAGATAACACTCCCTGCCAACCCTGCCCATCCACTGTGGGCATAGGACATCGCTCCTACTCTGAATATGCTCTAACAGCATGTTATGTGCTGCCTCTCAGTCAGTCCTCAAGTCACCCTGAAACTGCCATTATGCGTCAGTTAGCCCACTTACAGCTTCAGTGCAAGTATGTGGATCCCATATACACTGCTCTGCAAAAGTTGTGTCCAAACAGCACTTGAGTGCTGAACCTTTTGGTGTCTGTTTTAGCACGCTGTGCAAATACAAGTGATAGTAATCCATATTTCAGCTCCAATTTGTGCATTAAAATCAGGCTTTCAAACAGGCGTATCTCATTAGCACAGCATCCATTCCCCACAGACAGGATTTTCTCTGTAGGCTTTATGATCCTGTTACCTTGCTCAGAAGTCTATAAAATTTACAGCACAGAAACAAACCATTTAGCTTAACTGGTCAATGCCGATGTTTTTGTCTCCACACAAACCTCCCACCACCTTACTTCATTTAAGCCTCTCAAGCAGATCCTTTTATTCCTTTTCCACCCACCCTACTCCGGAAAACCTACCTAGCCTCCCCTTAAACACATCCATCCACTCAACTGAAACACTCGCAATAGTATCAGGCCACATTCTAAACTTGAAAGGGTTCAGAAAAGATCTACAAGGATGTTGCCGGGGTTGGGGGTCTTGAGCTACAGGGAGAGGCTGAATAGACTGGGGCTATTTTCCCTGGAGCATCACAGGCTGAGGGGTGACCTTATAGAAGTTTATAAAATCATGAGGGGCATGGATAGGGTGAATAGCCACCATCTTTTCCCCAAGGTAGGGGAGTCCAAAGCTAGAGGGCATAGGTTTAAGGTGAAAGGGAAAAGTTTTAAAAGAGACCTAAGGAGCAAATTTTTCACGTAGAGGGTGGTGTGTGTAATGAACTGCAAAAGGAATTGGTGGAGGCTGGTACAATTACAAAATGAAAAAGGCATCTGGATGGGTACATGAATAGGAAGGGTTTAGAGGGCTAAATGTTGGCAAATGAACTGGATTAATTTTGGATATCCCATTGGCATGAATGAGTTGGACTGAAGGGTCTGTACATCTCTATGGCTCTATAAAGAAAATTCTGAGTTTGTTATTTTGATACATGCTAACTTCTGAGTGATCGATACAGAAACAGAAACTGCTGGGAAAATCTCAGCAGGTTGGGCAGCATCTGTGGAGAGAAAGCAGAGTCGACCTTCTTAAAGAAGGGTCACTGGACCCGAAATGTTAATGCCACTTTCTCTCTCCACAGATGCTGCCAGACCTGCCGAATGTTTTCCAGCAATTTCTGTTTTTATTTCTGACTTCTGGCATCTCCAGTTCTTCATCTTTTCTGAGATGTTGATCTTGAGGGAAAAAAAACAAATGGAGGGTAGTCTATTTATGCTGAATTATCTATAATCTGAGGTTGCAAACCGGGAGGACTGAGCTCTATGATTTCTTGCAATAAAATGTTCAAGAACCTTCAAAATTAAAATCTCTCAAGATTTTCAAAAAGCGAGTTCTGTTTGCTACAATCTGTTGACACCACCTGTCATCAAAAATGCTAGCATTTAAACATGTAATCCCCTGCCAATTGATATTTAACCATACAATTTCCTGTAACTGTTCAAATGCAACGTGACTGTTGAAATGTGATTTGTCGCTATACTTTGTTAAACCCCAAAGACTTAGTCAAAATGTGCCCACCGTCTCAAAGGTCTGAACAGTATATCAAGGAGCAGGGCAGGACCCTGCCATCAGAGTGTTGTTTCTTTAACAGATCTAAACCCAGCTGCTCCAAGTCTTTTTGCAGGTATGGCACACCGTGACCATTCTGGAAACTTTGGTTAGTGCCTCCTGAACTGTACCTTCAGAGCTGTCTTGCTATCTGTAGCGTATCTTCCACGTGCCGGTGTTGGAATCACTCAACTGGTCAGATTGCTCTCAGTACAATGCTGTTATAACTCTTCTCCTGGTTAGTTTGATGGGTCTATCTGCATCTGCTAGCAGCCACCATTCAAGCATCCTTTTAGTCTAAGGATAATAAATAAGGAGCTCGGACTACCACAGGATGAATGCATCACACCAATTCCCTGGCAAGCTCGTGCACAGCACCAGAATTTTGTTGATGTCTCTGCTTCAGCTACACGTGGATGGATTGGAAGCTCTTGACATCAAAGAATGCTCCTCACTGATACGCGGTTGTGTCAATGACTGTATTAGTCTGGCCAATGACACACTGCCTTGTTGGAAGCCAAATGCCTTATGCATCACTGACTGGGTGATCTTGGACACGTCTTTGGCAGAGCTCTGAAGGATTCAGAAGCTAAGATGTTGCTGGTGGTAATCACTTAGATTGTCTCTGATGACAGGTGACCACCATGTCCTGCAGGCTTCACATGTCTGCCACCATCTAATGTGAAAATCTGTGCAACCTGAATCCCTGCTCTTGCAATGTGCCAAGAAAACGCAGCCTCAGTACGCACATATCCTCTCCTGAAAGCTGGATGCTTCTCCTGTTCATCTCTGTGCTGTCCAGTCACAGCTTTCTCATAAGTAGCCTTCTGCTGGTCCCCTCTCTGACACACAGCTTCTGAACAGCGAGCTGTGCATGTTGCTTCTCGTCCAAGGTCCAAATTAAGACAACCAAGGTGTTTTGATGTTGGAAAACCACCGAGGATAGAAATTAATCTCTTGGAATAAGTACTGAGACCAATTTGTTGCCCGTTAACAGGTAACAAATGTGGAAAATTGACCAGGTATGTCCTGTACACCAAAACGAAGGACAAATCCAACTCGGCCAATTACCGCCCCATCAGTCTACTCTCGATCATCAGTAAAGTGACGGAAGGTGTCAGTAACAGTGCTATCAAGCAGCACCTGCTCAGCAACAACCTGCTCAGTGACGCCCAGTTTGGGTTCCACCAGGGCCACTCAGCTCCTGACCTCAGCTTTGGTTTAAATATGAATAAAAGAGCTGAATTCCAGAGGGGGAGGTGAGACTGACAGTCTTTCACACCAAGGCTGCATTAGAAACAGTGTGGCCTCACAGAGCTTGAGCAAAACTGGAATCAACGAGAATCAGGGAGAAAACCCTTTGTTGGTTGAAGTCATAGCTGGTACGGAGGAAGACGATTGTGGTCGTCGGAGGTCAGTCATCTCAGCTCCAGGACATCTCTGCATGAATTCATCAGGGTAGTGTCCTAGGCCCAAATGTCTTCAGCTGTTTCACCAATGACCTTCCCTCCACTATAAAGGTCAGAAGTGGGGGATGTTCACCGATGACTGCAGAATATTCAACACCATTCGTGATTCCTCAGATACTGAAGTAGTTCATGTCCAAATGCAGCAAGAATTGAACGATATCTAGGCTTCTGTTGAAGAGCGACAAGAATTATTTGTGCCACACAAAAGCCAGGCAATGACCATTTCTGATAAGAGACAAACTAACCACCATGCTTTGACATTCAATGGTATCACCATCACTGAAATACCATTACCAGCACCCTAAGGATTGCCACTGACCAGAAACCAAACTGGAATTGCCATATAAATACATTGACTACAGGAGCAGGTCAGAGTACCTCACCTCCTGGCTCCCCAAAGCCTGTTCATCATCTACAAGTGAAAAATGTGATGGAATGCTCCCCAGTTGTCTGGATGAGTGCAGCTCCAGCAACACTCAAGAAGCTTGACACCATCCAGGACAAAGCAGCCTGCTTGAAACCACGTTCAATACCTCCACTTCGGAGGCTCAGTAGCAACAGTGTGTACCATCTACAAGATGCACTGCAGAAATTCACTCATCCTTAAAAACATCCTTAAACAGCAGCTTTCAAATCCATGACCACTTCAACCTACCTCACCACCATCTTCTCAAGGGCAACTAGGGACAGGCAATAATAAACAAATAAAAAACAGAACTTAGTTAAAATAATTTCTGTCAGAGGGTCATGGAACTTGTTTCATGAAAAGGCGGCAGAAGCAGAATCCTTGTACATTTTTAGACAGAGGCAGATCAATTCTTGTTAAGGAAGGGGTCGAAAGTTGATGACGGCTAGATGAGAATACGGATTTGATGTTACAACCAATTCAGTCATGATCTTATTGAATGGCACAGCGGGCTCAGTATTAAAGAAATATTCCATCTAAACAAACTCAATGTTAGCAACTAAACTCTTTTGGTTTCCTCAGGAAAACTCAGAAAGGGAGCAGGGGACAAAAATTCCTAAGCTTAACGACTGAGTCAAATTTCGAATAGAATTGGTATAGACTCCTGAATGGTTAAAAATGTATTTTCCCATTGAAAAAAGTCTTTTTTTGGGATGAAAGTAATTCAACTCGAAACAATTGTATTTTTAAAATTGTATTTTGTTGATATTTTGTATCAATGGAAGCAAATAAGAAAGTTCAACTAAAATTTATTAAGGGTCTAAGGGAGCAATGTGATAGAGTGGCTATGTCATTGGACTTTTAGATCATCTAAAGGATAATGGTCTGGAACATAGGTTCAAATTCCACCACAGCAGCTGTGGAAGTCAAACTCAATCAACAAAATGTGGAAGTGAAAGTTAGTTTCTGGTGTAATGATGAATATAAAACTCTTGTCATTTGCCATCAAAACTCAACAGCTAACATACAGGGAAGGAAATCTGCCATCCTTACACACACTGCAGAAGAGAAATGTGAGGTTGCAAACTTGCTGGCCAAGGATGTGTGTTTGATTTCAGATGTTTTGTCACCCTGCTAAGTGACATTATCAGCGCGCCTCTAGTGAAGCATTAGCGTTCTGTCCCGTTTGTTATTTATGTGTTTCGGTTTGCCTCAGAAGAAATGCCAACCACCCCAGCAAACCGAGGCATATAAATAACAAGTGGGACAGAACACCGACGCTTCACCGGAGGCGCACTGATGATGTTACCGAGCAGGGTGATGAAACGTCTGCAAACAAACACACCGGCTCAGTGAGCAAGTCTACAACCTCATCCACAACCCGAGCTACAAATCTTCTCAAAAACACTAGAGAAATGTTGTTGAAACTTAACTGTCCTCTGAAATGGCCTTGCAAACTGGCCAGTTCCAGGGCAATTAGGTGTGGACATCAAATGTCAGTAGTGCCCACATCATCCCATGAAAGAAATAAAAAGCACCTCTGCCATTTGCATGATCTGAATAAACCAAATCATTAAATTTCACTACAGCCCTGAAACCATTAAATGTATCCTTTTGGTTATTTCGGTTGATGACTGGGCATCTACTATACCACTTGCCCCACATTAGATCATCCCTCATACACTGCCTACATTTCATCAGGACAATCTATGTTATACCTCACAGGTCCCATTGGCACTGCCATGCAACGATCACCAGTACTTTTTCAGGTGAATTACATAATTCTCACCAGCGTGCCCCTGACAGCGCATTCAAGTTTATTCTGTCTTATTAATGAACTGCTCAGAAAATAGAACATGCCCTCACACAGTTACACAGCCCATACCAGTGAGGATTTTCTGCTTGGTATGAGAATTGTTTTCAAGCAGAACCAAACCTGGGTATTCCACCTCCACAAATCCTCCTCCAACGCCACATTCAGAACATGGTACTGTAACAAGGTACTCAAAAATTGATTCAGATTTGTTCCATTATTCTGGATTTTTCCCAAGTATCACTCATGTTGGTGATTTCTCTGACCTTGTGATTTTATTTTTGACAAGTAAGCCTGTCGCTTACTCATTTTTTTCTAAATGCGCATGAACATAATCTGTCTTTATGTGTTGGGTTGGTTAAATAATGCAAGTACCATGGAGTTAATCATGTTGAAGTTCAGAGGCTTCAGGACACTCCTGCCTTTAGCTATCACTCCATACAAAGTGCAAATACTAAAAAAAAGTTTCTCCTGCATTTCTCAGGGACAATACCAGTGGTTTAAGGTATTGTTCCAAAAATATCAGTTCGCTAACACCAGAAAAAATATTCTAATAATAAAAAAAACCATAAGCCTCAAAGGCTTCAAATACCACATCTATTTCAACGTTTGTCTTCATTGTCTTTTTGGTTTTAATGAATCTAATTCCCTCCACAATTTGAAGCAAGATTTTCAGCACAAGCAGACCATAATAATTTTATTAATATCCCTGATTCCCATTATTATCTTTTTGTAGATGACAGTAATGTATCTTAACTAGGCTGTGAATGGAGATAAAAGAATCTTCCTAAATGTGGCTTGAATACATATATACATACACACACACACATACACCCCTATTTTACATACAGATTGAATTACAATTCCATTACTGACAAAGAAAATAACAAAATCTTTTATAAAGCCCGTTAATCTATTGACATAATTGGCATTTGATTAAACATTGGGAAGACTCCAATACTCAAAATTTACTCACTTGCACACAGTTGTAACTGAGTCCATAAAGTAGGTTACGAAGACATCATTTGCTTTTCCAGGATTCTCTCTCTCTCACACACACACACACAAATATATCTATATATTATATATAAACATTTAAAATGAATAAATAAACAATTGCGTCCATGCTTTAGTTTCTACAATGAGATGGAATCTTTCTGATTATGTGATTGTTAGCTGTCCATTGAGTACAATCTACTAATCTCCCACGTGATCACTGGCAAAAGCTAGGAATGTTACTGGAATGGTCATCCAGAAGACATGACTAATTCTATGGGGGGCATAAGATCAAATCTCACCATAGTAGATGGGAGTACTTATATTCCATATTTACAAAGTAATTTAACAAAACCTAGTTTCAGTAACTGTGATCATAGAACCACCAGCTTATCATTAATAAAACTCTATCTACCAATTTCCTTCAGGGTAAGAAATCTGTTGCTATTAGTCAGTCTGGCCTACAATTGACTCCATACCCCACGGCATTGAGTGTATGACTCTTAACTGCCCTGTAAGATGGTCCAGAAATCTCTTCAGCTATATCTAATTACTACAGAAGGGTTAAATTAGAATAAAGCTAGATGGACCCACCCAGTAAAAACCTAGGCGCCACAAACAACAAAGGCGTTCCCACCCAGTCAACCCTGAAAAGCTCTCTCATTATTATTTGAGGACTTCATTTCACTTACCCTTTATTGTCCATTCCAAAAAATTTGTAAGGAAATTTATTTTGGGTACGTTGCACGCTAATTAAAGAAATTACATATAAGCAAATAATAAAAATGGGGGAAAAGTTACTTTAACACAGGAATCTAACTTTAATTAAAATGCATATTAAATGGCTATGGAGAAGGGCATAATTGAACGAGTTTTCAGAAACCAATCTGTTCTTCACCTAAGGGGTTATAGGCTTTTCCCCGAATACATCCAACAGTCGTTCTAACTCAAGAGGTGATCCATATTGTTCATGACATCCTTTAATTTCACCAAAATTCTTCAAGAATACATTCTATCAAAGAAAAACAGCTCATAAAATTTAATAAATACCCTTCTTGCCTGGTTTAGTAATCTCTATGCCCTTAAACAGTCTTGCTTTCCTAAGACAGCCATATCAAGTGGGCTTCTTTAAAGGATCATGCTCTCTCTAAAGCTGTCTACAAGAATTTCATCATTGTAGAATCAACTTGAAAAGACTTTTCTGAGTCAGTACAGTCATATATGTCCCTTGGCCATCACATCTGTGATGTGAACTGTCCCTGGCCTTTGGAAATAATCTGTCATCATCTCAGTTGCTAAAACAACATGGCCTGCTGAACTGCATGATTACTGACCAGTTGCTCCATCACCAATAATGAAGAAGTGTTTGGTGTGGATTGTATTGACGCTACTTGGTGTGTAGCAATCTAAAAAGGCAGCTCACCACCTCTTCAGGGGAATTTAGGGCGGGTCAATAAATGCCATCATTTCCAGCAGAGCTCACATCCACAGATAAGCAGCAAGAAATATATTAATATAGTGCATTTAATGCAATGAAGCATCCTGAGGCAATTCACTGGAACATTATAAGACCAAGTATGACATAGAACTGTATAGGGAAATATTAGGTAAGGCGGCCAGATTTTTGGTCAAAGGATGTTGGTCTTAAAGGGGTGCCTTAAAGGGAGAAAGCAAGAGATAGAGACAGAGAGGGTGAGAGAGAGAGAGCGATATGACCCTGAACTTCTGGTGATCTGGGAATTTTAATTCTCCACTTTTCTGTCACACTAACATCTCTGCCCTTGATCTGCCACATTGTTCCACTGAAGCTCGGTGTGAGCTTAAGGAACAACTCCTCTTTCAATTAGACATTTTACAGCCTTCTGCTTTCAACATTGAGTAATTGAGTTTATTTCAGACTATAATCTCTGCTTCACCTTTCCTTTGTGTTTTTTTTTCCATCAGTTAGACAGTGGCACATTTCTATTGCTTTTTTGTTTTGTTTCTTGTCTTATCCTGTCTCCACGCGCTTCGGCTCTGGAAGACGAAATCTTCTGTCACTCAATCCCTCCAGTTATCGATGCTCTCACAGGCCTTTCTGACCTTGTCCTGCCCACCCAATGCTCAAACCTTTTGTAATGTTAACTTGCCCCAGCTCTGATGAAAGCTCATCGACCTGAAACGTTAACTCTGCTTCTTTCTCAGCAGAGGTTACCTGACCTGCTGAGCATTTGAATGTTTTCTGGCTTTTGTGGCATACCTTAAAATGCAACAAAGCAACTGGCTACATGATGAAAAGAAAAGGCAGCAAATCAACTTCTTCAAAGCAACTACGCTGACAAAATTAGGGTCACAACAGCTCCTGCACTGCAAATGAATGGCTTCTGAAGCAGGAGAATCAGCCAGCTTGACAATGAGAGAACACTTGACAAATAGCTTACGCTGAGCATAAAGAAAGTCAAGACTTCAAGATAGATGAGTTGGGCTGGAAATCTGCCAGTTTCATTGGGCTGAAAGAGACATTTCTCCAGCAGGATTAACAGTTTGCAAAAAAACAAAATAAAACTGAACAGCAGGCCAACAATAGGAGACTTTAAAAGCGAGATGGATGAATTAAAAAGCTAACTGAGTGATCACACTGAACAACAAAATGGCTGGTAAATGCCCAAATGGGGCTTGTGATGTCTGTAGGCAAACATACACTTCAGGATCTACCTGGACTTGCCCTGTTGATGGTGTCACGCTCAGTGCACAGAGAAAATCAGTACAATTAGTCAATGATTGAATCAACTTGATGATCTCCAATCCACTTTATTATTCTTACGGGGATGGGCGCGACAACATCAGTGGTGGGGAAAAAAAGAACAAAATTTGCAGAAAAATTAGACGCTCGCTCTTGGCAGACAAACACAAAACACACTGGCAGTGTTCTGCTCTGTCGCTGAGTCGTGGCGGTAATGCTGTGTTCCTGTGTTTGTCGCTCCAGCCAACTGTGGTGCTCACAATTAACACAACCAAAAAAGTTAAATGCTTTCCAATTAGGAGTCAAGTGCAGTGCTTAAACAGCCTGTTAAATAGAGCGCTGCCACTTGCAGAAATCCCGGAAAGTCCCAGCAACGACGGGCGCTCGGAAAATAGGATGAGGGAGAGCCACAGAGGCGTGGCACATTGTTAGTGTGGCGATGTTCAAATGGGATTGACTTGATCTGGATTAATTCACTTCACATAAATTCTTCTTGCACTGATGATGCACTAATGCAACAGTGGTTATCAGGTCAACCTCAAACCCTCAATGAAACTCCCTGTAAATGACATTTAGCTGATTTCCGTTCAGATTGAGCCCACTTAATCACCTCTCTCTTTCTGACACTGATCACCCTGCTGCAGATTGAGGGCATTTCTGGTTTTTATTTAAGATTATGGAAGCTGTCAGCCAGGGGACCATGCAATGGTAAAGTTGCTGATAGTTAGCACATGTTTAAATTCCTAACTCTGCTACCTACTCACAATTCATAGCCTCCCACATTGCTTCTGCCAGACAGAGTTGGACGACACCGTCACCACACAAAGCCTTCTGCGTGCAGGCTTTAACTTCACTCAGTCAGAAGTCAAGGTCAGATGGGATTGAGTTGATCTGGATTAATTCACTTCACATAAGCTCTTCTTGCACTGATGACGCACTAGCTCAGTAGTGGTTATCAGGTCAACCTCAAAGCAATCTGTAAACATGAATGTTTTGTGAAGACAAATAGTATCCTTAAAGAAAAAAACCACAGTAATAAATATAGAAACTGCAGAGAATGAATCATACAGGTACACAATTCAGGGAGCAGCACACAATCAGACAATGAGAAACATGCAAATAGTTTCTGAAAGGTTTGCGTGGCTGACAGTGCAATATTAATTAGTTGAAAAAATGTCACTTGTACGGTGTTATTTTTACATTTGCTAAAAAATTATTTTGCAAGGAGTTAAGATTTGCCATGTTTGCAGAATTAATACACCTACAAACCCATTATACAACCCAAGCAAACTCAACAAAGCTGCTGAGGTGACAAGGCACTTTTAATTTGCCAGTGTTTGAAAGCAGATGCAAACTTTCTTTCCTCATCATCCCTGAGTACGGCCTAACACCACAATATCGGATCGATACCCTACCCAAAAGCTTGGAGCTAAATGACAGGGTCAGCCGCAGTAGAAAGAGATACATGAAGAATGAACAGAACTGGAACAGACACAGTAATGCAGACCTAGTAATCTGGGGTCACAAGTCCAAATCCCTGATGGCAGCTGGGGATTTCAAACTCAGTTAAATCAAGTACATCTATTAAAAGAGTATTTTGAGTAATTGCGGTTATGAAATGAAAAAAATAAAAACACAATCTGGTTCACTAATACCCTCTGGAGAATTAAATCTGCCATTCTTAGTGCATCAGAGGTGTCACTCCAGACCCAGAGCAATGTAGTTGTCTCTAAACTGCCCTCTGATATGGCCTAACAAACCATTCAATTGTATGCAATCACTACAGAGAACAATAATAAAACCAGACAGACAACCAGGCATTGAGACAGGCATCAGTTAGGACTTTACAAAGGCATTCGGCCCAGTCTACCCTGCAGAATTCTCCTCACTAATGTCTGGATGCATGTTCCAAAGTAAGGAGAGATGTCTTACAGACTAGTCAAGAGGCAGCCTGGCATAATGATACTCTCAGAATCACATCTGTGAGCCAACATCCCAGACTCCTCCATCACCATTCCTGGGTATATCCTGTCCTGCAGCAGGCCCAGCAGATTTAGCAGCACAGTGGAATAGTGTCTAGAGGAGTTGGGGGCTAGAAATATTGAGGTCTCATGAAATCAGCTCAAACAGGGGGTGTGACAAAGTTCAGCTCGTTACCATTTACTTCCCTCCCTCAGTCGAGGGATCAGTATTCCTCCATGTTGAACACCAGTTGGATGAAGCAGTGCAGGAAAACCAGGACACAGAATGCACTCTGGGTGGGGCAACGTCAATCAAGTATGGCTTGGTGTCCCCTCTACTGAACAATGTGGCTGAGTCTGGAAACGCATAACTACCAGGGGCTGGGCCAGCAACAAGTGGTGAGGGAACCAAGTTGAGGGAAATGTCTGCTTTACCTCATCCTCAACAACCTACCTGTCAAACGTGCCTTTAAGTTCTATCTTCACAGTAAGGGCACTTTCACGACTGCTGAGTTTACCATTATAAATAAAAACATTGAGATCCAGCAAAGCCTATAGGCCTTGACAATATCTCAGCTGTAGCGAAGAAGACAAATGCTTTAGAACTCGCAGATTTCTGGCCATTCTGTTCCAGTACAGCTGCAACATTACCCTGTCCCAGCAAAGTGAAAAGATGTCCAGGTAAAGCCTGTCCACAAAGGGCAGGACAAATGCAATGCAGCAAAACATTGCTCCCTCAGTCAATTGCCAATCTTCAAGCGATGCGTCATCGATACTGCTTTCAAGTAGCGCTTGTAGAAACCCTTCTCCCTGTTGCCTCAGTTTGGCTGCCACCAGGATTACATGACCCCACAGCTTGGATCAAATGTGAACAAAATAGTTTAATTCCAGGGGCAATGAGAGATAAGAGCAACTGCGACTGAAATCAGGGCAGCATTTGGTCCGATTGAAAATGAAGCCAATGGCAATCGAGTGGAAAACTCCCCACCAGTTGGAGTCTTGTACTTAGCACAAAGGAAGATGGTTATGATGGTCAAGGCCAACCATTTCAGCTCCAGGACATTACCGGACTGCCTCGGTATGAAGTCTTCAGGCCTGCCATTCTCAGCTCTTTCATCAATGATCTTTCCACTGTCATAATGGGGAGATGCATTAATAATTGCAGTGTTCAGTTTCATTAGCAACTCCTTACATAATGAAGTACTCCTTGACAACATTCAGACTTGGGATGATAAGCGGAAACTAATATTTGTGCTGCACAAGACCATCTTGAACAAGACAGTGTCTATTTGCCTCCCCTCGACTTTCAACATCATTACCATCACGGAATTCTCCCATCATGAGGGTTAACCTGTAACATAACTGCACCAGTGATTGAAGTGCTACAGCTACAAGAGCAGGTCAAAAGCTAGCTGCTCTGTACAAGTAGCTTGTCACCTGTGTCCTCAAAATCTTTCTACCATCTACAAGCCACAAGTCAGGAGCACAATGGAATATTCCCCACTTATCTGTATCACTGCAGCTCCAACAACACTCAACGAGCTCTATAATTAATCAAGGCAAAGCAGCCCCATTTAATTGCCACCCTATCCATCACCTTAAAACTTGACCCCAGCAGCACACAATGGTGGCAACAATGTAAGAACTTCCCAAGGCTTCATTGTGTTAAGACCAGATTTCTTTATTTTTGGAATCTAAACCAAAAGGCAAAAATACACTTTAAACTTTAAACCAAGGAAACCGTGGAAGTAGAGTCATGGAATCCTACAGTACAGAAAAGGCCCTTCAGTCCATCCTGTCAGCACTGATGAAAAAAACTGCTCTAAATCTACATCACTCCCGTTTTCCAGTACTAGGCCCACAGCACTGAACATTACCATTTTAAATCAATCGACTGAAAAACACTGACTTATTTTACACTGTTGCTTTGTTCAAGCATTGTGGGGTTCATTGGATCAGTGGGTGTTCAGTGTAGCTGCGTTCAGAGGCAGCCTCTGGGTGGTTTTTCCAATTGTGGGGAGTCAGGGGTCATCAGTACAACGAAAGCTCTTTGATGAGCTGTCCAGTCGCCCCAGTGAGTGAACAATGCTGGGGAATGTCATCTCCAGACTCTTAAAAAGAAAGTATCTCCCTCTCCTTGCAGAGTAGTGACAAAGAATTAGAAGATAGCGAGCTATTCACGGTCACCATTTACCGAAAAGCTAGTGTCTCTAGCTAGTGACTGACAGAGTCAACAAGTAGAGTGCCAACAGCCCAGTGTCTGTAGTAAGGAATGAAAAGGACTTGGAAAGAAGATTGGAGATCAGAAGAACTTAGAGGAAGCAAATGGACACTTCATTGAAACCTGTGGAATGGACCTATTAAAATTTGTTTCCCTAATTTATTTTCTCCACCATAATATTGAGTTTTTTCTTCATTGTCTGCATCTGCCTGCAAGCGTGTATTGGGGTTTAAGAAGGGTTAAGTGTTTAACTTAGTGTTACTACTTGATAATTCATACGTTGCCTGCCTGCGGTTGAACTGAATTATTTGTAATGGTAGTTGTTTCTTGTTAAGTACACAAAACTGGTCAGTGCTTTCCCTTAATCTAAGTTCACCAGACAGGAAAATAGTGCACTCTAAGTAATTTGATTAACTATTTAACTTTTCAATGTCTCTGGGGCCAGTAGAGTTCCAGTATCTCTGCACTTTCTCAAGTGGGTGCCAATATTAACTCCTTAGAGAGCACATTCCGAATCCACGATCACCATCACCTAGAAAGATAATGCCAGCTGGGATATGGAAACAGTGCCACCTGCAAGTTCCCCTCCAAATTGTGCTTCATTTTGACTTTTTAAAAAATTAATTCATGGGATGTGGATGCTGCTGGCTAGGCCAGTATTTATTGCTCATCCCTAATTGCCCAGACAGCAAGGAAGAGTCAATCCTGACATTGCTGTGGGTCTGGAGTCACATGTAGGCCAGACTTGGTAAGGATGACAGATTTCCTTCCCTGAAAGGCATTAGTGAACCAGATGGGATTTTCCAAATTGGCAATGGTTTCGTGGGTATCATTAGACTCTTAATTCCAGATTCTTGACTGAATTAAAATTTCACCATCTGCCATGGTCGGATTTGAACCCGGGTTCCCAGAACATTAGCCGAGGTTCTGGATTAATAGTCTAGCGATGATACTACTAAGCAATTGCTTTAGAAACATATCACCCAAACCTTCATTGTTGTTGGGCCAAGATCTTGGAAGTCTCTGTCCAACAATACCATGGGTGCGCGTACCCAACATAGACCATAGCAGTACAAGGAGGTGCTTAATCAGATGCCCATCACTAACCACTCCCCCCAACCCCTCCCAACCCAGCTTCTCAAAGACAATTAAAGATGGGCAGTGTGCAGGTCTTTCCAGCAATTATCATGTTCCATTAACAAATTAAGTAAAACAGATACAATGTGCAGAGTACTGTACAAGAGCTGATGCAGAGTACGTATTTTGCACTTGGCCAGGCAACTGTTCAGGTGGAACTGCAGCAGATTCTGACTTAGAGCACATGAGAATACCAGGTCCCAGAGGTTATGAATCGATTAAATTGAAATTTACAACATTGAAAAGTGTTGAGCGATTTGCACATAACAAAGGCTGCACACTGCAAGTTTTCAAATGAAAAGAAAACTACCATTCATGCATCAGATTTGGAACAGTTATTCTTGTTTGGAACTTGATCCTATTCTTGTAGATGGCAAGCTGCTTTATCAAAGGCAGATTCTGGAATTACTTCACTCAAACTCGTTCATGGCTAAACCCCAACTTCAATTATCCTGAGAGCAAAGCTTGAAATTAAATGATCCTTAAGCTGATATTTAGCCTCAAAAACAACAAAAACTCCCTCCACAAGACGGCTACTTAACCACATGGAATATAACTGCAAGCATACTCTCCCAATGCACTTTATTAGAGATGCACATATGCATCCTTTGCAAAATCTTTTTTACTCTTTTCAGCAGGCTCCACAATTTACCAACGTCCAACTTACGAATGCAATCCCATACAGGGGTGTAATTTTAAAGCTCAAACATATGAACGTTTCATATTCTTACGTATGGCTATTTTACAATATCCTGCATTGTGTTCCAATTTCTGCACAAATTTTCTTGCAAAAGGACTCCAGAACGGGACCCATTCAGAATGCAGGGACTGCCCCTATCTGTGATATAGCAAATTCTGTTTTCATTGACGGTAGATAACTTACAGAGAATTGCAGAAGTCCCAGTTACTCAACACATATCAACAATACCATGGAAAGGTAGCACCTGACCTATGGACTCACTCCAGAGTGAACAACTTTGCTCCAAATATGTGGCCCATCTTTCTGTCATGTGTACGGAGAAACAGACCATTTTTACACAAAATGTTTTGAATTTTGTTTGATTTTATGACAGCCAAGTGTTGTATCAGGATAGTATTTTACATCTTGGATGGTACTGCACACACAATGACAATTTAAAAAAACATTATTACTGCTGCTGTTCGGGGATGAAGAGTTCCCTAAACTGTTTCACTATCATGAGAGCTAGCTAACATCCTGCCTCCAAAGTCAAAGATTCTCGCACTGATCTAACAGTATGTAGAAGAATTGGAGACTCCAACTCTGAAAGTCACAGAGTCGTACAGCACGGAAACAGACCCTGAAGTCCAACTAGCCTGTGCTGACCATATTCCCAAACAAACTATCTGCCTGCGCTTGGCCCATATTCCTCCAAACATTTCTTATTCATGTACTTATCCAAATGTCTTTTAAATGTTGTAACTGTACCCACATACACCACTTCCTCTGGAAGTTCACTCCACACACGAACCACTTTCTGTGTAAAAAAAAACTGCCCCCTTGTCTTTCTTAAATCTTTCTCCTCTCACCTTAAAAATATACCCTCTGGTCTTGAAATTCCCCACCCTAGGGAAAAGATACCTGCCATTCACCTCATTTATACCCCTCGTGATTTTATAAATCTCTATAAGGTCACCCTGTAACCACCTACACTTCAGTGAAAAAATTCCTAGCCCATCTAGCCTCTCCTTAAAATTCAATCCCTGCATTTTCTGCAACATCCTTCGAAATCTTTTCTGAACCCTCTCCAGCTCAACACTATCCTTCCTACATCAGGGCGACCAGAACTGGACATAGTACTCCAGAAGAAGCCTCACCAATGTCCTGTGCAACCTCAACATGACGCTCCAACTCCTATACTCAAACGTCTGAGCAATGAAGGCAAGCGTGCTAAACGCCATCTCAACCACCCTGTCTACACGTGATGCAAACTATGAAGAATATATACATAAATCCCAAGATCTCTGTTCTACAACACTACCCAAGGCCTTACTTTTTATTGTATAAGTCCTGCCTTTGTTTGTTTTACCAAAATGCCTCGCATTTATATTGGACAGATATGTTCGCCATCAAGTTGATGGCACTATCAATACAACAACATTTTACTGTGAAGGAACAACTATCCATTTCCCTACATTTTGGGTATGGCTTCATCATTCCACTGGGTTTCCATAGTTTAGCCATTAGGAAAGCTAATAGAATGTGATTGTTTATCATAAGCAAAACTGAATACAAATGCAGGAAGGTAATGCTTCAATTACAGAGGGCACTGATGAGAGCACATCTGGAGTATTGTGCACAGTCACTGGCCACCTTATTTAAGGAAGTGTGTAAATACATTGGAGCTATTTCAGAGAAGGTTTACCAAACTAATACCTGGAATAGGAAGGTTGTCTTAAGAGGAAAGGTTGGCCAGGCCAGGCCAGGCTTCTATCCATTGGGGTTTAGAGAAGTAAGAAGTGATATCCTTGAAACATGCAAGACCCTGAGAGGTCTTGACAAGGCATAGGGAGAAAGAATATTTCCTTTTTTGAGAGAATCTAGAATGAGTAGAGACTGATTAAAAGTCAGGGTCACGCATTCAAAACAGAGATGAGGCAAATGTTTACATTCCGAGTGTTGAATGCCTTTGGAATCCTCCTATTGAAAAGCTGTTGGAGCCTCAAACATTTTGTTAAGTAGGGGTGGATGGATTCTTGTTAAGTGAGGAGTAAAAGGTCATCAAGGACAAGTGGAAGAGCATATTTGAGGTTATAATCAGATCAGCCATGATTTTATTGAATAGCAGAGCAGACTCAAGGTGCTGAATGGCCTACTCCTGCTCGTAATTCATATGTTTGCATGTTCTCTTTGCAACATTTGCCTTCCACAAGGCTTCTATAATTAATTTCTTAGCCACTGTATTCCCCCTTCCTGAATACAGTGACACTTACAATCCGCATTAAATGTTTTTCAACAACACACTGAAAGAATCCATTTCTGGTTACCGTTGCTGTCACAGGCTTTCAACTCTCAATTTTTGAAAGAGGTGCCTCTCACAGGCTTCAGCAGAAGGCCTCGTCTTAATAGTGGGAGGGAAAGAACATTTATATCTGGGTTCAAACACATCAAATTCAAAGTTCTTTCACACCTGAGCAGTTCCATGGAATATCCGATTCAAACAATGGCCTTGCAAGTGACACTGGCCCAGATATCGCTGTGGTAATGATGGCAAAATTGTCAACGGTTGCTATCATTACTCCAGCAACTATGAGTGTGCAACCACGTGGACAGAATATTCCAGGAATCTCTGAGTTGCTGTCGGTGGGTTAACAGTCCCCTTGAAGAGTTGCAAAGTTTCCCACGTACTGCTATCTCCCCAATATTCATGAAGTGACAAGAACTTCCATTGTAAAACTGGTTCGTCTCACTGCAAAAACCCGGAAATAAGTTACAGATTTTTCAATGAGGTGCGATCAAGCAATTACTGCTACACAGTCTAAATGAAACTGAAAAAAATAATTTCTTAGCAATGTTTAAGAGCTCCACAAACATTTAAAACCATTTCTTAAATGTCAGTCTAGCTTTGTTTTAGCTTCTACCTTAATGCAGTCATACTGTCAGAAAGATTTAAGTTACATGTGAAGGATTTTCAGTGCTTTGAACTTCTGGATTTGCTGTATGTGAACATTGAAACTTAACTGGGTGGGCAAGACATCTTGATTTAGTGCCAGATTGTAACTCCCACTGGGGAAGGGGAAATTTTCACCTCAGAGATCACGAGATCTTTCTTCAATGTTGGCAGTGAGTATCATTGTTTTGTCATGAACTGCAAAATCTAGGACTGTAAACCAGCGCAAAACTAAACTCTACTCACATTAACTGAAAAACAAAAGAACAGTAATTATACCATTAGAGAGATTTTCCCCACCAGCATGCACTATCAGCTATGACTGTCTGTCTCCAGAATAATTATTTTCTCAGTTACAGAAACCTTCATTAAACACACTGGGGAAAAACTGTTCTCACATCCTAGTACGGATCTGAACCGTTAGATAGAACTTTCTCAGCCCCAAGTAACGTGGGCAATGACGAAGCAGGTGGGAAAATATGGTGAAATCTGAAAAGTGAGATTCTTGACTTTGAGAAAAAAAGTTGGATTTTCCACCGGAGGTTTTAATAGCGAGATGAGAATCTCATTAGTGAGCAACAAGGGACCTATTCGCACGCATTATTGTGTTATTATTACCCAATCTTGCCTACACATACATATCTGCTATTTAACCAGGCAGTAGAGAGAATCTAGACAATTTCCAACATGAAAATCTGAGTGGATACCTTGCTGCTCCAGCTTGGACTGAGCCAAGTGAGTGTACTTTTATTTTTGTCTGAGTGCACACAGTCTATTTGTAAGCAATGTGAGGTCTTTCAGGGGCAAGTGCATTGATCAGTGCGGGACAAAGACATCTGTAATCATAGTACCTTGCATGTGGAACGTATGCAGTATCCGACTGTGTGGAATTTGTATCCTATTGTATCTCACCAGAAGCAATGTTGACCACGATCATTGGTCACGACATAGTGATCTCTATGAAGCAGAACTAATCACAGGACACTTTAAACATATCACATGTGGACCACAATTTGACACAACCCAAGGATTCATAGAGTACATAGAGGATTGGAGTTGCTTTCCTCCCTCCTTAAACTGGAAGCATCTATCAATAAGCCGTAATATACTATATGATTTTTCTTTGGGACCAGGGGAGAGTTGGCGCAGATGGAGACAAGGCTTCAGTAATCCTACAGGACTTACAATGCCTTACTGTACCAATATACAAGACTGCCATTCGGGATATCATCAGCCTGTGCAATGTTGTAGCACACAATGAGGAACATCTTACAGGGTCTACGCCAGATCGTTATTTATCTAGATGCTGTGCTAATAACAGGGAAGACCAATAAGGAGCACTTAGTGAACTTGGACATAGTCCTTAGATGTTTTGCCCAGGCAGGTGTATGCCTTGGGAGGGAAAAACGTGACCTACCCAAGCTACAGAATTGACAAGACTGGGTTAAACCCGTTGGAAGATAAAGTGAGGGCGATCAAATGAGCCCTAGCTCCCAGGTCTGTACCAGAACTTAGGTCTTTCCTTGGCCTGGTGAATTACAGAAAGTTCATACATAACCTGGCCTCCATCCTGGCACCTTTGCACCTACTCCTAAAAAATGGTTAGCCTTGGAGATGGTCATGTAGCCAAGCTTTCAGGGGCGTGAAGAACTAGGTATCATCCCTTAAGATGTCGGCACACTCTGATCCCAAGTGAGACCTGGTATTGACATGTGATGCCTCCCTGTACAGCATTGCGGTAGTATTAGCTCGTAGGTGACCCAATGGAGAGGAATGCTCAAGAGTGTATGTATCTAGGACTTTGGCTAATGGAAAGTGTATATATGCCCAGATAGAGAAGGAAGGTTTGGTTGTCATATTTGGAGTCAGGTTGTTCCACCAATACCTTTACGGATGTAAATTAGTAATAATAACAGATCACAAACCCCTGCTAGGCCGACTGAAAGAGGACGAAGCAATACCACATATCGCTTCAGGCTGAAATCAGCAGTGGGCTCTAATATTAAGTGTATATAGTTACAAGTTGGAACACTGTCTGAGAGACCAAATAGCAAATACAGACGCATTGAGCTACCTCTTGCTGGCAGATACACCGCCGGTGGTACCACCACTGGAAGAGTCTGTAATGGTTTTAAATTTTCTGGGCACACTCCCAGTCCCAGCTGACAATGTCAGACTTTGGACATAGAAAGATCCCATCCTGGCAAAACTGAAACAGCTGGTGGTGATGGGGAAACCGAGGAGCCATCACAAGCACAACTGAAACCTTTTTGGACCCGAAGAGACCAGATCACAGGAGAGAATGGCATATTATTATGGGAAGCAAGAGTGATTGTCCCACGCAAAGATGGCCACCAGATACCGGCTGGACCGGTTTCCAAAACGAAGATGTTGGTGAGTAGTTATATCCGGCGGCCAGGATTGGATGCAGACATAGCTACATTGATGGGGCAGTGCCCCCAGTGCCAACAAGGACAAAAATTACTACCAGATCTCCCACATTTGTGGAAATGGCCAGGTAAACACTGGACTCATTTACATGTTCACTATGCAGGTCCTTTCATAGGCTCAAGGTTCTTAGTCATCTTACTCAAAATGGCCGGACATGCATAGAGTTCATTCACCAAACACAGGAACGATGATAGAAAAACTGCATTCTTCTTTTGCAACATATGGACTTTTGGAAGTGCTGGTCACAGAAATCAGGCCAACATTTATCAGCAGGGAATTTGAGTATTTCCTAAAGTCGAATCGTATTCGACATATGAGCTCCATACCGTCCATCATCCAATGGTCTGGCAGAAAGGGCAGTCCAAACTTTGAAGGCAGGCTTAAAGAAACAGCCTACAGCTTCATTAGACACCAAACTGTTTCCCTTACTATTTGATTATCCCTCACACAACTACAGGGTTAGTTCCAGTAGAGTTGTTATTGGGGAGAAGACTTTGCAACAAGTTCAATCTAATCTTCTGAGACCCGGGGTGGGGGATGGTAAAATGGTATCAGGAACACCCATCATGTATATAGTTTAGGGAGGTACGCTGCTCCTGCACAAGTGGGCCTTACGAAAGCTGGAAACTTGCAGTGGTGTGGGAGCAAACTGTGCATGGTTACTCGACAGACTTTCCAACTGTTCCAGAACCCATGGATTCTCCTTCTCTGTCAAGTGTTGAAGATAGCTTGCAATCTGAGATGGACACAGTGGATGTCGCCACCTCAATGCCTGTACTGCATGAAGAGGAGAATGAATTTCTTCCGAGATGCTTCAGGTGCAAGAGATAAGCTACTGTGTGTTACAGGTCGCCTGTATCAGAGGCAGAGCTGGAGGAACCTGACCCGATGCTAAAATACCCCAGGAGGAGCTACAAAAAAAACGAACTCCTCAGACTCAGTGAGGGAGGTACGTAGTGACTGTAATGAGGTCAGCCAGATGGACCTCATAGAATACGAGTTCCCTGATTGGGGCTGTTAACCTGATCCAATGAGGGAGCCCTGGCTGAGAGATATGAACAGGAGTGTCAGACATCCTGTCACTCTGAGAGCAGGCTCTGAGGGGGAGCTGGATCAGTATCAAGGGCTGTCCACGTGTAAATAAAGGGTGACTAGGTAACAGGATACCGGGCCTTCGTGAAGTTATTTCACTATCGCATTCGTGCAACATGGTTTGCCTTGCATTCATTGGAACAAGGCCCACTTTGTCGAAGGTCTAAGCACAGGCATTCCAAAGCCTCCCTTGTTAACAAGACTCATCCTGTCTTGCTGTACGGAGGACTGAGCTAAACCATCGTTTGGGGGAATTGTGAATGCCAACTACTCACATGACTAAGGAACTGCTTTTCTTCGAACGTTCCCCACGTTGGTTCATAGAAAGCTTGACCAATGGATCCAGCCAGCACTGGGGTTATTTTTACTGCTGCCACAATGCAACAAAGCTAAAGAGAAACTGAGGGGAAATTCATTCCCAAGCGAGACCAGGATCTTTAGCCTGTTAACTCAGTTCCTCTCCACAGGTGTGAGTTTGCCAATTTTTTTTTTGTTCTTATTTCAGACTTCCAGCATCAGCAATATTTTGCTTTCTGAATACAGCAAGACTTATCTACATGGGGTGGCCCAGTGGTTCAGTGGTTAGCACTGCTACCTCACAGCATCAGAAGCCCGGGTTCGATTCCACCCTTAGGCAACTGTCTAAGTGCAGTTTGCACATTCCCCCCATGTCTGAATGGGTTTCCTCCGGGTGCTCCGGTTTCCTTCCACAGTCCAAGGATATGTAGCTTAGGTAGGTCGTCCATTATAAATTGCTCGTAGTGTCCAGAGATGTGTAGGCTAAGTGGATTAGCCATGGGGAATGCAGAGTTACAGGGTTAAGGTAAGTATGGATGGGATGCTCTTCGGAGGGTCAGTGGAACTCGATGGGATGAATAGCCTGTTTCCACACTGTGGGCATTCTATGATTTCTACAATCTCCCAGCCGGCTCTTGTACACACCTTCAGCACACGAGAATTTTGGGGCAAGACAGTTTGACTTTAGTTGGCTGATGGAACATCTCCTCAAGTCAGCTAGCTAAAAGGATTATTTGCAAACAAGGCTTGGACAAGAACAATCAGCATTGTTAAAGTGCCAAGAGGAAAGGATTATCAGAGCTTAAAATGGCTTGTGTGTTCTTTTTGCGGCATGCAAATATTTGCAAAGAAACCAGAGGCAAGAGAGAGGAGCTAGTCATACCGGAAATACATTGCCTCCTCTTACTCTGTAACATTGTATACTCTGTGATCTACGATAGTGAGCCTGCCTCGCATTCAGACACAAAATAACTCAAACTTCAAGACAAGGTCAAAAGGCTGACAGAGATAGTAAAAATGAATGAATGTGATGCATGCAGATTGAAGCATGTTGTGAGGGGTCTACACTAGACTACACTGTCTAGCTAGTACACACAGCATACAACAGAAGATACCTCCTGCTATTATAACATTGGAAAAGGGTAGGTGGAAAAACGTTTGTCTCCAATCCAGAATGACACCAGTTCCTTTGGTTTCTGTAACAGGTCGACATTTTGCAATCCTCGTTGTAAAATCCATCCAGTATCATTGCTGATTTTCTACTACACACCACCTGTCTTGAAACTAAATATTTACTGTCAGCAAGTGAGTTACATACAAAAATGTAGGTGTAAAAGTCAGATCATTTATTTCAGCATTAGGCGCCATGAAAATTAAGTGTGCCCACCCATAAATATTTTGATATTAATGAGATAACTCAAGTCTGTATTGCTTCATTCATGTACCTGCTGAATCAATTCAGTTGTGTTGATCAAACTGAATTCTTAATGATCTCATCTTCATCAAAAGGTCGATATTTCTGTCCCTGCACTTTCTTATTCGGCTAACATTTACACCCTGTCTAAATCCACCCCCACCCCTGCCCCATTCACTTGGATATTATCAAAAATAGTCACCTCACTAGTGATAATTTCCTAACCAACTACAGCTCTTGTTGATGGTAAGTATCGAGGCAGGAGTTTAGTTGGGAGGGACATTGGGATGTACCTGAACTTTACTGCTTTCTTGCCCATGTCGACGTTCCCATCCTGGTACCAGTTAAGGGAGAGCCAAGGGCCTCATCTTATTGTCCTTGGTGTAAACTGAGCTGGAGCTGACCCTGTTGCCAGGCAGCGTGCACAGCAACTGAACTGGTGTGGACAGCTTGTCACCTCCAGGGGTCTTGGTGCCTCAATCAAAAGCATTCATGGCCTCATCGAGGGTCTAGACAGCCCCCAGCCCAGACCTTGCTGCTGAAATCCTTCGCCTTTCTACGCATGAATCACATGTGATTTCTGAGCTGTGGCCTGGGCTACGCTGCGTTCCTGCGAATGGGCAGTAGCAACTAGGCCTGTCATTCCCCACACCCTGCTGAGCACAAGAACGGTTAGCTTCTGACTGCCCCCAGGATCACAAATCTGCGGGAAAGCTTACCTTAGGTCTCGATTTGCCCGATTCTTGTTGTGTCATTGGGAGTCGGGCCTGCCTGATGTATAGTTGGACAGAGACTGCCTCTTTGCAAGATCCACTGCGCTACATTTCAATCCATGGTGTGTGTCACAGAAACACTTTAACAAGGGGGCTGGGATGTTTCTAATACCCCAATGCCCCTTCACAGGACATGTTTCTGGCAGGCAAGCACATACAATATGTCAGGTGCCCAGCCCACATTTCTCTCGATTCATCCCCAACCTAGTATCAATAATATGGGTAGGTCACCCATTAGGCTGCCTGTTCTTGCCCCTACTGGGGTCTTTTAAATCAATTGACAATTAAACTGCTGTTACTGCCCAAAACATTTGGCAATTGCAGGTGGGCCAGATTACAAACACAATTGCTTTTTTTTGTAGGTATTTTTCTAATCAACCTGTTTAGAGATGTTATGACACACCTCTGGACGTGAACACGGGCCTCCTGTCTCAGAGGGAGGAGCGACCATTGTGTCACACAGGAGGGGTTTAAAAAAAGGAGGCACATCAATGAGATGTTGTGGCATCGCTCTGAGATGTCACCTGAACCCCCACCCCCACCCCATTTCATTCCGCCATCTGCTCTCCAAAACCTGGCATCTACCATTTACCCCTCCCCAGCCTCTCTGATCTCTCCTCGTCGTAAAAGCAGAACTAAGCTTTCTCTGGTCACCATCGCTCTTTACATGTGCCTTCCTACAGTCCCAGCAGTGCCCACTACAATGTTCTGAGCTGCTGGCACCATCAATACTGCTGGTCAAACTGATTGACTGGAAGCTCTAGAGGATAGGATGTCTTTCACAGAGGGGCAGTAGGCCCACCCTTAGTCTTTTTAGCCTTCCCTGTTATCAGTGCTTGAAGGTTGTTTAAAAGCCCCTTAGGTTGGGACCAACTTGCCTTAGGTGGTGGGGGGGGGTGCGATTGCCAAGCTGTAGGTGGATCTACCCCGCTAAAGTACAGTCACGGTGCCATGTTGTGAGGCATCAGCAATTAACCTTTTGATCCCAAGCTTTGTTCATTTGTGATTTAATTACAGTAGTCATTCGGAATTATGAATAGAATGATGTGCTTACTGGACTGGATTGGAGACTTGAGATCTGAATTTGGTAAACTCGCCTGGAGCAGCCCACTCTGTTCCCAGCTGAAAGACAACGTTGGGAAGAATTAGTCACTTTACTGACTCGGTCCAGCTGTGAAGGTAAACGATGGGCTACAAATGATAAGTTTTAAAAAGAAGCTTTATGGTTTGGACAATCAAACAGCATTTGCCGGACAATCCCAAGTGCACCAAGAATTCCACTATCCACCAGTTTAAGACTAACAGCCAGGATTGCAATGTGGCTAAGTTCTGTTGTTACATATTTTCATATGCAATTTCCAGGAAAAAGGAATGTGTTCAGATATTGTGCCCTTTTTTCCTGAATGAAACAAAGCATGGGGGGGACAACAGTTCCTTGGTGCATTCCTCTAGCAGCACCTTGACCAATCAAATCAATTTGCAAACCAGTTATTACCGTTTTCTCACACAACATAAATTGCCGTTCCCTTGAAATTTGACATTCCCATGTCTCTCCCGATGAGTGCAAGAGAAAAAAAATTCGATAGCAGGTAATTTTACAGCAACATGCATGGTCAGCGTTCAATATGGACAGCTGATATTAACGATTTTAAGAATGATATGATAAGACTCATTAATACATTACCGCAGATATCTCCCGAGAGAAGTATAATTTGCTGAGTGTTTTAACAGAACCATTATCTGCATTACAGGACAGGACATTGACTGCAGTATGAAGGAATTTTGTTTTCATGCTCAGAATGTAGACATGCAAATCACACCCATCAATTAAATGACATCGGTCTGATCTCCCCAAATGACATTTCAATGCTGCAGTAATTAAAAGCTCCAAATAACTGTCAGACAAGATAAGCAAGACTCAACTAACATTCTGTACCTTGCCTAAGTGCATCAGTAGTCTGGCATTTGCAGGACTTTCATCAGAACTGAGCCAAAACTCGGAATTATCATCTGACGCAATTGCAAACTGGAAATCACCTGGAGAAATAGAAATGAAATCAATGAAGCCGGAAATGTACAGACATGATGATAATAATCTTAGGGCCTGTTGTCTCTGCCTTTAGGCAGGGACTATATGATAATCAAGGAGAAAGGAAAGCGAACTTTGTGGTACTGTTAACACACGCCAGCCTGCAGTCAACCTGTGTCAAAATAATGCCAAGGTTGAGGTTGTAGACGTGCTCACTGAGCCAATGTGTTTGATTGCAGATGTTTCGTGATCCTGCTAGGTAACAGCATTGGTGCACCTCCAGTGTATCCTTATTGTCAGTTTCCCTCCAGTTTGGTATATGTAATGTTTTTCATAGTCTTTGCATGGTATTTTGTATATTATGTAAGTTTTATTGTTGTGGGTATGAGATCCTTTATGTTCGTCAGTTGCTGTCGCAGGGTGGCTATTGGTTTGCTACTGACGAGCATAAAGGACCCCATACCTGCAACCAATAAAACTAATGCACAGGCTGTGAGAAACATTACACAGACCAAACTGAAAGAAAACTAACAATAAAGATACACAAACACCAACTAGCCACCAAGAGACACGATCAATTCTCACTGGTCTCAATACACACGGACAAAGAAGGGCACGAATTCGACTGGGACAACACATCGATAATCACACAAGCCAGGGAATTCCTGGAGGCTTGGCATTCCAACCAGAACTCCATCAACAAACGCATTGAACGCGACCTGATATACAAACCACTGGAAAACAGAACCGGAAGTTATACCAACCACCTCAGCAAACCGAGGCATATCAATAAGAAGCGACAAAGAATGCCAACACTTCACCGGAGGCACACTGACGATGTTACCGAGCAGGGTGACGAAACGTCTGCAACCAAACACACCGGCTCGGTGAGCAAGTCTACAACCTCATCCACAACCAGAGCTACAAATCTTCTCAAAAACTTTAAAGCCAAGATTCACGGTACATGGAAATCCAAAACTTGCTGTTTGAAAAGGAATTGAAAGTTGTGAAATTGCCACATTTATTTTGTACATGTGTACTAAACTCACCACGGAAAGATAAAAGTTTTCAGTCTATGCACGCTTTTACCGACATGATAATTATTAATGATTGCAAAATAACTCACTGGCATTAAAAATCAACAATTACAAACATGGAACCTCATTCCTTCAGGTTTTTAATTGTTGTTGGAGGTTTTAAGAATGTTAAAAAACTAAGTTTTCTTTCTTTTCTCTTTCATAATCAGATCTTTCTTTCCAATTCTTATTCTCTTTCCCTACCATATGTGCCATTGAATACATTGACTTTAACCTAAATTTTCCTTTCTATCCTTGCTGTGTTAATTTCATAATCCTTCAATCTGACTTGCTTCTCCTGTTCACTCTGGCCTCGTACACCTGGTTGCCTTTGCTGCACCATTATCAGCTCACACCTTCTCACTAAAGTTCCAACCAATTTTCTTTTATTGTGCACTGCCACATTGTGGAATACTTCAAAGTTTCCTTGTGCAGTAACTTCAAGGGGCCAAGGAAGACCAAAACTTCCATGTTGACCAAGACTTTAAAGCCTTCCTTGGCCGAGCAACATCAAGAAATGGACAAACTTGAACTGTCAGGAGGTAACTGGGGACAGTGACAGTGGACATCACTGGAAGAAAACTGTAAGAGAAATTTAATTGGATAGAAATTGGATAGAAATTTAAAGTGACTTGTATTTGTGCTGTGTGAGAACTTCTGTGCTGTTTAGAGGGAAGATTTCTTCTCATGCAAACAAAGATCCAGCTTAAAAACATAAAGGCAAATTTGCCTCATGCCAGAGAAAATTAGATACAATTTTGCGGTAAACTAAGAGCTAAACAGTAAATGTAGCCTTGCCAACATCACTCACATCCTCTGAATATATTCAAGTAAAGAAATATACCCTAAATCGCTATCCTTGACATATCCTGTAGCATGTCAGTAAACAGAGTACTTTTCAGTCTGCTTTCACAGACAGAGTGGATAATGTTCTTGGAGGCAGTTGAGATTGCAGCCGGCAGTATGCAAAAATTGTTCCAAGTTACAAACCCCAGGTTAAAACCAATTTATAGGAGGAAAATCGTAGACCCCACCAGCATGTTTAAAGACTGGGAGGTACTCTTAAAACACAGAGTGTGGCCACCCACTACCTACCCGCACACCACAAGTGTCTCCCATTTCATGGGCATGGTAGAGGCTTTAGGTGACCTGCCTGCTCTATTGGGGCTTTTGATAAAGAGCCTCATCTCTCACCCCAAACACGTCTCAGTTTACCAATGCCCAAGCTAGGTAGGCAGCCAGGCAGCTTTTGCTGGGCGAGCTGGTGTCAGGCAGGACGGTGTGGACAGCAATGCCTTTGGAGGTCATCTGTGACCATCAGAGGCATCCAACCCACAATACCATATCTTCCCTTTACCTCTCCCCATCCTGGTCTCCAAACCCATCGCCTGCTTCCACCATTCCTGTTTCATTCACTCAGGCCTGTTAGCTAAGCCCCATTGATATCCCAAACATAGAAAAGAAGGGCATTTAGGCCTTTGAGCCTGCTCTGCCATTCAATATGATCATGCCTGATCATCCAACTCAGTCTCCTGTTCCTGCATTCTCCCGCTTTAATCCCTTTAGCCTCAAGAACTGTATCTAACTCCTTCTTGAAAATTTCCAATATTTTTGCCTCAACTGTTTGTTGTGGCACAGGCTCACAACTCTCCTCACTTCAGTTCTTAGACTGTGGCTGCCTGGTTCTGGACTCCCTGGTCAGTGGGAACATCCTTCCAGAGTTTACCTTGCCTAGTCCTGTTAGAATTTTATAGGTTTCCACAAGGTCCACTTTCATTTTTCTACCTTCCAGTGAATATAATCCCAAACTATCCAGTCTCTCTTCAACACATCGTTGACAAAGCTGTCAGACAGGTTTGATGACCTGGACAACCTTGCCTCATCTAGATCTCTCAAGCCACGAAAAATTCACCAAATATTGCGTTGACCTCAGAAGCTCTTGAGATTCCAGCATTATCCTGATGGCTTCACAAGGCACCAGATTCAAAGCATCACAAAAACAAATGATAACAACGTGACTGGATTTCGAGTCTTGGGATGCAATTTTGTAAAAGGTCACGGCTAATTTTTACAAACTCACAAAAGCAAAACCCAATCTATTCTGATTTTTCTATCTGTCCCTCAAAGATCCAATATGTGGCCAGCAACATTCCAATACAGCATCTTAATTACCCACTATCAAACATGTTTATAAAATAGTGGACTAATTCTTTCCTGATTGTTTGAATAGATTTCTAAAGCAAGAGTAATATAGCTTGAGCGTTCACTTCAATTATTCTGACTGCAAAATGTTCATGATATCACACTTCATACAGATCTACTGTCATGACTGGAACCATCTCTGCAGGGAACTTTCAGGATTATCCATATAGTTGGCCAGATCAGAAAGCAAAGCTCCTACTGAATCAAATGTTGACGCTCTTTTTATGCAATTTTTTGCTCCCTGCTGGATACATCACAGTTCTGTAGGTTGTGCATCTCCGTCCCCTGCCAACAAAATTGTCAGATGGTGATGAGCTCTACTCACACCATACTGTAGCTTCTCTATCATCGCTTTTCCCAAGTCATGGCTTGATCCTGTAAAACCTTTGATGTATGCTGTGCAGTGACACTGCCACCTTACACTGCTGTCATCTCTTCACTTCCATTTGCCTCTCCTGTGGGTCTGAATCATCTTCATTCTGACAACCAAAACCCCCTTTGGTCTGCATTATCTACCTAACTTCTTTATTTCATGCTCTATATGTGCCTATCCTTATGGTATGCTTTGTTCCACTCTGAAATCCATTTGCCTCCTATGTTTTCATTATTTTTGAGGAAAACGGACAGGATTTACAAGAATCAATTCTGATTACTGGGCAATGTGGCAGCTGGGGTGGGGGCAGGAGGTGTTGGGTCTCAGGGCAGAGGGGGTTGAGGGGGAGGCTGCATGTGTGTGTTGTGGGAGGGGCTAGTATTGGGTCCAGAATAAAGGTGTTAAGCCCCAGGGGCGGAGGTATGTTGGATCCCAGGTCAGGGGGTCAGTTCTGGTTCCTGGATTGGTTGGGAGCTTGGGGCAAGTCTTAGGGTATCAGGACAGAGTCAGGGGCATGTATATTGTCTGGTAGTAGCGTCATTTTTGTGGAGTCTTTCAGAGTTTCTGGGCATCGAGGAATTGCCCAAAGTGTGCTATTATGGGATTTCCACAGGGTGTCCATGTACAACTCCTGTCAATGCTGGAATAATGACTGTCTGGTAGTAGAAAATCTGCCCTAACATGTGTAGATAACATACTGAACTGGCACAAATCTTGAAACCACACAACTCAAGAGCTAGACATAGCAGCGATAGAGTTGATGATGTGATGTTAAGCAATGTGATATCGGTGCTGTGATACAGACAGGACAAGGTTGTGCCATGAGATACACACAATGTGTATTAGGCAAAGTGATGTTGATCACTGTGATACAGGCAGGGTGAGTTGGTGCAGTGTTACAGGCAGGCTGTTATGGAAAAGGCTAGATACCTCAAAAGTATATTATGGAGATAGCCCAGACTCAGTTTTTTTTAAGAAGGAAAGTGAAGGTGCTGAGTTCCAGACATGATTCAACTGGTCCCCCACTAAGCTTTAATCAAAACACACTTTATTCTTACAGCACACTTAAAATGCAACAAAAAGAAGAACTGGCATAACTTTACTCTATTGAAAAACTTTATAAGACAATGTATTGTTTAACCACTAATCATCAACAGCTTCAATATAGATAGCATCCCATCAACACTCCCTTGGTAAAAGCAAAACAGATATTATTGCCACCTGCTGTCTCTCTCCAGTCCAGTAGAAAGAAACAATCTGCCCCTTTTGATTTTTGAAAGGTAGCATCTGTAAGACTTTACTCTAGCAGCAGAGAACTCAAGCTTTCAGCTCTAGCAGCAAGCAAAAACCACCAATGAGCTGAAGGCAAATCTAAAGACTTCTGTTCTGTGTGAGCCTGACCCTGCTCACACAATTCTTTGGTCTTCCTTTAAAAATAACACCCAGAGAGAGTTCAAAGCTGTTTACAGGAGACATTTTCACAAGAGAAACAGGACACAACACATCTCTGAAAGGCACACTATTATCATATGGGTGAGGTGGGGCAATATGTTCCAGACAGAGTGAGATTCAGCAGTTTGTTACAGGCAGGGAGCAGTAGATGAATGTGATATGGGTCGCAATGAAGTAACACAATCTGATTTGGGCATTTTAGAGATTGTGTAAAGTGGCAAGGCTAGGTGAAATGTTATATAAGCTGATAAAAGCAGGTACATTTTTGTAAAAGTTAGGAGCAAATCATTGGATCTGGCTGGGGTAGGGGCTGTCTATTTAATGCAAATGCTTGAAAGTCCAAGACTCATACCGCTTGGAAACAGACCCTTCGTTCCAACCAGTCCATGTGATCATAATCCCAAACTAAACTAATCCCACTTGCCTGTGCTTGGCCCATATCCCTCTGAACATTTCTTAATCATGTACTCATCAAAATATCTTTTAAACACTGCAACTGCACCCTTCAAAGAATCATGTACCCGAACCCTTAGGTCCCTCTTCTACAACACTACTCAAGGCCCGACTTCTAATTGTTTTAGTCCTGCTCTTGTTTGTTTGACCAAAATGCAATACCTCACATTTATCCAAATTAAACTCCATCTGACACTCTTTAGTCCATTGACCCAATTAATCAAGATATCTTTTTAATCTTGAACAGTCTTCACTCTCCACTATAAGACCAATGTTGGTGTCATCCACAAACTTACTTACCATGCCTTCTATATTCTCATCTAAGTCGTTCATATAAATGACAAACAAAAGTTGACCCAACACCGACCACTGTGGAATACCATTGGTCATAGGCCTCCAGTCCGTAAACAACACCCCTACCATCACACTCTGTCTCCTGCCATTAAACCAATTTTGTATCCAATTGGTAAACTCACTCTCAACCCCATGTGATCTAAAATAAAAACAGAAATCACTGGAAAAGCTCAGCAGATCTGGCAGCATCCTTGGAGAGAAATCAGTTAACGTTTTAGGTCAACTGACCCTTCCTCAAAACTGATGGCAGCAAGGAAAATGTTAGTTTTTATGCAGAAGATACGGTGGGTGGAAGGGGTAAGGAGTAAAGGATAGGTAGAGATAGAGCCCAAAGAAAGAGAGAGAGAGAGAGAGAGAAGAATAGTTCAACAGACAAAAGATAGATAACGATCAGCCTAGGAGAATGAAAATCTATTAATGGGGACTGATAGTGGCTAACAATGAGTTGTGTGTAATAGCAGACCATGTGATAACAAGGCCTGCTATGTGGAAATTGGGATAAGGACAAAGGAAAAGCTCAAGCTGTAAAGCTATTGAACTGGATTTTGAGTCTATAAAGTTGTAGAGTTCCCAAGCAGACAATGGGGTGCTGCTCTTGCAGCTTCGTTGGAGCACTGCAGCGAGCCTGAGACAGAGACGTTGGCCAGGTAACGTGGTGTGTTGAAGTTGCAGGCAACTAGAGGCTCAGGGTCTTTGACTGCATGTGATCTAACTTTACTAATTAGTCTAGGCTCTGGATCTGACATGACCTTCACCCCCTAACAGCCGATCCCTGTTCTTCATCAAGTCCAGATCCGAAAGCCCTTCATCTATGGGAGCAGTACACTGCGCACCCACCCCCCACCTACTCCTGACCCACTCCTCTGCTCCATGGGCCTCCTCACATCCTCAACTCCGGGCCATTTGCCCCTTTCCCTGACACGCTTTCTCTTTTATCTGCTCCACATCCAATCTGTCTCTGCCCCCACACTGGACCCACCCAAGACTGATCTGCCTTAGCCCGTGAGACACTAACCCACCAACTCCATACTGTACCCGATACACACCTACCTCTGACCCGAGACCCACCCTCCTCTGCTTCACCGGATCTGATTTCTCCCATCCTCCCCGCCTTACCCTAAACAATACATGCCTTCCTCAGTCCCTTTGCAACACTATAGCTTTGAACCCTACCCGCCTTGCATCCTGCCCCCATTCCCCTAACACACACAGACAGACACACATAGAACTGCCTTCTTTCATAAAAGTGATAGGATGCCGTGGCTGTCTGAGATTGGTATGTATTAAATCATTCTGGGAAGTTTCTGTGGTCTTCAGAAGCTACAAAATGTACAACACTGTTGAATTTATCTGAATGAAGGAATTTCCTGAATCTCCCAGTCACTCCCTTCAACGCTTCCCCAATTTCATTCACTTCAGTCACATTATCACGCTGCATGAATGGAACATAAATGTTATGAATGCTAATTTTCATGCTTCAAAATTACCCTCCTATAATGTGGAAAGGCAATTCATGATTCCTCTCTTGAGATCCATGGAAAAGGCATAGGTGAGCAATTGACTAAATGTGCAATCTGCTCTTCTTTTATAGGGTCCCAACTTGGTGCATTAGTTTATCTTGTCCAGATGAACAGAATAGATCAACTCTTCGTGTCTGTATGAGGTCGCTTGCATTCGTGTGGCTGAGCTTTTATAGACATCTTGTTATTTTCTTTTTAAGAAGAATCAGCTCTTGTTTGAGAAGCTGGTCAATGCAGTCTTCACCAGGACGATATGACCTGTTATCGCCTCTATCCTATTACATGACCAGTTGTTGCATCAGAATACAAAACACAGGGAACAAAGGGATGAATAAAGATAGAACAGTACAGCAACAGTAATGGGTCCTTTGGCCCACAAACATATGGAGGTTCTAGTCAAGGATAGAAAAGAATCATATATTAGATATAGACAGCTGGGTCCCAATGATTCTCTTTCAACAGTATAAAGAGTGCAGAGACATTCTTAAGAGTGAGTTCAGGAAGGCAAAAAGGGGACATGAGACAGCCTTGGCAGATAGGGTTAAAGATAATACAAAGAGATTCCGCAAGTACATTAAGAGCAAAAGAGCAACTAGTGAGGGAGTAGTGTCCCTTAAAGATCAAAGCGATCATCTTTGTGTCAAACCTCAGGAGCTATTAAATGAATATTTTGCATCGGTTTTTACCGTGGAGGCTGGAGAACTCAGGGAAGTAAATATTGATGTTTTGAAAACTGTTCACATCACAGAAGAGGAAGTGCAGGAGGTCTGAGAAAATTTAAAAATGGATAAATCTCTGGGGCCTGATCTAGTGTACCCCAGGACATTGTGGAAATTTAGGGAGGAAATGGGTGGTGCCCCTTGAAGAAATATTCACATCATCTATAAATACAGGTGAGGTGTCAGATGACTGGAAAGTGGCCAATGTTGTGCCTTTGTTTAAGAAGTGATGTAAGGAGAAGCCTGGGAACTATAGACCAGTGAGTCTCACTTCAGTGGTGGGCAAGTTGTTGGAGGCAATTCTGAAAGATAGGATTTATACGCATTTGGAGAGTCAAGGACTGATTGAGGATAGTCAGCACGGTTTTGTGTGAGGAAAATCGTGTCTCACAAACTTGATTGAGTTTTTCAGGAAGTAATGAAGAAGACTGATGAGAACAGAATGGTAGACATTGTTTACTTGGACTTTTGTAAAGCCTTGGACAAGGCTCTGCACGGTGGATTAATTTGTAAAGTTAGATCCCATGGGATTCAGGGTGCCTTTGCCAATTGGATATAAAATTGGCTTAATGGCAGGAGACAGAGAGAAGTGGTGGAGGGCTGTTTTTCGGAGTGGAGGTCTGTTACCAGTGGTGTTCCACAGGGATCAGTGCTGGGTCCAGTTTTTTTTCTGCCATTTTTATAATTTATTTAGATGTGAATATAGAAGGCATGGTTAGTACTTTTGCAGATAAAATTGATGAAATATTGGACAGTGAAGAAGGTTATCTAAAATTACAAAGAGATCTTGCTCAATTAGGTCAAGCAAGTGAGGAGTGGCCGATAGAGTTTAATTTGGATAAGTACATTTTGGTAAAACAAACAAGGGCAGGGCTTATACAATTAAAAGTAGGGCCTGAGATAGTGTTGTAGAACAGTGCGACCTCAAGATTCAACTTCCAACTATGCTCGAATATCAACTGCTTTGTCAGTGTATTGTTCCTCTTGCAGAGTTGGGCAGAGGGAAGGGTGGTGTTGTAGGGATAGATGAGTAGATTGTGGGGTTTTAGGGCAGGCATTTGAGACCTGTCCTGACTGTGCAAATGACACTTGGGCTGGATTTTCCGAGTGGGTTTCAGACCCTTGCTATCTGCCTTAAAGGAAACCCGTGTTGCATGTGGATCAGTCAATTTGCTGGGATGTGTCATAGAATAATAGAATCCCTACAGTGTGGAAACAGGTCCTTCGGCCCAATAAGTCCATACCGACCCTTGGAGCATCCCACCAAGACCCATCCCCTTATAACCTACCTAAGCTACACATCCCAGAACACTAAGGGCAATTTAGCATGGCCAATCCACCTAACCTGCACATCTTTGGACTGTGGGAGGAAACCGGAGCAACAGGAGGAAACCCACGCAGACATGGGGAGAACGTGCAAACTCCACACAGACATTTGCCCGAGGCTGGAATTGAACCCCAGTCCCTGGCGCTGGGAGGCAACAGTGCTAACCACTGAGCCACTGTGCTGCCCCAACTGGTGCTCAGAGCACGTTCGCCATCCAATTAGGGATGAAGTAATGGGCTGTCAAAACTGGAGGAACAATAAGATGTCCTCCAAAACTGAAGTGAAACGCTTCCATGTCTTCTGTTTTTAAATCTTGCATGGGGAATGGGCATTAATGGAAGGCTGGCATTTGTTGTCCATCCTGCTGGAACTGATTCACCATTTCAGAGGGTACTTAAGAACCAGTCTCATTGAAGTGGGGTCACACATGTAGATCAGACTAGGTAAGGATGGCAGATTTCCCGCTAAAGGTCACAAATGAACCAGATGGATTTTTACAACAATCGGCAATTGGTCATTATTAGACTAGATATTAATTCCAAATTTCATTGAATTCAAATATCACCACCTGCCATGGGATTTGAACCCGTGATTCCAGAACATTAGGCACTCTGGATGAAAAATGCAGTGACAAAGACACCACACCTTGAAGCGAGGGAGCGGATGTCCCAAATGCGGAAAATTGATATATAGGCAGCTTCTTTCAGGGGTAGGTAATGCCCATGTCTGCATTCTGTTTCCTTTCTTCACGTTAGAAGTTCACGTTACACATTCTGAGGAATTACTGAGCTGAAATGCATCATACATACATGAAAATAAATGTTTCATCCTCTAAAAAAACTAAAAAAAAAACTGTGTACGTAACATTGATTGGTATTTAATGACAGAAATTATTTACACCTAATTTCAGGCCATGGTCCTGTCTATTGTCCACAGTTTCATTTGGAAATATCTGCCATACTCTGGGGGAAAATCACTGTTACATGTGTGGCAGCTACACTTGTTCATCCTGCTTGTGTTGCACGACACATGCAAAGAATTTTTTGCCTTACTTTGCAAATCAAATAATGAGGTAGAAAGGGACCAAGGTATTGTAGTCTGTGTCTGCAGACTGGATTATCATAGATTGCCATGCAGGGTACTATGACACTAACATCCAACACACACAATGTGCAGGTCTGGCAGCATCTGTGGAGGAGAAAACAGAGTTAACGTTTCGGGTCCGGTGACCCTTCCTCAGAACTGATGGTGGTTGAGAAAACATCAGTTTATATGCAGAAAATAGGGAGGTGGGTGGGGTGGGGACTAAATGATAGGATAGAGCCCAAAGAGAGAGAAAGACAGTTGGACAGACAAGGGAGTTGCTAACGATCAGGCTGGGAGGGTGAGTAGTTGTTAATGGGGACTGTTAGTGACTAACAACAGTGGGTGTGTAGTGGCAGGCTATGTGGTAACAAGGCCTGGTGTGTGGGATAGGGGGCTGGGACATGGGAGAGTTTAGGCACTAAAATTATTGAACTCAATATTGAGTCTGGAGGGCTGTAGTGTCCCCAAGCGGAAAATGAGGTGTTGTTCCTCCAGCTTGCGTTGGGCTTCACTGGAACACTGTAGCAAGCCGGAGACAGAGATGTTGGCCAGGGAACAGGGTGGTGCATTGAAGTGGCAGGCAACAGGTAGTTCAGGGTCTTTTTTGCGAGCAGAACGTAGATGTTCTGCGAAGCAGTCGCCAAGTCTACGCTTCGTTTCCCCAAGGTAGAGGAGACCACATTGTGAGCAGCGAATGCAGTAGACTAGATTCTTGGAAGTGCAGGTGAAGTGTTGCTTCACCTGGAAGGTATGTTTGGGCCCTTGGTTACTGGGGAGGGAGGAGGTAAATGCGCAGGTGTTGCACCTTCGCCGGTTACAGGGGAAGGTGCCTTGGGCTGAGGGGAGCTGTTGGGGGTGAAGGAAGTGTGGACCAGGGTATCCCGGAGGGAACGGTTCCTGCGGAAGACGGACAAAGGAGGGGAGGGGAATATGTGGGGAAAATGAGTGGTCTCCTCTACATCGGGGAAACGAAGCATAGACTTGGCAACGGCTTCGCAGAACATCTACATTCTGCTCGCAAAAAAGACCCTGAACTACCTGTTGCCTGCCACTTCAATGCACCACCCTGCTCCCTGGCCAACATCTCTGTCTCCGGCTTGTTACAGTGTTCCAGTGAAGCCCAACACAAGCTGGAGGTACAACACCTCATTTTCCGCTTGGGGACCCTACAGCCCTCTGGACTCGATATTGAGTTCAATAATTTTAGGGCCTAAACTCTCCCATGTCCCAGCCACCCACCCCACACACCAGGCTTTGTTACCACATTGCCTGCCATTACACACCCCGTGTTGTTAGTCACTAACAGTCCCCATTAACAACTATTCACCCTCCCAGCCTGATCGTTAGCAACTCCTTTGTCTGTCCAACTGTCTTTCTCTCTCTTTGGACTCTATCCTATCGTTTACTCCCTACCCCACCCACCTCCCTATTTTCTGCACATAAACTGACGTTTCCCCAGCCACCATCAGTTCTGAGGAAGGGTCACCGGACCCGAAACATTAACTCTGTTTTCTCCTCCACAGATGCTGCCAGACCTGCTGAGCTTTTCCAGCGACTTTGTTTTTGTTCCTAATTTACAGTATCCGCAGTTCTTTTGGTTTTTACACACTGTGCAGAACTGATGAACCTAGCTAAGCATGTGTAATGAAGTTTGGCTTATCCAAGAGTCTATAGAACGTAGAAAGAGTTACACCCCAAAATTGGGAAAAAAAATTGTTTTCTGAAGAAGGGTCTAGGCCCGAAACGTCAGCCTTCCTGCTCCTCTGATGCTGCTTGGCCTGCTGTGTTCATTCAGCTCTACACCGTGTTACCTCAGATTCTCCAGCATCTGCAGTTCCTACTATCTCCAAAAAAAATTGTTGATTGACAGCCTGCAAAATATACCACCAATTGCACAATGTATGTCTATACACATAAAGCGTTATTAAGTGCTTACAGTTTCTGCTATTAAGACTTTACACAGTGCAGATGATTGATCCATCAAAAAACCTGCAGGGAAAGCAGTTTTTTTTCTATATTGCTTTTTCACACATCCTATCCTTATTATAGTGTCCATGGTTCTATACAGAGCTGATAATGGATGATTGGGAATCTAAATATCAAAGCTTGATGTGGAGGGTACAAGAAACATGGGGAAGACACAGAGGGCCTAGAAAAGAGCCTTTGAATAGAGAGTGCCCATACCTGTAATAGGCACATGTTTGTGGGGATGTGTTATAAGCTTTCAACCTGCTCACACATATTCTTTATGCACCTCTGAAAAGCAGCTTTAACAAAAAGTTACAAGTAACTAATCTTGAAGCAGGATAAGGAAGAAGATTTATTTCATTGTTTGACCGTCTTTCACTGGTTATTATGTCACTGAAGTAAAGTGGTGCCTACATCGGGATCAGGGAAGGACATTAAATGAGGCACATGAGTGCTAACTTTTGGTGTTGTGGACACAGTCAGTTAGCCAGGGCTCAGGCATTGAAAATGACAAGCTGATCAAGCACTATAGATCCTTCAAAACTCAGGACAGCGGCAAACCTACAACATGAACATTGAACTCCATGTCAGTCACAGCATAGGAACTCTATTCTTAAGGATATTTCCTTTGTTTAAAATGATTGCCAAACTACGTATAATTGATGAATCAAGGACAAGGGGGCTCAATCTTAGGATTAAACTGGGGGGCATTTAGAATTGAAATCAGGGAGAAAATCTGCAATTTCCTCTCGTCAAAAAAGACAGATGCATCGACTTTAGTTCAGTAAGGATGTGAGGGGGTATGGATGAAAGATGAGTAAATGAGGTTCAGATTGATTATGATTTAAATAAACAAACAATCCTTGAGGGGCTGAGTGGTCTGTTGAATCATAGAGTCCCTACAGTGCGGAAACAGGCCCTTCGGCCCAACAAGTCCACACTGACCCTCAGAGCACCCACCCAAACCCATCCCCCTATAACCCACCTAATCTACACATCGCTGAACACTACAGGCAATTTAGCATGGCCAATCCACCTAGCCTGCACATCTTTGGACTGTGGGAGGAAACCGGAGCACCCGGAGGAAACCCATGCAGACACAGGGAGAATGTGCAAACTCCACACAGACAGTCGCCTGAGGCTGGAATCGAGGCTGTGAGGCAGCTGCGCTAACCACTGTGCCACCGTGTTCCTCCATCACATGTTCCTTTGCCTCCTTTATCACTAACACCTAGCATGGCTATCTACTTCACAATAAACCACCCTTCAGCTTTGATACTGCTACTGTTCTGAAAATTCTGAACTGATCGATAAACATTTATTGTTCATTGACTTCTAATTTATTTTTGTTCACTGTTTGCTCGTGTACAGCTTTACTCAGAGTACAGCTGTCATGTGTGATGGTGCATGAAAGTGGTTGCACGGTGCCACAAATAGAAATCTAGGTTTATGCTCCATTAGGGGTGGGTAAACTGTCAGTTCATTTAAATGGTTGAATAATTAACCCTGAAGTAATTACAATCTGATGAACTTCAGGCTCATTAGGTACAACTTCTAGAGTCAATGAGTGCACTATTTTCCTTCATCCCCACATATCAGTCATGCAAATTGGCCAAAAATGAATGGAACCACAAAAGTGGAGCCAATGTCATGAGCACTCCCTTAAGTTATGTGTGTTCCAATAAGACAGGTTGCATCTGGATACATTTTCACCTGCATTCCCTGGACACAAATCATCGATCGATCAGATGTACAGGCAATGAAGTCAGAGACCGTAATGGAGCCCACAGGACCATCATAGCATTTACTAACTCTTCTACTGTTGAAACAATATGAGGGCAAATGGGAGAACCAAACTGAGAAAAAAGGAGATGGCAATATATTAAAACAAAACTGCATTACAAGTTGCCAGACATTAATTTAGGAAAACAGGAATAAAATGTATCCTGATCAATGCCTAAACCCTATTTATCCTTGATTCATTTCGCTCGATCCCCCTAACCGACACACATCTATTGATCTCAGTCTTGAAAGCTTCAACCGACCCATCATCCAGAGGCTTTCTGAGCAGCAATGCTGCAATCAACATCTGAACTCTCATGGTCTCTGCCACTGTTTAGTGATCAGGCCAATAACATCTGTACCCTGCTGTGAAACAACAACTCAGAGAGAAGTTGAGAGATCAGGCAAAGGAGAAAAAGGACAGCAGTCAAATCAAATATCAGCGCTGAGATAACAAGGTGTAGAGCTGGATGAACACAGCAGGTCAAGCAGCATCAGAGGAGCAGGAAGGCTGACGTTTCGGGCCTAGACCGTTCTTCATTTTGTGAAGAAGGGTCTGGGCTCAAAAGGTCAGCTTTCCTGCTCCTCTGATGCTGCTTGGCCTGCTGTGTTCATCCAGCTCTATACCTTGTTATCTCAGATTCTCCAGCATCTGCAGTTCCTACTATCTCTGAAACAAATATCAGCGCTATTGTCATGCTCCTTTCTCCTCCCCCATCAAATTTCAGACAGTACGAGTGCAGTTCAGTTAACACAGAAGGGCTGGACACAATGGTGCAGTAATGGCCCCTATCCACTTCAATGGAAAGTGGCAGTCATTTTCAGAGACCTCGATGGGATTGAACAGTAATCAGCCAACTGCGCATCTGTTGTTCGGGCTTCTGTGTCCTTAAAGTTGCAGAATCACACCCCCGCTCCCCCAATCCCCCTTATCCTTCCATCTGCCCCAAGACCTGTCGTCCAATCAGTCACAGCAGTGTCATGAGCACGGTGCGCATAGCAGATACTGCACCAGGCGTGGGAGAAGCGAGCACAGGAAAGATTCAGGGGAGTGGGCATTGTTCACTGCAATCTATCAAGCTGCACCCCCCACCCGCCTCATACCCCAGCAAAGTAGGTGGAGCAAGTATACATCTCTGGCCATTGGAGGAGCCCGCTAGGTGCCCCTTTAGAGGGGGCAGCAACTCTATCAACCTCTCGGACAGGCCATCACTTTTCAGTGGGCAACCTCCTCACTGGGCGAATGCCCTCCCACCCCCCCTCCCCACATCCACTGCTGGTATTCCACCAAAGTTGGTGGGAAGAGACCCCTAAGTAACTATTACTGGGTCACTGAATGTCCTCAGTTGGCCTCTAGGTCGGAAAACCAACCTCAGTTTTCCCTGCCCCTAATTTTGTTGTGGCGTGGGAAGGGGGCAGAGGGTGCTGACACTTGGTGGCAGTAGCGAGAATAACTCCCCTCCCGCTTCTGTGGCTCCATTCCCCTTGCCTTGCAGCCACTACCCATCCCCTGGTGACGGTAGGGCGTGCAGGCGTGTGGTATTGGGGAGGAGATACTTCTGCCCTCAGTGTCAACGTTAGATCCAACAACTACAAACTGCATTTATATGCCTCCTCTAACAGGTGAGGTGTCCCAAGGTGTTTCATGGGAACAGAACCAGACAAATAATGATCCTGAACCAAAGGAGGGAATATTTGAGGAGGTGGCCAAACATTTGATCAAAAAGGTATGTTTTAATGAAAGATGGAGAGAATTCGTACAGTGTGGCAGCAGGCCATTCTGCCCATCGATTTCATATTATCCCTCTAAGGAGCATCCCACCCAGACCTATCCCTGTAACCCTGCATTTCCCATGGCTAACCCATCTAGCTTACACAGTCCTGGATACTATGAAACAATTTAGCATGGCCAATCCACCTAGCCTACACATCTTTGGACTGTGGGAGGAAACCGGAGCACCCGGAGGAAATCCTCACAGACACAGGTAGAATGTCCAAACTCCACACAGACGGTCGCCTGTGGGTGGAATCGATCCCAGGTCTCTAGTGATGTGAATCAGCAGTGCTAACCACTGAACCACCGTGACACTTGGCAGGCTTAAAGTACAGACTCTAACATTGTGGCAAAAGAAATGGAGATAACACAGTTAAAACTTAGGCCTGTTATTTCCCATTTCAAATTGTATTAAAGCACCATGCCGTCCAGCTCCAACTCATGCCGCATTGGCCAGTCTTGCAAAGTGAGGCTAAGCTGCACTTCACTCACACACAAAAATAACGAGCTAAATTTTCCAGTCGGTGTCAGGAAGCTAAATAATACCCCCACTCCTGACCCCATGATGTAAGCACGAGATATAAACAGGCCGCTGGGGCTGGAGGCGAGCTTCTTGCCGAGTTTGTGGCGCCGAGTGTTACTGGGAGACCGGAGCTCCTTGCCAGTGAGAAAGCAGTCAGCAGCTATGATGGGGGGCCTGCCGTTACCTTGCACAGGAGACCAGGCAGCATCTCAGCGCCTCAGCAGCACACTGCATACAATATGGCCAAAATGCCATATTCATTGTCATGCACAAGATCCCATAGCTCCTGAAAGCGGTCGACGTTTTTAAAACAGCTTTGAAAACTGCATTCTCATCCTCCCTGATCCATTAGCAAGCTCCTGCAGGAATTGGATGGGTTGTTTACTTGGAGGGGAGTGGGTATCCCAAAGAAAAGTTAGTTGTGGTGCAGAGGCACCAGACTACCCTTTGAGAACACAGATTTTAAACTGCGCCTGCCAACCTTCCTGAGCCTGTCGACAATTGTAAATCCCAACTCCTAACCCTATTACATTATCAGCAGTTTATTTTCAATATGAATGAATGAACAATGATTTTTGTTTTACTGTCATGTGTATTTTATAATGAGAAAAACAATAAAATACAGTGAGATGCTTTTCCACTTTTGCCATGATCTAACAATATTTTGAATAGTTTAAGAATAAGAAAAAAAGTAGAAAGATAAAGCTCAAAGAGAGTCCATCAGTCCTGAGCCAGCTTATCATCAACATTGCCTGCACTGCCATCCCTGTCTTTATTAATTCACTGGTGATAGAATTACAATATCAATGAGCAGGAACAAAAATGAAACCAATTCTTTCAGAACACTGAATACTGAGCATCTCCTCCATCCTTACCATCTTTGTAGGGATGTATGTAGCCAAATATCCGAAGCCCATAATTCTTCCATTTTGGAGAAACAGCAATCTTATTCACCGAGGTACGTGTCTGAAACAAAAAAGATAAGTTTTCATTCCTCATATTTATCCACTGATCTTTATATTCTTCAACATTAGACACTGCAGATGCAGGAAAGAGAGTCATAGAACTGTACGACATGGAAACAAACCCTTCAGTCCAACTCATCTGTGCCGATCGGATATCCTAAATTAATTGCCAGCATTTGGCCCATATCCCTCTAAACCCTTCCTATTCATGTACCCATTCAGATGCCTTTTAAATGTTGCTGCTGTACCAGCCTCCACCACTTCCTCTGGCAGCTCATTCCATACACGTACCACCCTCTTCATGAGAAAGTTGCCCCTCAGGTCCCTTCTAAATCTTTCCCCTCTCACCTTAAACCTATGCCCTCTAGTTTTGGACTCCACTACCCTGGGGAAAAGACCTTGGCTATTCACCCTAACCATGCCCCTCATGATTTTATAAACCTCTAAGGCCACCCCTCAGCCTCTGGTGCTCCAGGAAAAATAGTCCCTGCCTATTCGGCCTCTCCCTATAGCTCAAACCCTCCAACCCTGGCAACATCCTTGAAAATCTTTTCTGAACCCTTTCAAGTTTCACAACATTCTTTCTACAGCAGGGAGCCCAGAATTAAACACAGTATTTCAAATAGAAAATACCAGAAATACTCAACAGGTCAGGCAGCAACAAAGAGTGGTAACATTTAGGTCATTATACTTTGAAATGTTCCAGCAATTTCAGTTTTCATATTATAACCTAGAACATATGGTCCTTGACAAACTTGAATGTTCTTGTGATATTTTTAAGAGAAATAGTTTTACTGTCTTCATGCATGTCACTGATCAACTATCAATATCTAGAATGAGCTGCTTGTCTCAGAATGATCTGTTTAATGGCCTGCTAATCATAGTCCTCACCGCAGCCTCACAGACACCTTCATTGCTGCTTCATCAGTCATTCTTGAAGGCTCTTTCGGGGATGCTAACAGCTAATCATGAATTTCTTCCAAATGTTGGGTGCTTTGTGGTATGGTTAGCAACAATGCCAAAGTAAGGTCAAACCACTTCATTGAGCAGACACCAGCATATTTGCACAATCCAAATTCCAGACGTAGGTACAGTGAAATAAAACAACAGCCAATTTATGCTACATAAATTTCTAATGGACATTATCTTTATTCTTAAAACACAGCAATATAGGAGGTATATTTTATTTTAAATAGTGATTACTTAATTAAGAAAAGTCCAATAGCTAGCTTGTATGCGCACACATGCCAGCAAGCAAGACTGAAGCAAGAAAGCATGATAGAATTCAACAGTTGGTCTTCGCATTGCCTACCCACATATTCCCAACATGGCTGAAACCTTATGGGTTTTGTGGGATGGCCCTGGAGACAATTAAGTGGCTGATTAATGGTTACTTTAGGGTTCATCCCACTGCTGCCTGTAGAGCGGCATGATGGCTCAGCAGCAGGGACCCGGTTCGATTCCATCCTCGGGCGATTGTGCAAACTTCACACAGATATTCTCCCTGGGTTTGCTCCGATTTCCTCCCACAGCCCAAAGATGTGCTGGCTAGGTGGATTAGCCATGGGGAATGTAGGGTACTGAATGGACTCTATGGGCCAAATGGCCTGCTTCCACACTGTAGGGAGTTCCATGTCATTGGGAAACTTGGCAGCTTTAGCTGCCAGCATGAGGGAAGATGTGAATCTCCTTTGTGGACTTTCTGGATCCATTGGAAGCATTAATTTCTGAAGGTCATTCTTCCCCTTCCTCACTCACCAACTGCCCAACAGCCTCACTCCCCCTCCTCACCAAAACATCTCAAGACTTAATCTGCGTTCCTTGATGTGAGGGGTTTGATGTAGTCCCAGTAGTGGCCACCATGCCCCTGGCACTGCAGATCAGCTGGCAGCTCTGTGAGATGGGCTATCCTCCCAAGAGAATGGCCAAAGTTTCACCTGAAAACAATGAACACCGCTCTCAGAATTAAATTTTGGTGGCACAGCTATCAGAACCATGGGTGGGCACCCTCAATCTTTTAGCCTGGTGGCATTGGTAGGGAAATGGGAATCTGTGCCTCCCTCTACATACCAGTTGCTTGAAATATAGGATCTTACAGCAGAGAAGAAGTTAATTTTTCCCATTGCAGTGGTTCTCTAAAAGAACTAACCACTCAGTCCAATGCCTCTGGGTGCTGCCCATACCCTTTTAAATTCTTACAAACGTCATCGAGTTAAATTACAGATTTTCTCTTCGTAATTTTGGCTGAGGTATAAATATTGGTTAACCTCTTTCCCTCCATAATAGCGTCACTGGATTTTTACAGGCTCCTTAGATGGTACACTGTGGCTCTGTTGATGATGTTTTCCAAAAGTCAATACTTCTGCCAGTGCAGAATCCTATTGCACTGTAATCTCAGCCAAGCATTCGGGTCTTTCTGATTGCGAGATACGGTGGCACAATTTGCACCAACTATGAGTGGAACGTGAGGAAAAATGTACTTTCTGCATTAAGTGGAAGGGAAAACAAAGAGCGAGCTACCCAAGGGTAATCCCATCCACTTCCTAGAACCAGGTACAAACATCACATGCTGACAGTAACGTAGCAGCAAGTTAACTGCCTCCGCTCATGACTGTGAAATTGTTCACAGCGCAGGAGGCATTACAAGAGGACAAAAATAACCACAGCAAATCAGAAGGAGGCAGCGAAAGTCATTTGGAGAAGTTTAGTAATCGTTGCATTCTTACATTTTGCATTCTTGCTTTGAAACCAGAGGAGAGGTGGCATTGGTTGAAGGTGTAAATCTGCAGGTTACTTACATGAGGGTAAAGTGGAAAATGAATATTCTTCCGAAGCTGATAAATGGAAGAGCCACACCAATCCTCAAAAACATGAAGGTTCACTTTGCCTTTGTACTGCAAAATGAAAAGAAAGTCAACATTTATCATTGAATCAGAGATAGTAGGAACTGCAGATGCTGGAGAATCCGAGACAACAAGGTGCAGGGCTGGATGAACACAGCAGGCCAAGCAGCATCATAGGAGCAGAAAGACTGACGTTTCGGGCCTAGACCCTTCATCAGAAAAGGGGGAGGGGAAGGGGGTT
>NC_063348.1:9064823-9080818 GCF_021869965.1 Rhincodon typus
GTCAGCCTCTCTGCTCCTATGATGCTGCTTGGCCTGCTGTGTTCATCCAGCCCTGCACCTTGTTGTCCAACATTTATCATGTTATGCCAGACTAGATGATCAACAGATAGAGCCACGATGACGTTGCAATTCCCTGTTAATCCTTGTTAGGAAGCCACATTCTTTCTAAATTTCCTGTGCTATGTGTGGCCTGTTTCCTTTTACGTGGGAGGTGATATTACTGGCCTAGTAATACAGAGGCTTAGGCCAATATTGCTTGGTCTGATTGAACTTCTACCACAGCAGCTGGTGGAATGACAATACATTTGAAAGCTAAACTCAGTAATGCTGACTATGAAAGTATTATCGATTATCATTAAAAAATACTCATCAGGTCCACTAATGTTCTTTAGGCAAGGAAATCTGCCAACCTTACCTGGTTTGGCCTCTGTGTGACTCTAGACCCACAGCAATGTAGCTCACTCTTAGATATATTGCCAATTTCTTCACAGACCTTGACCATTGATGATTACAATATCATCTAACCTAGGCTAGATACAACAACGTAGTACCTTTCCATAAACACAAGCTCACGTTGAAATTCTAATATTTTGTACTGATTCAAGCTTGGTTCTTTTCAACAATGTGCCCTGCACATGTGGTTGGGCTGTGAGAGTGTGGGAGGGAAGAACTGAGCAGATCTCTCTTCCATGCAGTGGAGCTGCAAGTAAGAGTAAACCAATGCCTGGAGGAGTAGCCTGTGAATTTAACAAAGCTATCTGAAAATTTTGACAAAACACTTCGTAATTGGTTAGTAGAGGAGTTTACTGTAATAATTAGCGCATTCTGCAACATCATTCAACCGAAGGGAGTGAGGAGAAGAAGTGATGTATACACCTCATTCATTATGCACGTGTTGCACGGGTGCATTAGAGTATTGCAGACAGTTGACAGCCACAATTTGTTGAGGAACACCAAACATATTAAGAGATAACAAGATGTACAGCTGGATGAACACAGCAGGCCAAGCAGCATCAGAGGATTAGGAAGGCTGACCCTTCTTCAGAAATTAAATCTTAATTTATTAATCTTAATATTAAATCTTATTTATTTATTTTTATTCATGCATGGCGCATTGGCATTGCTAGCTGGCCCATCCCTAGTTGCCCCTGAAAGGTGGTGGTGAGCTGCCTTCTTGAACCACTGCAGTCCACATGCTGTAGGTTGACTTATATGCCTTTAGGGAGGAAATTCCAGGATTTTATTAGACTTCTGAATGGATCTCTCAAATTTCAAATTCAATGTTGATCTTGTTCCTTGTGTACCTTCTCTGCAGCCATAACATTGTATTCCTCGCTCTGTTCTATTACCCTAATGCACTTTGTATGGTATGATCTGCCTATACTGCACGCAAAACAAAACTTTTCACTGTACCTAGGTACATGCGACAATAATAAAGCAAATCAAAAAAAAATTCCAGGAAGTTGCAATTCACACGAACTCCTGTTTTACCAAAACTTGTAATTTATAACCTATCTCCTCTCAAGTGCATGTGTGTGTGTTAATATAGTAGAAAAACAACTTCCTGCATTTTGACCATTTTGTTAATAAACTGTATTTTTGATTTCATGTCAAAGATCTTTATTGTGGGTTATTTCAAAGATTGGAATCCAAAAACCAGGGTTTGGGGAATATTGGTTACCTTCCCTCAGTAAGGGATGAGAATGAAAAGTGAAAGGAGTAAATCAAACAATAAATCACTGTCTCACACCTAAGAGGGGAAAAGCGACTGTCATTTACATCCAATCCCTTTCCCACTTGGTCCGTGACACAAGTTATTTAAACACTCAGAACAATTTGGCATGTTGCAATTCAATTTTAGTATGCATTACGTTGCTGACTTTTTATTGCCTTTAAATAACTGCATTTCATTTATATTTTCCTTCAGCTTTTCTCCATTCCTTCTGAAACACACGGTGATAAAGTTCTGGCTCTTTATTTCCCCAATGCCAGCCCCACTTCCCACATTCAATGACAATAAAGTTGGAATCAGATGCAAATGCATTGGAATTCTCCCCAGTGATTTGGTCAACATTTATCCCCCTTCTCGCATCATTGAAAATTACCTGCTCATTTACTGCATTGCTGATTGTGGGATACCAGAACAAAGAACAAAGAAAATTACAGCACAGGAACAGGCCCTTTGGCCCTCCAAGCCCGCGCCGATCCAGATCGTCTATCTAAACCTGTCGCTTATTTTACAAGGATCTGTATCACTCTGCTCCCTGCCCATCCATGTATCTGTCTAGATAAATCTTAAATGACGCTATCATGCCCGCCTCTACCACCTCTGCTGGCAACACATTCCAGGCACCCACCACCCTCTGCGTAAAGAACTTTCCAAGCATATCTCCCTTAAACTTTTCCCCTCTCACCTTGAAATCATGATCCCTAGTAATTGAGTCCCCCACTCTGGGGAAAAAGCTTCTTGCTATCCACCCTGTCTATACCTGTCATGATTTTGCAGACCTCAATCGGGTCCCCCCTCAACCTCCGTCTTTCTAATGTAAATAATCCTAATCTTCTCAAACTCTCTTCATTGCTCGCGCCCTCCATACCAGGCAACATCCTGGTGAACATCCTCTGCACCCTCTCCAAAGCATCCACATCCTTTTGGTAATGTGGCGACCAGAACTGTACGCAGTATTCCAAATGTGGTCAAACCAAAGTCCTATACAACTGTAACATGACCTGCCAACTCTTGTACTCAATACCCCGTCCGATGAATGAAAGCATGCCGTGTGCCTCCTTGACCACTCTATCGACCTGCATTGCCACCTTCATGGACCTGAACACCCAGATCTCTCTGTGCATCAATTTTCCCCAGGGCTTTTCCATTTACCGTATAGTTCGCTCTTGAATTGAATCTTCCAAAATGCATCACATCGCATTTGCCTGGATTGAACTCCATCTGCTATTTCTCCGCCCAATTCTTCCAATCTATCTATATTCTGCTGCATTCTCCGACAGTCCCCTTCACTATCTGCTACTCCACCAATCTCAGTGTCATCTGCAAACTTGCCAATCAGACCATCTATACCTTCCTCCAGATCATTTATGTATATCACAAACAACAGTGGTCCCAACACGGATCCCTGTGGAACACCACTGGTCACAGTTCTCCATTTTAAGAAATTCCCTTCCACTACAATATTGCTGCAAATTGGCAGTACCTTTTAAACGCATTAGAACAGTGATTGCGCTTCTAAACAGATTCATTAGCTGTGAAACGCTTGAATCATCGAATCCCTACAGCGTGGAAGCAAGCCATTCGGCCCATCGAGTCCACACCAAACCCCCGAAGAGCATGTCATCCAGACCCAACCCCTATCCCTGCAACCCTGCACCTCTCATGGCTAAACCAACCAGCCTACGCATCCCTGGACACTACGGGCAAGTTGGCATGGCCAAAAAAACCTAACCTGCACATCTTTGGATCGTAGGAAGAAACCGGAGCATCTGGCAAAATCCACACAGACACAAGGAGAATGTGCAAACTCCACACAATCACCTAAGGTTGGAATCAAACCTGGGTCACTGGCACTGTGACGCAGCAATGTTAACCCCTGAGCCACTGTGCCACCCTTTGGAAAGCCAAAGGCAGTGAACGATGCTAATGACCCCTTTCCATTTGGAGCGCAGGCAGACACGAACTAACTTTGTATAATTTGGGTTCATAAAGACTATTACAGTCGTCTCGGAGCTTAGTGCAGATTTCTGAAGGTTTCACTCAGACGTATTTCAGACAGCAACTAAAACAGGAGGTCAAAACGCAAGAAAATTAAGATCAGTGCAGAACTCAGCTATCAAATGCCACCTGAAGTCATAGCAACATGACAACATTCATTAAAAAGAGAAGTGGACGAACAAGGGTCTCTATCGGATGGCATTCAGCTCACCACTGAGTGGAAGGCAAACTAATGAATTAATGAGCTTTGCAGAAGGCACAGGTCTTATACAGAAGCTCCACAGCATATGCCTAATAATTTAAAGTCAATGTTGATACACAGGCATAGCAGCATGCTACACAGATTGGGGTAATTACTATTGGGGTTCCAACTAACAACTCAGCAGTTATTATATTTGGACGAACCTCCAAGAGCTAATTAACAGTGGAAGCCAAAGCACTGAGGTGAATAATTTTATTTAAGTGAATAAGCTGAACGTGGCTCCAAATGAGTGAATTTGATCGGATCCTTATCGTTTATTTTTGGTGACAGTTGAAGTTTTTCTTTGAAACAGTAAATGACGTCATTTCGGTGGAGCTTTACAAAACGTAGACACAAAGTGTAGATGCCGGGACTAAATGTGCACCACCAGATGGATGGTGTGCTTAGACTGACAACATAAGGTGTTCCAAAGCAATTGGTGCAGGAGTAATAAAAACAGAAATTGCTGCAGAAACTCAGCATCTGTGTGGAGAGAGAGAGAGAGAGAGAAATTAACTTTTTGGGTCCAATGGGCCCTTCTTCAGAATCCACAGCTCTTTGTTCTTTTAATGCAGGAGTAACTTTTGTTTAAAAACCGAAAGAACTGCGGATGCTGTAAATCAGGAACAAAAACAAAGTTGCTGGAAAAGCTCAGCGGGTCTGGCAGCATCCGTGGAGGAGAAAACAGAGTTAATGTTTCGAGTCTGGTGACCCTTCCTCAGAACTGATGGTGGCTGGGAAAATGTCAGTTTATATGCAGAAAATAGGCAGGTGGGTGAGGTAGGGAGTAAATGATAGGATAGAGCCCAAAGAGAGAGAAAGACAGTTGGACAGACGAAGGAGTTGCTAACGATCAGGCTGGGAGGGTGAATAGTTGTTAATGGGGACTGTTAGTGACTAACAACAGGGGGTGTGTAGTGGCAGGCTATGTGGTAACAAGGCCTGGTGTGGGGTGGGGAGCTAGGACATGGGAGAGTTTAGGCCCTAAAATTATTGAACTCAATACTGAGTCCGGATACCTTCCAGGTGAAGCAACACTTCACTTGCACTTCACACAATCTAGTCTACTGCATTCGCTGCTCACAATGTGGTCTCCTCTACAATGGGGAAACGAAGCGTAGACTTGGCGACCGCTTCGCAGAACATCTATGTTCTGCTCACAAAAAAGACCCTGAACTACCTGTTGCCTGCCACATCAATGCACCACCCTGCTCCCTGGCCAACATCTCTGTCTCCGGCTTGCTGCAGTGTTCCAGCGAAGCCCAACACGAGCTGGAGGAACAACACCTCATTTTCCGCTTGGGGACCCTACAGCCCTCCGGACTCAATCATCACAGAGAAGCAGTTTGACAGTTCCTGTGACAGATGTGAAGGTAGGGATGGGTACCAGGTAGATAACGCAGCAGGATGAAGGGTCTAGGCCCGAAATGTCAGCCTCTCTGCTCCTATGATGCTGCTTGGCCTGCTGTGTTCATCCAGCCCTGCACCTTGTTGTCTAGGATGCCGAAGTACCTGGTGGGGAAAGTACTAGGTAGTAGGGGTACAGTGCCAGGTAAGTAGGTTGTCAGGTGGATAGGGTGGCAGGTATGTAGGGCGTCAAGTAGCATGGTCGGTGGGCAGTAGTAGGGTTCCAAGGTACACGATGGCAAAGAGGTTGGGTCAGTGATGGAGTATTTAACGTAGCTCGGAGTTGGTGGGAGAATACGGATAAGGTGAGGGGAGGATGTTGTTAGGTCCTGGGAGGTGACGAGGTTGTTGGGTCCATCAAGTCCCACAGTTTGGAGGTGGTGGGGTGGGGAATTGGAAGGTGGGTGTCAGGTCCAGTGGCTGAGCATTGCTGGTTACAGTTGGGGTGGTAGTGGAAGAAAAAAATCCTAGCCTCAGATGACCACTGCCAACTGACTTCAAAACCCATCTGGCTCACCAATAGGCTTTAGGGAAGGAAATGTGCCATCCTTACTGGTCTGGCCTACACGTGGCTGCAGGGCCCCAGCACTGCAACTGACTCTTAACTACCCACTGGGCAATTGGAGATGGCCAATAAATACTGGCCCAGCAAGTGATGCCAAGGTCCCAAAATAACATGATGGAATAGACTGAGCATGACTGGTAGCATGTACAGAGTCAGAAATAATTATTCTTTCAGGTCAACAATCTTTCTTCAGAATAGGGTGGTCTAGGATGATTCCTGGGATAAAGCAGTTGCCTTATGAGGAGAGGTTCTTTATTCATTGGAATTCAAATGAAAGGAGAGTTAGTTTATTGAAACATTAAATTCTGGGGCGGCTTGACAGGTTTAGTTGCTGAACCATGATTGTCCTCACAGAGACATTTAGAACTGTGGGCACAGGTCTCCCATTTAAGAGAGGGATGAAATGGAATTTATTTTCTGAGAGGATTGTTAGTCTTTCGAATTTTCCACCCCAGAAAACAGTGAAGGTTGGGTCATTTGAAATATTCAAGGCTAAACAAGACAGCATTTCAATCCACATGATCGTTAAGTGCTATGGGGGCAAACGGAAATGTGGAGTTCAAGTTTCAAGCAGATCCGCCATGATGGTGGAGCAGGCTCAGTGGCCAAAATGGTCTATTCTTGCTCCTAGTATTAACATTCTTACAGACTTAAGAAGGACAAAAAAATTCAATGAGAAAACAGTTGCTATTGCAACACGAACATACATACATACCTGTTAGGAGCAAAGAAGGCCCATTGGGAGTGGTAATGGCAAAGCCAAGGAAAATAAACTGGACCGTGAGGAAGTGCAAGAGAATAAAGCAGGGTGATGAAAAGCTGCAGTCTGAAAACAAAACTAAAAGGGAGACAAGTTATAACCAAAACCTACAAAGAGATGGGAATACAAACAGAAATCAAGGTTAAGATCTGAAGGTGAACTGAACGTTAGGTCTAAAAGACTGTCAAATGCCCAGTTAAAGGATGAGGGACGATGCCTCAAACTTACGCTGATCTTCACTGGAACACTGCTGTAGGATGAGGCCACAGAGGTCAATGTGAGGGTATGATGGAGAATTAGAATGATAGGTGGTCAAAAGGTTAGAATCTTATATGTGCTCTGAAAGTCAGGAATCACAACACCAGGTTATAGTCCAACAGGTTTATTCAAAAACACAAGCTTTCAGAGCCTCAGTCCTTCTTCAGGTGTTAGTGAGAGAGGTAGTGTCAGACACGGACTTTGTAAGTAAAAGATCACAGGTTCACACACCATTGATGAGGATGTACTAAACAAACCTAAGATGCTGTTAAATCTCCAATCAGTTAGAAGGTTTTAATTGATTAATATGCATATGTAAATCCTCAAATTCCTTTCAAGTCACGGCCCTGAGAGAACTAAAGGTTTTATCAGTTTATAGAAGAGATGACATTTTAGATCAGACAATGCATGCTAGATGTGAGACCTTGTTTAGGATCTGTGTTTTAGTTTGGAGTCAGACTGGTTTTATTTATAAACACAATATATACACTGTCAGTCAATGTGGCATTTTATAAATTCCTACTTTAGAAATAAAACCAGTCTGACTCCAAACCAAAACACAAACAGATTCTAAACAAGGCTTCACACCTAACATGCATCGTCTAACCAAAAGCGTCACCTCTTCTTTACACTGATAAAACCTTTAGTTCTCTCAGGACCGTGACTTGAATGAAATTCAGGGATTTACATATACATATTAATCAATTAAAACCTTCTAACTGATTAAAGATTTAACAGCATCTTAGGTTTGTTTAGCACATCTTCATCAATGGTGTGAAACTTTGATATTTTACTTATAAAGTCTGTGTCCGATACTACCTCTCTCACTAACACCTGAAGGAGGACAGAGGCTCCAAAAGATTGCGTTTTCAAATAAACCTGTTGGTCTATAACCTGGTGTCGTGCGATTTCTGACCTTGTCTACCCCAGTCCAACACCGGCACCTCCACATCATGTGCTCTGAAAGACAATGTTCACCAATCAATATTCTCTCTCCGCTTTGTACAGCAGACTTCATGTGAGCAGTGTACCAAGTTAGATACTGCTTGTAGTGTGCTGCTTTATCTGGAAGGAATGCTTGTATTGCTTTTCCGAACATGACCACCCCAATGTTAGGATGCTGGGTTTCCAGAGTTCCAGTGACAGGTACATCTCTCTAGCATCTATGGGTCTGACTGAAACAGTATGTCAGCTATAGTCTAAACACACTTCCTTTAACTCAGACAATGGGTTAGACATTATCAATTGAAAATGCGAGCAGGAATCAAGTCAGGCAGAATTTCATGTTGATGACCTTTCAATATCAGGACTGTTCTGGTCTATTGTCATCAATTGGCCAGAGCCTTCTGAAGCTGGAGGTGGCAGAGGCCAGAAGGTGTTATGTTAAAAACCAATGCCTTTGCACCTCCACCAGAATGAAGTTCAGTGTGGGAAGGTCCACAGTTGATTTTACTGCACCCACCCCACCAACTGGGTGTTCCGTGGCACTATCAAATGGTTCTGGTCTCCAGCTGAGGACAGCTGTCATTGGGTGGAACTTCCGTTGATGGGGCCTTGATTCCATGTGAGGGCCTTGCTAAATGCCTGATTGGAATTACATTCCATGCAAGAGTTAGCGCAGGTCTCTCATTGGCTCTCCACCCAAATGGCGAGAACCCCACTGCTTCGACAAGATTAGCCTTGTCTCTTTCTCCACAGATGCTGAACACCGCCAGCATTTTCTGCTTTTTCATCCACTTATTGCTGATTGACTGTTAACTGTTCACTAATACTGACCTATTTAAAGAGATCTTTTAAAGCAAGAGAAGAATGTTAAATTTCAGCTTGACAATACCCACTCTCACTAAATCTCAGTTGCCTCTATGCTCATAAGCCAATCTGATTAGTAGGTGCTATCAGCTCTGTGCACTCAGGTCAGACTGAATGCCTTCGAAAAATCATGAATGCATCCTAATTGGCTTTCTCCTTAACTTTACAATGTCTCAAAATTTCTTTTAAGCCACAATCAGTTCTATACATTTCACACAACAGTAAAATATATTGCGCTCCCTTTTGAATACTCCACCAGCAAGAAAAGCATCCAATATGGGTGCCTTAATGACTGAAAAAACACATGCACAGATGAATCAATCCTCCTCACCCCTGAAATCTGCCCATACACACCTTATGGAGGCATCTGTTCATAAACAGTTCCAACACAACTTCCCTCGGATAAATACATTATTACGACCAAGTCCGGATAATAAGTTCAGTGGATAAACCCAGTTCTGTTCAGCCCCATCATTTCTAAAAGAGAATTTTGAATTTTTTAAAGAATATTTTTTCAATTCAATGAGAATTAGCAACATCTACAGCTATGAAGAAACAAACCAGCCTGATTTTTTTTTTGAGTTAATCAAAAGTAAGGAGTTAGTGTCATTGTAAGGTCGCTCAAATGAAGTATAATATCTGATAAGTCGCAAGGTGAGGGGAGATGGAATGGAAACAACCTCACAATTCTTAAGTAAAAGCAACAGATTTTGACTTTTAGTCTCAAAGCTCTAATGAGGTTGCAGCCAAAATGATTGTTCTCCTGTTATCAGTGGCTCAGACCATTCTCTACCACTGTGCTGTGTTCCAACTTGTAACAAAACGAAGGTCTGAGCTGGAAGGCTGTTGAGTGAGAGATACTCTCGGCCCATTCTGTGGCAGCCTGCTGAATGCTATATTTTTTAAAACCGCTTTCCTGTCTTATTGGCGACCCATGTGAAAGACGGCTGCTCAGTGACTGGCTTTCAAACTGCAGAGTCATGGTCCCATAACGCAACAGGATTCTCTCTGTCATCTATTGTTAGAAAAAACTCTACAGATCACAGGTAGTCTCTGACAAAGACAGTCAATTCATTCTTTCTATCCTGTTCATCAACATGATGCTAAAGACAACTGAATTGCATATTGCAGGTATGCCACCTGAAGGACCCAACCTCTATCAGAAGCTGTTCACCTTTGAGAAAGCCATTATCTAGACCAAATGTCTTTGCCATAGTCAGGTACAAGTGGTTTAATCAGCCCCTTAGCATTATTGTGGAGTTTTTACTGGTCAGACATTCATTATTTCAGTGTAGATGGGAGTTGTGCATGGGGTCTCTGAGAAATCCCCATCTTAGAATACAATGAAGGAATATTCTGGGAAATTGAATTTTCCATCATGCAGTTCTTCCATGCTAGGATTGTTCTGAAAATCTCCAATTAAATTGCAGACTTTGGATGGTACACATGAAATTAAGAAAAACGGTTACTCGGGGCAAGTTAGGCCATTAAACATGTAGTCCAACTCCTGAGGTACTGTGAAACAGACCCCATACTTACCTCACACACTCCAACTTCAACTCTGCGAGACTCTTTACACAGTCCAGTTGCTGACCTGGTTTCACCACCCGCGCAGAACTGGAATCCCTCCCGATCCCTGTGTCTTCCCTCAGACCTTCCCAATGAATATTGAACTGTCAACTACCCAGGACCTGACCCCATTCCTCCCCAACAGGGCCTGGTCCCTCCATCTTTCCTCCCCTGTCCAACCCCAGGCCTTCTTCACCCACTGCCTCAGTGTTAGTGCCAATCCAAACCCAACCCGCCCGCACCCCCCACCACCCCCCCCCCCCCCCCCGCCCTCCCCCGCCCCTGCATTGGAACTGACTGCACCTCGACCTTCCCTGTCTCTGGACCTGACCTCACATTGAGCAGGTGCTGGTGGTCCATCTGACCCAAAGCATGTCCCACCTCCTCGCCCCGTCAGATCAGATCTAATTACCTCTTATTCCCTGCTGGACACTGCCGCTAGTGCCAGATGTGACCCGATTCCCAGCACCACCCCCTGACCCCCCATCACTTACTGGACCCTCTTGCTACCTGACCCTTTCTTCCCTTCCCATGTCACCCTACCCACCTCGCACTCAGCCCCTGTCGAGCTTGCCAATCAAGATAGCTTTCACAGCCATTTTAAAACACAATGTACTGGATCATTTAAAGCTGTTTTCTTTACAGGAAAATCCGAAACTAGTATCTGTGGTAGGCTTAGATTAATAGCACCCAGCTAGGACCCACTGGCACCATAAACAGCTGGCAACCGATTTACCTGGCAGTTTGACACCTTATGTGGCAATCTACTTACCTAGCACAGTACCCCCTACCAATCTGGCAATCTATGGCTGGCACCCTATTGCATTCCCAATCGGTACCCTACTGACCTGGCACCCCATTCTCCCTGCACCCTAATACCACATTTACCTTATATATTCGCCACTTGAGAGCAGCAGTCAAAATGGCTGTTAAGACATTTCAGTGTCAGAACACAGCAGCTGACTGCTGTGAAAAGGGAGACCTGATTTGCCTTCCCCTCAAAGCTCCAACACCGCAGGAGAAATGGGAGATTGGAAATACAACTCCACATTTCCCAGGGAGTCCTGAGCAGAATCTCCCCGCAGAAATGGGGAGCACCCTCATTTTGTTTTTTAAAAAAAAGGGCTGATGGAGCAAACATGCACAACCCAGAAAATCTGTCTGGACATCTCATTTGTAATTCACTGAAGACCTTGCAGGTCAAGGTGGCTTTTGTGGCTATTTTAAAACACAATGTGCTTGACCATGTAACACAGTTAAAAACAAAGTCCCAAATATTAAAGCGGTCAATGGTATGAAAGATTAATAGTCCACATTTACAATTTCTGTGGTCATGAAATGATAATGGGGAGTTTATGTCCAAACCCACAGAACTACTACTCATGGATAGATTTATTCCAAACATATAAAACCCCAAAATATGTTCCTGAGTGTCAGTTCCCAACACAGACTTGCTGCTGTGACCCATCTGCACATGTGTAGTTGCACTTGTGACATCACACCAGCATAATATTACATTTTAACATGATTGTAAGATCCAGGAGAACACAGCAACAATTACAATCTGTCTATTTTCTGTAAATGTCTTTACAAATTAGCACTTCAGGTGAATGATGAACAACCTGTAATTTACAATTTAACACTGCACTGCACCTGTACAGCGATCAGGCTACTTAACAGTTTGGTTTAAAATTTAGTTTAAGAAACGGATGCAGGCTGGATACTCGTTTCCGGCCGGGAGTAAATTTTTTTTTGGAACAGACACGGTTGATTTTGCCACTTTCAGTCAGGTGCATGTCTGAGCCTTCACACTCAGAGACTGCAACGCACTGCAATAAATGCACCATTGCTTTATGGCTTGTATATCTTAATACAGATTCCTGACTCAGTGAAACAAGATTGCTGTAACTTTAAAGTATCTATTCAGTACCTACAAACTTTTATGTTGTGCTTCGGTGATATCATACTCAGCTTCCTGGCCCAAAACTACACGTACAAATATATTCAGAAGCACATAGAATACAGAATATATGCCTAAGTTGTTGAAAAACTCATTCAATTTGCTACATTAATTTGTAGGTATGGATTATTGACTGGATTATCTGGCTGGAAATACTCTAGTTAAACAAATTAATAAAACTGTCATTTTTGAAACAACATCAACTTCAGTGTCAAATAACTGCTTCTTGAATGTTCTTCCATTCTGTTATTGGTATCTGAATATTCATACTGATGTATTGAGTCATACATTCTTATGGATTTCATTTGCTTTATTCAAAGTTTCCTTTCTGTTATTTGCTGTAGTCTCTTTCACTCACTCTCCATTTTCATTTACCAGCCTTAAATTGACTTCGTGACCAGTTTGTCTCTTTGAAAACAAACAAACAACTCTCTTCATTCAAATCAATCACTCAGATCTGTTCCATTCCCTTCAATATTTTCACCTTTAAAGCATTAACTTGACTTATTTCATTTCTATTGGAAGTGATGTATTAAAAATGAATAACAGGGGTTTTATTATTTCATCACTGATGAGAGCTGTCAGTAGATTCTGACCCACTCCCGAAAGATTATTTGACCCTCACGTGACCTCCAATTCCAGCAGCAAACTCAAACCCCCCCAGACCAATCCTTGAACCTGAACATTCATTTGATTAACACTACCTCTTAAATCTGCAGTAATTCTGTTCATTAACTGCACCCCTGCCATTCTATACTCTCTCCAGCTGTTGCACCCTGTTGAACATGGGCGTAACTAACCCATTCTTCAGCAGCATGGTGGGTCAGTGGTTAGCACTGCTGCCTCACAGCACCAGGGCTCCAGGTTCGATTCCACCCTCGGGTGACTGTCTGTGTGGAGTTTGCACATTTTTCCTGTGTCTGCGCGGGTTTCTGCCAGGTGCTCTGGTTTCCTCCCACAGTCCAAAGATATGCAGGTTAGGTGGATTGGCCATGGGAAATGCAGGTTACAGGGATAGGATAGGATGCACTTCTGAGGGTCAGGCGTGGAGTCAATGGACCGAATGACCTGTTTCCACATTGTAGAGATTCTATGATTTAGCTATCTCGGCACAAGTTAACTCAACTGATTCCTTACGCTAAGCTGCGCCAGGTTTGTCCTCAACTCCAATTAGTTCCACAGTGTACACTGTGTATTAACAGGCTTCAGCTCACTGAGTCAATTTACTCTTAATTCCTGATTTCTTTCCTATCTGCGCTGGACAGGTTTAATTTCCTATTTTCCACCTGCAGTTTTTACCATTTACAGATTTTGAGTTTTGAGTAAACACCTTGAAGGTTGTAGCTCACATCTCTACCACTAATATTTAGGAAATTTAAAAGAGGGGCAATTTTGCACATTGAGGCCAGATCTTCAGGGAGTTGCCAGAAGCCTTTAAAAATGGTAGCTGGGACCTTTTTCTGGGATTCCTATGCCCATTCCCAATGTTAGCTACTTTCGCCAATGTGGGATAAGTGTGCATGCACACATTTTGTACTCCCAGCATAGAATCATGGAATCCTTACAGTGTGGAAGCAGGCCATTCAGCCCATCGAGTCCCCACCGACTCTCCGAAAAGCATTCCACCCAGACACGTGCCACCCCATCCCTGTAACTCTGTATTTCACATGGGTAATCCACCTAGCATGCATGTCCCTGGATGCTATAGGCAATTTAGAATGACCAAACCACATAACCTGCACATCTTTGGACTGTGGAAGGAAATCGGAGCACCCGGAGGAAACCCATGCAGACAAAGGGAGAATGTACAAAGTCCACACAGACAGTTGCCCGAGGGTGGAATCAAACTTGCAACCCTGGTGCTGTGAGGCAGGGGTGCTAACCACTGAGCTACTGTGCCTCCCTGTATGCTAGCATGGCTAGTTCTATGGTGAGAGTCAGCATCTGATACCCACTCACCCTCAAATTTCAGGAAGTCAACTCAACCTCTTGAGGATGTGTGGTTGAATCTGTTGAAGGGCACTTTTAAAAGGTCTTACCCAGATCTCATCCCTGCCCCTTCCATTCTCCCTCTGCGTCCTCCAGGCCAATTCACCACAGAACCAAATGAGCAGAATAATGATGGTAAGTCTTGAAATGCACTTATTTTTAAAAAAAAGACCCATTCAAGAATTCAAAGAAATATAGCTGTTCTTATAACAGTCATTATTTCAATAACAAAAACTTTACTTCACTTGACATTCCTTCAGCTTGTCCATTTAAACACATACAGTAAAAAAAACACACACACAAATTAAGAATAACTTCTTATAACCTTATAATCATAGAGTCCCCTACAGTGTGCAAAGAGGCCATTTGGCCTACCAAGTTGCACCTACCCTCCTAAGGGCATCCCTCCCAGACCCACCCTGCACCCCATCCCCGTAACCCCGCATTTAGTGTAGCTAATCCATCTAGCCTGCTCATCCCTGGACATAATGGGGCAATTTAGCAAGGCCAATCCAGTCTTTGAACTGTGGGAGGAAACCGGAGAAACCCCCCGCAGACATGGGGAGAATATGCAAACTCCACACAGACAGTCAACTGAGAGTGGAATCGTGTTTGAGTCCCTGGTGCTGTGAGCAGCAGTTTTAACCAGACAACTAAAGGAATGATGACCAGAAATCAAATCAAACACTCTACTTCTATGAAAACTGATCTCTGAAAACTATGAAAATGAGCTAATCCATTGGTGAGTCTACTATATCAGCTAACTATTCATAATGGTGCTATTTAGAGAAATAAATGCCTGCCCACTGTTTCTGTTTATGCAGTTCACAAATGCACTTGTTATGAATGCTTGGCTGAGCTGCAAGACTCACTTAGTGCATTAGCACACCAGTAGTCGGTTTTCATGCATTGCAGTAGGCAGCTTGTTTTGATGATAAAATTACATAATACATAAAACCTTTCCCTCTGATACAGTTTAAATTCAACTGTGGCAATCAGAATTCCATTCCATTCTAAAAAGCGGATATCAATGCAAGTGTTGGATTGTCATGAAAAAACTAACCGGTTCACCAATAACCTTTAGGTCTGGTGAGTTCTAATTAACATTAGAAAGGGGGGAAAAAAAGTGCTTCGGACAGAAAATACAACCGAAAACAGAAGGAATACTGAAGGTTTGAAGGGGACGTGAAAAAGCAAATAACAGAAGCAAAAAAGAATTATGAGAAAATACTATCAGCGAACAAAAAGGAGAATGCCAAAATCTTCTTCAGGCATATAAGTAGTAAAACAGTGGTTAAATGAAGAGTAAGGGCAATTAGAGATTCAAAAAAGGTATTTACACATGTAGGTGGGGCACAGCTGAGCTATTAAATTCATACTTTGACACTTCTGTTTTCGTACAGAAGTGGAAAACACTGCCAGGACCAGGAGGAAATTCTATATTTAGAACAGTTCGCAATTAATAAAGGAAACAATGCTTGCATAGGCTGTTAGTATTTAAAGCTGACAAGACACCAGGAATACAGGAGATAAATTCAAGGATTGTGAAGGAATTTAGAGTAGAAATGTGGAAGCATAGGCCAGAATCTTTCAATCCTTTCTGGACTCAGGGGAGGTGCCAAAATACTGGAGAACTAGAAACATTACAAGACAACAAGGTGCAGGGCTGGATGAACACAGCAGGCCAAGCAGCATCATAGGAGCAGAGAG
>NC_063348.1:9081218-9109949 GCF_021869965.1 Rhincodon typus
TTTTTTTTTTAAAAGTAGAAGCCCAGAAATTACAGAGCAGTCAGTTTTACTGCAGTAAGGGGAAGCTCCTAGAAACAATTATTTTGGAGGCAATTAATAGTCACATGAAAATATGATTGATTAGGAAAAGTCAGCATGGATATCTAAAAGGAAAATGATACTCAACTAGCTTACTGAGTTTTTTGTTGATGTTACTGACAGACTCCATGAAGGTAATGCTGTTAATGTGGTCTATATACAAGGATTTCCATTAGGTGTTTGTTAAAGTACTACATGGTATAAAAAGGAAAGTAGCAATGTGGCTACAAAATTGCCTAAGTAATAGGAAAGAGTGAGTAATTGTCAATGGATATTTTTCGGGCTGGAGTGAGCTTTGTAGTGGAATTCTCCAGGGATCAATATTAGAATCATGACTTTTCCTCGCACATATTAATGATTTAGACCTGGGGTGCAGGAGACAATTTCAAACCTTGCAGGTGACTCGGATGTTAGAAGAATGGTAGACCGTCGGAGGGTGGGGTGGGGGATAGTGGTGGTGGTGTTTGGGCAGGGGAAGGGTGCAGAACTCCATAAGCACATTGACAAGTTGGTGAAATGGTGAATAGGCAGCAGAGGAGGTGAGCCGAGAGCATCAAGATTTCATTCCACCAAGTCTGGCATCAAGGAGCCCTAGCAAAAATGGAATCAATAGGAATCGGGGGAAAGCTGTCCACAGATTGGAGTTATCTCTGGCACATAGGAAGATGGTTGTTGGAGGTCAGTCATCTCAGTTCCAGGAGATCTCTTCAGGATTTCGTCAGGATAGTGCCCTTGGCCCAACCGTCTTCAGCTGCTTTATCAATGACCTTCCTCTATCCCAAGGTCAGAAGTGGGGATGTTCGACAATGATTACACAATGTTCAGTACCATTCACAACTCCTCAGATACTGAAGCAGTCCATGGTCAAATACAACAAGATCTAAACAATATCCAGGCTTGGGCTGACACATGACAAGTAACATGTGTATAAGACAAACGCCAGGCAAGACCATCTCCAATAAGGGACAATCTAACCACTGCTCCTTTTCAATCAATGGTGTCACCATCACCGAATACCTGACTATCAATAGAAACTCACTGGACTCACCATATAAATGCAATGGCTAAAAGAGCTAATCAGAGGCTGGAAATACTGTGGTGAGTAACTCACCTCCTGACTCCCCAAAGCCTGTCCACCATCTACAAGGCACAAGTCAGGAGTGTGATGAAATACTCCCCACTTGCCTGGATGAGTGCAGCCCCAACAGCCCAAGAAGCTTGATACCATCCAGGAAAAAGCAGCCTCCTTGATTGGCACCGCACCCGCAAGCACCTATTCCCTCCACCATTGATGTTCACTAACAGCAGCGTGTACTCTTTACAAAACAGAGTCAGAAGTATACAGCACAGCAACAGGCCCTTCAGCCCAACTTGTCCATGCTGACCTGGCTTCCGAAACTGAACTAGTCCCATTTGTCTGTACTTAGACCATCTAAATGCACCTGTACAAATGTCCTTTAAATGTTGTAATTGTACCCACCTCCACCACTTCCTCTGACAGCTTGTTCCATATATGCACTACCCTCTGTGTGGAAAAAAAGTTATCCCTCAGGTCCCTTTCAAAGCATACCCCTCTCATTTAAATCCATGCCTTTTAGTTTTGCACTCCCCTACCCTGGGTAAAAGATCTTGGCCACTCACCTTATCCATGCCCCTCATGATTTTACAAACCTTTATAAGGTCACCCCTCAGTCTGCTATGCTCCAGGGGAAAGAAGTCTCAATCTATCTAGCCTCTCCTTATAACTCAAACCTTCCAGTCTTGGAAGGTGCACTGCAGAAATTCACCAAAAATCCTTAGACAGCACCTTCCAAACGTAGGACCACTTCTATCTAGAAGAACAAAGAGAAGCAGATACATGGGAACACCACCACCTGCAAGTTCTCCTCCAGGTCACTCACCATGCTGACTTCAAAATGCATCGCCACTCAGTCACTGTTGCTGGGTTAAAATCCTAGAATTCCGTCCCTAATAACATTGTGTGTCTACCTGCAGCACTTGTACTTCAGCTGTTCAAGAAGGCAGCTCACCACCTTTTATGAGGGCAACCAGGGATGGGCAATAAACGCTGGCCAGTCAGAGAACCCTACATTCAATGAGAGAATGAATAAAATGCTGAGAAGAGTAGGATGACCCACATTGCTAGGATGAATATTGAAAGACAATACAAAATGGGAGGTACAATTCGAAAGGAGGTGTAGGAGTAGAGGGACCTGGGTGTACATGTGCACAGATCATTGAAGGTGGCAGAACATATGGAGAGAGCAAAGCACCCAGTGTCCTCAGTTTTATTATAGAGAAAGAGTACCAGAGCAAGGAGATGATGTTGAACTTGTAAAAGACACTTGTTTGATCTCAGCTCGAGTATTGTGCACAGTTATACAGGAAAGATGTGAATGCGTTAGAGAGCGCGCAGAAATGATTTACAAGAATGTCTCCAAGAATGAGAAACGTCATTCATGTGGATAGATTGAAGAAGTTGGGACTGTTCTGCTTGGAGAGATGAAGGCTGAAAGGAAATTTGGTCATGGTTTTCAAAATCATGAGGGAATCATAGGGAGAACCTGTTTCCGTTTGTAAAAGGAACACAACCAAGAGGGCATAGATTTAAAACGAAGTGCAAAAGAAGCAAGGGTAACGTGACAATAAACTTTTGGGAATTTAATTAGGATATGGAATGCACTGTCTGGAAATGTTACGGAAGTAGGTTCAATTGAGGTGCTCAAGAAGATGTTGGATCATTAAGTGTACAGGAAGAAAAAAGTGGAGAGTGACGCTCAGTATTAGATTGGCTTGTTTGAAGAGCCAGAACAAGCATCATGGTCCAATTTCCTCTTTCTGCACTGTAACAATTCTGAGATTCTGTAATTCATTCAATTTTATCAAATCCTCCATAGTGGTTCAAGAGGGTCACCACCACCTTCTGAGGTCAGCTAGGAAGATGGGTAATAAATGCCTTGCCAGCAATGTCTATAACCTGATTATTACCTTTTTTTTCTAAATATACAAATCCAAACATGATTTAAAAATAAATGCAATAAAATGGAAGCAGCACAATCATTACTATTCTTCAAACATTGTTTGCAACATTAACTACAGTACAGAAGCTTTATTTGAGGTACTAATCAAACTCTAACAGTTAACAAATATGTCAGGCTTAGACAAGCAGCAAACAGATGCCTATGAAATGAGTCTATGAACTGAATGCATCATTCTTTCTTTCAGCTATCATTTCTGAAGCTTATCAAACTGAATAGATATATGGCAAAGCTGCTTTGTCATTGCTTCAGTTCAATTTGGTTCAGTTACTGCAACTGGCACGTAGACCCTGTGATTGAGCTTTTTATCATCAGTGCCTGAGCATAAAACCCTTTCCCACTGGGAGTACCTAGAGATAATTCAGGCATAAACTGACCACAATCTTCCGCCCATTAAAATTAACGATGAAGAACGGTGCACAATTTCTATGTGACAGGTGCTCCGCTCAGATACCTGGATATTGAAAACAAAATTCAGCCTCAGTGGTTGATTTGGGTCAAAGGTTGATTTTGGAACAGCATCACTGACTTTGCATCAGGAACTGCACAAACAGAATGCCTACCCCAAAAGTACTGCAGATTCTTGTTCTGTCTCATAAAACAGACCACGAAATGTAGGAATAGAAGCAAGTTATTCAGCCCCTTTATTCTGCTCAGCCATTCAATGAGATCATGGCTGATCTGGTAATCCTCAGTCCCATGTTTTCCCCATAACTCTTCATTCCTTTACTGATATAAAATCTATCTCAGCCTGAATATGCTTAATTGCCCAGCCTCGATATCTCTCTGTCATAAAACAAAATTCCACAGATAACGACATTTTGATAGAACAAATTATTCCTCATTTCTGTCTTAAATGGAGTTATAGGGTCTTAGATGTCTTCAGTGTGGAAACAGGCCCTTCGGCCCAACTTGCCCATATCCGCCCAGTTTTCACAAATAAACAAGTCCCATCTACCTGCTTTTGGTCAATATCCCTCTATACCTATCCCATCATGTATCTATCTAAATGTTTCTTAAATGATGAAACTGTACTCGCTCATACCATTACCTCTTGCAGCCTGTTCCAGACACTCACCACTATCTGTGTGAAAAAAGTTGTCCCACTGGACCCTTCTGTATCTTTCCCCTCTCACCTTAAACCTATGCTGTCTAGTTTTAGACTCCTGTACCCAGGGAAAACCTGTTGGCTATCTACCTTATCTATGCCGCTCATGATTTTATGAATCTCTGTAAGGTCACCCCTCGGTCTCCAAAACTCCAGAGTAAAATAATCCCAGCCTATCTAACCTCTCCTCGTAATTCAAACCTTCCAGATCAGGTAGCATCCTAGCAAATATTTTCTGCATGCGTTCTAGTTTACTGACATCCTTTCTACAATACGGCGACCAGAATTGCACATAGTACTCTAAATGTGGTCTTACCAGCTCTTGTACAGTTGGAACATGATGTCCCAACTCTGCTACACAATGCTCTGACTGAAGAAAGCAAGCAGCTAAAAGCCTTGGGTAAATGGGTAACCCTCTTGCTCTAGAATGATGCCCTCTTGTCCTAGGCTCTCCCACAAGGGGAAACAACCTGTCCATATGTCAGATAAAAACTGAAAGAAGTGCGGATGCTCTAAATCAGGAACAAAAACAGACGTTGCTAGAAAAGCTCAGCATATCTGGCAGCATCTATGAAGAAAAATCAGAGTTAACATTTCGGGTCCAGAGACTCTCGCTCAGTTCTGAGCAAGGGTTACCGGACCCGAAACATTAACTCTGATTTCTCTCCATGTGTCAAGTTCCCTGAGAATCTTATACACTTCAATAAGGTCTCCTCTAATTCTTCTAAACTCCAATGAGTGCCAGCCCAACCTAGTTAACCTCACCTCATAACAAAATCTCATCTTACCCAGAATCGACCTCATGAATGTTCTCTGGAATCCTTAGATAAAGGGACCAAAATAGTTCACAATATTCCAGCTGTGCTCTGACGAGTGCCTTGGGTAGTTTCCACAAAACTCCCTACTTTTGGATTCCATTCCATTTGAAATAAAAGCCAACATTCCATTTGCCTTCCCTGTCACTCACTGAACTTGGATGCTAATTTTTTTTGTGATTCATGCATAAGGACTCCCAAATCCTTCTGTCCTGCAGTCTTTCCTCATTAAATAATATTCAGCTCCTCTATTCTTCCCGCCAAAGCGATTAACTATCATCCTACATTTTCTCACATTATATTCCATGTGCCAAGTTTTTCCCAACTTAGTTAACTTGCTCATATCCCTCTGTAGGCTCTTTATGCCACCTTCACTACTCATCATTCCACCTAGTTTTCTGTCATCCACAAAACTGTTGATAGTTCATTCACTTCTGTCATCCATGTCATTAATATATTATCGTAAATAATTATGGCTCCAGCACTGATCTCTGTGCGCTTCACTTGTTAGAGCTTGCAATCCTGAAAATGCCCCTATTATCTCAACTCTCTGTTTTCCATTAGTTCGATCAACCATGCTGCTTTAGAATCTCCAACACCATGTTCTTATCTTACTAGGTAGCCTTATGTGCAGTGCCTTATCAATCACCTTTGGAAATCAAAAAAATATTCCATCTACAGCTTTCCCTTTTTCGATCCTGCTTGTTACCTTCTTAAGGAACTGTACTAAATTTGTCAGGCACGATTTCCCTTTCATGAAGCCATCCTGACTGTGCTCGTGTTATGAATTTTTGAATACTCTGCTGTTACATTCTTTAAACTAGACTCTAACATTTCCCAGTGACAAACGTTAAGTAACTGACCTATAGGACTGACTGCTTTTGATGCCCTTCCCTTTGTGAAGAAGTATGCCACCAACGCTGGAATTAAGTTTGGTATGTTTTAATATTATCTCCATCAAATAACGATAAAATAGAATAGTTTGGAGAGGGTAACGTGACCTGTGCTAAAACTTCAAACCCACATGTCCTGATTGTGATAGTGCCAGAAACGCAAGTGAAAATGATTAGAAGGAAGGTGCAAGTTGTAATACTTAAATAGAAGGTAGATGGTTTTGTTATGTACAAATCCACTGACTCTAAGAGACAGCCAGGTTGAAATATTTGAAAAGACCACGGCAGCTAGTGCTTTATCAACCAGAAGAAAAGAACTGTTTTTGGGTTAATTACCAAACAGAATGCGAGTGAGGACAGATTGATCCTGTTTGAAGGAATAAGGCTAATGGAGAATTAATGAGCAAGGAGTCACAAGAGGGTGCTTGGACTTCATTTGAAAAGTACTCTGGAAGTCTCACCGTGGTGGGAGAAAGATCCTATCAAGGCTGAGAGAAGACTGGCAATTTATAAACAAGACTATATTTCTTCTGAGTGTGGTGTGATGTATAAATGTGGTGTTTGTTTGTATTAAGAACTTAATGGGATTGCTTTTTTCCTGCAGTATCGTTTCTTAGTTGTCTATTATTTAATCGTTTAATCAACATTGATTTAGTTTACCTGTCTCAGTAAAAGTCATATAATGTAATATCCTGTCGTGGTGAATCTTTATGTTGGTCACTGGGAAAGTTGCATTTGTTTTAATGTCATCAGTCTTTGTGGAGATGGTGGCAATATCATAGAATCTCTACCTGTGTGGAAGTAGGCCATTTGGCCCATTGAGTCTGCACCAACTCTCCAAAGAGCATCCTACGCAGACACACCTCCACCTACCCTATTCCTGAAACCCAGTATTTCCTATGGCTAATCCACCGAGCCTGCACATCCCAAGACAGTATGGGCAATTTAGCATGGCCAATCCACCTAACCTGTACTTCTTTGGAAACCAGAGTGCCTGGAGGAAACCCACACAGACACAGGGAGAATGTGCAAACTCCACATAGACAGTTGCCTAAGGGTAGAATCAAACCCGGGTTCCTAGCGCTGTGAGGCAGCAGTGCTATAGACTGAGCTAACATGCTGCCCAATATGTTAACATTGTGTGAGTCAATGCTGTCTGGATTCAGTAATGTCAATGTTCTCCCTAATGCCTTCCCATCTATCATCTTTCAAAAGAAAGGACACTGACTGACATTACTCCATTCTTCAACCTTGTTAACTAACAGAAAGAAAAGAGTGGGGACAAATGGGCATTTTTCTCATTGGCAGTCAGTGGTGAGTGGTGTGCCTCAGGCGTCAGTGTTGGGACTGCAATTGTTTACAATTTACACAGATGGTTCAGGGTTGGGAAGCAAGTGTAGTGTGTCAAAGGTCGCAAACCTCTCACATCTCCATGTCTGTTTACACTCAAGGTGAAATTCAGATCTATTATCCTAACATTGCAGGCCGCAATCATCCATCACCCCTATGCTCGCCAATCTACACTGACTCCAGCAACTACTCAAAATTAAAATTCTTATTCTGGTGTTGAAATGCCTCCATGGCTTCCCATCTCCCTATGCCTATATCCTCATGTAGTCCTGCTACCCTTTGAAATCTTTACAACCCTCTTATGCTGGCCTTTTGCACATCAACTTTCACCACCTAACCATCAGCAATCATTCCATCAGCTCCACAGGCCCAGAATTCCAGACTTCCTTCACTTCACAACTCTTTGCTCTCCTTTAAGATGTACTTCTGAAGTTTGTTTGAAAACACCCCTGAAATCCTATCATCTTATATTTCCCTACATTAAAGACACTGTGTATATACAAGTCACTGCTGTTGCTGAATGGCAGGGATTTTATATTCATGGCCAAGTTAGTGCGAGTGGAGGTGCACTGCAGGCCAATTTTCTATTCCATCTGCAGCTCCTTAATGAAGATTTTGCAAATACCATTAAATGTCATCCAAGCCATAATAATGAAGTCGAAGAGATCTTATCCGACTAAATATGGCAGTGGGGAATGCTGTTGATGTAAGTGTCCTTTAGGATGTAGCTTAATACACTGACGTAGGGGTCTGGTATCTCTAAGCCAAACACTATGTGTGGTTCTAGGGGAGGTCAGGTACTTGAACAAAGCCTTTTAGGCCAGGGATCAGCAACAATCAGTTGGAGAAACACTAAGAATTTTGCACACTGTAATAGCTCATATTAATTTACAACAACACAGAATCAGATACTCCAGTCATTATGTTGGTGTTTATATTCCACCTGAGCCTCCCATTAACTTCATGCTATCTCTTCAATGTACATTTCTGTTCTTTTCTGCCTTATGTGCTGACCTGACATCCGCAAAAATGCTAGTTACCACGTGGAGTGATCACCACATTCCAATGACTCTCTGTCTAAAAGGAATCTCCTGGATTCCTTTTTGGATATACGTTTATGACATTCGTTTTGGATTCTTGATCAAAAATTACCTGTACATATATAATGCCTTGCGTTACAAAAGGATATTCCCAAGCACTTTATAGCCAATAAAGTACCTCTGAGTGTATTCAATCTTGTGATGCAAAAAATGCAGCCAACTGAACACAGTATGTGCTGAGAAGCAGCAATGTGATAATGACCAGATACAGGTATTTCTCCTAAAAGGCAATAGTTGCATTTTTGTGTGACCTCACATTATAGATAATCGCCATAGAAAATCACGTTATAGGGAAATCACTATACATGTACGTAGGAATGTTTGTGTTATCCAAACAGTGTCCACTATTCATCAATCACGTTACAGCCAATTCGCATTAATGAAACACGTGTTATAGCAGAACTACCTGTCATCTGTTTTTCTGGGAGTGAATAATGGATGAATATTAGCCAGGGCACCAGAAATAATCATCTCTAGTCTTCCTTGACACTATGTGATGAGCTGCTTTACAACTAACTGAGAGGACAGACTCAATGTCTATTTCACATCTCATCTGAAAGACTTCACCTTCAACAGTGCAGCTGCCCCTCAGTACTATACTGAATGTATTATATTTGTGTTCAAACTCTGAAGTCAGATATGAATGAATAGTCATCCGACTCAGGGGCATAAGTGCTACCAAGTGGCCCATGATTGACACAGTGGAAGTAGCTTCTTTATGTCTACCCTATCGATCTTCTTCATTATTTTTAAAATGTTTATCAGGTCAGCTCTCGGCCTTTTCTTTTGTCTCTTGGTATAGGAATGGGCTTATTCATCCTACGCAGACTGCTGTAGACATGGAGTAGAATGCCAACATTGTGATAAATAGTAAAGTTCCAAATGACCAAGCTGGATCTTAGGGAGTCTCTCAGCATCTGGTGAAGGAGAAACTGCAAGCTACAAATAGCATTGGTTTTATAGTTTTGACACCGAATGAGAGAAAAGCAAATTGAAGAGAGATTGGAGTCTAAAGCCAATTAAAAGTTTATTTGGTCCTTGCTGTAGGCAAAACATGAACAGATTTAGAGAATATTTCTCCTGAACTGCCAGCAATTGACTATTCTCTACAATTCATGTACCAGTTGCTAGAAATATTTAAGCAGTGGTTTATACACTTTCTTCTATTTCACAGCTTTATGGAACAGCACGTACAACTACAGGCTGGAGGCAATTGCAAGTGAAGTTACAAAATGATACTAATTTGCAAGAGAAAAATTAATTGAATTTCTTGGTTTATCTGATTGCACAGATTGTTGCGGGGTTGGGATGGGGATGGCATTGAGGAAAATGTCTTATTACAATCAAAGCACTCCTTCAGAAGAGACTGAACTAGTCTTACGTGCTTTTCTTCTCTGATCCTCACCTCTGGTTTCCAAGGCAAACATATCTCAGTCAAGTTCAAAGGCTGCCGGAATCCTCTTTGATAACCATCAGGCTCACCTTGTGAAGGTCTACCATATTTGTTTGGTGTGTCCAACTGTCAAATAAAACAGAATATTATTGATCACAAAAGAGCAAACATGCAACAAGTTGTACTTTCAGATGCAGGTAGGTAGTAGTCAAATTGTGCCACTTCTTAAAAATGTTTCTTCTTTCACGGAATTTAGGTGCCCTTTGGTAACGCCAGCATTTATTGTCTGGTTATTTAAACCAGTTTGCTGGTTATTTAAGTCACTGGTTGCTTCCACTTCTGGGCAATTTTGGAGAGATAGGTATCTGAAGCCTTTCACTTTAAAAGTTATTTCCTCCTAGTTTTTTTTTTGAACAGAAGTTGTAAGGCAGAGGTTCAGAACTGACTATTGAACACCACTTGAGTAGGTAGCTTGGGAGGCCTTGAGTTTTTGTTTAATGCAGCCTGAATGGGTGCGGCCAGCTCTCACAGATTAGGATTTCTGGGTTTTGGTTTTACAATGGTATCAGAAGCTATTGGGGTCTCAACAGAATTGGAAGTTTCAGTGAATGTGTCCTGGCTGCTACTCTCTCTGAATTTTCTCGATGTTTTTTTCATCCTGGATTGGAGAATTGCATGTGAGAATCTGTGAATGAATTTTCCTTTTTTTGCCACGGTTTGTGTTTATGAGATGTTACTATAGGAACAGTTAATTATTAATGGGTGCTGCATCTATCATCCCTGTTAAGTTTCCAATCTGCTAAGTTATTCTAAATTCCTCTGTTTTTGCTTATATTTTAACCAATAAATAAATTGTGTTTTGCTTAACATAGAGTAGTTTGACCAATTGTACTGCATCTGAGACACTTTATATTTGCCTTTACAGAAAAAGTTAGGGTCTAGTCTGCCTTAAAATATTTTGAGGGGGTCTGATCTGGTCTGTAACAAACCCAAGGTATGCAGATTAAACAAGGTAAGAGTGTTTGGATTCGTCTGGATAATCAGTGTTGACTTTTGGAGAGGTAAGGTCCCACTGTTGATCTGGTCCCATGACACAGTGGAGGAGATAAGCCGCCCCTTGGTGGAGGATAAGGCACCCTTTTTGGAAGATCTGGTGTCCTTCCTTATTGATTAAAGTAAAAATGCTTGTGCATAAAAATAGATAAATCCATTGGGACTGTCAGCTGCCAAAGAACTTCCAAAGCTGTCAGGAGGGACCATTTAATATGTGAATGCATTAAATGGACTGGAGCCTGTTTAATATTTGAACAGAAAGTATCTGGAGAATTTAAAACAAAACCTTGCTTTTTATTGCCATGTCTCTATTGACATGAGCCACCTTGTGACACAGAGACAGACAGTCGAACCAAATCAGCTTTTCTACCCTTGTATTCACAACACAGTAAAATTCAAATCTTCAGAGACCCTCAATAGTTACTCCAATGTTTCCTAACCAGACTTTTGAATAACCTGTCCCAGACTTTGTGAATAATTAATTCCAGGCACTGGTTCTGTGTCTTAACTATTTATTAAATATATAGTAACTTTAACAGATGAAAATTAAACAAGGTAATACGATTAATGTCAATACTTTAAACCCAAAGTGCTTATGTCCAGCTCCCCATTCACATAAAAGTCAAAGAGACAAACACCGTTATAGAGTCACAGAGTCATACAGCACAGCATGAAAACAGACGCTCTGGTCCAACCATAATCCTAAACTAAACTGCCTGCATTGGCCCATATCCCTCCAAACCTTTCTTATTCAAGTATTTATCCAAATGTCTTTTAAATGTTATAACTGTACCCACATCCACCACTTTCTCTGGCAGTTCATGGCACACACGAACCACCCTGTGTAAAAAAAATTGCCCCTCATGTCTTTTTAAAGCCCTTTTCCGTTCATCTTAAAAATATGCCCCCTAATCTTGAAATCTCCCACCCTAGGGAAAAGATACCTGCCATTCATCTTATCAACCCCTCAACCTCCTAAACTTCAGGATGAAAAGGTCCCACCTATCTAGCCTTTCCCTAAAACTCAACCCAGCATTCCCGGCAACATCCTGGTAAATTTCTTCTAAACCTTTATGGAATAAATGTTATGGAATAGAAAGAAAAACTGGCCAGGTTAGTTATTTGGTTTTCACCAATGCATTGTTTCACAGGCATTAATGGTGACTCCTTGGTTGCTTTCTGTACACATCAATCATCATGGTCATGTTTTCAGTTCATGCAGCTACAAGTAGTAACACTTATTATCTCAGCTTTCTCTTCTTTGGTTTTCCAATAGCTGGTAAGGGAGCTAGGCAGGGAGCAGTCAAAATCTTCACGTTGTGTCCATAGCAGCCAAACCCATCTCCCAGAAGATACAGTTCAGAAAAACAACTTCAACTTTGATAATCCCCTGATACACTTTTCCCGAGGTGTCAACTACCATTCAGCATCTGTCATCTCCCAGACTTGCCAGAACCAATTCTCAGGTACTGACTTCTTAACTAGCAATGTTATGCTAAGTGCCTAATCTTCCTGAGTTTGTGGTGTCTGTAGCAAACCTCCTGATCAAGAATCACCCTGCAATTAACTTCCTGGCCTGACCTCACAAACCTTTTGGGCTGTTCTTTTCTCTTTATCCCAGCAGTTTCCAAAGTTCAAAAGTTGTTTTCAGCTCACAATTCCCAGTTCACAGCTCCAAACAAAAAGTAATAGTCAAAAGAAAAATAATGAACCATCCGTGAGGATTCTGACACTCCTTTACTAGATTGCACAATTGACTTTATGAGGGTCCGTTATCATAATGGGTTGGCATCTATTTCACAGTTTGATTGAAAAGTGGTTTCTGATGCATGACTATGACTACAACACTTCTTGCATTTGAGTTAAACTTTCTTTTGTTAAATAAGATTTTATTGAGGTGAAGAAATTCAAATGTAAACATTGCGAAGAGACATAAAATTGAAACTTGATACAATTTTATCTTGAACTCATTGGGAATGACATACAACAAACCAAATTCAGAATGTGTTCACCAGTTTCTCATATTGTATAAATTGGTGTTCCCTTTGCAAGTGTAATTTCTTGTGTGTCAGTCTTGATGAGTGCAAGATGAAAAACCTCAACATTGTGGTTCTTTTCAACAACATTTAAGTTCTTTATTTATTCCTATACTATTAGTTCTATACTTAAAACAATTTAAACTTAATGCAGAGATAACAAGGTGTAGAGCTGGATGAACACAAGCAGCATCAGAGGAGCAGGAAAGCTGACGTTTCGGGTCTAGACCCTTCTTCAGAAACTTATGCATTTGTTTTAGTGAATGGGAATGAGTTTTGCATTTGTGCCCCTGCTAGGAGGGGGTGCCAAGCCGACAAAGATCCCACCCACAAAAGACAGCATGTCTGGGTGTCAAAGCTAGCAGCCTGTCCACCATTTGGAAATAGCTAAAGGTCAACGAGCTTATTAAAGACTCAATTAACCATATATCATACTGCCCACAACATGATACAATTGATGTGGACATACGGGTGGGACCAGGCAGCCAACTCTTTTAAAAAGAGTAAAATATCAGGAATGAAGAGGTAGGTGTTATGCCTGGAAGGTGCACCCCATATAAAATAGCACTATCCCTTCCTTAGGTAGTACTAGACCAAGCAACCCAACCTTTCACATCTCACTCCTCTAAGAGTGAGTCCTGGCAGGACTCACCATAGAACCCTGGCATTGGCAGGGCTGCTGGAGATACCAGCCATTCAGATTAGTGAGCACTTTCGTCCAGCGAGGGGCAGAAGTCCAACAGAATTTCCTTTAGGCCAGCCGGACTGCTTAATGGCTATGAGTGGGTGACTATTGCCAACTTTTCTTCTGGGTTGGAAAAGGGGGAGGTGATGACCTAGTGTATTATCACTCGACTATTAATCCAAAGACCCAGGTAATGTTCTGGGTTCAAATCCCAGGTGGAACTTGTATTCAATAAAAATCTGGCATGATAACCATTGTTGATTGTCTGGAAAAACTACTGTCCTTTAGAGAAGGAAACTGTCAGCCTTATCTGGTCTGGCCTACATGTGACTCCAGATCCACAGCAACGTGGTTGACTCTCAACTGCTCTCTCTGGGGCAATTCATAGAATCTTGACAGTGTGGAAGCAGACCATTCAGCCCACAGGTCCACACTGACTCTCCGAACAGCATCCCACCCAGACCCACCCCCTTACTCTGTCCCTGTAACCCCGCATTTCCCACAGCTAATCCACCTAACCTGCACATCTTTGGACTGTGGGAGGAAACTGGAGCACCCGGAGGAAACCCACGCAGACTCCACACAGACAGTCACCTGAAGCTGGAATTGAACCCAGATGCCTGGCGCTGCGAGGCAGCCACTGTACCTGCATTTCGGATGGGCAATGAACGCTGGCCCAGCCAGTGACTCCCACATCCTGCGAATGAATTTAAAAAAACAGGTGCCCACTCCCAATGTGAAATTTCCACTCTGCAATCCATCTATTCTGATTGATAGATTTTCTTTTTCTCTCGCCGGTGTATGGGTCCAGACATTGCTAGAGGGGGGCCTAGAGTTGTCATCGAGTGGACAGAATTTGCGCATGGGCTGACGCCATTAAAATGTAGGAGCAGGAAATGATTGTTCCTCATAGACTGGAATTTACAAATGCAAACCCCCAGTAATACAGATACAGCGAAAGACCATACGGATGAGTTTAAGGAGAGAGATATGCCTCCTTCAGAGGAAGCTGAGCTCATGCCTGTAGACAATGAGACAAGAGGCAGCTTGTAAATGAAGAAATGTACAGGATCAAGGACAAATCATTAGGAGATATTGATACCACAAATGCATTGCATCATTTTGAGGATTCAAATAAAAAGTTATTTGCATTTCATTTTTTTCACCATCTATGACTCAACAAACTTTTCAAATTCTCAATCACAAAGCCTATCATTGCCACGTGAGCTGAAAGGAAAGCTGTCCAGAACACCCAGAGAATGGGCAATGGTGAAATTAAATATCTTGAAGGATAAAGTCATTGTAACAATGCAAACAAAAAGTACAGTGAGCGTTTGAAAGCACATTTCATCGTGATTTTGGATTCTTCCTGTGAACATGCCCAAAGCCTTTGCAAAATTCAAGATCTGACAGCTGAATGGGGAGCTGTGGGGATGGAGAAAAGAAAAGGATTGACAGCTGCCTGATTACATATTATCATTTACAATCTTTGACTGAGTTCGGAGTGTACAATCAGTCCTTCAACAATTCCTGAAAAGAGGCAAGTAACCAAAATATATACAACTGAGGGCATCAGTGAATAAGACAGTTTCAAGTCTTTCTGCTGCTTCCCATTCCTGTTCTCAGGCTGAGCTGTAATCCAACCAAGACTACAAGCTATTACTTTTCTGCCCTATCATGAGGACACCCCTCAGTGATACTTCCAAGATCTGGGGCTCAGCCTGTGAATTTCAGCAGCAGGTTATTTGAACCTTGATCACATGGGCAGTGGTCAATTAGGGGAAGTGGCACATAATGCCTGTCCAAAATTCATTGCCAGAATGAGCCCTTTTGCAGCTCCTGCCTCTCTGATAATTCTGATAATGGTATCTCTGGTGCCTACAGACACTCACCTTTGGTACTGCTCCCCTATCTCTAGTGTGTCCAGTATACATGGGGATTGCTTAGCAAAATGGAACTTGAATATATCTAAGAGCGATATGTTGCTAAGGTTCTCCTTTTCTCATCTTGTACTCATTAGGGCAGATGCAAGAATGTCAAAATCCCCATGGCAAAGTTGGACAACCAAACAATCAGCACCTTTTTCTCCTGTAGTATAGCATTATCATTGAAGTTGTTACATTTCTGCACTTGTCCTGAAGAGTACAGAATGAAAACTCCACCAACCTGTCTCTCCATTCAGCAATATTGAAAGGGGGCAGTTGTGATCTTCATGGATTTGATTTTTGTCCTTATACTGGCTGCTGACACTGTATTTAAAGTGTCAATGCATGCCACCTGTACTGTCTGTTCGCCATATTTACCTTTAAGAGAGTTTACCTTTAAGGACTCCATGTGTTGTATGTATACAATGTTATGACTCTGCCTGACATTTAGTCTGCTGGTAAGTGCGCAATCCACAAAAACGGAAATCAGCTGGTTCGCTATAACATGTTAATGACCAGACCAGAACCCCCTCAGAATATTTTAAAAAGGTAGCCTAGATCCTAACTTTTTCTTATTTTAAAAGGCAAATCTCTCAAAGACAGATTAACAAACAGACACAGTTATGGGATAAATCAAAACAAAAAGATAACCGAGATGTAACTGGCCAGTTCATTTAAGCAGACTCCACAATCTGTAATATTGCAGGAACATGGGATTGCACCCTATTTGGTTTCTGAAGACCACAATGCATGCTACTAGCTTCCTGTAGGCTCTGAGAAATATTTACTTATAACTGAGAACTATTCTCTGAACTTTCAATCAGTTGACAATGAGAGGGTGACCAGGGAGCATTCAAACCGCTATCCTGTAGCTTTCATGGGCTTCTGATTTGAATAGAGTTCAAAAAAACAGTTCAAACTTTGCTTTCTCTTTGTTAAATTCTTTGTCTCCCTATGAGACCTCATAACATATATCATCTGTCATCTGTTTGAGCAGGGTATATCTCTGGAACAAAAACAGGAATCAACTTGCAATTAACTTCCAGTCCTGGCCTCATAAGAAAATAGCATTTTGTTTGTTCTCTTTGTTTTGAACCAACCTGCCGCTCACAATCCAGAGATCACCTCCAGCTTACAACTCACAGCCGCAAGCCAAAAATGGTAATAGAAAAAAAATGAAAAGTCAGTCAACAGTAACACACTATTTGTAGTTGAACATTGCACAGAACACATCAAATAGCTAACGCAGTCAAGATTTTTCTCACAGATTATTTGGTGATACCACCCCCCTCCCCTACCCCCAGAAATGACTGATATTATGGGGACCCAAATCTCAAAGCTGTACAAGGGATTCCAATTCTTAACATTTGATGATCTGGCCTTGAAACTCCATCAAGAGCTGCTCCATCACAGTGTTTCAACAACCGGGCAGCACATTGGCTCAGTGGTTAGCACTGCTCCTCACAATGTCAGGGACCTGGGTTCAATTCCAGCCTCAGGCGACTGTCTGTGTGGTGTTCGCACGTTCTCCCCGTGTCCATGTGGGTTTTCTTCGGGTGCTCCAGATTAAGTGGACTGGCCATACTGAATTGTTCGTAGTGTCCAGGGATGTGCAAGCTAAATGGATTAGCCATGGGAAATGCGAGGTTACAGGGATGGGTTTGGGGCTGTGTGTCTGGGTGGGATGCTCTTCAGAGGAGCAGTGTGGACTCAATAGGTTGAATGGTCTGCTTCCACACTGTAGGGATTCTATGAACTGCTCATGATCTGAAATGTCACCTTCCTTTCTGGGGTCCGTGCTCCTATAGATTATGGAAACCACACTCCAGAACTTACTCACAGGCACAACTCCAGTTTTTCATAAACATTTAGCTTCATCAAGCTGGTACTGTTGTTTTTTCTCCCTCTGTTAGCTCTAACCCAATCCAGCTGCACATAGCAAATTTTGCTTGTTGGTATCCTTCACTTTTATTCTCAACTGCACTGAATTCTTAATGACATACAGCTTCTTCTGAGCCTGCACAACTCACAGGCTTTTCCTGAGTTCTAACACCAACATTAATTTGCCCTTCTTGGGCTTGCCCTGAGTCCTAACCACTTGAAGCCTGCTACAGCAGCACCTTTGCACGATGAAGCCTTTTCTCCTCCCTCCTAAGTACCTGACCGGCCATCAGCCCAATGATAGCAAAAGTTTCCTCTAACTGATGCAAATCGACTGTTCAGTAATCTTTCAACTGTTATGAGTGACCTATTGAAAACCTTGCAACATGTCCCATCCTTGTTCCAAAGTGAAATTAAATGCAATGTATACTGATGTACCAAATTCCCTGAATGTTACAATTTTCACAGATTGCTGTTTTCAGCAAAACGGATACAAAATGAAACTGATTTCGACACAGAGTTCAGAAACTTATGTTGTTCTCCTTTACTGGAGGAACGTTCTAAAATACTAATAATGGAGGCATAATCCTGAGCAGTTCAGTCATACCTGGTTGGCAGTGAATTAAATTGCCAAATGTATTGCCCCCCTTTTAGATTTCACTGATATTCCAGGCACTGATTGATTTGGTCTGTAAACAGGCAGTAGCAATGAATTGTTTCAAAGAATTTCTGCTGAAGTAATTGTCAGGAGATTCACACATGTTTGTACAGGAGCAAAACTCGAAATTATTACTTATGTTTCAAGCTTTCTATCAAACCTTCAATCATGTTGCAGTTATCTTTTCCATCAATGTTATGCAACGTTTTATCTAGGGTCCCCTAATAATTTGTTTGACTAAGAGTTGAGGCCAGTCAACAAAGGCATTTCTTCTGCAATTGTAAAGCTCCAGACAGAGAGGTGGATAACCAATATTATTAATCCTTTGAGATCAACAATGACTGTACTGCAACTCGACACTGCTTGGCATGCTGAATGCCTGATAAAGTGGAGAATGAAATGGGCACAAGGCAAGAGTAAGAAAATAGCGTCAACAGATTGGAAAAAGAAACGTTTCTGCATTTATTTGCAACCCACAACATTCCAGTTCGTAGGCAAGACTCCTACAAACTGTGCTATTACAATCCAACTCACTCTCCACCTACTGTCTCCAAATAACCAAGACTACAGTCACAAGGAAGAGTCATCTTGAATACAACATTCAAGATTATTACTCAAACTAACATTTAAAAAGTTCAACTTGTCACATGCTCCAACCTTGGTACCAGGTAAATAATAGACATAATCGTAGCAACATGGAAAGTAATAGCAGTAGCAGCCCTTCAATCAACCATTCAATATGACCATGGCTGATCATTCTACCCAGTACACTGTTCCTGTTTTCTCTCTTTGTCTTCAGAGCTGTCTATCTAACTCTTTCTTGAAAACAATCAATGTTTTGCCCCCAACTGTTTTCTCTGGCACAGAATTCCATTGGTTCAGCACCCTCTGGGTGAAGAAATTTCTCCTCATTTCAGATCTCTAAGCGGCTAATAAAAAAAGATGAGGGGAAACACATATGGAACAGGACAACAGGCACTTACCATGCCTGTGCTCAAATATTTGTTTCCTGCGCAGACAAAGTTGGAAAGCATCCTTGAATAAAATTCTGAGCACATGTGGTGAGTTCAGAATTTCAACAATGTAATTCTGTGATCCCATCAGGATGCTCAGCATTGGCCCCATCAGGAAATAACAGGGACCCCATTTTAACTCTAGATTGAAGAGTGGTGAGGTGATTTGTAAACTCAACTGCTGTTGAGGCCCAGGCTATTTTAACTCCAAGGCCAACTCTAAATTCTACTGGCCAACTTGTTTGCTAATAACTTGCTCCAATCAATGTGCCCATTGGTCACAAACATGGTGACAGTATTGGAATTTGGGAGTTTCTGTCATTCCTAGAAGGTAATGGGAGCTAGAGTTGGCTTTAATCTTCCTACCTTCCTCTGAGGTAGATTTTATTCCCAATCTGGTTCACGCTCACAAATTTCCTGCTCAGCAATATAGCAACTCAAACAAAATGACCACAAGGCTAATTTCAAATGGTTCCACCCGGCAAATCAGTCAATTATGTTGAAATTCCCTGTGGGGTTCTTCCAGTCTTTTGTTCTCTCAGAAGCTTCGAATTCTTAATGCCTTAACAGAACCCATATATTGTCTAAGGGCGAAGTAAATTCTAAATGTCTCCCTTGGTAAATGTTGTCGAGATAGCACAGTTCCATGGTCTTTGATTTCTGCCCCTCGCCCAGTGGAATAGACAGCCATCTGCTGTAACTTCCTTCTTAAAAGGACTTTCGGAACTTAACTAACAGGAGATTTTCAAGGTACAGATTTTAAAGCAGAAATATCCTTTGAACAGGTTTTATTTTAAAAAAAGAAAAATCGGCAATATTAGAACTGCCTGATCATGACAGCAGAAAAACCAAGTTGAAACAGTCTGTCTACTGGGGTTGTCGGTGTATTTTGGGACGAAGTTGGAAATACTGTGTGAGAAGTGATGAAAGATCATCAGCCTGAAGTGTTGCCCGCAACTTATGGTGAGGCCTCAGGACTGTAGGCACCCTGATGAGAAGCAAGTCCTGGGCCCACACTTACTGGCACAGTCACCAACTAGTCAAGTGTGTGGGCCCCATTTTCCAGTGAAGGACAACATACGACGACATGATACTGCTTGCCCTGCGCTCCAAAACCTCAGCAATATGCTATTCAGCCCATAATTATATTCTTCAGATATTCACATGCTCAATGGAGCAGGCAGCAGCTTCAAATCCACACTCGCTTTTGGTAAAATGCTTTTTTTTTAAATGTAGTTTTTCATAGGATGTTGGCATTATTGCCCATCCCTAATTGCTCTGAGGGCAGTCAAGCGTCAATTACGTTACAAAGCTTTTGGACATGTCTCATGACCACCATCACTGAAACCAGCTCTATATTTCAGATGTATTCAATCAATTTAAAGTCCACCAGCAGCCATGGAGAGATTTGAACTCATGTTCCCAGACCTTTAGCCTGGATCTTATGAGCTCAGCATTAGCAGTACACCATTGTCTTTGAGAGACACTGGCCTTGACTCCCTGTCCTATTGTTGCTAAAAATGATGAATGGATGGAAATGTAGAATTTACCGGTCAGGTACAGGCACTTCAAATTCAGAAAGAGTGAAACAAAATCTCCCCCACTTTTCCCTGAAAGCAAGGGTCTTCAACCCCAAATCTTAGTCAGCACCCTCCCACCACACCAGGAAGATATCATTTCCATTTCTAATACCAACCATGTGTCAACAAAATTGTCAATTAAGAGTAAATTTTATGCCACTGGCAGCTGCATTCCAACAGCTCCATGTTCTTTCCCATATGATAGCAGAGAAATGAAACAGATCTTCTTCGCCAGTCTAGAGTGGATGGAAATTAATGTCCCCAATTAATAAAAGCCTAGTGCCTAACTGATTCGCTCCCTTCACTTTAGCTTACTGAGTTGAAAAGTAGTCTGAGACTTGTTGACTACACTATTTACAGACAAGAAGATCCAAAATCACTTCTTACATTTGGCTCAGTGCATTAATCGACAGCTCTCTCCCCACATACATTTCAGAGTGTAAACCCAGAGGAAAGCCCTGTTTAAATTCATTCTTGCAATATAAATGTCACTGGCAAAGCCAATGTTTACCACCTCTCTTTGACCGACCTTGAGAAAGTACTTCACAGAGGTAAGGCTGAAGGAAATTTGATGGAGAAAGAATCATCCAGGTGGAGACACAATTATATTTAAAATATTAAGCTGTCACTCATTTTCAGATGCTCACTGACTTGTAACTTCCATTGATGCCCTTCTCTGGATGAACATCATTGTTCAACATAGGGGGAATATGTCCAATGTCTGCTGAAAATTAGATGCATGTGGTGCTTAGACCAATTTATTAATTTCACAAATTTCAGCATTATTCGCATTTCCAGAAATGCAATGATTCCAGCCACATATAAAGGGATTCTCAGACCAAAGCTCTGGAATACTTTCAGTGCCACCCCTGGAATTTGAATGAGGACTGGAGAGGAACATAACCTCGACTAAAATTCAAATTTGGAATGTGAAGACGACACATTCCCTCATCCCCACACTGCTGCAGCCATTTACATTAGATTATCACTGTAATGTAAAATATGAGCATACTGGTCATCCATTTGAAGATTATGATAAACCCAGCCAAATCCATAATTTATAAGATGAAAAATACCAACTTGATAGGAATGACACAAAGAAATATGACTAAAAATATGATTTAAACATTTATGGCTCTCCCAACAAATTTGCAACCAGATACTCCATCTCCGTTATTCTCTCTGTACGTTTGTACCTCCACTGCAAAATCATGAATGTGCTTATTTTGATGTATCAGCACAATTCCAATCTGTTCTCCGCTCTCCTCAATTTCCACAAATAGCCTTCAACCTCCCAGAGGTTACAGCAAATCCAACTCAAAAAATCACGTGAACTTTTCTTCTACTACTAGAGTCCTCTTCAAACAAAAACACTCCACCCCATCTTTCAGAGGAAATAAATAAGCTGTCATTAATAAGGATCCATGGTATGATAAGCCCTCTCAAATTCTTACACAACACTGTTAGTTTGTAATGTGTGAACTTCAGCTCTTGTACACGATGCAGATAGTGCCGAAGGGCTGAAATCTACCAGAAATTGACTCAGTGTCAATTTCGGCAAGTTTCACAGAGGGATCTCTCTCTGAGAGCTCCAGCAGGTTTTCTCATGCTACCTTTCTGAACTGACATCATTATCTATCTGCCACAGTCCCTATGGCACACCACTCGTTGTATTATCCCACTTGCTGCAGGTAGAAGTTGCCAGGGCATCCTGGCATCTCTGGTACTGGCATCACGGTTGAAAGCATTTGTGCACCCAGTTAGGTACTGGCAGTCTGGAGCTGTCCTGTACAGTTTGTGACAATAGCCCCGAACAAGGGAAAATTAGTGCACTGCTTTCTGGATAGGGACCTAGAGATCCTAGTGAAAGGGGGAGTGCCCTAGTTCAGAGGAGACGATATCATAACATAAGGCATAAGAACATAAGAACTAGGAGCAGGAGTAGGCCATCTGGCCCCTCGAGCCTGCCCTGCCATTTAATAAGATCATGGCTGATCTTTTTGAGACTCAGCTCCACTTACCCGCCCACTCACCATAACCCTTAATTCCTTTACTGTTCAAAAATTTATCTAGCCTTGCCTTAAAAATATTCAGCGAGGTAGCTTCAACCGCTTCACTGGGCAGGGAATTCCACAGATTCACAACCCTTTGGGTGAAGAAGTTCCTCCTGACCTCAGTCCTACACCTGCTTCCCTTTATTTTGAGGCGATGCCCTCTAGTCCTAGTTTCACCTGCTTGCAGAAACAACCTCCCTGCCTCCACTTTATCTATTCCCTTCATAATCTTATATGTTTCTATAAGATCTCCCCTCATTCTTCTGAATTCCAATGAATATAATCCCAGTCTACTCAGTCTCTCATCACCAGACTCTTTGATAAAAATCGGCAATAAAGTGTCTAATGATGACCATCATTAATTGTCAGAAAAACCCATCTGGTTCACCAATGTCCTTTAGGGAAGCTTACCAGGTCTGGCCTAAATGTAACTCCACACTCAAAGCAATATGGTTAGCTCTTAACTGGGCAATTAGGGATGGGCAAAAAAATCCTGGGGTAGCCAGCGATGCCCTCATTCCATGAATGAACAAAAAGAAAAATTCCTGATTGCTGCATAATACAGTCAGGAATGCTTGGAAGCAAGATTTATAGTCCACTTAATAGGCTAATACCTTACAAGCATGGAAATGCAGAACCGCCTTGCAAGTGAATTGGAGCAGTGCCGTGAGAATGCACTAAGTCTGCTGCACGGTGGTAGCCAAGGTGATGCTGGAGGTCACTGCCCATGAAGTTTAAAAAAAAACTACATCGGTGACTGTTATCCAAGACGGAGGCCGAGAGGAGCCAGTAGAGAGCTGGAGGCCCCATGCTCTGAATTTCATACCAAGAACGTCACTTTCTTGTTTCTAGCTGACAGTTGGAGATTGGCAAACTGCATACCAATGGCATTATCATCATTGAATCTCCACAGTCAACATCCTGAGGGTTCATCATTGACCAGAAAGTAACTCATCTTCTGACTTGACAAAGCCTATCCAAGATCTGCAAGGCACAAGTCAGGAGTGTGATAGAAAAGCCACCGTTTCTGTGATTAAGTACAGCTCCAACAATACTCAAGAATCATCCAGGACAGAACGGCCCACTTGACTGGCACCGCATCCACAAACATCTACTCCCTCTGCCACCAAGGCTCAGTAACATCTGTATATACTGTCTACAAAACGCACTGCAAAAATTCACCAAGGTTCCTCAGATAACATCTTCCAAACCCACAATAACTATCATCTGTATGAATACTTTTCTTCAGTATTCACAACTGAGAGGGACCTAATTGTGGGGGAGGACAGTGTGAAACAGGCTGGTAGGCTAGAGGAGGTGGATGTTAGTAAGGAAGATGTACTAGGAATTTTGAGGAACTTGAAGATAGATAAATCCCCCGGGCCTGATGGGATTTATCCAAGGATTCTATGGGAAGCGAGGGAAGAGATCGCAGGGCGTTTGGCGATGATCTTTTCGTCCTCACTGTCCACGGGTATAGTGCCGGAAGATTGGAGAGAGGCAAACATCATTCCCTTGTTCAAAAAAGGGAATAGGGATAACCCCGGAAATTACAGGCCAGTTAGTCTTACTTCAGTGGCGGGCAAATTATTGGAAAGGGCTCTGAGAGATAGGATTTATGATCACTTGGATAGGCACAGTTTGATTTGTGATAGTCAGCATGGATTTGTGAGGGGTAGATCATACCTCACAAACCTTATTGAATTCTTTGAAGAGGTGACCAAACACGTGGATGAAGGCAGAGCAGTGGATGTGGTATACATGGATTTAAGTAAGGCGTTTGATAAGGTTCCCCATGGTAGGCTCATGCAGAAGGTAAGAAGGCATGGGATAGGGGGAAATGTGGCAGATTGGATTCAGAATTGGCTGACCCTTAGAAGACAAAGTGGGGTAGTGAACGGAAAATATACAACATGGTGCTCAGTTACGAGTGGTGGACCACAAGGATCTGTCCTGGGTCCTCTTCTATTTGTGATTTCTGTAAATGATTTGGATGTAGGAGTGGTAGTGTGGATTAGTAAGTTCGCGGATGTTACGTAGGTCGAGTTGTGGATAGTGTGGAGGGCTGTTCTAGGTTACAAAGAGACATTGATAGGATGCAGAGCTGGGCTGCGAAGTGGCAGATGGAGTTTAACCCTGAAAAGTGTGAAGTGATTCATTTTGGAAGGACAAATTTGAAAGCAGAATACAGGGTTAACGGAAAGATTCTTGGCAGTGTGGAGGAGCAGAGGGATCTCGGGGTTCATGTCCACAGTTCCCTGAAAGCGGCCACCCAGGTGGATAAAGTTATTAAGAAGGCGTATGGTGTGTTATCTTTCATTAATAGAGGGATTGAGTTCAAGAGCCGTGAAGTTATGCTCCAGCTATACAAAACCCTGGTTCGGCCACATCTGGAGTATTGTGTCCAGTTCTAGTCACCTCATTACTGGAAAGATGTGGAATCGTTGGAAAAGGTGCAGAGGAGATTTACCAGGATGTTGCCTGGAATGGAGGGAAGGCCTTGAGAGGAAAGTTTGAGAGAGCTAGGGCTTTTCTCTTTAGAAGGAAGGGAGGTGACTTGATAGGGGTGTACAAAATGATCAGAGGTATAGATGGAGTGGACAGCCAGAGACTTTTTCCTAGAGTGGAGGTAACTATTATGAGTGGGCATAGTTTTAAAGTGAGTGGAAGTAGATACAGGGGAGATGTCAGAGGTAGGTTCTTTACTCAGAGAGCAGTAGGGGCATGGAATGCATTGCTGGAGAGGGTAGTGGAGTTGGCCTCATTAGGGGCATTTAAGCAGCTATTAGATAGGCATATGGATGATAAGATAAGGTAGGGGTGGAGATTAGATAGACCTTAGGTTTAGGGTGATAATTCGGCACAACATCGTGGGCCGAAGGGCCCTGCACTGTGCTGTACTGTTCTATGTTCTATTCATTGGGACACCCAAAAGTTCCCTTCTAAGTTATTCACCGTCCTGACTTGGAAATATTTCACTGTCACTGGGTCAAAATTCTGGAACTCACTCCCTTACAGCATTGTGAGTCTACCTTCACTAAATGGAGAGCAGTGGTTCACAAAGGCAGCTCACAAGGCAATTAGAGATGGACAATAAGTGCTAGTCTAGCCAATAGTGGCCACATCTGATAAGTGAATAAGAATTTTGACCCCAAGTTTCCAACAAAAGTGAACCCCACTACTGTCAGCGAAGAAAACAGAAGAATTCTTCTCTCGAAGGGATTGAGCGAAAACAGACTAAAGACATGGTGGACCATCTTTCAACAGCTCCTCAAAATATTTCTACTTATTAGGAACAAATCATTTACTTGGTTTCTCAACCAGCAAATAGCCAAGATGCCACACAGGAAAGCACAAGAGAAAATAAAATGAAAATAGATTTTAGGGTGAAATCATATGGAAAGTATTTTGATTAGTTATTCCACGTGCTACACAGGCAAGTGATAACAGGAGGGGAAAATGACTAAAACATTAGGAGCATAACTGGTGAGCAGAGTCAGTAAAGTAAGTCAAATAAACAGTCAAATAGACAGAGGTTTGGAAGGTACCTAGTGAGGATAAGGTGAGCAGAGATAAGGGATTTGACTACAGACACAACCACCAGAGAAGGTACTTGAAACGGTTAAACATCTGCAATGTCACATCCACCGTAAGGATGACAATAAGAAGAAGATTGGAATTCAGCTGCGCTGCATTTTCCCTTTGACTGATGGACAGATGTTCAAATATGACAAACGCAAAAGTCAAACACATTCTGAGCAATGTCTGACAACCAGATGCCACTTGAATATCAAGTCAATCAAAGACAAAGGTCACTCGCTGGCGATTGGATGTGAAAACAGAGGACAAAGACTTACATTCTTTAAGTAGAAAAATGTAATGTAGATACTATTTCATCCGAATCACTGTTCTGTAGTCACGTATCAGCAATAGCACTTTATCCCTCGCAGGAACATAGGAAGAACATGGGAACAGCAGGAGGCCATTCAGCCCCTTGAGCCTGTTCCACCATTCAATGAGATCATGGCTGATCTGTGGCCTAACTCCATACACCAGCCTTGGGCACATATCCCTCAATATGTTTGCCCAACAAAAATTTATCTATCCCAGATTTAAAATTAACAACTGATCCAGCATCTTCTGCTATTCGTGGAGGGGAGTTCCAAACATCTACCCGGCTCTGTGTCTAATAGCAATACTTGCTAACATCTCTCCTGAATGGTCTGGCCCTACTTCTCAGGCTATGGCCCCCAGGTCTAGAATCCCCAACCAATGGAAATGGTGTATGTTTATCTGCCGTGCCCTTTTCCTGTTAACATCTTGTAGACTTTGACCAGATCACCCCTTAACCTTCTAATTTCTAGAGAAAACAGGCTGAATTTTTATCATCTGTCTTCATACACTCTCTCCAAGGCCGGTACATAATTTCTAAGGTGTGGTGGCCAGATTTGCTCTCAGAACTCCAACCGGTGTCCAACCAGAGTTTTTGCATTGCTGCAGCAAAACATCTGCATCCAGTCTTCTAGAAATAAAGGCCAGTATTCCATTAGGTTGCCTGATTATTTTCTGCACGTTTGTGACATTTTTAAGAGCAATGGACCTGAACCCCCAAGTCTCTTTGGACATTCATGATACTTAACATCATACCATCTGGAAAGTAGCCGGATTTTTCCTTTCTCAGTCCGAAATGGATGACCTCATACTTGCTTACATTGAGCTCCACCTGGAATTTAATTTGGATAAATGTGAGGTACTGCATCATGCTAAAACAAACGAGGGCAGGGCTTATTCAATTAAAAGTAGGATCTTGGGTAGTGTTGTGGAACAGAGAGCGCTAGGCGTTCAGGTACATAATTGTTTGAAGCTTGCGTCACATTTAGATAGGGTGATTAAGAAGGTATTTAGCGCACTTACCTTCATTGCTCAGATCTATGAGTATAGGAGATGGGACGTTATGCTGAAGTTGTACAGCACGTTGCCGAGGCTTCCTCTGGAGTGCTGTGTCCCGTTTGGATTGCCCGGTTATAGGAAGGAAACTATTAAGCTGGAGAAGGTTCAGAAGAGATCTCCCACAATGTTGCCAGGAATGGAGGGTTTGAGTTCTAAGGAAAGACTGGATATGCTGAGACTTTTTTGACTGGAGAGTAGGAGGTTGAGGGCTGACCTTACAGTAGTTTATAAAATCATGAGGGGTCTAGGGTAGGTGTCTTTTCTCTAGAGTGGGGGCATTTCAAGACTAGGGGGCATATTTTTAAGGTGAGAGGAGAAAGATTTAAAAAAGATGGGGGGTTGATTTTTTTTTTAAACACAGGGTGGTTCATGCGTGGAATGAACTTCCAGAGGAGGTGGTGGATGCAGGTACAGTTACAATGGTTTAAAAGACATTCAGATAAGTACTTGAAACAAGAGATGTTCGGAGAGATATAGGCCAAGTGCAGGCCAAGTGGGATTATGGTCAGCATGGACTGGTTGGACCGAAGGGTCTGTTTCTGTCCTGTATGACTCTATGACTCTATCTGCAACAGTTTTGCCCATTCACTTAGTCTATCAATATCCCTTTGTACTTTTATAGCCTCAATCAGCATTGCAGAAACAACACAGATTATCCAGTCATTATCGCATTACTATCTATGGGAGTTTGTCATTTGCACAGTTCCTCCTTACAACAGTGACAGAGCACGCACAAAAAAAATACCTTTCGGTATGACCAAGATCATGTAAGGCTTAATTTTAAAAAAGACCCTTCTTTCTTATGGCTTACTCTTTACCATGCTAGATATGAGAAGCAGTGATTCTTGGTTAAAATATGAAACAAAATGCGTCCCTTCCTTACACTGGAGTATGCAAAATTTCTCACAACACTCAAAATCAACATCACAGCAGAAAACAGGCAATAGTAGATACTGGATTCAAACCGACAGTGTATGCAACAGCATGATGTGTTATTTGATGGAGGTCGCCAAACAGGGTACTCAGACACAGAATGAGATCCTATTTAACAGTGCCTCTTTGTGTGTGTGTGTGTGTGTGTGTGTGTGTGTGTGTGTGTGTGTGTGTGTGTGTGTGTGTGT
>NC_063348.1:9109959-9124037 GCF_021869965.1 Rhincodon typus
TGTGTGTGTGTGTGTGTGTGTGTGTGTGTGTGTGTGTGTGTGTGTGTTGGGTGTGTGTGTGTGTGTGTGTGTGTGTGTGTGTGTGTGTGTTTTCACAGTCTGTAATTTATTAAATTTACAGCATGGGAACATTGTCTGTTCAATGGCTGTGTTTATGAAACACATTGATCGCCTCACATCAGATAACAATGAGTGGGGTAGTGGAAGGGGACATTAACTTCGACAGTTCATGGTAGAAATTCATTTCAAATATGGATAAGGCAATTCCAATTCCAAAAGCCTTTCAGCAGGCAGGATTCACCACTGAGCGATAATCAGATATTCTGTTGACCTGGCCTCTTACTTAGCGAGGATTACTACCTGCTGCACTGAAGTGACAAAAGAGGATCTGACAATGAAAATAGATAATGGGGAGGGTGGATAATGCTCTGCGCTCAGCTTAAATTAGTGCTAAGGAAGAGAAATGTTGCTTTATGTTCTATTTCATATTTGTGCTGTTCTACTCCCTCATTTCACATTCACACGGTTATTTGGTAGCAAGTTGCATCACAGTTGGTTACACCTCCAAATTAGTTAGGAGGAGGAGTAGGAGTAGGCCACTCGGCCCCTTGAGCTTGCATTCATTAGGATTGTACATGATCGGAATACTCTACCTTCCAGCCTACACCCCCGCCCCAATTCCTCTTTGCTGAGCGACAATCTATCAACTCCTTCCATCTCTTTACATATTTTAAAGTTTCAGTGAGATCACCTCTCATTCTTCAAAGCTCTGGAGAAAACAGACCCAGTTTGCCCAATATATCTTCACACAACGGTCCCACCATTCTGGCAGCATTCTTTCTATTGTAACAACATCATTGTTAAGATAAAGGAAACCAAAACTGCACACAGTACAAGCCATCATTATCTGCAATAACCTTTGATGTGGCACCTTATCAAATGCCTTCTGGAAAACTAGATACACCACATCCACCAGGTTCCCTTTTATTCAGAGCACATGTTACCTCTTCAAAGAATTCCAATAAATTCGTCAAACATGATTCCCCTTTCACAAAACTTCGCTAAGTGTCCTTCTCTAAGTGACAGAGGCAATAACGTCTTTCATAATAGCTTCCAGAAACTTCCCAATGCTAACCGGACTGTGGTTTCCTGCCTTCTGTATCCTTCCATTTTGAATAAAGAAGTTTCCTTCACTATTTTCAAATCAAAAATAGAACCATCCCAAATCTATGGGATTTTGGAAAATTAAAGCTACTGTATCAACTAACCCTCACAAAGTCCCTTCTTTTAAGACTCTAGGATGAAGTCCATCAGGACTGGGCACTTGTCAGAATGAAACACCAGCAATTTACTCAATATTACTTCTCTGGTGATTAGAATTTTCTGAAGTTTCACCCTCCCTTCCATTTCCTGAATAGCAGCAATTTCTGGGATGTCACTTCATTATCTCCATCACCAGTCTCTTAAACTGTTGTTTCATTTTATAGTTTAATCTCCCCCCCGTCTCCAGATATCACAGACACTTGTCTCCTCCTGTTTCCCTTTTGTTTGATGAAAGGCACCAATCTAAATCATTAACACTGCGCTGCCTGACCTGCTGAGATTTTCTTTCAAACTTCCAGCAGCTGTAGTGTTTTTGCTTCATGTAATAGCGCACCTTGGCGCATTCCAAGGTGCTCAGCCAATTTGAAGATGTCATCACCAATTAGGAAGACATAAAAAGAAACTGAGTCAATAAGAAAACACAAGCATCAATACTGACAAAGGTCAACTGAAGTTGAAAAGTTCTTAACATGCTTCAGCTAATAATAACCGTCAGCAATTATCGTGAGTATTTAATGTTACATTGAAAGTAGGGTAAGTGTTTGGCACTGATAGATTTACTCTGTCACTGAAATTATTGCATGAGTAACTGATGAATTATTAGTACAAATTGGTTCATTAATTTAACCATATGGTTAATTGGGAACAATGAGAAGCACATTGGGGAAGTCCACCTCCACCAAACTTGAAAGGACTAAATATTGGCAAAGTAAACAAGGAAGTAAAAGGGCCGACACAAAGCTTGGTGTGTCAAAACATGTATTGGTGATGGTGAGACTGATAATATTTGGGACTGGGATGACAAAGGAGACAAAATTTCAGAGTGGCCCTAACTTACAATAGGAAGAAATACAACTCCCTGCCGACTGAACTGGTTAAAGCAATGAGAGGCTGAGCCATTGGGGAACTATGCAAGGAGTGAGTTTCTATTGCTGTGCTGACCTTAGTGGAGGTGGAGCAGAGGGGTTACAAGTGATCTTGATTAAGAAGAGAGAAAGGGGAAGAAAAAATACACAGGATTTCTGCTCTTGACTGACATGTAGCATGTGAGGACATAATCAATTTGAACTGTGATGTGCCCTGTAATCTAATAGTTTGCAACACTCAAGGCTGAATTTTCAAGATGACAGGGAAGCCGATACATGGAAGAATTACAGATTCTGACTCCCCACCTGACCAGTCTCATTTGCAAACACAGGCCTTCGCCTTTCAGTTTTCACTTGGCTGATAAACAGGAGACATAACAGATTGTGACAGAGGTTTAGCAATTAGAGGGGGCGGTGTGTGTATGGGTGTGCATGCATGCTTGGGGAGGGAGGGAGACAGGAGGAGACAGAGAGAGAGAGAGAGAGTGAGTTGAGGGGGCGAGAGACGAGGGGGAGTGGGAGAGACAGAGGGGGGGGGGGGGGGGAGAGAGAGAGTGGGGGGGGGGAGAGAGAGAGATAGAGTGGGCAGGGAGAGAGGAGGGGCATCACTTCACAAGAGACTAAGCTTCTTGTTATACAGACAACTCTCAAAATTGGCTCCAAAGACACTTTCCTATTCTGTGCCAAACATATTTTGAAAGGGCTCTGTCAAAGTGCCTATGTGTTGTCTATCCTTCAAAAACATGAGCCCAGAAAAGACATTAGACAGTGAATTTGTTGAACATTTAAAACATGAAATCTCACCATTTCATCTGCTTTTTCTCAGAGATAATGTCACAACCACATACTTGGGGGTGCCCTTGATGTAGTCTGTGAATTGGGAATTTGAATAAGCTCAAATATATTCCCCCTTTATGCTTTAAGTGTTTCAATTTAAAAGTAACCAGCTGAGAATAATCCTTTAAACAAGGTAAAAGGTTAGTTTATTTCACAACGATTGCTAAACATAAAATATGAAGTGATAAAGTGTTAGCTAAAATACAAAATACTGTGGGAAGGTGATGGCCTAGTGGTATTATCACTGGACTGTTAATCCAGAGACAGATAATATTCTGTAAATCTAGTTCATATCCCACCAAGGCAGATGGTGGAATTTGAATTCAATTAAAAAGAACTGAATTAAAAATCTAATGCTGACCGTCAATTCATTGCCGATTGTTGGGAAAAACCCATCTGGTTCACTAATATCCTTTAGGGAAGGAAACTGCCATCCTTACCGGAGTCTGACCTAAATGGGACTTCAGACCCACAGCAATGTGGGGTTGACTCTGAACTGCCCTCTGGGCAATTGGGGATGGGCAATAAATGCTGGCTGGCCAGTGACGCCCTCACCCCTTGATTTGAACAAAGACACAGATGTTTAAAGTAAGGATAAAAGTTACAAAAGGAGATTATTCTCTACCATTGCTACAGGCCTGGCTTGTTTGAAGTTTTTCTCTCCAATAGTAGGGAGCTTGACATCCAGAGCCACATTCCGAAGCTGTGATGGCTTCGTAGTCGAACGGTCAGAGTTTTCCTTTGAAGTTGGACTCAATAGGTAGAGCAGCTTCAGGGAGTGAGGGAAGGTCCATTTTCTTTGCTGGTTCTGCTTGCATGACACTTGAAAACTACCTGGACTTCAGTGGAATATAAAGGAAGCAGATATTTGTACTTTCCTCTGTAATTCAAAGTATCAGAGAAAATTACTCAATTCTTTCAGTTAGTACAGCTCAGTTGTGGCTGCAGGGATCTTCACAGGTTCTCTTGAGATTTCTGCGCAGAATGGCTGCTTACAGCCAGACATTTATACAGTTCAAAGCTTCAAAGTATCTGCTGCTCTATACTGTCAAAACATACTTTCACATTGGCTACTGACTTAGCCCAGGTCCAGACAATATAATGAAGTACAATGGGTGATTCTAAGTAATGAATTAACTTTTTGACCGTCTCAGCCACTAACGTGAATGGATTTGTGTTTGCAGATTTGTATTTACAGATATATTCTATTTTGTTCAAAAAGCACACAATTTGTAGACACAGTCAGTCAATGGGGCACTTGATAAATTCCTGCTTTGGAAATAAAACCAGTCTGACTCCAGGTTAAAACACAAACACATTCTAAACAAAGCCTCACACCTAAAATGCATTGTCTGACCTAAGATGTCACCTCTTGTATACAGTGATAAAAATGTTAGTTATCTCGGGACAGTAATTTGAAAGAAATTCTGGGATTTGCATTTTAATCAAATTGGAACTTGCATCACCTTTCTACCTGATTAAGGATTTAACAGAAGGGAGTCAGTCGTCATTTTATGTTTATTCAATACATGCGCATCGGTTGTATGATACTTTGATCTTTTACTTATAAATTCTACATCTTTATACCTCCTCTCTCACCACACCTGAGGAAGGAGCAACACTTCGAAAGCAAGCGTGTTCAAATAAACCTGTTGGGCTATAACCTGGCATAGTGAGATTTTTGACCTTATCTAATCCAGTTCAACAGTGGCATCTCCACCTCAATACTGCAGCAAGTAACTCCCCTTCTGACTCTCCAAAACCTGTCCACCATCTACAAGGCATAAGTCAGGAGTGTGATAGAATACTCCCCACTTGCCTGGATGAGTGCAGCTCCAACAACACTCAAGAAGCCTGACACCATCCAAGACAAAGCAGCCCGCTTGACTGACACACCACCCACCATCAACATTCAATCCTTTCATTTCCAATGTACAGTGGCAGAAGTGTACCATCTATAAGATGAACTGCAGTAACTCACCAGGGCTCTCTTGACAGCATCTTCCAAACCTGCAATTCCTGAAGCACAAGGGTCGTAGATGCATGGGAAAACTTCCAAATCACTCACTATCCTGACTTAGAAATATATTGTCATTCCTTCACAGTTGTTGGATTAAAATCCCAGAACTCTCTCCTTAACAGCATTTTGGATTTACTTATATCCCAATGACTACAGCTCACCATCATCCTCTCCAGAGAAATTACGGATGGACAATAAATGTTGATTGAGATGTATGAATGAAAACAAAAATTGCCCTGTTACTTTGAAAAACTGACAGGTATCAATGAGCTTATTTGCCCATGATGGAGAAAATATCATTAAAAGTAAAATCAAATAATACAAACAGAAACAAAGCTGTCATTAAATTTATCCAAACAGTTTATTTTGAATCTGCATTTGAAATATGTGCCATAATGTTTTCTTTCAAAAAGTCTGAAGCTGCGGCTCACAGATCCAACAGTTTAAAAGAAGAAATAAAATGAACCAGATAACAGACTGCAATCAGTGTACCGGAACCTCAGCATGGACTGAGAGATGAACATCACTGAGAGAAAAACACAGACTCGGAATTACTGCTGCAGCTTTGCAAAAGATACACCAACTAGGATTTACTGAGGTGAGGAGTGTGGGGAGGGGAGCATTTCATCAGGCCATATGGTGCCCAGAAGAGACCATGCTGCCTTCCTGCCTTTGCATTGATGGATTCAGGGCAGGAACAACCTGCCCATCTTGATGCCAACAGAGCAGGAACAACCTGCCCATCTTGATGCCAACTGAGCCTTCTCAGTAGGCAATTAACACCCATGTCATGGCCTCAACCTGGAATTGCCACAGTGATAAATCCGAGAAGCAAACGCAGTGCATGATCCACGGGCCCAATAGCCAGAAAGTTTGGGCAGGGTTATGTCATCGAGCCTCCACCCTTTCTACCTGCATTGCTGTACCCCCAGTGTCCACACCATACCCTCCCCATCCAACATCAGTGGCCCCTCCCCAAGAATTCATCATTCCCTCACTCATCTCTAGCATGGGTGGCTCAATGATCCTGTATTCCTAATAGGGGCATTATCAGCAGTTAGCACCGCTCTTTTCCAGAGACACTGATGCCAATGAGGAACTGTTGGCATCCTACTGCCCACCAGCTTTCTAGGGAGCGATTCCCAATGCTCCCCCACTTGTGCCCAACAAGCACATAAAATGGCAGATCTCGCCCCCATCCCAACCCGCCCAAATGGAAGTCATACAAGCTCTTGCCAACTCTCCAGCCAACAGGCTAGATTCTTATCGCCTGGTATTGAATCATGCTCATTGAGTTGATGCACTAAGAAGCAGGTTAGAATATGGTCAGACTGCAAAATCCATGAGATTAGAAAAATGGGCAATAATTGTTCATGCTGCAGCTGATATTGTGATAGATTCAGAGGAACTTTAACCTGGACCCAAACCCCCACGCTAATAAAATCTGGATTCCAATCATGATCATTTGTAATGGAGTCCAAAGCTGGGCACAGAAATATAAGATAGCCATTAATAAATCAGGAAGAACTTTCGCGCAAAAAGTGCTGTCAAAAACTGAAATTTCCTCCTCAAAAGCGATAGACGCTGTCTCACTGGAGTTTCGGATAATATTTATCAACCTGTACAGAGATGTTATGACACACCTCTGGAGCAGGGTGGGGCTTGAACTCAGGCCTCCTGGCTGAGAGGTAGGGATACTGCCACTGCACCACAAGAGCTCTCTCATTGAAGTTTTGAATAAGGAACAATGGATTTTGTTTTAGACAAAGATATGAAGAAAAATGGGGAGAAGGTGGGTGAAAGGGGTTGATGTACAGTGATGAACTAACTGAATGACAGAGCAACCTTAAGGGACTGAATGACTTAGAGTCATAGAGATGTACAGCATGGAAACAGGCCCTTCATTCCAACTCATCCATGCAGACCAGTCATTCTAAATTAATCTAGCCCCACTTGCTAGCATTTGGCCCATATTCCTCCAAACCCCTCGTACTCTTGCTCTAAATGTCTTTGTTTTTGTAGAAAAAGCTTGCCGATTAGAATGAACCTCAGGATTACTAGTTCTATGTGTGTGTCACAATGAACTGTCTCTCTTTTCCCTAATCTCACAAACCTGGTCTAATAATCCTCAACCAAGCAATGGTGAATCCACTGTCAGTTACAGTTCTAGGTCTGTCTGTGCTCCAGCCCCAGAACATCTACAGTCCAAGGAACATTGTACCTTATCTTTCTCTCAACTTTACCTTTTTTTTTACTACAGGTATCAGGTTACCAATCCTGCTGTATTCCTATTTCATTTCAGCCTGTCCAACTCTCTCAATTTTAATTCCAGCTTTCAGTGTTTTGCTCCCTGATTCAATGCTGGCATTCTTTTCATCCTCCACGCTATGTTCTACCCACTACTTCACAAATCCACTACTTCACAAATCCACTCTCCATCCTATCATTGGCATCTTACCGTAAATATGATAACGTAAAAACACTTTAATACCACTATCCAATTTCTTTGCTGTCTCACTGCACTCTTACAAATTATCTGCCATATCCATTGATTGAGAAGGCAATATTATCTATCAATTATCAAGGCATTACGCCACATAGTTATATCAGCAGGGAACGTGAGAGAAAAGCAAATCAAAGGAACTTAGTGGGGCAAACTAAAGGAGATTCAGAGATAGCAGGAACAGCAGATGCTGGAGAATCTGAGATGACAAGGTGCAGAGCTGGATGAACACAGCAGGCCAAGCAGCATCAGAGGAGCAGGAAGGCTGACGTTTCGGGCCGAGACCATTCATCAGAAATGGGGGAGGGGAAGGGGGTTCTGAAATAAATAGGGAGAGAGGGGGAGGCGGATAGAAGATGGATGGAGGAGAAGATAGGTGGAGAGGAGACAGACAGGTCGAAGAGGCGGGGATGCAGCCAGTAAAGGTGAGTGTAGGTGGGGAGTTAGGGAGGGGATAGGTCAGTCCAGGGAGGACGGACAGGTCAAGGGGGCGGGATGAGGTTAGTAGGTAGGAGATGGGGGTGCAGCTTGAGGTGGGAGGAGGGGATAGGTGGGAGGAAGAACAGGTTAGGGAGGCGGGGACGAGCTGGGCTGGTTTTGGGATGCGGTAGGGGGAGGGGAGATTTTGAAGCTTGTGAAATCCACATTGATACCATTGGGCTGCAGGGTTCCCAAGCGGAATATGAGTTGCTGTTCCTGCAACCTTCGGGTGGCATTGTTGTGGCACTGCAGGAGGCCCAGAATGGATATGTCGTCTGAGGAACGGGAGGGGGAGTTGAAATGGTTCGCGACTGGGAAGTGCAGTTGTTTATTGCGAACCGAGCATGGATGTTCTGCAAAGCGGTCCCCGGGCCTCCGCTTGGTTTCCCCGATGTAGAGGAGGCCTCAACGGGTACAGCGGATGCAGTATACCAGATTGGCAGATGTGCAGGTGAACATCTGCTTGATGTGGAAAGTCTTCTTGGGGCCTGTCCCCTATTCCCAATTCCTTCGCCTCCGCCGCATCTGCTCCAAGGATGAGGTATTCCACTCCCGTACATCTCAGATGTCCTTGTTTTTCAAGGACCGCAACTTCCCCCCCCTCAATGGTCGAGAACGCCCTCAACCATGTCTCCCACATTTCCCGCAACTCATCCCTCACACCCCGTCCCCGCAACAACAACCAAAACAGAATCCCCCTCGTCCTCACGTACCACCCCACCAACCTCCGGATCCAACGCATCATCCTCCGACACTTCCGCCATCTGCAATCCGACCCCACCACCAAAGACATTTTTCCCTCCCCACCCTTATCTGCTTTCCGGAGGGACCACTCTCTCCGTGACTCCCTTGTCCACTCCACACTCCCCTCCAGCCCCACCACACCCGGCACTTTTCCCTGCAACCGCAGGAAGTGCTACACCTGCCCCCATACCTCCTCCCTCACCCCCATCCCAGGCCCCAAGAAGACTTTCCACATCAAGCAGATGTTCACCTGCACATCTGCCAATGTGGTATACTGCATCCGCTGTACCCGTTGTGGCCTCCTCTACATCGGGGAAACCAAGCGGCGGCTCGGGGACCGCTTTGCAGAACACCTACGCTCGGTTCGCAATAAACAACTGCACCTCCCAGTCGCGAACCATTTCAACTCCCCCTCCCATTCCTCAGACGACATATCCATTCTGGGCCTCCTGCAGTGCCACAACGATGCCACCCGAAGGTTGCAGGAACAGCAACTCATATTCCGCTTGGGAACCCTGCAGCCCAATGGTATCAATGTGGATTTCACAAGCTTCAAAATCTCCTCTCCCGCTACCGCATCCCAAAACCAGCCCAGCTCGTCCCCGCCTCCCTAACCTGTTCTTCCTCCCACCTATCCCCTCCTCCCACCTCAAGCTGCACCCCCATCTCCTACCTACTAACCTCATCCCGCCCCCTTGACCTGTCCGTCCTCCCTGGACTGACCTATCCCCTCCCTAACTCCCCACCTACACTCACCTTTACTGGCTCCATCCCCGCCTCTTCGACTTGTCTGTTTCCTCTCCACCTATCCTCTCCTCTATCCATCTTCTATCCACCTCCCCCTCCCTCCCTATTTATTTCAGAACCCCCTTCCCCTCCCCCATTTCTGATGAAGGGTCTAGGCCTGAAATGTCAGCCTTTCTGCTCCTCTGATGCTGCTTGGCCTGCTGTGTTCATCCAGCTCTGCACCTTGTTGTAAAGGAGATTCGGTTTGTGTGGTAACTACAATGACAAAAGGTCTTATATAAATGACAAAGGAAAGCCAATTATACTTGGACTACAGAAAGCCACAGAACAAATAGCCTATCTTGCTGCACAGCCTATAATTTATAGTGTCACATACTGATTTCTATTTGCTGACAAAGAAATGTGAACTGGCTATAAGACTGTAAATAATCAACAGGCCCACCTTATTTGATCCTCTGTGCCCTTGGCAGAACACACTGGCTGTACAACCTGCAAATGGTGCCTGATTTCTTACAAAGTAGTGGCCGCAGATTCTGAAACATGAGTTAACAATTGGACCAGATTATACTGAAGAAATCACCACGGAACATCTGATATACTCGCTTCTCCAGTAGCTGTTCTAACAGCATCGGATGGTGTTACATCCAGCTAACATCATCAGAAAACATAAAGGTGTGTCCAGTCATAGTAAATTTATAAGTCTTGATCACTGTCAAACAGGTACCAAAAATTAAACTAAACATAGAGTCTAATTTCTTCAGGTAAAAAGTCATGTTGGAGATCTAAAAGAATAATTATTTTACCAATGTATCTGATCTTATATCGAATTAAATATCAGATGCACTGCTGGTTAGCAATCTTCAAGCTGACCTGCCAAGGGGATACAGTAAAATTTGTCCTACCCAACACAGTTGCAAGTGCCCTGTCATGGGCATCACACTGTTTCTGGCATTTTATTTGACAGTGCAAAATGGTGTTTTCGGTCGTTGTTGACATGCAAATCTGGCCTAGTCAAAGGCCTGGTGTGTGTGTGGGTGTGTGTGCGTGTGTGTCAAAAAGGGACCAAAATTGTTTTGCTTTAGAAGAGTATTGCAGAAGGGTGAGCTTCTGAGCAAGCTTTGCTATGAAGCATTAGCCACCATCACAAGGTAACCCAGGACAGATGCTTTTTGCACTGCAGTGTTGACTTGTACTCTTTGGAAGATAATTTTGCAGCTGCTTGATCGCACATTTATCCTCTTTGTGCAGTAAGATGGCAAAAAAAATGTCTTACAGGACGATTTACCAGCAACTCTGCAGACACTAATTGATCTATGTTGAGAAAGTGCCATTCTGACTTGCCATCTTCACCTTGGGCCGGTCCCTCAGGATGGAAGATGGCTTGCCTCCACATTGATCTGATGGGATCAGAGATGGCTGATCCATTCAACGCACAATCTGTGGATCCTGCCATACATGGATGCTTCGGGGTTCGGGTACGTGAGCTGTTGGGTGGTTAATGTGTCCTCTCTGACACCGCAGCCTCACTTCCGCGTGCTCTCAAAGAAATTTCTCGATGCATCCAGCCCCTTCCCAAATGAATGTACTTCACTTTGATCATTCATAAGCCCCCATAGTTGGTGGGGGATGTTTGACTCCATCAGGGATGCATTGAGGCTATGTATCTGCTCTTTCTCATGGCAATGCACAAAGATCGCAGAGTCTCAAGCTCTTTCAGCAAACTTCAGGGTAGCCACTACAATCAGGTGAGCAATGAAGCTTCCACCTCAATCAGTAGAGCTTTCTTATGAGTTTGTCTTCCAGCTCCAGAGCTCAGGCATGTTCAAGATATCAATGACTCTTTGAGCACTGGCCTGACATTTTAACAATAACACTGATAAACTCGTTCCTCAAGTTCCTTCCCTGGGCACCACAATCCGATATTTTAGTTTAGTGCCGTGCTGCACTGAGATACTTGAAGCAAAGTCACTTCTTCAAATGTGCTACTAGTCAGTTTAAGTTCCAAACCAATTGACGAAAATTTTCTAGACATCAGACAGTGATTGTATGTGTCCGAGATGATTCATTACCTCCACAAAATTGAAAGAAGTGAACAGATTTCCTGCAACAGCCACAAAGATGTCCTGAAGATAGCCTCAAATTCCCTTCATCTTGGCTTCAAGTTTACTATTATGCCAATTAACATAAGCAAGATTAAAAATGCAACATTATCCACTAGTACAGATGCAAACTACCACTCTATAAGTGGCTAAGTAGCTTCAGAAACATACAGTCCAATTCAGATATCCCTTCCTTCTCTTCAACACAATCCAATCACCCTTCTTTCGACACAAACAAGATACAGTCTACATGTGTACCAAACAATATTATATGCCTACAATCCAATTTACATGTGAGGCAACATGTGCACATATCAGAACATTCAGAAGTCATTCTGTACATACCAATATGCAACAATGCGTAGCTTCCAGAGGAATAGCTCAATATCATTAAGCATTCCAGACAGTTACTCTCTTACAAAAAAAAAATGGACCATATGTTCTTTCACAATTTGAAGAAATTAAACTTCTGCTTTTTAATGGCTTGTCGCCTCTCCTTAAAAGTACTGATTGCTGAAGTATTGCAGTCTCAGTCATCCAGTTATTCTTCAGACTTGGTGTACCAGCAAGTTATGCAAAAATAAGACAAGAGCTACATGTCAACCTTAGAGCTGAATCATTCTATATTTTAAACAGGTGTCACTTTCTTTGAGTTTCACTTCATTGAGGGTTTCTGTCCATGAGGCATCTACATTAATGGAGCTGAAGTGGAGATGGTTGACAGCATCAGGTTCCTAGGGGTGATGATCACTAACAATCTGTCCTGGACCACCCATGTTAATATGGCGGTCGAGAAGGCACAACAATACCTCTTCTTCCTCAGGAGGCTTAGGAAATTTGGCATGTTCTTAAGGATCCTCACCAACTTGTACAGATGCACCACTGAAAGCATTCTAGCTGGATGCATCATGGCTTGAAATGGCAACTGCTCTGGCCAGGACCGTAAGAAACTACAGAAACATGTGAACACAGCTCAGTCTATCATGCAATCCAACCTTCCATTCATCGATTTCATCTATACTTCTTGCTGTCTTGGAAAGGTAGCCAACATCGTCAAAGACCTCTTCAACCCTGGTTTTAATCTCTTCCAACCTCTTCCATCAGGCAGAAGGTACAAAACCTTAAACACACATACCAACAGGTTCAAGAACATCATCTTCCCCGCTGTTATTAGACTTCTGAATGGACCTCTCAAATTTCAAATCTAACGTTGATCTTGCTTTTCGCGCCCCTTCCTCACAGCTGTAACTTTGTATTCCTCGCTCTGTTCAAACCACCCTATGATCTTCGTATGTGATGATCTGCCTGTACCGCGTGCAAAACAGAACTTTTCACTCCATTTAGGTACATTTGACAATAATAAACCAAATCAAATCAAAATATTTTCTCATGAGATCGTCCCAAACTTAACTCATTAACTAATTATCACACCTCTGCGGGGCCCTGAACATCTGATTCTCCCACCTCGTAATGTCAGAATATCCCCAGTATCGCTGGCACAGGCACCATATCTGGAAGGTGACTGCACACCCAGTAAAGCGTTAGCAGTCCACAGCTGCCCTGCATGTTTGCAGACCAGGGAAAACTGGCATCCTGTTTTACAGACAGGTCCTGATGGATAGGGTGGTAGACAGGTCCTCGCCCCTCAGGACCGACAGAAGAGGCCATGACACCAAGCCTGGTCTAAAGTCACTACCTCGGTCATTGCAGTCTCCACAACGAAATGCCCAGCAATGCAGGAAGAAGGTAAATGACCTTTTCCGCTCTGCCAGGGGAAATGCCACCATCCACTCTCTGCCACATCACTGTTGCTGCACCCACTTCCCCCTCAGGCATGTGCTCTGCCACCCCCATCATTGCACTCAACGTCACCTTTCATTTGCTCATGCACACGAACCACCCCATATCTCCAACCCTGCATGCCCTCTGCACTACCCACTCACTCAACCCAAGACAGCTCGCCACCCCTCTCCAACCAGCGCTAACAGCTCTTACACACACCTTCACCTCACACTGTCCCTCCTTAACAGGAGCAAACGGCCCATAAAAGGGTTGATGGAGCCAGAATGGGTGGTAGGGTGCTGCGTATTCATCTCTTCATCCCAAAAGGAGAGCATTTTGCCCTCAGTGGCGAGAACAGAGACTGGTCTAATGTGGGGGTGAGGAAATTTCCATGTCTCGGCCAATAGGGAAGAGCATTGCTCATCATTGTTGCTGCTCTCCTGTTATCCTGAGCTGAACTTGCTTACAGGCCACAACTTCCAATTCTTCCATCCCGGATACCTGTGGGCATCCATGCACCAGCAGGGTGTCCACGGTGGATGCAGTCAAGATGGCTGAACCATAAGACATGTCCTCTTCCAACCCTGAGACATGATGCATAGCTACCTCCCGTATTCCTCACTAACTCAGGTACTGGCACCTCGGGGTGTTGGGGGGTGCAGGGGGGTAGCTATGCA